>NC_142767.1:6830000-8039166 GCF_054948205.1 Urtica dioica subsp. dioica | reverse complement strand
TATTTTATCGATATATCATCGATATTTTAACGGTATTTATAAAATGATAACGATTACAACGGATATTTTACCGAGACTCTTCAGAAAACGATATATCAGCGATATATCCCGATATTTTGAACATGGCTTCAACCAAGTCCTATTGGCCAAACAAGGATTATGCTTAATCTCGCATCTTATGGCGCTCGCAGCCAAAGTACTCAAAGCTAAATACTATCAACTAACAGCTTTCTCTCTGTGGAAATCACAAGGGCGCCCTCGTATCTTTGGCGATCGATCTTGTGGAGCAGTGATGCAATAAAAAAAGGCCTACGGTGGCAAGTCCGTGATGGCAGCCAGATCGATGCCTTCATTGAACGTTGGCTCCCTCGGCACCCGAGTTTTCCTGAAACTTATTAACAGTTATTGCATACTATTAATTTTGGTTCTATAATTTTTTTACATCCGTCGTGGCTAAAAATGTAACAGAGAGAGAGAGAGAGAGAGAGAGAGAGAGAGAGTATTTAAGTAGAGATGAATTATTTTCGTTTAATTTATTTTTCACAAAAATGAGAGGAAAAAATAAGGGTAATTCTGTCTTAGTATATTACGGATTGGCTAATTATCAAATATAACTAAAATGTTGACTATTTCACAATTCTAAGTTTTGAAAAGGCTAATAAGCTAGAACGCCCCTATAACAATTTTATTTATGAGAAAAATAATTGTTTATATTTTAAAAGAAACAATAGTTTTTAAAAGGAATGAAAACAGCAACTGTTTTGAAAATATTGCATTTTAAAAGTATTATATTTGTAATTTTCCCAAAAAACACTAATCGGTGAAGTTAACTTACAATGCACGTCCAGTGGTTGGGGTAAAGGTAAACTGTACCGATGAACTTATCGTTATTGACGTGGTTTACCGACAAATACCAAATTTACCGAATGGGTATCCAGTAAACAAATAAATATAAATATGTATATATATAATTAATAATAATATTAATATAAACTAAAAATATTAACAGTCAATACATTATTATCATCTTTTAAAACTAAATGAGAGCACTGTTGACAATGGTGCCCACAAGAAGAGTTGTAATCTTTATATTATGCATTTGATGTAATAAAGTCTCATGAAGACTCTTGCTTGTAATTGCTTATTCATTAATAAAAAGTTGAAACGTTCATTCAATCTTCCTTGTATGAAGCTTTATGATAAAACATTAGTCTTTAGTCCATAAACAAACTAAACAACTTACGAAGAGACAAATGTGGATTTGCATGAACAAACTCTTCGTAGTTTGCTTAAAACGATATATTCGCAATCAAAGGGTCAAAGGACTATTGACCTCAGTATGATTGTTAGAAGAATCTATGATGTCTGGTTATGAGGCATTGAGAGTTGGAGACTCTATAGTTCTTCTAGGTATCTTCCGAAGGTACTGAATTGACCAGTGCACTTCTAGAGACAAGATAAGAACAAACCATTTAACCTCTTATGTCTCGAAGTCACTATGTATGAATTGCATCGTGCTTACCTTAATCCTGAAATGAGACATGTCATTTCACACCTTAGTATTCTCATTTGAGAAAGTCAGAGTTCGGACTCACTATGTGATTTCGAACAGGGCCTATTGGTGAAGTACTAAGTTGTGAGAATGTCATGAGTAACTTTGTGAAGTTCTCATAGATATGGAATTCATGTACAAGATTGCTGAAATGCAATGTATATCACCTCATGCTTTGTTCCTTGGAGTGTGAATAAATGAACTGGCCAGTGTCCAAATTGAGTCCTGACTCTTTTGGATGAAACAATGTGACTTGTTAGCTCCTCGTCAATACATTGTTTCTGACTTATTCACAAGCAACAAAGGAGTTGAGAAAATAACAGCTAGAATGGTAAAATGGTAATATTGTAAATCCCGACTAGCTGATGATATTCATGAAGGGTAAACATAGATAATATTCAGTGGATCCACTCATCATAATTTGGTTGAATTCTTGAGTAGAAAATAAATTCATTTGAACCGAGAGATTTTCAGTGTCAACTCTTTAGTGGAGTCAGTTGGCATTAAGCTAAACTTGGAAAAGGTTTGTGAACTTTTGAGTCCAAGTGTTTAGCTCAAGCTTTGTTCATTTGGATCCATGAGGTCACTGTCACAAATCATATCGAGTAGGAATAGTTAAACTAGAAGCTAAGTCAAAACAAGAACGAGACAAGTTTTACGAAAATTGTCAAAAGGGTAAATTTGTCTTTTTGGACATAGCATGAAATGAATGTCAATAAATTTTTTTGACATGGTCATATGATGGCCTAGATCACTTGGCCATGATGTGTTCATTGGGCCTTGTGGATTAATTTCATTTCATAGAATTTTACTTGAAAATTCTCAATGGGTTTTTCTTATGTTGTCATGAACAAGTAAAGAAAAATCTAGAAAGGCTTTCTGGAAGCCCTTTGGCCGTCCAACCCAAGAGAATGGGAGACTAATTTCGTGCAGCCCCATAGAGAAAAAGAGAGTTTATTTTGTGCATTGATGTATGAAGATACTTGCCAAAAGAAAAAGAGGAAACAAATTTCCTTTAGAAGGAAAGTGCATTTTCGGCCAACTAAGAGAGAAAGCAAATGAGGAAACAAATCCAAAGGCTTCTAGAAGCTCATTTGGACGTGCAAGGGGTATGAGGAAACTACCTTTTGAAGGTAATCCTCCTCCTATAAATACCCAACCTCATTCCTCTCATTTGATTCATTCCACACAAGTTAGAGATTGAGAGACTCTCTCTCTAGACATTGTGGCCGATCCTCTCTCTCCCTCTCTCTTCAATTTCGTTTTATTGTTTTGGCACCTAGGTCCTCATTTGACCTAGAGTTTAGCTCTGCGACTTCAAGACTCGTTCTTAAGTCGTAGTGTTTAAAAGTCACTACAACAAATACAGTTTTTCGGTGCGGATGACTTTTGGGTGCGACTTTTCGCACCTAAAAGTCGCACCAAAATTACTTTCGGGTGCGACTTTTCGCACCCAAATGTCACTAAAGTCGCACAAAAAATTTCTCTGATTTTTTAAAATTTGGGTGCGAAAAGTCGCACCCAAAAGTTTATCATACCTTTGGGTGCGACAAAGTCGCACCCAAAAGTCCAAAACATTTGGTCTAAAAATTTAGCGGGATTTTGTTCCCTCTTATTTGTTTGTTTTTTTTAGGGATTCCCTCTTATTTGTTTTCACCAAAGAATCGGGAAAGGAAAAAAGAAAGAAGAAAAGAAAAGAAGAGAGAAAGGGAAAGAGAGAGACCGAGAGAATGAGAGAGAGAGAGAGAGAGAGAGAGAGAGAGCCGAGAGAAGAGTATCGGCCGATGGAGACCGAGAGAGAGGAAGAGAGCGAGGGAGTGAGCCCGCGGAGGAAGAGCGAGGCCGACAGCCACCGAGACCGGGCCACTGGACGCGCGCGCGGGCTGAGAAGAAGCGAGCGCCGCCGCGAGCCGCTGAGCGCACCGCCCACGAGGAGACGCCGGAGAGCGAGAGAAGTAACGTCCGGGAGTTGATTTCGCGAGCAAGGTAAGGAGATTTCATTCTCAGCCAAGAATTTCAAAAGTTAGGGTTGAGAGTTTGATTTGGGGGTTTTGATTTCGGAGTGAAATCTGAGGTTTTGGCTTGGTTGTGATGTTCATCTTCTTGTCCTTGTTCTCCTTAGCACGCCACTAGCCAGAGACCGAGCCTCCTTGTGCGTGCGCACCGACCGAGACGAGCCACGACGGCCGCGAGTCACCGGAGCACGCCGACCATGAGTCACCCCCGGGAAAAGGACGAGAGAGCACCGGGAACAAGAAATTTCACGAAATCAAGGTAAGAAAAGTTCGTACCCGAAATGGATTTTTGAAAAAATTAGGGTTCTTAGTTTGGATTTGGGGCTTTTGATTTCTGAGCTTGGGTTGTGGAATTTAAGTGAGTTTGAGCTCGTTTTGGTGCTCGGATTGTATTGCTTGTGCTCGGATACGTGAGTTTGAATCAATTTTAAGTTCGCTGTGAACAGCCTCTGTAAATTGACGTGGTCAGATCAGTACCGATTTAATTTGGATTTGTTGATATTTTTCCTGGAAAGTAGACGTTATGGGCTTTCTAAAATGACCAAGAACATGTAAATCCGTTGAGATTTGAGTGAGTTATGAATTTTTGAAAACAGGGTTTTAAAGCTGAGAATTCTGAGATTAGTTTGATGATTCTGGAGTGTTTTGTGGCTCGTTTGGTGTTTGGGTTAAAACGATTTTGGACGAATTTTTTATTTTGGTTTTTTAAGTTTTTGTTACTCTGGTTCGATGTGTATGTGTGAATCTCTAGAGTTCCGATAAATTCCCTACTTTTTTTCTTAATGTGATTCGAATTTACACGCTTGACATAGAATTTTCGATCAAAAATAGTTTACATGCCTCATTAAATAGTTTTCATTTCTTTTTTTTATTACTTTCCGTTTCGAACGAACAAAAAAGCTTAAAACTTGAATGTTAGATATTGTTCTTTGAAGCTGTTGTAGACGTGCACTTTCAGGTGTCGGTAATCCGCTGAGCTTAACTTTGAGTTGTCTAAGCAAAGATGAGCTTGCCTAATATTTATTTATGTATTATTTCTCGTGGGACTTTGAACAATCGCAAGGCATTGATGCTAGAGGTCTGTGACGAGACAGAGATTGCCGGTGGTGAAGTTCTGAAGCTCCTCTTTACCGATGGAGGTTAGTAAAAAAAACAAACAGCTATGCTTTTGTACACATTATTCTCTCTGATGTTGGGTTTTTTATTTGGGAAATTGTATTTCATCTTCTACCCTAAAAGATAAAATCAAAGAATTCACTGAGTATGATGAGCCAAAATTTGCTATCAGTTTTTGTGTCATATATATAAAGGGCTATGGTAGGTTCAGATCTTTAACAAAGACGTGCTTAATTAAGTCGTAAATCTCATTCTGTTAACAGAGGCTGTTGGTTACGGAGAACCTCTTATTGCTGTCCTGCCATCATTTCATGGTATCAGGTGAAGTTACTCTCCAATAGTATTCTAGTTGCTTGCAGATCTTTGAGGCTTTCCCAGTTCTAGAGTAATTTTCATTCCTTTTTTATTTTCAGCGGATTTGAAGTATGTATACTTTTCAGGATCAACATTCACCAGCCGCCCGCCGGGAAGCCTGGACTCCGTCGTCAGTATCTCGCGGCCGATCTTCCAAGCCGATCCCTCTGAGCGCCGGCGTGATGTTATTGCAAATGAATACAGTATATATTCAGGGATCTATTTTTTTATTTCGTCTATGTAAGAGATATTTATTTCATGTTAATTAAAGCATTATGAATTAAGTATTTTTTTATATTGAGAACTTATATTTTTAATTGATGCTTGGCCTTATTGTTTTTATATTTTTATATTGAGAAATTATATTTTTAATTTATATAAAGGCTTATTTTTTTTCAAACCCGAAATAGGAATTCAAGTCACTTTTAAATAAACTGACATAAAAAATACTGATATTTATTATGTTTTTCATAGATTTGACGTCGCTTTTTAAAAGAGCGACGTCTAAAATTACAGTAAATTAACTCTCACCAATTTATGGCGGGAATGACTTTTGGGTGCGACTTTTCGCACCCAAAGCTCTACCCTCCAAACTATTGGGTGCAACTTTTCGCACCCAAAGCTCTACCGCCAAATTTTTGGGTGCGATTTTTCGCACCCGATGTTTTTCCCCCGCCTTTTCAACTATGTTTCGTGTAAAGTTGGGTGCGAAAAGTCGCACCCGAAAGTCATGACTTTTGGGTGCGACTTTTCGCACCCAAGACCTTTAGGTGCGAACTTTCGGGTGCGAAAAAGTCGCACCTAAAGTCGCACCCAAAGGTATCATTGGGTGCGAAAATTGACTTCCAGGTGCGAAAAAAGTCGCACCTGTTGCTATTTTTTGTACTAGTGAGTGCCCACTCACTGATTCCTTTATTTCGAGTGATTTAGTGATAGAAACTTTCGTGGTTGCTCGAGGTGCCGAGGAAAGAAAGAGAGACGTGCTGCGAGGGGAGACGAGCGTTGCAAACTTTCAAAAAGCTTCTCAAAGTTCAAGCTTCAAGAAAGGTTAGTAAACTTCTATACTCATAATAGTTTTTAATTACATGTACTTGCTCTTTGTCTAGGTTAGTAAAAACCGTTTTTACTTGAAAAGAAAATTTTTAAAATTCCGCCGCTTTGCGAAGCGTTAAACTTTTTCTTAAACCCTAGATCAATTCCAACAAATGGTATCAGAGCTATGGTCAAAGATATGCATGTACATGTATTTAAAAATATGAGCTTGAAAATCGTTTTCGAAAGTTTACTAATTTTGTGACAAGTTAGAATTGTGATCTTAGATTTTTTTAATTTATTGCTCTTGCCTTTAAATTAAATATCATGTTGATTTTCTATGAGTTTGGGATGTTTTTAAAACACATTAGAATCAGTTCTAAAAGTTTTTAATTTTTTATATTGAAAAACGTGTTTTAAAGGTTTGAGAAATTTCGATTAAATTTTTGTGACTAGTTTTCTTGTCTTACTAGTTTCTTATTTTTACTTGAATCGTTTTATGCTTGTTGTTATTTCTTTTATGCCTTGTTATTACCTTGCTAATAAAACACAAATAAAAGATTTAACAACCTTCATAAAACGTTCCGTTACACTCGATTCTTTTTCGCACCTAAAAAGGACCAAGCTTTAATTATTTCTTTTTCTTCGAGCTGGAGTAAACCCACATTAAAAGTAGCATAACTCTCTGCTCAGAAATCTAAATTTAATTATTCTTGAATCAAATTAAAGCTCTGTCTGTCCTCTGTCCAATGCCATCGGTTTCAGGTCAAAAGGACATCGGAGCCGCCAGTTATGGCGATTTTACTCTGAGGTGCGCGGTTGTTCCGAAACTCCAGTTTTTTTAGAATTCCGGATTTTCAGCCCCACTACCATGAGTTATAGAACTCTAATGAGAAAGTTTTCTTGAGCAAAATTGTTTTTTATAAGATTATAAACATGATGGGTAAGATTTAAAAGTTTTGTTTTTTGAAAGATTAATTGAAATTGAGTTTTTACAAAACTAGTTTGAATTTTGAAAAACCGTTTTCACTTTCAAACTTGAAAATATTTTGTCATCCAAATCAAATAAGTTTTCAAAATGTTTTCAAAACTATATCTATATCACATATGTTCAAAATCTATATGCTCTTGAAAAATTTGAGTGGAAGGTCTCCTTGTAGACAAGCCGAAAAATAAAAAGATGTGTAATCTCACACTTTCAAGTGTTCGAGTGAGTTGAAGTTCACACTTCGCTCATGCACTTTCCCGAAATAGAAAATAGGAAAAGATCGAGTATGTACCTTGTGCCTTTATGCACTAATACTGCTCTGAACATGACGATCTAGGATTCTCTTCTAGTTGTCCGCTCTGTCGCTCTCTAACTAGGAAATCTGTTTCCGAACTTATAAGAGCCGATGAACCAACTCCAAAAACTAAGTGGGAGGGTTATACTTGTTGTTTGTAACCCACGATCTCCAACACTAATAAAAAGTGTAAGTGTCGCCAGACTAAGAGTCACCCTCGTGGCCCTCTCTTAAATGAGAGTACTCAAGGGCGCTTTGCACTGATCATTGCTCAATGAGCTAAATCCGAAAGTGAGACAATGAGACAAGACCTCCCCTCGGCGGATTGTTTTTCAAAGTCAATCTTTTGGACTAAGTGGTTGGTTACACACTTAGACTCAATCCCTAGTAATCCTCCCTCGAGGCCCTGCCAAAGGATGTGAGTGATCAAACCAATTTACAAGGTGGCTAGTCAAAATTGATGTATTGACATCTTGGCTAAGCATTAATGATGTGTCATTTACTTATAAATGGAGATTTTTTGCGGCCTTCTCTTGAGGGAGTAAATTATCGTTTGGTTTATAACACCTTTGGATTTTATAAAAGTCTTAATAAAACTTAAATCCTAAACCAAAGACTAATCATAAACTTGTTTCAACTTTTATAGGCAATATGTCTCCCAACTCTCTCTCTTTCATCATTTCCTCGAACAAACTCGAAAACGAAAACTACATAGACTCGAAACTTAACCTCGACATCATCCTTGCCATTAACAAGCACAAATGGGTACTCACCACCCCGTGTCCTCCTCTGACGAATGATGATTCGACTCAAGAGGACAATGACGCCTTAGCGGCCTGGCTTCGATCCGATGAGATTGTGAGGTGCTATATCTTGGCATCTATGAACAATATGCTGAAAGAGCAACATCGTAACATCGAGGCTGCCGCCGAAATGCTCTACAATCTCCTTGAGATGTTTGGAGGGCAAGGGCGTCGAACAAGGCAACAAGCAGTCCGACAGTTTATGAACTGTCACATGAAGGCTAGGACTCCCGTTGGAGACTTTATGATACTGATCATTAGTTTTCTAAATAAAATGGAAATCCTAGGATCTGAGATTGATGAGAAGAGTGTCATAGATATGATCTTAGAAACTCTCCCCGCATCTCTTGATTCCTCCAAGATGAACTACTCCATAAACAAGCTAGAGTACAATGTTACCAAGCTTATGAAGGAACATCACACTGCTGTAGGTCTCACTAAGAGAAAGAGGAATCAAGAAGAGGCACATGCCACTGAGCACAAAGCCTCCGCCTCTAGAACTGAGAAGGGACCTTACAAGGCCGATAAAAGGAACTATCTCAAAGCAAAGGAACATAGTATTGTACTAGTTACCGAAGCATGCTTATTAGCTGATAATGTATCAACGTGGATTCTTGACTCCGCTGCTACTAACCATATTTGTTGTTCCTTGAATGGTTTCAAGAAAACCAAAAGCTTAGAGGAAGGCGAGTTCTGTTTCAAATGGGGTGATAGGAGCCTGGTGTCTGCGAAGGCTGTGGGATCCGTGACGCTGTCTTTTGAAGACCGTACTTTAAACTTGAATAATGTTTATTTCGTTCCTTCCTTTGGAAAGAACTTAATATCTGTTGCTCGTCTTCGTGAGCAAGATTATTGTTTAAAGTTCATTAAGAATGGAATTCGTATTTCGTTTCCTGATAATTCTTTTGTCACTGATGCATGTATGAAGAATGCTCTTTTCTACATCTATCCCACTCAACCTTCTCTTTTAGACACCGAAATAGATAATGATCTAATTAGGGAGCCAAAGAGGATCAAACTTTCTGAATCCTCCGATCTAACAAAATCAACATACATATGGCACTTAAGACTTGGTCATATCAGTCTAGATAGGATTAAGAGACTTGTGAGGGATGGTCCACTCCAAGCCTCTGCAATAGGTTCACTACCTACTTGTGAATCCTGCATAGAAGGAAAAATGACTAAGCGACCTTTCTCCGATAAGGGTCGAAGAGCCAGTGAGTTGCTGGAACTGATACATTCTGATGTATGTGGTCCGCTCAGCCAACAGGCACGTGGGGGATACGAATACTTCGTTACCTTCACCGATGATTACTCGCGATATGGTTTTGTCTATTTGCTCAAACACAAATCCGAGACCTTTAACGTATTTAAGGTTTTTAGGGCTTTAGTGGAAAAGCAAACTGGCAAAATGATCAAAACACTTCGATCTGATCGAGGTGGTGAGTATATGTCTGGAGAGTTCGATGACTTTCTTAAAGAAGAAGGAATCGCTTCTCAGCTTACCGCACCTGGCACACCTCAACAAAACGGAGTGTCAGAGAAAAGGAACCGAACTCTTATGGAGATGGTTAGATCAATGATGAGTTACTCATCACTCCCTCCTTCCTTTTGGGGATATGCCCTCGAAACAGCCGCTTATATTCTGAACCAAGTTCCGTCCAAGACGGTTCCTGGTACTCCCTATGAACGATGGACTGGCCGTAAAGTAAGTTTGGGCCACATCCGAATTTGGGGTTGCCCTGCACACGTGCTAAGGCAAAAAACTAGCAAATTGGCTAGTAGGTCAGAATTGTGCTTGTTTGTGGGATATCCAAAGGAAACCAAGGGTTTCATCTTCTATAGTCCCGAGGACGATAAGACTTTCGTTAGCACGAATGCTCGTTTCCTTGAGGAGGACTTTATGAAGGATGCAAAACCTAGAAGCAAAATTGTGCTTGAAGAAAAGTTGGGTGAGGAAGCTTCTACCTCATCTGTAAGAACTGTTCTTACCCCAACTGAAACACAACCTAACTCATCAGAATCTCGTCAAGTAGTACTTAGACGTAGTGGGAGGGCTACTCAAAAGCCTGACAGGTACATGTCTTATGGAGACTCTCTTATAGCCGTCTCTGACATGGATGATCCTGTTTCCTATAGCCAAGCGATGACTTGTTCTGAATCAAACCTTTGGCTTGACGCAATGAAAGTTGAAATGCACTCGATGTATGTCAACAAAGTCTGGAAACTTGTAGACCTTCCTGAAGGGATTAAACACGTAGGGTGTAAGTGGATATACAAGAAGAAAATGGGTCCTGATGGGAACGTCGAGACGTTCAAAGCACGACTTGTGGCGAAGGGTTATACCCAACAAGAAGGGATTGACTATGAAGAAACCTTCTCTCCAGTCGCGATGCTTAAATCCATCCGCATACTCATATCCATAGCTGCAGCTCCCGACTATGAGATCTGGCAAATGGATGTCAAGACAGCCTTCCTGAATGGCAATCTTGACGAGTGCATTTACATGGCTCAACCAGACGGTTTCGTGGAAGAAGGTCAAGAGACCAAGGTTTATGAGTTACATAAGTACATTTATGGACTAAAGCAAGCATCTAGGTCATGGAATATTAGATTCGATGAAACTGTAAAGAGCTTCGGCTTTGAACAGTCAATAGATGAGCCTTGTGTTTACAAGTTAATACACGAAGGCAAAGTTGTGTTTCTGGTGCTATATGTCGATGATATACTATTCATTGGTAATGACGTGGGTAAGTTATCTGAGGTTAAGGTCTGGCTGGCAAAGCAATTCGATATGAAGGATCTAGGAGAAGCCGCGTACATTCTGGGGATCCAAATCTTTCGAGATAGGAAAAACCGGACCATGTCGCTCTCTGAAGCATCTTATATTGATAAGGTGATGGATCGCTTCTCAATGCAAGACTCCAAGAAGGGTCAAACACCCTTTAGGCATGGAGTTTCACTCTCTAAGGACCATTCTCCCAAGACTGCACAAGAGATTGAAGACATGAGGAAAATTCCTTACGCCTCTGCCGTAGGAAGCCTTATGTATGCTATGCTTTGCACTAAACCTGACATCTGTTTCGCCGTTGGCGTAGTTAGCCGTTTCCAATCCAACCCTGGACCCGAGCACTGGATTGCTGTTAAGCATGTTCTTAAGTATCTTCGAAGAACTAGGAACTTGATGCTTACATACTCAGGTACTGACCTGACTATGACGGGATATACCGACTCCGATTTTCAAGCGGATAAGGATTCCAGGAAATCCACTTCAGGATCTGTGTTCATCTTTAATGGTGGAGCTGTTGTGTGGAGAAGTATTAAGCAATCTTGCATTGCTGACTCCACAATGGAAGCAGAATATGTGGCTGCTTGTGAAGCATCCAAAGAGGCTGTATGGCTTAGAAAATTCCTTAAGTATTTGGAAGTTGTTCCAAACGTCGACGAGCCTATGACTCTTTATTGTGATAATAGTGGGCTTGTCGCTAACTCGAAGGAACCTCGAAGCCATAAGCGCTCTAAGCATATTGAGAGGAAATACCATTTGATTCGAGAGATCGTGCAGCGCGGAGACGTGGAAGTGAAGAAGATCTCAACGGTGGACAACCTAGCAGATCCATTCACAAAGGCCCTAGCGAACAAGGTATTCGACCAACATCTAGAGGGATTAGGCATGAAAGACTACACACATCTTCTTTGAGTCAAGTGGGAGTTTGTTGACAATGGTGCCCACAAGAAGAGTTGTAATCTTTATATTATGCATTTGATGTAATAAAGTCTCATGATGACTCTTGCTTGTAATTGCTTATTCATTAATAAAAAGTTGAAACGCTCATTCAATCTTCCTTGTATGAAGCTTTATGATAAAACATTAGTCTTTACTCCATAAACAAACTAAACAACTTACGAAGAGACAAATGTAGATTTGCATGAACAAACTCTTCGTAGTTTGCTTAAAACGATATATTCGCAATCTAAGGGTCAAAGGACTATTGACCTCAGTATGATTGTTAGAAGAATCTATGACGTCTGGTTATGAGGCATTGAGAGTTGGAGACTCTATAGTTCTTCTAGGTATCTTCCGAAGGTACTGAATTGACCAGTGCACTTCTAGAGACAAGATAAGAACAAACCATTTAACCTCTTATGTCTCGAAGTCACTATGTATGAATTGCATCGTGCTTACCTTAATCCTGAAATGAGACATGTCATTTCACACCTTAGTATTCTCATTTGAGAAAGTCAGAGTTCGGACTCACTATGTGATTCCGAACAGGGCCAATTGGTGAAGTACTAAGTTGTGAGAATGTCATGAGTAACTTTGTGAAGTTCTCATAGATATGGAATTCATGTACAAGATTGTTGAAATGCAATATATATCACCTCATGCTTTGTTCCTTGGAGTGTGAATAAATGAACTGGCCAGTGTCCAAATTGAGTCCTGACTCTTTTGGATGAATCAATGTGACTTGTTAGCTCCTCGTCAATACATTGTTTCTGACTTATTCACAAGCAACAAAGGAGTTGGGGAAATAACAGCTAGAAGGATAAAATGGTAATATTGTAAATCCCGACTAGCTGATGATATTCATGAAGGGTAAATATAGATAATATTCAGTGGATCCACTCATCATAATTTGGTTGAATTCCTGAGTAGAAAATAAATTCATTTGAACCGAGAGATTTTCAGTGTCA
The DNA here is from genome assembly GCF_054948205.1 of Urtica dioica subsp. dioica. Classification (NCBI taxonomy): domain Eukaryota; kingdom Viridiplantae; phylum Streptophyta; class Magnoliopsida; order Rosales; family Urticaceae; genus Urtica; species Urtica dioica. Next base: position 8,026,316 of record NC_142767.1, on the reverse strand, counting down.
ACTCTTTAGTGGAGTCAGTTGGCATTAAGCTAAACTTGGAAAATGTTTGTGAACTTTTGAGTCCAAGTGTTTAGCTCAAGCTTTGTTCATTTGGATCCATGAGGTCACTGTCACAAATCATATCGAGTAGGAATAGTTAAACTAGAAGCTAAGTCAAAACAAGAACGAGACAAGTTTTACGAAAATTGTCAAAAGGGTAAATTTGTCTTTTTGGACATAGCATGAAATGAATGTCAATAAATTTTTTTGACATGGTCATATGATGGCCTAGATCACTTGGCCATGATGTGTTCATTGGGCCTTGTGGATTAATTTCATTTCATAGAATTTTACTTGAAAATTCTCAATGGGCTTTTCTTATGTTGTCATGAACAAGTATAGAAAAATCTAGAAAGGCTTTCTGGAAGCCCTTTGGCCGTCCAACCCAAGAGAATGGGAGACTAATTTCGTGCAGCCCTATAGAGAAAAAGAGAGTTTATTTTGTGCATTGATGTATGAAGATACTTGCCAAAAGAAAAAGAGGAAACAAATTTCCTTTAGAAGGAAAGTGCATTTTCGGCCAACTAAGAGAGAAAGCAAATGAGGAAACAAATCCAAAGGCTTCTAGAAGCTCATTTGGACGTGCAAGGGGTATGAGGAAACTACCTTTTGAAGGTAATCCTCCTCCTATAAATACCCAACCTCATTCCTCTCATCTGATTCATTCCACAGAAGTTAGAGATTGAGAGACTCTCTTTCTAGACATTGTGGCCGATCCTCTCTCTCCCTCTCTCTTCAATTTCGTTTTATTGTTTTGGCACTTAGGTCCTCATTTGACCTAGAGTTTAGCTCTGCGACTTCAAGACTCGTTCTTAAGTCGTAGTGTTTAAAAGTGCCCACTCACTGATTCCTTTATTTCGTGTGATTTAGTGATAGAAACTTTCGTGGTTGCTCGAGGTGCCGAGGAAAGAAAGAGAGACGTGCTGCGAGGGGATACGAGCGTTGTAAACTTTCCAAAAGCTTCTCAAAGTTCAAGCTTCAAGAAAGGTTAGTAAACTTCTATACTCATAATAGTTTTTAATTACATGTACTTGCTCTTTGTCTAGGTTAGTAAAAACCGTTTTTACTTGAAAAGAAAATTTTTAAAATTCTGCCGCTTTGCGAAGCGTTAAACTTTTTCTTAAACCCTAGATCAATTCCAACAAGCACATGATATGGTTTTATTTTATAGTTGATGACCGGATTCCGTTCTTCAAAGACTAGTTTGGTCTCATTTTCGGGAAAACCTAACTTTTCGATTTTCGTTTTGACGAAACCCTTGGCTGGCGGATTTCATTTCTCCGAGAAGAGATCTGCTCATTTACCGGTCAGCTTTCCGAGGTACCTGCGAGGTAAGTCACTTAGATTTCTCGAATTTAGGGATTTTTTTCATTTTGTTCTTAATTTCGTGTTTTAATCCATGAATATGTTGATGAATTGATGATTATGATGATGAATATGTTGATTTGAGATGAGTGTGATAATGAATTGATGATTATGATGATAAATATGTTGATGAATTGATGAATATGTTGATCTGAGTAATGAATGTATTGATGAATTGATGATTATGAGTGATGAATATGTTGATTTGAGATGAAGATGATGATTATGATGATGAATATGTTGATGAATTGATGTTTATGATGATGAATATGTTGATTTAAAATGAATATGATGATGAAGTATGGCGTCCGACCCGACACGAATGTATTGAAAGCCCGTCGAAGGACGATCGAATGCAAGCAAATATAAATTTTGCAAGTACATCATAGGCAGTGGTGGAATCACTCGTGTGAAAAACCACTAGGCGAACATGGACCTGACAAATAGTGTTAAGATGTGCGACAAGGTTCCTCATGAAGTACATGAGGAAATGATAGAGTTATTCTACGTACGCTCTCAAAAGAAGAAAAACGTGAGAGTTTGGATGAGTGATGCGAACCGACCTTCGGAAAAATCTTGGAGACTCTGAGAAGAAACAGACGAAGGTCCCAGTGGATTTTTGGGGTCATTTGATCCAAGAAGATCGCACCCCGGGGTTAAGAGGTTGGCCAAAGCCGTCGATCGATTCTTCATTCATGAGTGACGAGACACTCAAGGCACTCCACCTATAATTAATTACTAGTTAGTGTGTTTTATATTTGTCGTACGTGTTATAATCATGGTATGATTTTTTGCAGAAAACGACCAGAAACTTTGAACTTTATGGTACTTTATGTTGAATTTTATCTTTGTTTGAACTTTGTGTTCTATATTTTATCGTGCGTGTTGTAATCGAGGTTTGACTTTCCGCTTAAACCGACCGAAAACTTTGAACTTTATGGTATTTTATGTTGAATTTTATCTTGATTTGAACTTTGAATTTTATCTTGGTATGACTTTAAAATATGATGAACTATGAAAAGTATGTTTAGTTTTGTAAAATATGAAAGTATGTTTATTTTTCCAAAATACTTGTCTGAATACTCATCGTTTCCTATATTTTTTGTCGGTTTCCTCTACGGTAAATGGTTTCTTGCTGATATCGATATTCTTTTTTTTGTCTAAATACCCCTCGATTTTCCCTCCGGTAAGCGGTTTACCCCCAAAATTGAAGTCCCGATACGTTAACGGTAACGGTAAGGCGAACCTTGGAACATCCCATTGCACATGCTTTATCCAATACATGATATCATGACTTGAATAAAAGTCCCATATCGGTAGTAAATTGGAGTTAGGAGAAACCAAATAACTTATATATTACAAGACATGCTTTGTTTCAAGGAAATAACTTTCACTTAAAGCAATGGACCTCACGCTTGTAGTAGTTGGCCCACACGAATTATCCGGTTTACCCCGATTTTTAAGGTATCGGGATCTGTCCCTTTTCCAGTTTTCGGACGGGAATTGACCGGTTCTCCCGAAATTTTAATCCTTGAGTGCACGTAGGTAAGAAAGCCACCTATAAGAAAGCACTTGATATAATTTAGATTTTTTTCGCTTCATTTGTTTCTTTTAACAATCCACGAGAATTGAAATTAACACACGAAAAATGGTCTTTCCAAAGAAACAAAACAAAAAGTTAGGGTCCTTAAATCTCTTGGTACTCTTCCCTGGTTAGATCTAAGAATGTTTCAGAGGTAAACTAGAATGTGGCTTGAGAAACTTCAAGCTTAGGTATGGGGTCAACAAAGATCTTCGTCTTCTCGATTGGCTCAGGAGGACGATCCAGGACCATCAAACTCAAACATGCACCAATAAAATAGTTAAGAGGTGCTGAATTTTAGTAGTATCCACAAACTCAGTTAAGAGGCCCGATAAATATTTTTAGCTTATGAATGGAATATAATAAAGATATCATATGAAAATTATTGTTTTATTTTCGTTTTAATCCAATGATAATATGACACATCAGTTTTTTTTTCTTTTGCTTAACTGCTCTGTATTGAGAATAAATCATTCCAGTTCCTTGTCCTTCTTCGTTCATCCATGCTACCTTAAAACAAAAAAGAGAAATTGCATCAACTACCACCGTTTGATAATTTTTTTTTTCAATTTTTCACCAAAAACTTAATTTGGTAAAAAAAAAATACTATTAAGTCACTTATACAAATACAATTTTACCCTCAACATAATGTCGATAATTGACATCTATTGTTGACATCTGTGAGTTTTGGATTATCTATTTGTTGACATATATGTTAGCAATCGACATCTATGTCAATAATTGAGATAAATTGTTGAAATTAATTATTGAAGGTAAAATTGTATTTGTATAAGTGGCTTAATAGTTTTTTTTTTTGTTACATTAAGTTTTATTGGGAAATTGAAAAACCTTATCTACCTATTTCTCAACAAAAAACGAAAAGAAGAAACACGCGGAAAAGAAAATAAAAGAAGAAAGAATTCTCGAAATTTTATATTTGTTTTCTAACAAATTTCTTGGTTATTGATTTGAATTCTGATAATAATTTGGGGCTTTTCTTCTATGGTTTTAGCGAAATTGAGGGTTTTATTTTTTGAAGATATCAGCGTGATTAAAGACAGGAGAAGAGACCGTGCTCACTGTTATCTTTGTGACTGAGATAAGAAAAATCCCATGTTTTCTCGTTCACGTACGCCCGAATTGTATTTGTTTCGAACGGATTGGAGATTAATTTTGATATGCTTGTTTGATGTCTCTATCGCGTTCTCTATTTAGACCGAATTTCATATATGGAATTTGGGAATTTGGTTTGGCAACGAGTTCTGATTTCTGAAGTTTGGTCTTAACAACATGAATGGAGGCGTAGTTCATTTCTCACCTTTGGAGGAAGGAAATTTACGCGTGGCCGTTTTGGGGGTTTTGATTAAAAAAGCAAAATTGTCAATTCCCACCGAAGAAGCTCAAACCATTGAAGATGCTATAGGCGGGTTTGTCTCGTGGCCGAAGAGACTCATGGAATAGGACACGGGAATAGAGAGTCGCGGTCCGGTTGTCAAACAACTCTCAAAGCTCGGTTTTGAGAGTGAAGCTAGCATCGATGATGCTAAGAAGATTCCGTACAAGGTGATTAATCCCAAGTATCGATTGCTCGCTCAACATGCCAACAAAGTAATGTTACCGGAAGGGGATGTGATTATGGTCAATGTTAGTCCAAGTCTCACGGCTATCCCGATTCCGGTGTCATTTGAAGACATTTCCAATTTTTTGCAATACTTGGAAATTGGTGCGGGGAGCATAACGGTTTATATGGAGTAAGAGTTTTCTTTATATGCGTTTTTTAATATCAATATTCAATATTTAGTGTTTTGATCAACTAAATATTTGTTTGTCATAGCTATCTACGCTCGAGGCTAGAAAAGGCGAAGAAGACTCGAAATTTTTGTTTTATAAATCCGAGCTTAAGTTCATATATCGAAAATGACGACGAGGAGGCTTATTTGTCAAAACGAGTCAAGGACGTTGGAAACGTGGTACGAGATTGCAAATTTGGTGAATTAGTTTTGATGTCGTATAACAAAGGTGCGCATTGGATGCTCGTTGTCCTCGACCTTTGGAGAAATAGCGCTATGTTCTTTGACCCATTGAGAAATAAAATCCCAACCGATTTAAATCGATTGATAAAAAGGTAATATTTTGATTTCTTAAATAATTTTTATTATAAATCGTTCTAGATGTTTTTTCTCTTATAATCTCCGTGTTATATATGGTTCTTGTTGATTTCAAGCTCGAGCATCAAAACGCCCATAGTAACGGGCAATCAACGTACATCAAGGCTTGGGACGCTCCGAGACAAACGGGAAACACGGAATGCGGGTATTTTGTCATTTCTTATATGCGTGATATAGTCGTAGGAGGTTTAGGAAAATTAGAAAATAAGAAATCCTATACAAAAGAGGATTTAGAGAGAGTTAGGGAAGAATGGGTAACTTATGTACAAACATTTATTAACTGTGATGATTAGCTAGTTTTTTTATTGAATTATGGATTCGTTGTAGATGTATATATTAGATTTTGAATGTTTTGAAGATGAGGATATTTGAAGATGAATGTATATATTAGATATTGTTTGTATTGAAGATTATTTTCAGGTGCTAGTATCGTGTAAAAAACAGATTCTGGATTGAAAATAAATGATTCTCGCCGCGGCAAGTAATTCGAGCCGCGGCGTGAAATATTATTCGCCGCGGCGAGACAAGATACCGAGAGCAGGCAAATTAGAAATCTTAGTCTCGCCGCGGCGAGATTTTTTCTTCGCCGCGGCGAGTTTTTTAAAAAAAATTCATCGCCTTCCTACAACGCATAGTAATCCGTTGTAGAATAATCTCGCCGCGGCGCAATGTAATATTCGCCGCGGCGAGTTGATTCTACAACGCTTCAATATCCATTGTAGAATGTTCTCGCCACGGCTCGGAACGTACCTCGCCGCGGCAAATAACTCGCCGCGGCGACGTATATTTCTCGCCGCGGCGACGTGCTTCTACAACGGATTGAAGATCCGTTGTAGAATATGTCGCCGCGGCGAGAAATATACGTCGCCGCGGCGAGATGTTTGAAAATATTTAAAAATTACACAGTGGATTCTAACCGTTGTAGAAGCTTCTACAACGCTTAAGAATCCGTTGTAGAAGCTTAGTTTCTACAACGGATAATTAAGCGTTGTAGAAAGCTGTTGGATTCTACAACGGATTTTTAAGCGTTGTAGAAGCTTCTACAACGCATGATTCTACAACTGTTTTTAAGCGTTGTAGAATCCTATTTTTGTAGTAGTGTCAAGTGATAATTAGATACGAGCAAGTACGACGAGTTGGAGGATTGTATTGTGATGAACGTTTATGAAATTCTGATTAGTCACAAGGGCAAGATGTCGCACACAATGTGTTGACAATGTGTCCGACAACTTGCTTTAACACAGATAATGGATAGACAACAAATAGTGCGATAAATAAACGACACACAATATGGTTATCCAGTTCGGTGCAATATCACCTACGTTTGGAGGCACTCTATGTTGTCAATGGTGCCCACAAGAAGAGTAGTAGTGTCTATCTATGTACATTTGATGTCATATAGTCTTACGAAGACTCTTGCTTGTAATTGCCTATCTATTCATTAATAAAGTTGAAACGTTCATTCATTCTTTCTTTGTTTGAAGCTTTATGATAAAACCTTAGTCTTTTAGTCCATAAACAAACTTAACAACTTACGAAGAGACAAATGTAGATTTGCATGAACAAACTCTTCGTAGTTTGCTTAAAACGATATATTCGCAATCTTAGGGTCAAAGGACTATTGACCTCAGTATGATTGTTAGAAGAATCTATGATGTCTGGTTATGAGGCATTGAGAGTTGGAGACTCTATAGTTCTTCTAGGTATCTTCCGAAGGTACTGAATTGACCAGTGCACTTCTAGAGACAATATAAGAACAAACCATTTAACCTCTTATGTCTCGAAGTCACTATGTATGAATTGCATCATGCTTACCTTAATCCTGAAATGAGACATGCCATTTCACACCTTAGTATTCTCATTTGAGAAAGTCAAAGTTCGGACTCACTATGTGATTCCGAACAAGGCCTATTGGTGAAGTACTAAGTTGTGAGTCTGTCATGAGTAACTTTGTGAAGTTCTCATAGATATGGAATTCATGTACAAGATTGCTGAAATGCAATGTATGTCACCTCATGCTTTGTTCCTTGGAGTGTGAATAAATGAACTGGCCAGTGTCCAAATTGAGTCTTGACTCTTTTGGATGAAACAATGTGACTTGTTAGCTCCTCGTCAATACATTGTTTCTAACTTATTCACAAGCGACAAAGGAGTTGAGGAAATAACAGCTAGAAGGGTAAAATGGTAATTTAGTAAATCCCGACTAGCTGATGACATTCATGAAGGGTAAACATAGATAATATTCAGTGGATCCGCTCATCATAATTAGGTCGAATTCTTGAGTAGAAAATAAATTCATTTGAACCGAGAGATTTTCAGTGTCAGCTCTTTAGTGGAGTCAGTTGGCATTAAGCTAAACTTGGAAAAGGTTTGTGAACTTTTGAGTCCAAGTGTTTAGCTAAAGCTTTGTTCATTTGGGTCCATGAGGTCACTGTCACGAATCACATCGATAGGAATAGTTAAACTGGAAGCTAAACCAAAACAAGAACGAAAATAGTTAAAAGGGTATTTTTGTCTTTTGAGACAAAGGATGAAATGAATGTCAATAAATTTTTTGACAAGGTCATTTTGTGACATGTTTCACTCGGCCATGACTTGATCATTGGGCCTTGTGAATTAATTTCATTTCATAAGAATTTTATTGAAAATTCTTAATGGGCCTTTTTCATGTTGTCATGAACAAAATGGAAAAGCTTCTAGAAGCCCCTTCTAGAAGGTGATAGGCGCCCATAATACCAATAGGAAGAGAGAATATTTTGTGCATAAATGTATCAAGATACTTGCCAAAAGAAAAAGAGGAAACAAATTTCCCCTAAGAGGAAACATGGTGGGCGCCCAAATGTGGTCAAGAGAGAAGCAAACAAAAGAGGAAACAAATCCAAGGACTTACTTGTTTTGTCTTGGACGTGCACCTCTTTGAAGGAAAAGGGAAATTGGCTCATGAATATGTGATATTCTATAGAAGAGGAAACTACCTTATTGAAGGTGAGACCTCTCCTATAAATAGGAGCCTCATTCCACACTTTTCATTCATGCAAAGTTTTAGAGATTGAGAGCTTCTCTCTCTAGACTTGGCCGCCCCTTCTTCTCTCTCTCTCTAGTTTATTTTCGGTTTTCTCTTGTCTTGGCACCTAGGTCCTCACTCGACCTAGTCTTTAGCTCTGCGACTTTGAGACTCGTTCTTAAGTCGTAGTGTTTAAAAGTGCCCACTCACTGATTCCTTCTTTTCGAGTGATTTAGTGATAGAAACTTTCGTGGTTGCTCGAGTTGCCGAGGAAAGAAAGAGAGACGTGCTGCGAGGGGAGACGAGCGTTGCAACTTTCCAAAAGCTTCTACAAGGTTCAAGCTTCAAGAAAGGTTAGTAACTTTAATAGCTCATATTAGTTTTTATTTACATGTACATGCTCTTGTCTAGGTTAGTAAAAACTAGTTTTACTTAAAAAGAAAATTTTTAAAATTCCGCCGCTTAACGAAGCGTTAAACTTTTTCTTAAACCCTAGATCGATTCCAACACTCTACCAGTGGAAATGATTTCACTATATAGTTGTCAATAGTACAAACAAGGTCTTATATGATTACAACACAAAATCAAGGCCCTAGTAACTATTACCACAAGTGAATTCCTAGACCAGGGACTCCCCCTGAATTTGAGATCCTCATCAATTCCACTCTTCGAGCAACCGCCTATGCTCGGATGACTTCAGCCTTCAAGCGCACGTGAGTCTTCAATCACGTAAACACAGAACCCAAATCACTCAAACACTCAATCTTCTTGAATAGTATTTGGTGAACAACACCGCTCTTATCAAAACACAAAGCCTCCCAATCTGCCGGTCTTGCATGTCTAGGAGCTCTAAGTATTTTGAAAAAGCGTCGAAGCTGCTAAGGGGGAAGCTCAGGGCTTTTATAGCAGATGTACAATCTTGGAAGTGTATCTAGGGTTTCCTTACCCATTCTCGCAAGAATATCACGCAATAAAGTCACCAGCGAGGCAATCTGGCAAAACCGGAAACTGGCCAGAAATACTGACTGCGCACAGGAGGTAGGATGTCTTACCAAAAGCTGGAGCATGAAGACCGACATCTTTTCATACAACTTGCACTAAAAAATAAAACCAACTTATAACGTAACAACAGTTTACTCGGATACCCTTTTTTTTCAATTTCCATCAAGATGTGTATTTCATATAATTATTTCATTTTGGTACTTTCAATTGTTCGTATTGATAGGAGCAATCATCAGGACGGTCTCGTGGATTTAGGTACGTGACATTTTTGTCGGAGGAAGATCCTAATCTAATAATTTTTATGATGATGGTGATGATGGATAAGCTTATGATGATTCAGTGTTTGTAGTTAATTATGGATGGGTTATTTTATCGCAACATATATCGAGCTCTTACCACCAAAAGTTCTTTCATCACTAGCATGTTCTCTGATTTTGTGATTTATGTGAGTTTTTCTCTTGATTTCTTCACTCTGTATCTGAAATTAGTCAGAGATGGTGTCACACGTGTGTCAACACCTTTGTCGCCGCAGACTGCCTTGAACTCGTCGACTTATATCCCACCAAAGGAGATCAGCTTCGGAGAGGATTGGTCAGACCACACAACCTCTTAATCGACAAATCCGAGGTAGGGCAATGAGAACCTACTTTTTGAAATACTTCTATTAAGAGTTGTGGTGACATACATAGCAGTAGATATTCCAACGTTTAAAATCAACTACTGATGATTACGTTGTCCATATAAAATCAACGTGACATAAATAGCTGTGCAAAGCGCGAACGCAAAGTGTGGTAATGTTTCTGGCGAACCAAATCGCTGGAGTCTCCGGCGAGTTCGGCGAAGAAGAAGAGTTTCTTCTAACCTTCTCATGCTCACAAGCTGGTCAGAATTCGCCTGGGAATTCAGGCTCCTTATATCCATAAATGAAGACGAGCTCTTAGTGTCCAGGTACCTTCCTCTCTTCTCATATATTCCTTATAATAAGAACAATAATTTTGTAAAACAATGCTTGATGACATGATGTACAGGCATTGCCAACAGATGTCAAAACGAGTTTTAAATAAGGGCAGTGCTTGTTGACGAAATATGGCACGCCGCTGGTGACAGCGCGTCTGATACGGATTAGTATGTGAAGCGCACTGTTCTCGGTAGAATATTCTTGATAACTGAGATCTACATGCTTACCGACCATTCCATTTTTATGCAATACTATGGCGAGGGTTACAAAACAAAAGTAGACTAGAAGGCTGAATCTGTGATTCCAGCGAGAGCTCCGGTGAGGGTTACGGCGGCGATCGGCGCGGTAGTCGGAGCTTAAGCTAGAGAGATTAGGGTTTGGGAGGGAATTTGATGAGAGATTAGGGTTTGAGTGTGGATATAAATTCTTGTTTGATATAAATATTTTGTTATAATATTAGACGTGCAATTACAAGAGGGTTCATTTAATTTGTACTTGAAAATTATCATTTAATTCTCTCTTAAATGGGCTATTTCAATTAAATTTATGTCGTTGTTTTCCAGCTATGTTCCTTTGAGAAATTAACAGACTCAAGGCATCGGACTCGAGTGTCTACAATCCCAGCTCGGCCGTCTTCATATTCAACATTTAGAACTCATATTTTGATACATTAAAATATGTTCATTTTTTAATGTGCATTCTTAAGTTGAGTAACTTGTTTGTGTTATTTCTAAAAGGATTATCATGGTGAAGCATTGAAGTCTACTCTTTGTGGTATTAATTAGTTTTTAGCTTTCTTTCGATTGTAAAGAAGTTAAAAAAAAAAAAAAATCTTGTAATAGCGTTGCATATGTGCTTTATCCAACAAGATTTATGCCCAACAAAGGCAAAAAAAATTAAAATTAAAAATTAAAAAATAATTAAATAAATCAAATATTTATTCATTTTGATGTTTGACTAATTAATCACTTTTCTATTTGTTGGTATACTATGTTTTGGGTATAATGACGAAGTAGTTGATCTCATCAAAATTCAACCGTAAAGAAATGGTACAAATAATTGAAAGTTCATAATTATTTAGAAGACCACGGTACTATCTCTTATTCCACATTGCAATGATGCTTGTGGATCGTGCTAAGAAATCAGTAGCTCTTGTACCATATTGGTGTAGCGGCGTGGTGAAAGCCGTCCAACTCATTATGTATGGCTTTGCGAAATATGAGGTTCATCAAGATAAAAAAAAAATTAGAGACGGAAAATCAAAATCAATTATCTCAGATTTAATTAGAATTTTTTTTTTCTATTCCTATTATGATATATTTTGCTCGGTCATGGATAGATCTTCAAATTACTTTTCGTTGAAATTTAACTTAATGAATATTGGTAAAACTTATTAACAAGATGTATTTAGAAGTCGTAACACTATTTTAAAATAAATTTGTTAATGCCTGAAAATGGATCAACACGAAAACCGGTCCGCGGTTCGGTCTAGGGCCGGACCCTATGACCGCGCGGTGGTCGAACGGGGAAGTTGTCCCAACACTTGTGCCTCCGCCGTGCCGGAAAAGGATTTCCGACGACTCGTCACCTGAGAAAAGAGAAGAGAGTGAGCTAAAGGACCGCGGAGGGGCTTCCTCCGGCGGGCACTCCGACGCTCAACATTAGTCTAGGTGTCGTGCTTTGAGTTCTAGAGAGATAAATTCTCAGATGAGAGAGACGCAGAGGTCTTTTTTATGTGTGAGCCAACTTACCTCCAAATGAGGAATCTGAAGGTATTTATAGGATTTTGAATGTGAAAAGTTATGGAAACTTGGCGGAGAGATTCTCCGGTTTCGCGGATTTTACCAGAGGGATCCTCCGGTTTTGTAGACTTTACCGGAGGTGTCTTCCGGTTTTGTGAGCTTTACCAGAGGTGTCTTCCGGTTTGGTGAGCTTTACCAGAGGTGTCCTCCGGTTTTGTGAGTTTTACCAGAGGTGTCTTCCGGTTTGATGAGCTTTACCAGAGGTGTCCTCCGGTTTTGTGAGCTTTACCAGAGGTGTCTTCCGGTTTTGTGAGCTTTACCAGAGGGATTGGTCCTTGGCAGGGTTGGGACTGCCTTCACAATTTTTGGGTTGGACTTCTTCCTGGAGGTCGAACCTGTCCTGGAGGTCGAGCTCGCCAGGGGCCGAGATCGCCCGGAGGTCGAGCTCGCCTGGAGGTCGAGCTAGCGTGGAGGTCGAGCCTGCCTGGAGGTCGAGATCGTCTGGAGGTCGAGCCTGGCTTGGAGGTCGAGCCTGCCTGGAGGTCAAGCTCACCTGGGGGTCGAGCCTGCCTGGAGGTTGAGCCTGCCTGGAGGTCGAGCTCGCCTCGGGGTCGAGCCTGCCTTGGAGGTCGAGCCTGCCTGGAGGTCGAACCTGCTTGGAGGTCGAGCTCGCCTGGGGGGTCCAGCTCGCCTGGAGGTCGAGCCTGGCTTGGAGGTCGAGATCGCTTGGAGGTCGAGCTCGCCCGGAGGTCGAGCTCGCCTGGGGGTCGAGCTTGGCTTGGAGGTCAAGCCTGCCTGGAGGTCGAGCTCGCCTGGGGGTCGAGCTCGCCTGGAGGTCGAGCTTGCTCGGAGGTCGAGCTCGCGTGGAGGTCGAGCTCGCCTGGGCGCCAGGATGAGGGGTCCCCTCAGGGGTGAGCTCGACTTGTCTTAATCCCGGAGTCTACTCTTTGGGCCGGGGTTGCCATGCATCCTCGCTTGAGTTGGGCCTTGACGTTTTTTGATATGGGAAGAATCTCACATAACAAAATTTACTAATTAATATCTATAGTCACTATGTGCATAGCACTTCTCACGTCCTAGTATATATATATATATAAATATAACCAATCTATCGTCAATATTAATCTTCAACTAGAAATGTTATCAGAGCTAAACCCTTATTCAAAAAGCGCCAGAGAAAGCACTCTTGAAAAAATTCACTATTCAAAAAACACTATTCACAACTGATTGATCAAAGTTTTTGAATCTTAAAGATCGATTCTCTCGGAGAATTTTGAAATTTTCTACTTATATTATTTAAAGTTGTAGTTTATGTTGAGAAGTTGTGCTGGTAAGCCAGAAGTTGCGTTGATCAGCCGTGTTAAGGCAAAATATGCGTTTAAGTGGTCCCACAGGTATTCCCTCGTTATCCACAATCACGGCTTGATGTATGATGTAACACAACATAAACAATTGAATGCCCAACATCAATATAAGCGATATACTAAAACTTTAATGTAGTATTCACTCTATTAATTGCAGTGAAGAAGTGTAATGTAGTGTTTATCTATCTCTAAATGATGTTCATGGTTTTGGAAAGTATAATAGAGTGACTAAAATAAATATATAAATAAATAAATATGTTGAAACTAAATAAATCTGTTGAAACTGCAGTCTTGACCCTTCAAAATTGGTGTACAAAAAATTTGGCCCAAAAATTATCACGCCCCAGTGCGGACCCAGTGGGACCAAAAATTGGTGTACAATTTGACTAAGATTTTTTTTTTTTGTACTTGAAACTTTTTTTTTGGCCCCCCACTTTTTTAATTATGGGTTCGCCAATATTATAAAGCTATATTGTATGATCCATTCACGACACCACTAACACATATGCGCATGAAATTACAAATTACACACAGGTACCTAGGTTGTTTTCCTCGACGAGCTTGGTATCGGTCCCATAGTCAGCAGGCAGATTCAGATCCGGTAGCTGCTGAGTGTTGTTGTTGTCCCGGTTAAAGCTATCAATTAGGCTTGGCCTGGCCGGTCCGGCCCGGCCCAAAAAATGAGGTCTGGGCCTAGGCCCAACCCGACCCAATAATGAAGGGGTCCGGGTCGCCCAACCCAAAGTAGAGAATCATCAGGACCAACCCGGACCCAGGCATAAGCCCTCTGGTTCACAGGTCGAGCCTGGTCCTGGGACGGGTTTGGGTTTGGTCATGTGCTTGGTTAAAGCTTGGTCTTGGACCTTGTTTGGGGTTTATTTTAGGCCTGTTTTGGGCTTTTTTTAAGGTCATGTTTTGGGGTTTTTTTTTTTAATGTTTTGGCTGCTTAAGGGCCTATTTTGAGATTGAGATTGATTTGTATTTCTTTTGTACATAAAACACTGATAAATTGTAAAAACAAATTCCCAAAAAAAATTTATTTCATAAATATAAAAAGAATTACAGTACTTAACCGCCTTCATTAAAAAATTTCTAAGTAAAATCCGGAGATCGGGATAAAAACTTAGTGAAGGAAAGTAGTATGGTTTGAATAAATAAAAAATGACTTGTGACTACTTAAAGAAGCAAAAGCTTCATTCTCTAATATTGTAAAGTACGTCGCAATCGAGTCTTCATCACTGTTTTGTTTTCACATTCTTGCATCCTCTCAATCCTTTAAAACACATTAGGCCTTCTAGAATATCCGGACTCGTTGATATATATATATATATGTACACACATACATATATTTAGAGAATAAAACAAAATTGGGCCTCAAAGGGCTTGTGCCTGGGCCAGGCCTGGTCCGTGCCGATTTTGTGCTTGGGCAATGCCGATTCTGTGCCTGGACCGTGCCGGTTCTATGCTTTTCGAGGATTTTAGGCCGAGCTCGGATTTTGGGCCTAAAACGAAAGTCCAAATCAGAACCAAGTTAAAAATCGGCCCAGCCCGGCCTTTTTTAATCCGGGCTAGGCCGGCCTAAAACCAATTAAAATAAGGGCAGGTAGGGTGGCCCGCGGGTGGCCCAGCCCAATTGACAGCACTAGTCCCGCTGTTGTGCTTGGTTTTGCACGAGTGGATGAGTATGCATTCCTTGTGTTATCACCTCATTGCAATCCTGATCTACAGCACGCACTTTCTTCGTGTATTGACAGTCATACACGAAGGGTAATTCCCCATTTTGATATCCCCATTTTGAAGGTTCGCCATATATTTTCAGGAAGGGTAATTCATGTTCAATTTGAGCATCCGATTGCATGGATACTTGGACTTGGACCCAGATATAAAACAATAATTAAGTGAATATGATACAAAACAAAAAAAAGTGATTTTTTATTATTTTTTATCGAAAAAAGAAATAATTGAATCAAACCCTAGAAACCAAACTTAACTTTGGAGCACGATTATGAGCCGTGACTTCTTTACCTTTCTCATGAGAAATTTCATTTTATGGACCTAAAAATTAACAAAATATCAAGATTAGACCTCATATTTAAAAATATCTAAAAATGGACTATTATCCATATTTCGGACACAAATACCCTTTGGAAAAAATAAGCAAATTTATCTTCTCAATCCCGCATTCGGTCTCTCACGCTCGATTTCGACGAGATACAACTAAATTCGACGAGCTATGATGACCTAGGATGGCAAAGTTTCACGTTTATTTGACCTTCACCGCTTAATGTACGAGCTATGATAACTACGATAATTATAATGTACGATAAAATTTATACAAATGAAATTGCGTTATAATGTACGATAATATACCGATTATGTATGATACCGTACGATAATATAGAATGTTATACGATAAAATTTATATTTTTTGGGAATTTTAAGTGGTGAAGGTCAAATTCACGTGAAAATTTATCATCGTAGGTCATCGTAACTCGTCAGATTCCCTCGTACCTCGTCGAATTTAGTTGTATCTCGTCGGAATCGAGCGTGAAAGACCGAATGTGGGATGGAGAAAATAGAGAGTGAAAGTGAAATGAGTTTATTTGTTCAGAATGGTATTTGTGTCCAAAATTTGGATAAAAGTCAATTTATATATATTTTTAAAATATGAGGTCTAATCTAGATATTTTGTTAACTTTTAGTTCAAAAAAATGAAATTTTTCTATCCCATTGGGGTTAGGGTTAGGGTTAGGGATCTGTTCAATTTGAACATCCGATTTTATGGATTCTTGGACCTACATATAAAACAATACTTAAAGTGAATATGATATAAAACAAAACAAAAAAAGTGAATTATTTTTACTTTTTTATCGAAAAAAGAAATAATTGAATCAATTCTTTCTACATTTTTATTGAAAAAAAAAAAGAAATAACTGAATCAAACCCTAGAAATTAAACTTACCTCTGGAGCACGATCGCGTTGTTGACTCCGAGCCGCGACTTCTTCCGGTACCGTTTCTCCATATCCTCGAGCTGTGATTGGAGGCTTTGGATGGCGCTCTTGAAGCCGCCGCAGTAGAGAATATGAGCCACGTAAAGGGTTTTCTCATCGTTCCCCCCAAAATACTGTCGGAACGGGCAATCACTCTTGCACAGCCTCCGTCGAACTTGGCAAGCCCCGCAACGACGCTCCATTGTCTGACTGTGAGATATTCGATCTCGAAATTTGAAATTTGAATGAAATGGTTCTGTTTGGGTCTCGAGGTTTTTCTTTATTTTCACTGCAAGGTCTCGAGGTATTTAAAGTCAGTCGGGCTTTTAAGGGGCAAACAATAAAACGACAGATCGTTTTCGAGCATAAATGATAAAACGACAAGTCATTTGTTTGCTAGAACTAAGTTGAGGCCAAAGAAATGAAAAGTAAATAATAAATAATCTAGGGTTGCTATAATTTGAACGGTAGGAACAGTTCCGGTGGGCGAGCCGGAAGGGACGGAAATGCGCAGAAGCTATTCCATCCGAATCTCTTCGTCAAAGTTCCTCACGAGCAAGTTCTTCTAACACACCACCGCCCAAAAATCCGCAACCAAGTCACGACTATCCTGTGATCCAAAGCGCTCAAAATTGGCTCGGTTTATCTCAATTTCCTTATTTTGAAAACACCGACTACAACCCAACCCAACCACCATCAACTTCTTACTTACCTCTAAGTTACCGTCAAACCGAAAGCCAAATCGACCCAATATGTCCAAATGTTCTAAATAATCCACCAAACTTTTATCTATATACTTATTATACACAACATGAATATCCACCACAACTTAATTATTCACAACAATTATGCTTTGAAGAAATCAGTGAAGGGGAGGATAAAGCGTAAAAATGTGGGAAATGTGGGAAAATCGTGAAAGTTGGCAACAACAAACATAGGACTTCGTCGTTGATACACCACTACAAGAAGTGCATTTCATTAGAAGTTCAACGGGCAACTTCTCACGATCCTGTCGAATTTAGGAGACAACTTGTTCATTACATTATTTCTACTGACCAATCATTTAGTCATGTAAAATCCGAGGGGTTTCTTATATTCATATATTATTTAGCCCATGTTATTCAAGTGATTAAGAGGACTCAATTACAAGAGACATATTGAAGTGTTTTCGAGAAGAAACTAAAAAAAATGAAAGCCATATTAATGTCGGACTCGTTTAGTGTAGCTTTAACCTCAAACATATGGTCAAGCATTAGTAAGATGAATTTCATGAGTGTGGAAATTCACAACATAGACGACTCATGGAACTTATGCAAAAGAATCATAGCCTTTAGGAGAATTACGGGAAGCCACACGGCCGATAGCATCCTACAAATCCTGCTTCAAGTGATGATAGAGTGGCATATACGCGATAGAATAACTTCCATAACCTTAGATAATGCCAAAAGTAACAACGCCAT
The DNA here is from genome assembly GCF_054948205.1 of Urtica dioica subsp. dioica. Classification (NCBI taxonomy): domain Eukaryota; kingdom Viridiplantae; phylum Streptophyta; class Magnoliopsida; order Rosales; family Urticaceae; genus Urtica; species Urtica dioica. The sequence continues at coordinate 8,008,640 of NC_142767.1, read as the reverse complement.
GCTTAGAGACTTGAGACGGGAGATACCTTGTGAGGACAATCTTCTAAACCAAAGTTTGCAACCAACGCCATGGTTAGGAATTCTTGCCAACGAGAAGATACTTTTATTAATTCTCGTTGAAGTATTAATAAAATAAAGTTTTGACATTTATAAGTTATTCGAATCGAAAGCGTTATTTCTTATATATTAAGATTTATCAAACATTCGTCAACCCATAGTCTCCGTATCGAACTGAGTCACATGCATGACATCTGAGCTCGGGCGGTGAACTAACACTGGTCGATGATTGGTTCATGTCTGGGTAGCTGAATCTGAAATCATATATGTGGAACACGAGTGAAGGTTGATCACTTAGTGGGAGCATTCTACATTTGTGGTAAATGTACGACCCAGACAGATCTTGCTTGTAGATGTGTCGATTAAGGACCGTTACGACATACTAACTGAGATCACAAATGATGGTCACAGTGAGACTTGATCTAAATCCTGAAGTGATCATGGACACTGGATTATGTTACCGCACTCTTTGAATCATTCGCTAAAAGGCCACTATCATGCTAATCATAGCTTATGTCTTGGGAGTATTGCGGAACATGGTTCGAGTGGGAAGTGATTTACATATATGGAATCCAGCCTTCCTGAAAGAAGGTAAATGTTCTCTCACCTAACGGTTGATTCCAAAACCGATAGATTGCGCGCACTTCCGAAGTTTGTACGTTCGGAAGAATCTTTCGCTGGGGAAGCAACAATGCTTAGGGATTATAGGTGTCAAGAAAAGTATAACGGAATAATTGACTTTTCTCGACACTAGTTGAACCTGGAGAATCTTGATCACGAAGACTATATCAGTGGACACTCGTCACGATGAGTAAATATAATTCTAGAACCAAGGAGGATTCAATCTTTGCTTGCAAGGTGGAGTCTGACCAAGATTAGAAAAATCGATGTAGAAAAGAGAAAAGACTTTTTCGTCTTTTCATCGGATTAGTTAAGCTTCTAATACTAGGTCCATAGTCTCCGATTCGGCTCTGATAAAGACGGATAAGAACTTTCGAATAATAATTATAATCTCACTAGCTGTAATTGTGATTGACATCATCAATTTTGAAATATAGGTATTTGCGGAATTAAATAATTATTTATGGTAGTATTAATTATTTATTTTTTTATCAAGTAAATAATTAATCAATTACTTATTTGTTTATTATTGGACCAAGTAAATAAATAATTAATTGATTTTTAAGCAATTGGGCCTTGCACAAAATGAGCTGGACGATTTTTTGGAGGATCCCGGCACATGATTTGCGCAAATCCTCCTTGGCCGAGAGGTAGAAATTCGTCCATGCCATATATTGGTACTTACCAATATTTTCTCTTTAGTTGTTTAAATAAAGGAGAGAGAAAAATATTTAAAAGGAAATAAGATAGAAAAATTAGTCGAATTAAGCCACCTGAAACGTTGAAATTGTAATCTAGCCAACGTTTCGTCCAAATTTTCACTCTAGCAAAAAATGATGACATGTCTTGATTATGTAAGATGTTAATTACTATAATATGCTCTACTAAAATTTACTTACAAAACTTGTAGCCCACGTTTGATCAACCAAAATTTTCGAAGTTAATACACTTGTATATATTTAGAATTTTTGAAAAAATTCTATATCTGGCAAAGTTTGTTATTGAGCGTTTTCTTATTTCTTTCTAATTTTATGTTAATCTCCGCTGCTTTGTTAATTTCTGTTAATTATGATAAATTTACATATGTGCAGGTAGAGGTCGATGGTGTTATCAATTGATATTTCTTTGAATTCGAATTTTCGAAGTTAATACACGTGTATATATTTAGAATTTTAAAAAAAATCTATATTTGGCAAAGTTGATTATTGAGCGTTTATTTCTTTCTAATTGTTTGTTAATCTCCGTTGCTTTGTTAATTTCCGTTTATTTTAAGCACGATAAACTTCGGCCGGCTGAAACGTTGGCTAGTATTTGGTTTCTATGATTTATATTACATAAGGGTATTTTCGATATTTTCTAACCGTTTATTTCTGTAAATGGCTAGATTATAAAATTTATCAAACGTTGGCTACATCCTTAAAACCATGTTTGAAATTGGCTACATCCTTCATGAATATAAGGAGAGAATAATATTTAAAATGAAATAAGATATTTTCATTTATTCTCTCTCATGAATATTAGGTGAGAATAATATTTAAAAGGAAATAAGATATTGTCATTTATTCTCGCTAATGAATATTAATGAGAATAATATTTAAAAGAAAATAAGATATTGTCATTTATTCTCTTTCATGAGAGAATAATATTTAAAAGGAAATAAGATATTTCCTTTATTCTCTCATTAATATATATTATCCATTTAAACAGGAAACAAAATCTCATATATATTGATCTGATGGCTAAGAGAGAAAGTATGATTTATGAGATAAGATCCAATGGCCAAGCTTAGATTCACTAGTGTGAACATAATAAAAGGAAATAATATATTTAGGGTTCATGATATTTTGGAAATAATATCATGAGAAGAGAAAAACAGACTTTTGTGCATTAGAAATTTCGACCAAGAGAGCCTCTATCTCTCTCAGCCGACTCACCCTCTCTTCCCCTCTTGGAACTCCGTGATTTCAATCTCATAAACACAGTGCGATCTAAACACCTCGTTGTAGATCGTAATGAGATAAAGATTGTGTCCACTCATCTTTCTTATTCGTCTCGGAGATTACGTTTCGAAAGATTACGGTGTCATCACAGACGAGGTCAGAGTATCGAGGAGCTAAAGCTTGAAGAAGGAGCTAAAAGCTTGAAGATAGTCTTTTAAGACTGAAGACAGAGGAGTCAAAGCTTGAAGATTCAGTAGCTGATCCAAAACATGTAAGTATTACTGAATCTCTGAACCTAGCTCTTATTGGTTGCTTGACATTGCTTTCATGAATAATTAATAAGTAAATCTAGATCTTGTTAGATAACCATAATTTTAATTAGCTCTTGTTAGTGTAATTAATCTTTTCCGCACTTAATATGGTTATCAAGGTGCATTAATCCCTAACATTTTTCCCTGGGTTATTCCGAGGATATACAATTTCTCAACCACGGGTAATGCTAACATAACCGAGGAAGATATTGATATGGCTAAAGTTTTTCGTGGCCCGTTTTCAAGAAATTATTTTTTATTTCTCATTTTTACATTCACTACTACAAATTTGGTTTTATGATGCGCATGACTATCAGGTGCGACTAGTCGCACCTAAAAGTCGCATCTAAATGACTTTCGGGTGCGACTAGTCGCACCAGATTGTCAACCCGAAGTATAAAAAATTTCGCTAAATTTTTTTTTGCTTTTGAGTATCAGGTGCGACTAGTCGCATCTGATAGTTTAAAATTACTATCAGGTGCGACAAAGTCGCACCTGATTGTTTAAAATTTTAACCGGGCCAATTCTCCCCCTCATTTTTTCATTCAGTTTTAAAAACAACAACTCATCTCTCTCGTAGAAGAAGAAGAGAGAACCGAGAGGGAGAGAAAGAGAGATCGAGCGAGAGAGAGATGATAAGAGAGCGAGACTGAGAAGGGGAGAGACCGAGGGAGAGGACGCACGACCACCAGATGGTAAGAGAACAAGGGAAAAAAAACGCAGAAGAGAGAGGTAGAGGGAGATCAGAAGTGAGAGAGAGAGAGAGAGAGAGAGAGAGAGAGAGAGAGAGAGACAGCTTGGGGAAGAAGAAACGAAGACCGGATCTTGGTTTCGAGGTAAGTGTACGTTCGTCATCTTCTCCATCTTGTCTACTTCTTTGCTCTTCATCTTCAAAACTCATACATGAAGATCAAGGGTTTGAATCTCTTTCTTTTTCTCTCTCTCGGTTTTGCTGTCCTTGAAGCTTCTCGGAGTGGTACAAGGTCGAAGGAGAAGGATTTAAGCTCGTATTACCATCTTCAATTCAAGGTGAGGAATTGATTTTTTTCCCAAATTTTGAATCCGAAAATTAGGGTTCTTATTTTTGAATTGGGGCTTTCCTTCTCCGAGCTGTTTTGATGTGCTTTTTATGTGATTGGACTCGAATTCTTGGTGGTTGTACTTGGATTAATGATGAGTTGTGATGATTTCTCGAATTTTCGTTTGATTTGATAAACTGTTTGAAGAGCCTCTGTAAACGGACGTAGACAGTCCGATATGGTCTGAGATAATTTTTCTGGATACTTTTCATGGATAGTAGACTGTATGAGCTTTCTAAAATGACCAAGAACATGTAAATCCATGGAGTATTGAATGAGTTATGAATTTCCAAAGTTTGTGTTTCGCAGCAGTAAAACGGGATTTCCATAATTGTAACAGTGAATTACGGGCTGTTTTTTAGATAGCTATTCTTGTCGTATATATGCTTGTAATATCTCGTTAGAAAGCTACATGAGTCTACTTTCATTTTCCGCTAGAATCAATCAATTTCAAGTTTTGTAGCTCGAGTTATGATGGCTTAGGCGCTAGTGGGTCAGGCTGTCGGGAATCAATCGATTTTGATTTTTCTCGCCGTGCGCTCAGCCCCTGCTCACTCTCCGCCGTGCGCTCGCCTCGTCCCGAGTCTCTGCAGGTTAGTGTTTAGTTTAGAATTTGTGATTAGTTTGTGAAATTGTGAAATAGTAATATGTTTAGTTTAGTTTAGTTTGTGAAATTGTAATTAGTTTAGTTTGTGATATACTAATATGTTTAGGTTAATGTTTAGTTTAAATTTGTTTTTGTTTTAATTAGTTTTTATATATTGTAATTTATCAATTAGGAATTGTAATTAGTTAATGAAATTAAAATTAAGATTAATAATTGTAATAATGTAATAATGTGATTAGTTTATCAATTAGGAATTGTAATTAGTTAATTAGTTAATTGATTAGTTATTGTAATAATGTGATTAGTTTAAATTTGTTTTTGTTTTAATTAGTTTTGATATATTGTAATTTATCAATTAGGAATTGTAATTAGTTAATGAAATTAAAATTAAGATTAATAATTGTAATAATGTAATAATGTGATTAGTTTATCAATTAGGAATTGTAATTAGTTAATTAGTTAATTGATTAGTAATTGTAATAATGTGATTAGTTTAAATTTGTTTTTGTTTTAATTAGTTTTGATATATTGTATAATTTATCAATTAGGAATTGTAATTAGTTAATGAAATTAAAATTAAGATATATTGTAATTTATCAATTAGGAATATAATGAAATTAGTTTTGATTAGTTTTAATATGCTGATTATATATTGTAATATATAATCAGCATATTAATTTTTTTTTTAAAAGATAAAGAGCATCAGGTGCGACTAGTCGCACCTGATAGTCAAGACTTTCAGGTGCGACTAGTCGCACCTGATAGTAGAAGACTTTCAGGTGCGACTTGTCGCACCTGTTAATCAAGAGGATTATCAGGTGCGGACTTTCGGGTGCGACTTTGTCACATCTAAAGTCGCACCTGAAAGTACTTTCAATTGCGACTTTTGCACTTTCAGGTGCGAAAAAAGTCGCACCTGATGCTATATTTTGTACTAGTGATTTTAGTCCTTATTTAAAAAAATACTACATGTCAATTTTTGAAAAAGTGTTTATTTTAATTAATTTTTTTAATGCATGGAAGTGAAATTTTTCATCAATGGAACGAAAATTTCTCTTCCATGGAGAGTGGAATCCCGGTCAACACTAGAAGGAATAATTCCTTCCAGTCAAACACGAAATTTCATTTCCATTTCCTTCCACAAGCCTATAACTTATACATAAAAGGGTAAATTCTAAAAAAAAAAAAAATTACTCTATCTTACAAAAAAAAAAGGTGATAATATCATTTAACCTGTTATTGAATGGGACCAATAATAAATTAAGTTCAACGTTCAAGTTCAAACAGCCTCGCTCCAATTACTAAGTTTAGGGTCTTCTCATATTGGAGAGAGTGCGAGTTTAATTTAGGGAAAATGACACATATATACCTTGTATTTTAGTGAAATATCGAGTTTAACATTTGATTTTCAAAAATGTCGAGTTCATACCTTATGTTTAACTAAAATTACGAAATTTTACCCTGAAATAGACAATAGTGCCACGAATCTTCCTTTTTTATTGAATTTTAATTTATTTTTCATTGATGTTAACTGTAATATTTATATGTAAACGCAAATTATCTTTATTCATTCGCGCCATATATGTAATTTATTTAAAAACTTAAAAAATAAACAACAGTCTTTTGATCATGAAGAACATAGAAAGAGGCAAAGGCGTAAAAATTGACAGTTGATAGTCATCAAAATCATAGATTCGAGCAGATAATCCATGATAGAGTTGCAATTCGAACACGGAATGAAGTCATCTATTGGGAGATATGAATTTTATTATTTAATTTCTATTTAAGACTATTTTTATTTCAAAATTAGGAATTTGGAAGTTAGGATACTGGTTTGGATTTTATTCGGTTTTTCTTATATAAGAGTTATTCTCAATGAAAGAGAGATTTGTGACATTGATATCCATTTCATGTTAGTTAAACAGAGGGTATGAACTCGATATTTATTAAAACCAAAAATTAATCTCGATATTTCTTATTTCTCTTCAATTTATACCATCGTAGAAAACTAGAAAGCCTTCATTGTAATTTGTACTTAAATGTTTAATATAATCAATACATTAAAATTACGACCTCTTGCATCTTGATTTCGTTGTCTGCAACTAATACCAAGAGTTTTAATATATACGGATATTGACGTATTTGCAAGTTGCCGATAAAAATCTTTCGAAAATACCACAAATCTCAAAATATCATTGTCTACTAATTTTGACATTAAGATATGTGGTTCGCACAAAAAATTTCATTTAGTGGTTCGTACAAAAAATTAATAGAGTTTTGAAATGTACTTAGGATACCTTATTTTGAAAACGTATTCTTATAATAACTTCGTTCTCATTCTTATTGTATGAATACATCATTTTCTTTGTGTGTTCTCTATTATACGCTTACTTCCAGCTTCAGTATCTAAAATATGAGTTCTTTCAGGCTCGTGGCGATGGTATAATATTTAAAGCAATGAAGAAAATTTTAGGCCTAGACAGTAGGGATTAAGTAGATATACAAACTACATAAATCGTGAGGTATTCCGAGAATTTTGGTATTCTTCTCATGATCTCGTCAAGGCAAGTACAATTTAATGATATTATTTAAATGACAAGAGAGACTAACTTTGTAGAAAGCGTCTCACCCCTCCAAATAAAGGAGTCGGATTTTTTATTGTTCTTTTTATTATTATTGGCTAGAAAGACGAAAAAAAATTGTTACATCAATCTTGTTTGTTGCAAAAAAACAGATGACACTAATTTCAATTCATATCACATATCAACAGAATGAAACACACCTAACGAAATCAAATTAGACTATTTTATAAAATAAAATAAAATAAAACAAAAAAAACAAAAAAAAAACAACCAACGACGACAACAACAAATAAGAGCTGTGCATTTAACATAAATCTCAACTTTAATGCTACCTTTTTAACCTTTAATAAGATTACCAAATCTGGGTTATCCACAATCACGACTTGACGTATGATGTAACACAATGTAAACAATTGAATGCCCAACATCAATATAAGCGATATACTAAAACTTTAATGTAGTATTTACTCGATTCATTGCAGTGAAGAAGTGTAATGTAGTGTTTGTGGGGTGAAGAATTCGGCCCAAGTGCAATCAGATATTGGGTCGCCCAACCCAATAACGGAAAAGACTCATTTACATAAAACGTATTAAATAACTCATTTAGTTCTTATCGGATCAACGAAACGTTAGGATAAAATAATGAGATTGTTTGGACTCAGCCCAAATGACTCGACGAACTCGATTCATTCTCGTAACAAGCCCTTGACGAAGTCGAAGTCAGCACAAGAGATGTGATTTTACCTACAAACTTGGAAAGTTGACGATTCCCCCCAAGCCCATTCAAACAAGGAGGCGACGCGGTAACGGACGAGACAATGAAGGACAAAGTCGACAACACGCGTCTCCGAAGATCTTGCATCTCGCCCGAGTATAAATCTTTTTGATCCGAGAAGAATTGGGCACTTTTTTTCTTTTAATCATGGTACCTATTCTCTTTAACACTTGTATCCTGAGTTCGCTAATTCGCTCTGATATCAACCGAGCTCGACTCGTTGTATTCCAGTTCGATAAATTGAATAAACAATTTATTTCCTTTACTCGGTTATTCAAGTTAGTTATTCTTAATTGCATTCTCGTTTCTTGTACGACGTTTTTCTGAGATTTGTCTTTTGTTTCCTTCGTGATTGTTGAGGCTCGGAAACGACATCAACATCAACAGGGTTTATCTATCTCTGAAGTTCATGGTTTTGGAAAGTACAATAGAGTGACGAAAATTAATATATAAATAAATAAATCGGTTGAAACTGCAGTCTTGACCCTTAAAAATTGGTGTACAAACAATTCGGCCCAAAAATTATCACGCCCCAAGTTCGTACAACTTACTGTAACTCTACTATCATCATTCGTAATCAGAATCTGGATCGGCCATCACAATCTCAGGAAGGTCCTCCATATCTGAGTCATCATCGTGTCTCCAATCAGACAATAATTCCTTGCCTTTATCGTGAATCGTCGATGATGCAGATGTAAATTTGTCATCATCATTTTTTCCATCCTTGTCCGAGGCCAAGCCATCACACTCCGGTTTGGAGTCTTTTGACAATCCGACATCCAAAGCAATCCTCTCCGACGCAATTTCGGCTCTAGCAGAACCATCATATGTAGTTGCAGTGGCCGGATTCTGAATCGGCCGTTCGGACTCGATCACAACGGCGTTCCCGTCTCCTCTGATCTCCAAATCTGCGCTCAATTTATCGGCACCATTGCCAGAAATCTTCATATCCCGACCAACCGGTGAAGCTTCGGATGGTTTCTCAATAGGGTCGCTGACTGTAGCTTCAAGTTCTCTTCCGTTTTCGAGCCAGCTGTCACACAGGACGTCCTGATCCGAGTCGTGAACATTGTGTCCTGTTCCGAGCAGGCCCGGGAAATTATTATCAGCTGATTTATGATTGATTTCGTCGGGAAAACGAGTCTCTACAGGGAAATCATCGGCTTGGAGGGTTCTTGGATGCAGAAGCAATTCCATGGCCAAAAGAGCACGTGCACAAAACTCAGAAAGCTTCGATCCAGTTGCTCGCTTGCCTGCAGAAACCATGAGCACGTACGAAAGTAAACAGATATTACATTGATACGATCCCGAATAGTTAAGAAACATAACAGTAATTTCTCGATAAATTTGGTTCACAATTCAAGAGTGAGCAAACTAAGATAATAAATTGATGATTTACTTATATTAAAATATAATTTAGTACATAAATTACTAATTCGCCCTTCCAGCTCTAATAGATATCCGACGATGATTTTCTTAGAGCTCACACGACTGAGCACATTGTAAATCGAGGTTAAAACAAAAAAATAGGCAACCCCGTTACTCTTTGGATTATTAAACTGGAGGGACTAAAGCCATGCATATTGTCCTTTATATAATATATGTAATAATAATACCTTGGCAGAAAAGCTCAAGACCCTGTCCGATATACGATGAGCGGATGCGGGATGACTGAAAAGAGGCCAAAAGTGTCTGTAATGCTGCGATCTGCAGATTTTCCCGAGTTGCCGAAGCTTCACTAGCGTCGAAAACGCTCCTTTTATCATTGGCCCATCCTTCGTTGAAAGAAGTTTTTGCTATATTTATCAAAAGAAGATCAATCTTTGATCGCCAACCCTCAGTCCTTAAATCACCACCCTGCATCACGAATATAAATGTGGTGATAAACATCTAAAATCCAAACTGCTACACAAGAACAACAAAGATAAAGCATGACCAAACAAAAGATGAGTCTCGAGACGAGTCGGTAACTATTCTAAGGATTAATACATATGTATTTATTATATATATATATATGCTAGAGACATACGCACCACTGTCACAAGGAACTCCACTGCTTCAAGTGCAGCTATTCTCAAAGAAATCAGTTTTGGCGTGTCGTTCATTTGAGCTCCTACATTCAAACTGATTTCAGCCAAGCCATTCTCGGGAGCTACAGGGGTATTACCCTGTTTTCGTTTCCTATGGCTTGTGCTCTGAAATACATGAGTTAAGGGTTTTGTTGCAGCACTTAAATTTGTTCCACCATCCCGAAATCCGGCAGGATTCAAATCAACAAATGCATTGTCCAAAACTTCCTGTGCGAGACTTGACGCCATTGCTGGTAGAAAGATAAGGAATTGTGAAAAGCATTAAATGCATTTATATAAGGAGTAAGAAATCATGAGAGAATCAGCTAAAACAAAACAAAACAAACAAAAAAAAAGAGGCAAGATTCCAGTACATGATTGAATAGAAAATAAAACTTGATAGTAAAAGTATGGTAGTATCATATAACACATACACTACTACTTACCAGCACGCATTTTGATGAACAACGTCTTTGTGATTGAATACATCTTTGTCCTTAATTCTGGTAGTGCACACTTTTTAAAGTAAACTGAGATGAGGCGCACTATAAACTGCATATGTGGTAAAAGTTGACTGCAAGGAAAATAAAAATACAAGTATAAACCGAGTGCATTACTAATAACTTATTTCGCTGTTCCCTCAAAAACATCTGAAAAGAAAAAGATCCTCTTAGACAATAGAGAGTTTGACTTTGGATATAAAACTAAATCATCCACTACCATAAGTTTTACATTCTCTTTCAAATTTGAATTTAAGTATCATAAATAAAGACAGCAAATTCAAACAGCATTATAACTTTTGAAAACGGAACTTAGTAACATTTAAGACGAATTTCGTATTGGTACTCGGCTATGCCGTTTTAAAGTATTAATTAAGTCCCGTTGTTTCTTTTAAAAAAAAGTAACATTTAAGACGAATTTCAGATTTTCATGGAATCTAAGCTATGATGAGTCAAGACACTAAGATAAATCTTCCAACACAAATAAAGCCTAGACACTTTCTCTTTGGTTTTTTTATCTGACCTTCCCACACTTAAATCATTTAATCAGGCACAATCAGTAGGGGAACATATGCATGTAAATTATGTAAAAATACAAATTTAAAATCCAGACAAAAAATTGTTTGAAAAAAAAGAGTTAACAGGTTTTGCGAAAATTAAAGAGAAGAAATGTAAAAAAGAATCTCCTAGCAAAAGAGACGTTAAGATTTTTCTCTCTTCTCTCTCCCTCACGAAAATTAAAGAGAAGAAAAGAAAATAGACAAATGCTCAGTGTAGCTTACCTACGGACACTCATTAGAATTGCAGCAAGAAGTTCAAGACTAGATTGGTGCAGAGCCGGAAGTTCTGAAGCAAGGAGTGTTTGCTGCATCGAAGTCACAAAATGTCTCTGGGAATCTGGTGAAGAGGCATTCACCATCAATACCCTTTCAACGAGAAATAGTAACGAGCGAACAGGTAAGGACACCTGTTCATTTCCATGTAAACAAAATCCCACGTGAGAGATAGAGTTGAGTGTGTTAAAAGAATTACAGATAGGCTCAGAAGCACAGACATCAGAAAAAACAAAAAAAATGCGACAAAAGTACAGAGCACAATCTGAACACGAAGCTTCAAGATAACTACTAATAAGCGGGTACCTGAACAGGGTATGGATTGGTTAGCATTTCACAACACGAAAACATTAATGCTGAGATACTGGATGTTGTCAGAGTCTCAGCCCTCTTCTTGGTGCTTGGTGGCTCGTCTGACGAAATCAGCTCACCAAACGGTGGAGGGAGATCTTGTCCTGATCGATTCAATAATCTCATGGCTTCCTGTGATTTATAATCTGCGGTGTCCAGTATTCCAAAATGGTACACATCATACATTTTTCCTAAAATTGTTTAACGCCAGAGTGGAGTTTGAAATTTTACCTTCTTCAAAACCTTGGAAGGTATCATTGAGGTGATTATTTATGCGTAACAATATCTTTTGCATCAACAAAATCCAACTTCTCTCATCTCCTTTTGATTGTGGTAGCAATGCTAGGCAGTAACCAAGCTTCTGAGAGAAAAATATTAAAATGAAAAAATTCTTAGTGCAGTAGATTTTTTTAATGGAGTGCCAGACAAAGCTACACTGAGAACGTAGAAAGTTTACCTTTAACATGTCTAAACTGCAGTTTGCTGACAAGAATTTTGACGCAATAGCAGCTTCAATCTGCAATCTCTTTGTGTTATATAAGCATAAAGTATAAAATCTTGAAAGTATGGATGTAGTACATCCAACAAGTAATCATCCCCTAATATAAAGCCAGTATTTGTTACTTATAACTTAATGTGAAAAACCTAGAGCAGAGAGAAAGGCGAGTTTGTTGTAAAACGGTACATACGCTTCCATAATGACGACTCGCGGAAGATGGGTAAAATTCAATAATCGTGCATAATAAATGAACTGCTACATCCTGCATGTCACACAACTAATATGTCAGAAGTTATTCATGGCGTCAAGAAAGTAAATGGCAATTAACTATAAAGTTAAAAATAAAATTAAGAAATGAAAAGAATCCACAAATTGTATATATTCCCAGATGAAATAGTATATGCAAGAAAGCTTGTAACTTCGTAATTATCAGTGCCCAATGGTGTAGTAAAAAGGAGAATTTCATGAACAAAAAGGAAAACATGAAGAAAACGAGGTCAAACAAAAAAACGAGCATGGAACATTACATGTAGAACCATGAACCATGCACCAAAAGGTAAGATAATGAAAAGAAATCAACAACTTGGCGAGTTTCAGTTAAAAAACAAAACAAAACAAAAAAGCACTCCGTTTTATAAATTAATGAGACACTTTGATCAATAATAAAAAAATGAGTAAATAACATTATTCAGTGTTATAGCTACTGGTTTGGATAGCTGTTTCTATGTTTTTAAGCTCAAGCAGCTTACCAAAATGGCCTCTGATTGATCATCACTTAAAAGCTTCAGAACTGGCTGGATGACTGTAGCAGCCAGGGCAGTCACGTCTTTCTTTACATTTGGAAATTTTCCCAACCTAAATTAAAAAGAGATTAACTTCAAAGACTATGAAAGAAGAAATGCAATGCCATGTCTGGAATTCAACTCCTAGACAAGGATCACTGGTCCTCCAAAGAACCATACGATTGTCTTGGAAAGCATGCTAGCTTCACGTAGTCCATGAACTTAAAATGAACTATTATGTTTCTCACGATTTTAAGCCACTGTTCTATTGAAATGAAACAGGTAAATGGAAGCTTATTCATTCGTGGATACACTCTGACAGTAATGTTATTGAAATACTTTAGGATGGTTCTACACCCTTTGACTATACTTACAAAAATAGGAATAGATGGAAATAGATTACAAAATCTTTTTTTACAAATTCTTTTTCGACCATATACACAACGATACACTATAAATAGGAGTACCTCGCAAGTAAATCTGACATGGCAGCACACAATGCCACCTTCACAAAATGTGAATCCTTCGGTACCTGTTTCAATCCCAAAAAGAAAAGCACACGATGATTAATTAAATGAACAAGGCTAATTTAAAGCTCAAACAATAATCATGTTGCCCTTTTCACAAGGAAATCCATGGATCTTGAGCATATTTAGTTCTCGAGTTCTTGTCGCCCTATGTTCAAAGATACCCACCCCAGTAAAAGGAAATCTTGACTTAAATAAGTAGATCAAGATTATTCAAAATTTAACAGGATAGAAAGAAAGTGATGCGCAATATTATTTTCAGGTTACCTGAATCTGTTTCAAAAGCGCTTGGAACCAAATTGAGTACGATCTCAAGAAACGATCGGTGCTGCATTCTGAACAAGTTAGCCCAAGTAAGCAAATTCCCGCCCAGCATTTATCTGGCTAAAACAAAATATTCACCTCATCAATCAGATAGATCAAATCACTGCAAAACTACCAATAACTGTTGTTTCATAAATTAGACGCCGTATATCATCACACAACCAGAGATCTTAAATCGGCAAAGCAAAGTTATCCAACAGTCCAAGTAACTTTCTCATCATTTTATCCGAGATACATTATATACTTGGCAGAAATTTAGAGCCAACAACAGAAGTATATGAATATGGACACAGTTAATTTTTATTTCTTATGCTTTAGCGTGACTCGAATTCATCTTCTCCACTATTCAACACAACTGAAACATTACAATCAACAAAAATCCCAACTTTAACTTTTCCAACATCCTCCATGGACCATGCACATTCAAATTTGACCCACAAAATTCATGTGACCCTAAATAGGCCAATCTAAGACTAAAACTATAAAAACAATATTTTTACACAGAAAATCAACCTACTCTACTCTATCTCTAGTTAAAAGAATCACAACCCTAGAAAATGACATCGGAAAAATAAGAAAACGGAAAAATCAAGCTATCTTTACACACCATATCATTGGAAACGAGCTGCAAAACGCATTCCATCCAAGAATCAACGGAGGTCTTCCAGTCGCCGAGAAGCTTCTGATCGGCTGTCCCGTTTCCGGTGGACTCTGTGAGAAGGCCGTACGTTTTGACATCGGAAATCACCTTCGAAAGCTGGGCGGAGTTTCCGAGCGGGCGTTTCACGGCGAGGACGTCTTCTTTAAGGATGCGTTTGAGCAACCGAGGCCGCAGAGCGTCGTCATTAATGTTCCTCACGTGCGCAAAAGCCGCCATTGGAGCTCGTCTAAAGCCTCGAGCTCTCTCGACCACTTCCGATACTAATTTTTTTTTTTTTTTCAGCAATAAAGCTTAAACACCCGTGTGAGTTGTGTTAAGGGTTTATGTAAACCCTACACATGTTTACAAGTTGCATAGTTTCTTCTGTTAGGAGTTGGAGACGTATGTATAGGGTCTCACGCCCAGCTACTCGGCCCAATTCAAATTAAGCCCAAAGGAAAACAAGGGGAATTGGACACAGGACTTTGATGTTAGTATATTTATCATTCGGCAGCACTTTACCGAAATTAACCAATAATAAAATTTAAGGATCCGTTAATAATTCAGTCGTGAAAGACTTATATACCCTTAATAAAAGGGGCGGCTAGATATCTAGCCCAAATTGACCCCCTCTATTAAAATTATAGTCCAACTATCACAAAATTTAAGTAAGTAGCTCAATCCACTACCAAACAATTTAATATTCCTATATTACCCTTAGTTCAAATAATAGAGCGCAAAACACAATTCCCTCATTCGAAACAAACCTCTCCGCCAAACGAATTTCTTTTTCCCTCATTCGCGAACACGAAACCGACAATCTCTCCACTTCCGAAGCCGACGAAGAAAAAATGGTGAATATCTCAACCTTCAATCTCTGGTAATTTCAAATCCTTCAATCTCTCCACTTCCGGCGCCGACGAAGTAAATTGGTTAGTTAATATTATTAACAATTCTTTGCGATCTCATAAAACACCCAAACTGAAACCCTAGACCTCATCCCCGCTCAATTTTGTGTTAGATTAACCATTAAATTGTAAGTAAATATTATTAACTGAACCCTAGACGTCATCTCCGAACGATTTTGGGTTAGATTATTCATAAAAATGATAAGTAAATATTATTTACAAATCGCCGTTCGATAGTAAATAATATTTACAAATCGCCGTTCGATAGTAAATAATATTTACCATTTGAAAAAACCAACATCTTGAAGCGAGAAAGTCAATATCGTTTATAGTGTGATCTCTTCTCTTCATCTTTCATAGTAAAACGTGCAAAATGAAAAATAACTGCAGTAATGTTACACATACTCGTCGGCTCGTTCCAATTTGTCCAAATCATAACCTTGATAGTAAATAATATTTACAAATCGCCGTTCGATAGTAAATAATATTTACCATTTGAAAAACAACATACCTGTCTCAGATTTGGCCAAGATCGAGGTCGCCTCGCCGATCTTGACGCAATCGCCGTCGCGGAGCTCGACTCCGGCACCGGGAACGACGGCAAACGCCTGGAGAAGCCATTTCCCCTTCTCCGAAGCGGCGGCGCGTGGGCGATCCCGTCGACTCGCCGTCCCTCGGATCTGACTCTGTTCGACGCTCTTCTCCGTTGGCCGATGTGGATCAAAGGTTGGGTCTTCGATGGGCTAAGGTTAGGGTTAGCTTTGGGCGGCGATGGAGGCGGGCAAAACAATCGTCTCCGTTCTCGTCGAAGGAGTGAGACGCAGAGAGGATCAGAATCGCAGAAGTGAAGATACAGGAACAAGAACAACTCTGTAATCAGTTACAAAAGGGTAAAATAGGAAGATGATATATTTATTGGCTATTTCCTTAATAGAATTGATAGTTTGGCCAAAATTTTAACTTCCCCCTTATGAAATGGCTAATTCGTTACAAATCTCTTAATAAAATTATATATCTTTAATATAATCGGTCACAAAATTCAATATTTCATTACCAATTAGTCACGAATTCTAAAAATTACGTGACTGATTTGGTCACGAAATCTCAAAAATTTGTTATTGATTTCGGTTAGACATTCTCATATTTTTGGTGACCGATTAATCATAAAATTTAGAATTTTTTTACCAATTGATCACGAATACTCAAAATTTTGTGAATCGATTGGTTACGAATATCTGGATTTTGTGACTAATGTTACGAATTTAGAATTATGTGATCGATTGATCACGTATTATCAAAAGATTTAATCGAGTGATCAGGATATTTAAATCTCTTGACTAATTGGTCACGAATTTTAGAATTTTGTAAGTGATTAGTGATGAATTATAGAATAAACACATGTAAAGAACATTAACAAACAAAAGAACACACCCAACCTTCTAGTAAAAAGAACAATAACAAGCGAATCAAAAACACAAACATAATCCGAGAAAAAGGGTAAACAATACACTTCGTTGTCAATAGTAAAAACTGAGAAGAAGTTATCGCAATCTATTGTGCCTGATAAGACTCTATTTCCTAGGAAAATATTATAATCCTTCAAGGATTTTGAACAAAAAAAAAAAGAAGTAAAACTTCAAGGAGCTTGCCTTGAGCCACCAGCCACTAGCCACCGAGCCACGTCGATCTCCGAGTCGTACGCCGCTCTTCTCCAGGCTCTTTTGCCCCGACGCCGCCAATGACATCTACAACCCCACAAACATCGCGATAGTGAACATTGAGTTAGGGATGAAATACCCATAGTGGCCGCGGAACTCTGGCCCAATGGTGACCGACTTCGCATCGAACGACTTCGACGAAGGCCAATACTAGTGCACGCAGTACTCATGCGTGTGAATTTCCTTGTCCCGAATGGATGACGCGAAGAGGATGAAGATACACAAAGAGGACCAAGTCACCGGAGTGCAGACGTCAACGAGTGAGCGCGGGTTGTCTCCACGAAGATTGTCGGGCGTTTGAGCAAGATCGTCAAGCACTGGAGCAAACGTAACAAATGAAGAGGAAGAAAAATACTGGGCTTGGATTATTTTTTATAAAGGGGTTTTAGAGTTTTTGCACAAGTGATTTACTAATAGATTTTTAAATTTTGAGTTTGGGTTGGTTCTCAGTATTAAAACAGAATTTAGGACAAGTTTACGAAATTGACTCCATGATTAATTTTTTTAAGTGATTTTTATAGACAATTGGTTGCTTTCAAAGAAATTAATTATTTCATACTTTGGTTATTATACTAAATTTAGACAACTTTCCCTGTTTTAAAAATTCATTAATTTCAAGTAATTATTAGAATTTGTTTAAAAATTGTCAAAAGTTCCCTAAACATATACGGAACGGTTAAACTGTAATTTTTTTTTTTTAACAATATTCGAATAATAAAAAAAGAGCCTCCAATTTCTCTTTGCCTTGTTTCACCACTGCTATGTTTCTTTCTCCTTTTCAGCAGGATTTGAAAGAAAAAATAAATAAAAGATTTATTGATTTTGCAAGTTTAACAAGTAGCTGTACCATCAACAAAAACTGTAGTTGTAATTCACATAATCAAAAGAGTAGTTGCAATTCACTAAAATACATGTATAAATTGTTCTACACAAAAAAAGAGGCTAGTTCTAACTTCTAAAAAAAATAAGGGAAAACTGGCTTGGCTAAGTTTATTAAGTCCAATTTTAACTTTTTTAAAAGCTTAACTCTTTCGAATTGTTTGGTAAAACGGATTTTAATAAAAGTTTTAAAAACGCTTTTGAAAATTAAACGTAATTTAGAAAAGCTACAAATCTTAGTTTTTGAAAAATTCATTTTTTTTTGTAATATAATTACTTGTATATCATCATTCAGTCGTTCAGAAATTGATCACAAAATATACCGAAGCTAAAATACATCCATTTGTAGTTTTTAGCGAGTCGCACCTCCATTCACAAAATATATCGAGTCATAAATACCTAAATTATCTATTACAATCTCTCTAACAAATTTCTCAAACAAAAATGTATCTTTTAAATTATTGAGTCGCACATCATAATCGATCACAACATATACCAAGTCACAATACTTAAACTATCTCATATAATTTCTCTAACAAATATCTATAAATTATATATATTTTTTCAACAATAAATATACTCATTTACATAATTTTTTTTTTTTGAAGTCGAGAGTGCCATATCATTAATCTTTAGCAACCAAATCGGAAGCTAGAACATGTTTAATACAGGGCGGACAATCGAAAAGCCAACAAACAGCGTTGGAGAAAGTAAAGGACAAACGCGCTAGAGTGTGAGCCACTTCATTCCCCGTGCGAGGGATGAAAAGACTCGAGCAGTCACCAGCATCGGCGAGGAGGAGGCGTAGGTCTGTGATGAGGGGTACGATGAGGAGCGGAGGATTCCTAGAATGGATAGCATTAACCAGGGATTGGTTGTCGCTTTCCACCATATCCACGGAGATACCTTGAGTTTTGGCAAACAAAAGGCCTTCCCGGAGAGCGAGACATTCAGCGACGAGTGGATCATGGGTCACAGGTACACGGCTGCATAAAGCACCAATAAAAGACCCAGTAGCGTCTCTGATTACACCCCCAAAACCAGATCCCCGGCCATCATTAGGAATCGATGCGTCCACGTTCATCTTCAGTTTTTTGGCGTTTGGCGGAATCCAGCCCGGTTTGGCACGTGGCTTCCTGGGAGAAGCGGGCGTTGTTGCAGCTTGAAACTCATGAACCCAGGAGCTAGCCATTTCTGGGATGTCTGAGATGGTGGTGGTGATTGAATTGTGCACAAGATCATTTCTGGCATTCCAAATGAGGAAGCATATGGTGGCAACTTGGGAACGTTCATCTCTAGCTAACTCCGACCAAAGAGATTTCAAAAGATACCCAAAGCATCGGAATGGGACCTTTGAAGACATTCACCAATGGTGGAAAGCCGCCACATTTTCCTGACTGGAAGACAGAGGAAGAAGATGTGCTCAGAGGATTCGTAGGCACCACATCGAGGGCAAGAACGCGGGACAGGGACGTGCTTGCGGGCAAGGCCTTCAAAGGTCGGGAAGATGTCATTTACTAGCCGCTACATGAAGATTTTAATCTTTGGAAGAATGGGGAGATGCCAAAGGGATTTCCAGAAGGCCGAGGCCGGAGAGGAAGAAGAGGTCTCGGGCGTGGACGCCGTGAGCAGCCGGTAGCCTGACTTAACTGTGTATTCTCACGAGCGATCGTAGTGCCAGAGGAGGGAGTCCGGGGCAGAATGGAGGCCTAAGGGGATGGAGAGAATCGTCTCGACATCTGGTGGCCAAAAGATCTCCTTAACCAAACCTTCGTTCCAAGTGCGCGAATTAGGGTGAATAAGCTCTGAGACTCGGAGATTGGCATAGTTCGGCGGAGGGAATGTCAGAACTGAGAGGGTGGGTTCTCGTGGAAGCCATTTGTCGGAGAAGGCCCGAGTATTCGCGCCATCTTTAATTTGCCATCGGAGACCTTTGTCTAGAGCCTCCCGACCCCATAAGATGGACCTCCAGAGATAAGAAGCCCCTGATTTAACGCGAGTAGACATAAAAGAGTCGGCTTGAAAGTATTTATAATTAAGTGTATAAATATCTCACTCCTTATCTGGAGAACGTACTCCACAAAATAAACAGCAGCTATGTGAGGATCAAAAAGGTTTTTTTTTATATCAAGATGTCTATTTTGGTCTTTTTCGATAATCATGTTTATTTTATCAAACGTTAAATATGATAGCAAAAATTAATTTAAAAACAGCATTTTTTTAAGAAGAATTTAAAATCACTTAAAAAAAACAAAACTATGTCTATAAGAAATAAACGGTTATTCTCATTTAAACTTATAGCCACTAATTCTTGATCTTTTAGTATTCCACTTATCCTGGATCTTTTTCTACTATAGAATGATCTCTTTTTTTTTCGTAGTACTTTGCAGCATCTGATGTAATGATCAAACATCAAACAATTTTGCATCTACTTCTTCTTATCTGTTCATAATTTTAAAATTAACACCGTTGAAATCTAGCTCGTCAGTTCGCCCTCTCCTTGTCACTTTGTCACCTCGCCTAAGCCAAGATTCACCTCGTCACTTCGTCTTTTCTTCTGACAAGCGTGCCTCGGAAACCCGCACTTCTTGGAACTTATCTCATATGGAAAAGTGTTGCATTTATTTGTCATTCTTTTTCTATGTATTGTTCTCTGTGTAATATTTATTATTCTCTATTTTCTAGGCATATTTATTACAGGTCTTTATTACACTCATGTATCCACTATATGTATAAATATGTGATACAAGTTCATATCAATAGAAGAAATATTCGAAGTATTAGAACACTCTCTCTCTCTCATTTCCGATTCTCTCTTTCTTTATCTTGTCTATGTGGTATCAGAGCCCAGAAATTCAATCATCATGAACTCCTTCGAAAACTCATCCGCCCTCAACACCACTTCGACCACCTTACAGACCTCGCCCACTCAGTCTCAATCTGAATCCTTCTCCCAACATATCACGAGCCACAAACTCAATGGCCACAACTTCCTACAATGGTCCCAATCTGTGCTCATGTTCATATCGGGACGAGGTAAAGATGACTACTTCACAGGCGTGGCTACATCTCCGAAGATCGAAGATCCGACATTTAAGAGTTGGAAGGCAGAAAACAACATGGTGATGTCCTGGCTCATAAACTCTATGCATCCCGAAATCGGGGAAACCTTCCTCCTTTACCCAACGGCAGCGGAAATCTGGCAAGCAGCTAGAGAAATCTTATCCAACTCCGAAGATGAGTCCGAGCTATTTGAGACTGAGAACACTCTCCACGACCTACGTCAATGAGAGATATCTATTACCCAGTTCTTCAGCTCGCTCACGCATCTATGGCAGAAGATCGACCTCTACGAACATCACTAGTGGACCTGCTCCGAAGACTCAAAACTCTACCGCAGGATAGTGGAGACCAAACGTGTGTTTAAACTATTATCCGGGCTCAACCAAGACCTCGATGAGGTCAGAGGTCGGATACTCAGTACAAAACCACTACCATCTCTCCGTGAAGCCTTCTTCATGGTCAGAAACGAGGAAAGCAGGAGGAAACTCATGCTTGGAGTTATCCAATCGATCTCAATTTCGGGTTCATCCTCAGACTCATCCGCCCTCACCACGCATGGAGAGGAAGCACTTGCAGCTCGCGTCTCAACAAAGAGACCTCGCAAAACTCGCCCCTACTGCGATCATTGCAGACGACCTGGACACCTCTGAGAAACCTGCTGGAAGCTGCATGGGAAACCACCGAGCTCGAAGTCAACCCGAGACACTAAAGATCCGAACTCAACCGGAAACTTAGTATCCACCTTGTTCGCTGCCTCGACCTCGACCTCGACCTCGGATTCTTCTCCCTTCAGCAACGACCAGCTCACTATTCTCCAAAAGCTTATCCAACAAGTCCAACTCAGTGGAGAACGCTTAGGAATTGGTCCTCTTGGTAACTCTCCTAGAGCCCTCCATGTAAGCTTAGAGAATCCCACAGTATGGATTGTTGACTCCAGTGCCTCTGATCACATGACTGGTAATCGAAGTCTATTCACAACTTACTCTGTTTGTAATAGAAGCATATCAGTCACCATCACCAACGGAGCCAAAACTCAAGTCACTGGTATTGGCACCGTGATCTTGACGAAGTCTATGAGGCTAGACTCGGTGTTCTTTGTTCCTCAACTACAGTGCAATCTCTTATATGTGCGTAAGCTCAACAGAGACTCTAAGTGCCGAACTATTTTTTGATGAAAGTTCATGTGTATTTCAGGAACAGGTCACGGGGAGACAGATTGGTAATGCCGAGCTGAGTACCGGACTCTATGTCATCAAACCAGATCAGCCCGCCATGTGTTAACTAGCCCAACATTCACCCCAGTATAAAGAGATCATGCTCAATCACCTTAGACTAGGACATCCAAATTTCATGTATCTCAAAAGATTATTTCCTTCTTTGTTTATCAATAAAAATATCAATTCCATTCAGTGTGACATGTGTGAGTTTGCTAAACATACTCGAAGTTCATATCACCCCACCTCGTACAAACCATCTCACCCATTTGCCACAATTCACAGTGATATGTGAGGGCCCTCAAAAGTTCTCAATATCACTGCAGTTCGATGGTTTCTTCTCTTTGTTGACGACCATTCTAGACTCAGTTGGATATACATGATGAAACAAAAATCCGAAACATCCAACATATTCAAAAAATTTCACAAAATGGTCTTAACACAGTTCGACACCTCAATTCAAATTGTCCACACCGACAACGCTCGAGATTACTTTAATTTCGAGCTCGGCGATTTCTTCAAAGCACATGGCATAATTCACCCCAGCTCGTGCGTTCACACCCCGCAACGAAATGGGGTAGCCGAGCGAAAAAACTGACACATTCTCGAGGTCGCCCGAGCCATCATGTTCTCCTCAAACGTTCCATCTCATTTTTTGGGAGAAGCAATCCTCACAACCATCTACCTCATAAACAGAATGTCATCTCGTGTCCTTGGTTACAAAATCCCAGCCCAAGTCCTTCTAGAGACATACCTTCATTCTCGTCTCATCTCAACAATACCTGCAAAAGTATTCGGCTGTTCAGTCTTCACCCATTCTTATGACCAAGGTAAACTAGAACCAAAATCGCTCAAGTGCATCTTCCTTGGCTATTCAACAACTCAGAAAGGATACAAATGCTATGAACCCCGGTCACGAAAATTCATAGTCTCCATGGATGTATCTTTTCATGAGTTCAGTCCTTACTTCGCCAATTCAGCTCGTCAGGGGGAGAATAATGGAAATGACTTCCCAAATTGGCTCATCATAAACCCAGAATTCTCCTCGCCTCTTAGTCCATCCAGTTCGCCCTTAAGTCCGATCTCACATATCCAAAACACGATCATCTCGCCTCCAAGTCCGATCTCACCTATCCAAAACACGATCACCTCACCTCCAAGTCCGACCTCACATGTCCAAAACACGATCACCTCGCCCAGCTCGCCTCTGACTCCCAGCTCGCAAACATCTGGACCTTCTCATTTCGAACTTAACATCACACAGAGTCCGGTACAAGCTCGCGAATAGGATGTCTCTCCGAACCTGAACCGCGACACTACTGAACAAGGTAACACCTCAACTCCGGACTTACCTATTGCATTGAGAAAACCTGCTCGGTCGTGTGGTCAATACAGGATGGAGGATTACGTGTACTATGGGAACCTATCTACGGGCTACCAAGCCTATGTGGCGAAGTTAGATGAAGGAAAAGTGCCACAATCCATCGAGGAAGTCCTTCAGATTCCAGAGTGGCGAGATGCTAGTCATGCCGAGATCCAAGCCCTCGAACAAAATAATACGTGGGATATCGTCGAGCTGCCACCAGGCAAGTGAACTGTTGGATGTAGATGGCTCTTCACCATCAAACACAACCCAGATGGCACCGTGGAGAGATTCAAAGCTCGCTTTGTCGCAAAAGGGTACACTTAGGCATATGGCATCGACTATCAAGGGACGTTCACTCCAGTCGCGAAGTTCAATACTATCAGGATCCTTATTTCACTAGCAGCCAACTTAGATTGGCCTATCATTCAGCTCGATGTGAAGAATGCTTTTCTAAATGGCAAACTGGAAGAGGAAGTCTACATGTAACTCCCACCAGGATTCGACAATGATCAAGGTGCCAACAAAGTCTGCAAACTCAAAAAGTCTCTATATGGACTAAAACAGTCCCCTCGAGCATGGTTCAGAAAATTCACCAATGTGCTCAAACGTTGCGACTACGAGTAGAGTCAAGCAGATCCGACACTCTTCTCAAAGATCTCAACACAAGGCAAGCACACAATCCTTAGTGTGTATGTGAATGACATAGTCATCACCGGAGACGATCTAGAAGAGATCAGGAGACTGAAACAAACTTTGTCATTCGAGTTCGAAGTCAAGGACCTCGACAGCCTACGATATACTTCATCGGCATGGAGGTAGCTCGATCTGAAAAGGGCATCTCTGTTTCCCAGCGCAAGTACACTTTGAATCTCCTCAAAGAAACTGGCATGGTTGGCTGTAAACCAGTTGACACTCCGATGGATGCCAATGTGAAACTTCTAGCTCGCACCACCGAGGTCGCCACCGACAAAGAAAGATTTCAGCAACTCGTAGGAAAACTCATCTACCTCACTCACACGAGACCATATATTGGATTCGTAGTGAGTATGGTAAGTCGATTCATGAGTAATCCTTCGAAAGGGCACATGGACGCAGTTATGAGGATTCTCCAATATCTCAAAGCTGCCCCAGGGACTGGTCTCTCCTTCAAGAAAAGACGAAGTCGTGGTGTCGAAGTATTCAAAGATGCGGACTGGGTCGGATATGTTCCAGACAGACGATCAACATCAGGCATGTGCACATATGTCTAGGGAAATCTTGTCACATGGAGAAGCAAGAAACAGTCTGTTGTCTCAAGAAGTAGTGCTGAACCCGAGCTCAGGTCTTTAGCAAGCGGAGTATGTGAATGCATTTGGCTGAAGAGAGTTCTCGAGGCCTCAAGATCGTCATCGAAGGTACAATCAAGATTTTTTGTGATAATCAAGCCGCTCTCAGCATAGCTAAAAATCCAGTCCACCATGACAGAACGAAACATATTGAGATCGATCGATACTTCATCAGTGAAAAGATTGAAGAAAAAATTATCGATATGGAATACATTCCGTCAGGTCATCAGCTCGCCGTCATTCTCACCAAAGCCCTTCCTCGAGCGACATTCTCCGAGCTATGTAGCAAGCTTGATCTCCTCAACATATACAGTCAAGCTTGAGGGGGAGTGTTGAAATCTAGCTCGTCAGTTCGCCCTCTCCTTGTTACTTCGTCACCTCGCCTAAGCCAAGCTTCACCTCGTTACTTCGCATTTCCTTCTGACAAGCGTGCCTCGGAAACCCGCACTTCTTGGAACTCATCTCATATGGAAAAATGTTGCATTTATTTGTCATTCTTTTTCTATGTATTATTCTCTGTGTATATTATTATTCTCTATTTTCTAGGCATATTTATTACAAGTCTTTATTACACTCATGTATCCACCATATGTATAAATAGGTGATACAAGTTCATATCAATATAAGAAATATTTAAAGTATCGGAACACTCTCTCTCTCATTTCCGATTCTCTCTTTCTTTTATTCTCATATAAATTTATAGCCACTAATTCTTGATCTTTTAGTATTCCACTTATCCTGGATCTTTTCTACTGTAGAATGATCTCTTTTTTCTCGTAGTACTTTGCAGCATCTGATGTAAGGATCAAACATCAAACAATTTTGCATCTACTTCTTCTTATCTGTTCATAATTTTAACATTAACACAAATGACAAATAATTTTCCAAATAAAAGCATAACGTTTTGAATAATATAAGTTCTAAATTCTAACAAAATATCTGCACCGACCCGGATGCTTAATTAGTTATAAGAGATCTAAGAGAAAGTGTTAGGAGTTATGCAGGTACAAAAGTTTAGTCACTTTGAAATGAAAGAAAAAGAATACGATGAACCCGCACAGACGAAGTCGAACAAAGGTGAAGAAACAACAAATCTGCTGCAAACGAATTCCCCCAATGTTTTAGAGCACGGACTCTTCATTTTCTAAATATTTTCGTAATCACTTTTTTATATTTTTCCAAATATTTTAATGATTCCAAATCTCATAATTTAATAGGCTTATCATCCATTTATTTTTTTAAACGAATATTCAATTAGACATATATTACTTTTTTTTTAAGAAACAAATCAGACATATAATGGTTTCCTTCGTCGAGCGATAGATTAGAGATCACAAAACGTTACTCTGCCTGACAACGTCTTTCTGTAAATTTAATACCTTTTATTTAGACATTGATGACATATTGAAATACATTATTAATGATAAAGATATCATGATCGCTCATAACTTATTTCATACTCTACGTACTTATATTCTTGTTCTATATAAGTCTTCCCAAATTCCGTGGATTCAAATAATAAAAACTAAGGAGAAATAAAGTTCTTGTTGTCTAAAAAAAAAGAGATTATCGTTGTGTTGTCCAGACAAATCAGCCATTTCCAATGTGCCATATTTCTCGCTTCCAAGTTTTTGTTCTGTCTAGCCAGATGTATGGTAAAAGTTGCTGACAGTCCGTCGCAAATTTCATGGCGGAGCTGAGGCTATCTTTGGTGTTCTTTGAGAGATTCCAGCGAGCATGGAAGATTGGTTACATTACATGTGACCTTTTTTTTTTTTTTTTTTTTTTTTGGGAACGGGAGGAATAGGCAAAATTGTTTTGGTGCGACATCACGAATTTCATTTCTTACGATTTCGCTTTCAACATGCTTTCCGATTTTAGCGATATATTATGCTTATTGCGAAATCGGAACATGTTAAAAGTGAAACTGAAAAGAAGTGTCGGAGGAAAATATTAGCCTCACGCATGGTCGATGGTGACGTTTACAGAGCTCTCAGGTTTGTACCCTATGCAAGCGCAAGTCTTGTTTTTGGGATTCCCGCCCGTTTGCAAACGAAGTCTTGTTCATCATTCAAGGCCTTGTTTGGCCACCTCGGACTTATTCTTCTTTTTCTATTAAGATATGAAAGATTTTATGAGAAAAGATAACTATGCTATTGAAATTATTAATTGTTATTTTTTTTGTACAAACTCTTTATTTGAAAGAGTTAACAGTCAGGTAAAATGTATGGAAGATCAATACTTAATTTGATGATTTAATTAGCTCATCCCAACTGGTTGTTGATATTATGAACCATTTCTAATTCAGCTAATTATTTGCTGCGGTTTATGGTCTTTTTAATCCATTTTCTTTGATTTGTTTTACGTTTATGTCAAGATCAAGAAAGATTTTCTCAAATACAGTGCTCATATTCGAGTTATTCAATCTCAATGACGCTTAAGTAACTATTTGGATATAAATGCTTTTACTATAATAATAATGCCATCAACATACTTTTATAAAGACCCTGATGAAACCTTTATTGACATTTGAAAAGAAAAATCTATTACAATGACCCGCAAGTCACGGCGGTTAAAAAAAAGAGAAATGAATGTATTTCAACTTTTAACCCGAAACAACAGTCTCTCTATCTCTCTCTGCAACAAAGCAAGGAATGTGACACCATGATGAAAAAGCTATACCAAACAAACGCATCAATACTCTGAAACAATGGCAATGAGTGAAAATACAAAGCAAACACAAAAAAGGAAGAAGAAGAAGAAAAGAAATATGGCCCACATTCCACCGCAATGCATGCCTTGACTGATTACCTTTTTATCACGAAATTTCCCACTTAAAAACAGGAGACGATAGAAGATATCCTCGATCGGATTAAGTATAACAATGGGTGAACAAAAGCTCCTTCGTATCTGGCTATGTCTTGGCCTCTTTGTGTGTCTCGTTCACGGCGTGACTCCATCGTCGGAGTTCGCCGGCGACGAAGAAGACGAGGTCGTGATGGTCCAAAGTGGAGATAGGAGGTGCGATTTGTCTTCGGGGAAATGGGTGTTCGACGAGTCATATCCTCTCTACGACTCAACATGTCCGTACCTCAGCGCCGCCGTGACGTGTCAGAAGAACGGAAGGCCTGACTCAGACTACCAGAAGTGGCGCTGGAAGCCAAACTCCTGCTCTGTTCCAAGGTCATTATTGTCATAACGCAATTTACTCACTGGCCTTAATCGAACTTGTATATTGTTGAGAGTTTTGAGTTAAGTTATAGTGTACGTATGCCATAGGTTTAACGCTCTGAAGTTTCTTGGGAAAATGAGGAAGAAGAGAATCATGTTGGTGGGAGATTCCATTATGAGAAACCAATGGGAATCTCTGGTCTGCCTCGTACAAGGGGTTGTTCCCACCGGAAGAAAGAAGGTCGTCTATGAAGGTCCTACAATGGCCTTCCATGCCATGGTAACATAAAGTTTCCTCTCATTGTCGATGAATTTCTACGACAAAAACATGTTATTAGCCGTAGACACACGGTCAAAAAAAATCCTAAGAGGCATAATCTTGTTGAGCTGACGTAAGTATGAATGTACTTGATAAAACAAGGTAATGAGTTATGACAAACTCGAACTCCTAAAAACTCTCTATTCCAGGATTTTGAGACGACGATCGAGTTCATGTGGGCTCCGCTGCTGGTGGAGCTGAAGAAAGGAGCTCAAAACAAGAGAGTTTTGCATTTGGACTCCATTGAAGAGAACGGGAAGTACTGGAGAGGAGTTGATTTTCTGGTGTTCGACTCTGCTCATTGGTGGACTCACTCCAACAAGTGGAGCTCGTACGATCATTTCTATTGAAATCACTTGTATAACTTGTCAATCGAAATGACTATTTGTTATGCAGGTGGGACTATTTCATGGAAGGACAAGCTGTGTACTCAAGCATGAACCCAATGGTTGCCTACGAGAAGGGCCTAGCCACGTGGGCCAAATGGGTCGATCTCAACCTCGACCCCCGAAAAACCCGAGTCTTCTTCCGGAGCATGTCGCCTAGGCACAACAGGTGCACAAACTTCAAACGGGCTTCAGAAAACCCAACTGCCGTCACCTCGTGTCAAATTTTGGTCCTCAAATTATCGTCATAAAATAAAAATAAAAAAAGTATAAATTTTTAACGAAATACAACACTTAAAACGTATCTACAAACTTGAATAAATTGTTTATAATTTCAAAAAGTTCAATTACCCTAACAATCCAAAATGATTTGGAATATAATATTCTATGGTGATATATAATTAGTCTTATTTATATACAACTAACAAGTTATTGAAGTTGACAAATACGACTAATAAGATATTGTTTTGAGAATGAGTCAATGCTACAAAATCAATAGATTAGCGTAGTTACGAAATGAGAGTGTTTGGCACAGGGAAAACGGTTGGAAATGCTACAAGCAGAAGAGGCCGTTGGGGGGTTTCAGTCACGAGCATGCCCCGGAGGAGTTGGTGGTGCTGCGGGAAACGCTGAGGAAGATGATGTTCCCGGTGTATCTGCAGGACATCACCACCATCTCCGCCTTCAGGAGAGACGCTCACCCTTCCCTCTACCGACCGCAGCGCAACAAAACCCTCTCCTCCGACTGCAGCCACTGGTGCCTCCCCGGTGTGCCCGATACTTGGAACAACCTGCTCAATGCCCTCCTCTGAATGTATTTTTGTACGAGAGTCGCTTTGGTTATGTTATCCGTTAAATATTTGTTGGTTTTCTTTTTATCCGTATCGGAGATGGTTGATGGTCACAAGATTCTTCTTGGCCTAATTTCCAATTCCTAAGAAAAGAAATGAAGAAAAAAAAAGGTGGGTCCAAAGTTGATTCTTTTTCTTTTCCTTCACCGTATAAGAATATGATGTGACCTCATAGGCAAAGTAAACCATGATTGCTTGTGATGAGTTTGAACCACAGTTTCTCTTTCTAAACAGGTTTATAAGAAGAACAATAGATTAAATCCACTGACAGGTCGTAAAAAAATACAATCGGATCTGGCTCGTGTAAACAGGCTAAACTACAAGGGGCCTCCATTTTCAGACGTGAAACTTGAACATGGGCCGTGAACAAGATACAAATTAAGGACACAAAAACTCTCAAGAAGATAACTTCTTCTTGAGCTTAGAGAGCTCCTTAGAACTCAAGCCGAAAGCCTTCTCGAGTAGCTTATCCTCGATCCCGGATCCGAAAACGGCATTGGGAATCTTCATGAGTCCCGGGTTTTGGCTGTTGAAGCTGCCGAGTATAGTGGCGGGAGTGTCTCCGACGTTCATCTGAAAGTGAACCATCCCTTTGGGGAACACCATGACCTCGCCTTTCTCGATCACTCTCGCGAAGATCTTGTTGTCGCTGTCGACGAATCCCGAGTAGACCCTCCCTTCCAGCACGAACGCCACCTCAGCGGCCCTCGGGTGGTAGTGGGGCACGTTGACCCCTCCGACCTCAAAGTCAGCCCTCACGAACGACATCCCCAGCGTGTTGAGGCCCTGGAACACTTTTGAGTTGACCGGCACCGCGGCTAGGCCGGTTGGCCCGAATTTCTCCGGGGTTGACTTTATGCCCGAGTACACGAAATCCTCCACGGTCGCGGATGAGGAGTTTTTGCAGCCGGTCTCGGACTCGGCTATGCAAAAGTCTTGGACTGGGTCCGGATCAGAGGCCAATGTGACACGGTTGTTGGTGTTGAGAAACACGGCATGGCAAATCAGCACTAGCGCTAGTTTGGGATACATTGTTCTTCTTCTTTTTTTTAAACTCTTTGAAGTAGTGTTTGAGAGAAGAGATTGTATTTATTGTGTCAAGACAGTCTTTTCATTATGATTTTCTTTGCTTGGGAAATAAGGGAAAGGGTTGGTTGGTTTGGTCCCAAAAATGACAAACTTCACCAAAAAGGTATAGACCAGCCAGGCTTTGTCTCTAATTTGTTTTGTTTTTTGGCTTCCAGGTTTTAGTGGAGAGGTAGTTGTAGAATTTTATATACCAGAGAGTGTTAATCATTGCAGTACACGTATTGCAATACACGTATTTTTACATGGACGTTTTTATTTTAAAGACTGAAACCCAAGCAAGCACATGATGGGTGGGATTTTCAGAATGCAATAATAATTATTCTTTTTTGCTAGGAACATAATAATTATTATTCTTGGGTGGACCATTTGGTAAGTTGATGTGTATTTCCCATTTTTCCATGTATGATAATACTAGCAAGCCTATGTGTAAATCCAAAGTTTTTGGTCATACTCGACGACTTGTTAAATAAAATAGTAAGACATCTTGTTTTAATTGTTACGTGCAGACTATTTTAAGAAGTTCAATTAGAATATGAGCTAAATTATTGCTGGTTTAAAAGATCTAGTCAAACCCGTCATCTTTTTAAAACGTGTTTACAGTTTTTATTTTTTATAACAAGAACTCTTCTTCTTAAGTATTACTCAATTTTCTCATTGTTATCAATTTTCTTAGCAATGGGAACTGCTAAGCACAAATATCAAATAGTCGGAAACAGAGTGGCGATGCAAAAAGTGGGTAACCGGATAGAAATTTCGATAAAAATATGCGAATCTTTATGTTTACATTCCTTGTATGATTTTTATTGTATGACTATTCAACTTTTGAGTTTTGACCATCTTAATTTTGTTTTTAAATGATTTTTAATTGAGCTGTCATGTACTGAAGAATTCATCAGAAACATTCCCTTCTCACCACCTTCGAGTTAGAAGATCATTTGGGAGTCTACGTTTGACGTGTCTTGAATACTCAAGATTTGCATGACAATTATGGTAACCTACAATTATGGTAACCTTGCAACCACGCTGTTTAATGCATATGAACGTGATAGGTGCGTTAATCACGCGTAAAACTCATATCCCTCAGCTTAAAACGAGCGAGTTCTCAAGTGTCTTTGATAGTTTCTAGTATGTTTTTTATGATTTACAAGTACAAAGGAGCAGAGAAGCTTAAGAAGTCATTTTCGGAGCAGTCGGGAGTCGAAACGGAGCAAAATTGAGGTTTATGAAGAAAGTCAACGCTGGACATTGACCAATCGCGGCGCGGCAATAATCAGAGCGGCGCCATGTGATACCAGCGCGGCGCCAGAAAAACCCGTAACAGATGGCGGTCATTCCTGTTCAGGAGCGCGGCGCGACGAATACTTAGAGCGCCGCGATAGACCACGACACTTGACCGTGGCGGCGCGATGGATGCGATTTGGGAAACTGATCACGCGTTTTTTATTAAACCTGGGCCATTGGATCTCATTAAGTGGCCCAGATGACTCCGAAAATAGGCTAGAAACTTATAAATCCTACTTTGGTAACCTAGAAAGACATCTTTTGTTTATTTTATTGTTTGCTTAGGTTGTTTTGCTACTCAGAGTTTTTTTTGGAGAGACAGAGATTAAAGCGCCGTCTTCATTGATTTCGTTCATCGTGATTTTCACAGTTCCAATTCCCTTCCTTTAATCTCTTGAACTCCAGTTTTTATTA
This sequence comes from Urtica dioica subsp. dioica, assembly GCF_054948205.1. Taxonomy (NCBI): domain Eukaryota; kingdom Viridiplantae; phylum Streptophyta; class Magnoliopsida; order Rosales; family Urticaceae; genus Urtica; species Urtica dioica. The sequence continues at coordinate 7,976,159 of NC_142767.1, read as the reverse complement.
ATGAAAATCATGTCGTTGGTTTATTTGTTTTTGAATTGTTCATCTTCTTCTTCCATCTTTCTTCCTCTCATCATCATGAACTAAACCACCTAAGGGCTATGGCGTAGCGAGATTGTGAAACGGTTATGGATTCCATATTATGATAGTGTAGAATTGTTATCGTTCTTGCCGCTTTGTTTAATTCAAGTCCGAATTTAATGCTTGTATAAGAGTAGCTACCTTGTGCATGATTCGTATTTCAATTTTATGCTTGAAAGAGATTAGGTTGATTTCGTCTTGATTTGAATTACTATAATACATTCATATGCTAGATATAGATAGGTTGTTATAGAATCGTGGTACGCTTCTGTATTCATTGCTTGCCTTGTTTTTATTAGTTGAGATCGAAAGATAAAACGTGAGCATAGGCTTAGGTTGCTAGATGCTTGAGAGAGGTTTAGTGACACGATCAATGTTAGCGTGATTAGCAAAGTGTGAATGATAATGATAGTGCGTAACGTCCATGAATCCAAACCGTAGAATGAACTCGTGAAACCATAGTCTTTACTTCTCGCTATTCATACAACCCATTTCTTTCTGTTTATTTATTTATTTATTCGTTTATAAATTTAGTGTTCTATTCAACTACAGTTTCCTAAGTTCTCTTTGTGCTAGTGAAATTTGAATCTTTAATTTAGCCTAGTCATCGTGGGATCGACTCGTACTTACGAACTTTACTACTTGAGCGATTACGTGCACTTGCGTGTGCGAGAATTTCGCAACAGAACGCAAAGGAAATTAATACATCTCAAATCCTTTATATTCACACAGAGGAGCGACTCCTAAGTAAAGGTGGCCATATGGGATCCCGCGAGACCATGTTTCCCGTATTTTTGGTACCATATGGGAAATGGGAAAAAACCATATTAGAAAATGTGGTACCGGGTCTTTTGTCCCAGAACCATCCGGGAAATGAGACGGAACTGGGATCCCCGTTTAGCACCATTTAGTACCATATTTTTAAAATTGTATTTTTTAATTGAAAATATATGAATTTTTATTTATTTTTAAATGTATTCATGAATAAAATAAAATAAAATAAATAAATATGGGAATCCCGGAACCGCGAAATATGGTACCGGGAATTCCCGGTACCGTGGAAAATAGTTCCGGGATTTCCCGGTACCATTTTTTACGGTTCCGGGAGTCCCATTTCCCGCAAAATATGGGACGGGACCAGGAGACCCCATTTTCCGGGTTCCATATGACCAGCTTTACTCCTAAGAGCTATACTTTGCTTTGTTCTGATAACAAAAAAAAAAACTGTCAAAATGATCATATCAGCCCACCAGATTATGATCATATTTCTAGTCCTTTTGTCAAGATCCAGCGTTGGAGAGTCTAAAGTGAAGTGCAAAGAAGCAGAGAGACGGGCGATGCTAGAGTTCAAAGACGGGCTCACGGAAAACAACGCTCTTTCTTCTTGGGGAGAAGAAGAAGCAAAGAGAGATTGCTGTGAATGGATCGGCATTCGATGCAGCATTATCACAGACAATTTCGCTCATATAGCCGTTAATTATGTCAGTCCTTCATTGGTTCAGTTGGAGCATTTGAATTACTTGAACCTAAGCGGCGTTAATTTTGATGGAAACTCCATCCCGAGCTTTATTGGCAATCTCCGCGAATTAAGGTACCTCGATCTCTCCTTCGCCTCTCTAACCGGCCAAATTCCTTCTCAGCTTGGAAACCTCTCAAACTTGCACTTTCTAAGACGTCATATTCGAATGGTTCTTGTTCACGAGCCGTAAGTGTTTGTCCCTCTTTGGTTATTAATTTTTAGGCTTTAGATTATAGTTTAGATTCGCCTAGAGGGCATAACTCTTTTGCTAAGTGATAACAAATTAATTGTATCAAACCATTAGAGAGGAAGCTGGAATTACATAATTCTATTTCTCACCAATTCAACAAGAATGTAGAGTGAATCGCATCGAAATTATACGTGATTAGGGAAGACTTGGATAAAACGTTGCATGCCTAAACATTTTACAACCATATAACCTGGGGAATCCACGATGGCTTCGTAAAACTTTCCATCCGTGCCTTCCATTGTCAAGTAGAAAGTTAGGCCCTGAAAAGTCCCTCTCACTATCTTCTTCAGTCCCACCTGTTAGGAATTTTACATTGAAAGTGAATGAGAACTAACAAGAGCTTATAAAAGTCATGGATTACTCGTCTCATTACCAATTGGTTTTGAGATGGAAATAATTTCACATGATATCAGAGCCCATTAAGCCCAAACGGGTATGATCCAATCGTTGGGATTCGACCCAAGATGAGCCAACGCATCTTGAGGGGGCGTGTTAGGAATCTCACATTGAAAGTGAATGAGAACTAACAAGAGCTTATAAAAGGTCATGAGCTACTCCTCTCATTACCAATTGGTTTTGAGATGGAACTGTTAGATCCGAATATCACGGGTGAAATCCATCACCTAATTCCACGACCGAATCATGTTGAACATTGGAGAATCATAAACTAAAAGCGGAAGCGTACCTGATGAATCCATGACGGTTGGTCTTCCAGATCAACACGTATTTCTTTGAGAGTCCCTTCAGTTCTCTCTGGCTCACTCTGACGACGGGATATCAGGAATGACAAGAATGTTCCGTGTGACCTGGGGACCAGCCGTATTTATAGAGAAACCCTAGGTTACCCTAGTGGGCTTCCTATTTCAACCCATCACTGAAATAGAAGCCCATAATGAGTCTACACATTAAAGGCCCACAACCTGTTAGATACATTAAAGCCCAATAACCGTACACCAAATTAGATCACTTTTAACGGGCCATCTTTATTGACAGTTCACAACACATAATTATTTAACATATAAGCCCAACGTTGGATTAAGGATCCAACATATTGGTTTAAAGATCCAACAATCTCCCACTTGGGCTATATGTTTAACCTTATAATTATGTATCGCAAAAATAACCGAAAGAGCTCAACTTTACTGTCATTACCAAAATGTATCTCATAACCAATCCGGTCCATCAACCATATCAACATAGGATCAAAGCGGCATTCGCTACATCTATCGTAGTTATACCCATCAATGGTCACGTATATCGATACAACTGAACGACATGGATCATGAAGTGGATGTGTAGTATGGAAATTTCATGTTATGTGACCTCAACATGTCTATTTCCATTTGGTCCTCCTTAAACCTTAGTGAGATCAAACCATATACTAGAAAAAAAAAAACAGAGTCTAAATAAACCAAAACTTAATTTCTGCAGAAAACCTCAATAATCATAAATAAACCAAATATGTCTATAACATAAAAGCACTAAAAATAGCAAAACAACAAACTCCCACTAGAACTGAATATCCTGAGCTGAAATAACACCCATATGAGCAGTGTGCTCGTGAAACACTTTGGGTGGTAGTCCCTTAGTAAGCGGATCCGCAATCATGGAGTTTGTTCCGATGTGCTCGATAGACAACTGTCTACTCTGAATTCTTTCTTTCACAACCAGGAACTTGATGTCGATGTGTTTCGACTTCGTGGAGCTCCTGTTGTTGTTGGAGTATTGTACAGCGGATTTGTTGTCACAATATAACTTGAGTGGTCTATCAACACCATCTATTATGCGCAGCCCAGTGACAAAATTCCGCAACCATATCCCCTGATTGGACGCCTCATAACAAGCTACAAATTCTGCTGCCATGGTAGAAGATGCTATAAGAGACTGTTTAGCACTCTTCCAGGAGATAGCACCTCCAGCCAACAAATAAATATAGCCTGATGTAGATTTCATACTGTCTTGGCATCCAGCAAAATCAGAGTCAGTATACCCGATGATCTCGATCTGATCTGACCTCCGATATGTGAGCATGTAGTCTTTTGTTCTTTGTAAGTACCGCAGGACCCGTTTAGCTGCTTTCCAATGGTCCATCCCTGGGTTGCTTAAATATCTGCCTAACATCCCTGTAATGTACGCAATATCCGGACGCGTACAAACCTGAGCATACATTAGACTTCCTACTGCCGAAGCGTAGGGAATCGTCTGCATTTCCTTTTCTTCAAAATCATTCTTAGGGCACTGATTGAGACTGAATTTGTCTCCCTTAGCCACAGGAGTATCACCTGGTTTACATTCCTACATGCCATATCTTTTTAGAACCTTTTCGATATAGCTCTTTTGTGATAATCCAAGAATCCTCCGAGAGCGATCTCGAGATATCTGGATTCCTAATACAAAAGAGGCGTCACCAAGATCTTTTATCTCAAAATTCTTAGCTAGAAATCTCTTGGTTTCGTGCAATAAGCCTATATCGTTGCTGGCAAGCAAAATGTCATCAACATATAAAACCAGAAAAATACACTTACTCCCACAGAACTTATGGTATATACATTCATCCACCAAATTCATTTCAAAACCGAACGAAATAATCACTTGGTGAAATTTGAAATACCATTGTCGAGATGCTTGTTTGAGTCCATAGATGGATTTTTTAAGTTTGCAGACCAAATCATTTGCGTCTTTGGACACATAATTTTCTGGTTGCACCATATAGATTGTTTCCTCGATGTCACCATTAAGGAACGCAGTCTTCACATCCATCTGATGTAACTCAAGATCAAAATGCGCCACTAATGCCATTATAATTCTAAAAGAGTCTTTCGTGGAAACCGGAGAGAAAGTCTCTTTATAGTCGATGCCTTCTTTTTGTGTGAAACCTTTTGCAACAAGACGAGCTTTGTACCTTTCCACATCACCTTTCGAATCCCTTTTGGTCTTAAATATCCATTTGCCACCAATGGGTTTCGCACCTTCTGGTAATGGTACAAGGTCCCAAACGTCATTATCCTTCATAGATTTCATCTCTTCATTCATGGCATCGATCCACATTTGAGAATCAGAACTTTTCATGGCTTGAAGGAAGTTGATAGGATCATCTTCGTTCACTCCAATGTCATCCTCATGTTCTTGAAGAAATACAACATAATCATCTGGTATTGCACTTCTTCTTTCTCTGGTGGATCTTCTTAATGGCATATGTTCTTGAGGTGGTAGAGTTTGTTCTTCTGGAACAATTTGTTGAGCAAGGGGCTCTCTAATATTGTCTTGAATTGGGTCTTGAACAATGTCAGGAGTTAAGTCATGATCATTGTCAATACCACCTATGGGAATATTAACATATTCCTCTTCCAAGACAAATTTTCTTACCGTATCTCCCCCTGCAAACTCGACATCCTCAAAGAATTGAGCATTTCCTGTCTCGAAAATTGACCTAATTGTGGGATCATAAAACTTGTACCCCCGGGATCTCTCAGCGTATCCAACAAAATAGCAGCTCACAGTCTTTGAGTCCAGTTTCTTTTCATTAGGCTTATAAGGCCTTGCCTCAGCTGGACATCCCCAAACGTGCATATGTTTTAGACTAGGCTTTTTGCCCGTCCAAAGTTCGTAAGGTGTTTTGCTCGCTGCCTTAGTCGGAACCCTGTTAAGGATATATGCTGCAGTCTTTAATGCTTCTCCCCAGAGCGATTCAGGTAAAGTAGAATGACAAATCATACTTCTTACCATGTCTTTAAGCGTTCTGTTTCGTCTTTCAGCAACACCGTTCATAGTGGGCGAACCCGGCATAGTGTACTGTGGGACGATACCGCATTCCTCTAGGAATTTAGCAAACGGTCCTGGACGTTGTTCACCTGAACCGTCATATCTACCGTAGTACTCACCACCACGATCAGATCTGACGATTTTAATTCTTTTACTGAGTTGATTTTCAACTTCAGCTTTGAACTTCTTGAACACGTCTAGTGACTGTGACTTTTCATGAATGAGATATATGTAGCCATATCTTGAAAAATCGTCTATGAACGTTATAAAATACTGCTGACCATTCCAAGCAGATGTTGGAAAAGGTCCACAAATGTCTGTATGAATAAGTTCTAAAACGTCCAAAGTCCTGTTGGCTTCAAATCTCCTTTTATTGGTTTGTTTTCCTTTTATGCAATTTACACAGATGTTGAAATCCGTGAAATCTAAGGGATCTAGAATTTCGCATGACACAAGTCTCTCTATTCTCCTTTGAGAGATGTGACCTAATCGTTTGTGCCATAACGCGCCCGAGTTCTCGCTAGTTAATTTTCTCTTTACACCTCGAGTACTTAAATGCAAGGATTCATTAAATGAAACATTTATCTCAACGGAATATAGATTATCGTATCCTGATAAAGAACCGGAACCAACCATATTTGAACTGTGAAACAAACTAAATTTTCCATTCTCAAATGAACAAGAATAACCACATTTGTCCAAACAAGAAACAGAAATCAAGTTCCGTCTAAAAGACGGTACCACAAAAGTTTCATCAAGATCCAAATAAAATCCAGTCTTTAACAATAATCTAAATTTTCCAATTGCTTCAACTTCAACCTTCTTGCCATCGCCCACATAGATGTATCTTTCAGCATCATTTGGCTTTCGGCAATGGAGGCAACCCTGCATAGACACACTGATGTGAGTGGTTGCACCAGAATCCATCCACCAGGTGTCCTTAGGTACCGAAGCTAAATTAACCTCAGAACAAACCAAATTAAGAAGCATACCTTTCTTAGCACGCCAAGCGTGATAATTAGCACAATGCTTCTTTACATGCCCTTCAGCTCGACAGAAGAAGCAACCAGTCTCCTCAGGGTTATCTGGTTGCTTTTGATGTTTCTTCTGAGGTGCTGTATTCGCAGCTTCCTTATCCTTCTTTCTTTTCTTTCCCTTGTCCCCGCTCTTAGAGGTTGAGGCTAGGTGAGCACTTTCTGTCTTATCTTGCTGCAACCTTTCCTCTTCCTGAACACAATATGAGATGAGCTCATTAAGAGACCAAGTCTCTTTCTGACAATTGTAGCTCACCTTAAACTGGCTAAATTGTGTTGGAAGAGATATCAGAACTAGATGCACTAGCAAGTCCTCAGAGAGTTCAAGCTTAAGTGCTTTCAGCTTTGAAGCAAGATGAGACATCTCTAGTATGTACTCCCTGATATTGCCTTTACCCTTATACTTCATTGAAATCAGACTTGTCAAGAGCGTACCAATTTCAGACTTTTCGTTCTTGACAAACCTTTTCTCAATATCAGCAAGGAACGCCATAGCGGTTTTGATACTATCGGACATTGTGCCCCTGAATGCTTCTGGAATGGCCTTCTTCATAATCATCATGCACATGCGATTCGATCTCTCCCACTTTTCCATCTCCCTCTTGTCATCAGAGGTACTCTGGTCCGTAAGTGCCGGAGGAGCTTCAGTTCGTATCGCCAGGTCAAGATCCATGACCCCGAGAACAATCAACAAGTTCTCCTTCCATGATTTGAAGTTGGAGCCATTCAGCAAAGGAATTGAATTGATGTTGGCAGAAATATTTCCAGGAGTCGTAACTGATACAAAGAACAATAAACAAATAAACAAACAAGCTCAGATAAAAAAAAAAACTTAATCCGAAACTCAAAAATTCAAATTCAAATATGGTAAAACCCATCTCAAGATACCGTGCACTCCATCAATATTATGTCTTTGGACAAGAATAATGACTTGTAAGTGATATCTTGGTGCACTAATCAAATACTGATAATAATGAACATATCAAATAATAAATCTTCCTTTGGGCCGATTTACTATTCACATGTAAAACCGAAGAATCATCACGTATTTATTAGCGCAAACATACATGCAATCAAGTTAAACATTTACCTTCCTTTGGGCCGATAAATATTCACCAAAAATTACACGTGCAAAACCTTTTATATTTTAAAATAAATAAATTTTCACAAGAGAGGTCACTTTGGTGACATGTTGCTTCAATTAATTTATTTTAAAATATATATATACTAAAAAATACCATGATTTGAATTTAATCTTTTTTTTTATGTGGGCTGAAATCACAGCCCAAACAAAAATAAACTATGGGCCAAAACCCAAACTTTGTGAAAACCTAGGGTTTTCATCTAGGTTTTCATCTGTGATGACCAAATATGGCCGCCAAACTGAAATACTGAACGAACTTTAATTTGCGAAACTTATAAACAAGAGTCTGAAACCTATTCCAACAAAACTACTATAAACATATAAGTATACTTTTATATGCATGCAAACTGCCTTATAAAACAAAAGAGGAATTTTCTTATATACCAAAAGTTACAAATCCATATAAAGCATAAGGAACAATAATGGTCTGACAAAAGCAATTCTCAATATCAATGCCTGATGAAACCATAATATGATAATGAATAAATATATACATGCGATCAACTATATCACCAGATGATATTTAATAAAAAAAAAAATAAACATCCACAGCAAGCGTCTGACGAATCTTAAAAGACACACCAAAGCATATGCATCCTCCAAATATCAGCGAATAAGACAAAAAAGGAGAAGCATGATGATACCATAATCGCATGAGTCGGCATGACCAAACAAAAGAAAAATCAAACAGTTTCAAAACTGAAGAATCCTAAAGCTGACAATAACAGAGATCACCGACTGCTTTATTCCGAATAAAACTATATATATATATGATCAGAAGAAACCTTACGAATATCTTATACCAAAATTGAAACTGAACACGGCCAAAATAATAATTCCGAATTTCCCCAAAAAATTCAAACATGATAGGCTCTGATACCAATTGTTAGATCCGAATATCACGGGTGAAATCCATCACCTAATTCCACGACCGAATCATGTTGAACATTGGAGAATCATAAACTAAAAGCGGAAGCGTACCTGATGAATCCATGACGGTTGGTCTTCCAGATCAACACGTATTTCTTTGAGAGTCCCTTCAGTTCTCTCTGGCTCACTCTGACGACGGGATATCAGGAATGACAAGAATATTCCGTGTGACCTGGGGACCAGCCGTATTTATAGAGAAACCCTAGGTTACCCTAGTGGGCTTCCTATTTCAACCCACCACTGAAATAGAAGCTCATAATGAGTCTACACATTAAAGGCCCACAACCTGTTAGATACATTAAAGCCCAATAACCGTACACCAAATTAGATCACTTTTAACGGGCCATCTTTATTGACAGTTCACAACACATAATTATTTAACATATAAGCCCAACGTTGGATTAAAGATCCAACATATCGGTTTAAAGATCCAACAGGAACCCCATAATACTTTCACACCACCACAACTTTACCCTGAAATATATATAATAAAACATAAATCAATAATATATATATATATATATATATATATATATATATATATGGGCAAACAAAAGTCACAAGGCTTGTTTATTTTTGTTGTGAAATAGGAAGGCGAGCTCCGCTTTTTTTTTTTTTTTTGTAATCTCTCAGTTATAGGGTGTGAAGATAAGCAGCCGAGCATAACCCTACTACGGCAGCCAAGAAGACGAAAGCCCTGATTAAAATTCATAAGCAAAACAACTCATTGATTAATGGATTATATATCTATATCTCTCTATATATATATATCTAGAGAGAGAGAGAGAAAGAGAGAGATAGAGAGAGATTGTATACCTCAAATTTGGTAATTTGGTCCAAATACATTTTCAATTCAGCGACAATTTCAGTATCAGTGTTTGCATATTTCATGGTGTCAGATTTCCGTGGTTTGGCTTTCTTAGCCGCGGCTAATTCAGAATCAGCAACGACTTTCATGTTCGAGCATGTTCGCCTTATAACTGTGGGAGATTTTTGTGCTATTAAAACATGCATGGCCCTTTCGCGTGAGTCAGCTTTCCGTGCTTTGACTCTCTTAGCTATAGAGTTCACTGGAGTCATGGCTTTGTTTTGGTGCTTCAAACTATGGGAAGGAAATATTTAGGCAAATATTCTAACTTTGCTAAATATTTAGGCAAAAAATATTAATAATTCCAATCTATCCCCTAATCTAACTTTTTGCTGACTTGTTGCTTATGAAAAAACATAATACCTTAATTTGACACACTCTTTTTAATTCCCATTAAAAAAACAAAAAATTAGGTACCTAGACGATTAAAACGTTTAAAATTGCAATATAGCTAACGTTTCGTAAATCTTAGGTAAATAATCATAATGATGACGTGTTATTCCTAATTTACTCTTTCATTAAAATAAAAAAGAGGGTATTTACGTCAATTTGTTACAGATACAGGTTCGTATTCGAAGCCCTAGGTTTTTCATTTTACTTAGAATTTGATTCTCATAAAACCAAAGCCAGAGTACGAACAGAATTTACATGAAGGAAATCACATTTTACAATAAAGCCCTAATACCTTGAACTCTTCATTGCAACTTCGAGAGGGAAGCTTTTCCTTTTCTTACAAGAAATCGATAATGAATCGCAAACTAGATCACCAGATTCCTATTTATAAGTAACTGTTGAAATAACGACCCGGGCCGCAAGGAATTGGACTCGTTTCATATAAAGACAAAAAAATATGAATGTTTTGTTTTTCTTTAATAAACTATTTCGGGAATGTATAAGGAATCCATAGCAACGATGAACAATGGATGAAATTGTTACCAAATTGTTCTTAAATATATAGCTTATGAAATAGAATACCAATTTCCTAGTTTCCTCTTCAATTCCTCCTCACAGATTCCCTCCTCTCTCTTCATTATCACTATTTGTCATCGTCATCTCATGTCTCATCTCTATCTTCATCGGCTTCGTCGTTGTCAGGGGCGGAGGCACGCCCAGGCCTCAAGAGGCCTGGGCCCCTCTAAGCAAAAATTTTCGGGCTTAAAAAAAAAAATTTAGCCTAAATTGAATTTCGACCCCCACTCCTTCCAAGTTCCGGATCGACTGGTCGTTGTTATTTTTTTTTTTTCTTAAATTGAATTCGGATTTGTGTCAAGGTTTTACCAAGGGTGAATGTATCATTTATCTTTGCGGAGAAGTAGATATAAGTAAAAATTGAAAGCGACTTTGATCGCTGAAATGGAGGCCAGTATGTCTTCAAATAAATACTATTGTGCTATAGTTAGAATGCGCTACATAAAAATGAAGTTTGTAAAGTAAATTAATATAGTAAAATCACTAACTATTACTTGTAGGTTAATATTTTTAATTTATTACATGCATTGTGTTGACGCGATTTATATTTATAATCTGGATCCCGATTTCTCATATACAAGAATTAACTAAGGGTTTTGCGGATAATGGCTATATGTTAATTGGCAGGTTGAAACGAATGCAAATAAAATGGACACAATGCTTCCGCCAACCCTGCACTCGTTTGCAGCCATTTCGGCAGAGAGGAAAATAAATTTTAGTTTTATCTCCTATGTTGGTCGAATGAGTATAATTTTAATAATAATAATAAAGTCTAGGAAGAAGGTACAAGAGGGAAGACCCTGATGTAGGACCCGAAACTTCGGCGGGCGGAAAGGTGGCCGACCTTGTCGTAGTGGCTCCGAGCGACATCGAGCCGGAAAATCTCGCCAATGCTGGAGGCAACAAACAGCACGTCACCGTCCACAGGATGCATGGCCAGCACAAACCACGCGGGGGACGCCGTCACGAGCTCGTGAACCAAAGCCCACCGCTCCCCAACCATCTCCCACACTCTCACGGCGCATCCGAGCACCGACGACAGCCTGACCCGTCCGTTGACCACTCCCAGCCCAAGCTTGTCGTTCAAAGCCCGGTCCCACTCCGGGAGATCCACAAACCAGCTCTGACCACGAAAAGGGTCGAACGAGATAACCCCTTTCCCTTCCCCGTCGAGCCAATGTAGAAGCCCGTCGCCACAAGCCACCGGCGGGAGACTTCCCGATCGAAACTTGTTCTGTATCTCTTCCCTTGCAAGAGGCTTCCAGCTTCTACCGTCGAAGCCCACCGTCGCAAAGTAGTTGACCTTTTTCCCTATCTTGTAGGACACGAGATTCTCCCATTTTCCGGTCTGCGACGACATAAACTTCCTGGCCGAGAAGTAAAAGTACTTGCCACCTACCCTACAACCGTCGACAATGACCACCGCGAAATTCCCACTCCCATTCCCGACGAGCCCGACTCCGCATGAATAGGGTAAGCTGAGCCCCGGGAGGCGAGTCCAGTCTGAGTCTCTGCCGACGTAGAAATCGTGGCCTCGCGAGACGAGCAGGAGTTGGCCGCCGCACGAGGAGGCTAGGATCTCCGAGTTCTGGAGGATCTCGTAAGGCGTCACGGTGGGCTTGTCCGGGACAAGCGCGTGGGCGGGGCCGGGCCCGCGCTCGAGGCGGAAGAGGATGGAGGCCCGGAAGTGTGGGAGGAACCGTTTGCTGCTGCGGATGGCGGAACGCCAGCGGCCGCACACCGCCATGCACCGCACAATCGAGCGAGCGTCGGGGAGCCGCTCCACGATTCTCACAAGGACGTCGTCCGGTATCCCCCACGTCGGATCGCTTTCTCCGACCCTCTTCCTCTTGCTCGCCATTACAATGCTCGCACTCACTCTCACAGCTTCACCCTGAAATATACATAATAAAACATAAATGAATAATATATATATATATATATATATATATATATATGCTGAGAGAGAGAGAGAGAAAGAGATTGTATACCTCGGATTCATCAACTTGGTCCGAATACCTTTCCTCAGCCGCACCAATTTCAGCATCAGTGGTTGCGTATTTCATAGGGTCAGCTTTCCGTGGTTTGACTTTCTCATCCGCGGCTAATTCAGAATCAGCAACGATGTTCTTGTTCGAGCCTGGTCGCCTAATAATGATGGGAGATTTCCGTGCTATTAAACCATCCATGGCCTTTTTGCGTGAGTCAGCTTTCCGTGTTCTGACTCTCTTAGCTATAGAGTTCACGGGAGCCATGGCTTTGCTGTGGTGCTTCAAACTATAAGAAGGAAATATTTAGGCGAATAACAAGATAGAAACACACACAAAGCACCGAATCAGTACACATATTCATTAGTGTCGGAATTTGTTTTACTCTACATATATATTCAACATATTGTTCGAACTTAACCGGGAACTAGTCCACATAATATACTTATTTATAAACTTTTTTTTTTATATCAACACAGGATGATTCTGAGGTGAGCGAAGAGTCGATCATAAATTTCCCGTGCGATGCGAGTCCAACAATCTATTCACCAGTTCTTCGTATCACAGAATATGAAAGCCAAAAAGACGAAGAAATTGAATTTCATAAGGGATTTAAGATTAGTGAACAAGAAATACCTTGAATTCTGCTTTCCGATTTTAGCAGAGTCGACTACTGCCATGGCGCTTCCGACTAAAAAATAAGAAATTTTAGGTACAAGAAAAGCTCTGAAAAACAAACCCTAACAATCCCAAAACGTTTGTTCTTTGGAAATTGGAAACTTTCCAAATTTGTTCAGAAAACAAAATTAAGAGACCAGAACAAATACCTTCGGGAGATTCTTTTTCTTTTTTTCCTTTCTTGCGATTGTAGGGTTTTTTTTTCCCGCTCAATTTTTTTTTTCCTTCTTTCTTGCTCAATAAAGCGGTTTGTTCTAAAACAAGGTTTGCATTTAATACGTGATTGCACCTCCAAGTAGGCCCAACATAAGCCCAAGGCTTCATCAAATTTTAAGCCCAATCACGCATCAATTTGCAAATAAGAGGCAGCTCGTCATCGAGATGGGTATTGAAAATCACTTTTTTCAGAAGAGAAATTTCATTGGGCTTAATAAGGCATTAAATATCAATATTAGACCCCCAATGTTTAAAAATATCTAAATATGGACTTTTGGACACATTTTGAACGTTACTTACTTCGAAAGTGCTAACAATATATAGGTTCTGGAATCAACCCTTAGGTGAGTGAACATTAACCTTCTTTCAGGAAGGTTGGATTCCGTATCTATAAATCACTTCCCACTCGAATCATGCTCTGAGAAAACTCCCAAGACATAAGCTGTGATTAGCATGAATAGCCTTTTAGCGAATGAGTCAAAGAGCTCAGTAACATAACCCAGTGTCCATGATCACTTCGGGATTTAGATCAAGTCTCACTGTGACCATCATAGTGACCTCGGTTAGTGTGTCGTAACGGTCCTTAAACGACACATCTACAACCAAGACCTGTCCAAGTCGTACACTTACCACAAGTGTAGAATGCTCCCACATAGTGATCAGCCTTCACCTACGTGTTCCACATATATGACTTTAGATATAGCTTTCCAGGCGTATATCAGTCATCGACCATGTTTTAGCACACCGCCCGAACTCAGGTGCCCAGCACGTGACTCAGTTAGATACGGAGGCTATGGAAGATAGTTGTTATTGATTCTAATTGTTTAGAACTCAACCCACTAATCATATAATGCTAATAAAGTAATCTTATTATCGAATTTAGCAATCATTTATTCATTATCTTCAAGTGGGCAATATTCTCTCATTTTCAAATCATTTTGATCACAATTCTTTTCATTCTAATCCTAGCGCAACCCATTCGAAGATGAAAAGAATTGTGATGAAAATGATTTGAAAATGAGAAAAAAAAAATATGGGTTTTTGAATCAGGGGTATTTTGGTCCAAAATGTGTTCAAAAGTCCATATTTAGATATTTTTAAACATTATGGTATAATCTTGATATTTAATAACTTATTAAGCCCAATTTATGAAATTTCTCTTTCAGAACAGGAAGAAAAAGGAAAAGTTAGGAAAGCGGAATTCAAGGTCCTTCGTCGTATAAGAGGCATAAACTCAGTTTCTCTTTACGATTTTGGTTCTATGACATATTTATATAAATGGCCTGTGTCATATAGGCTCGCTTAAGTCGGATTTGAATAGGCTCATTTTCCAAAGCCAATGGAATATGGAGGACTGAAGCTGATCGTCAAAAGGCTATAGAAATGTACTATGACCAAGTTAAGGAATCTGAGGTCTGTATGTAATGTCAAATTGCATATTACTGTTCATTGAGATATTGTGATTTGTTTTGTGAATCAAATCAGGGATTTCGTGTTAGCCGGTGGGCATCGAGGATTGAGGGCGTTTATTTTATCTAGATTTCAAGTCTACTCTCCGCGCAAAAAGGATTTGAAAGCCGCCGCCAAGTATGCAATTCAAATTCACAACAAAAGCAACAAGATTTTTCACGCTTTCTTTTCAGAAATATGTGTTATTTGGCGACTCAAATCACAAGACGTAGTTGTGGTTTTTTTTGCAATTTCCGAACATTCCCGCTTGGCATCGACTTTTTTATAATAATAATATATCATCATTAATTGTTTATTATATTCTTGATCATATATAGATTCATGTGTATATGAAATTAAAGAGTTACGATCTTTTGAAATTTTATCATTTTTTCAAAGAGTTGTCTTTGAAAAATAAAATTTCAACTAATTGTCGGAAAACTAATTTTTTTTATACGTTCCATTGGCACTCGTGACTGTACTTGGAACATTGAGTTAGAAATATGACCAAGGTTTTGACTTATGGCGCAAGAGAAAATAGAGACAAAAAGCTGAATATGTTTACACTTGTTGATTTTTTTTTGCTTTCCCACATTGGTCAAAAATAGTTGTGTGTTAGAGCTTAGGGGGTATGTGTACTAGTATCTTACTTTCTGAATGGCTAAAATGGCATTAAGAAATTATTAACACTAATCCTAACAATGATAATCAAATGAAATTACCGGCCTAAACTATAACCATCATGTTTATCATTTCAACACAAATCACTATTCACTACTAACAAAAGCTACCAAAACTCATTCAAAAGATTTCTGATTATCATCACCCTCAGAATTCTAGCTCAGGGAAATTTCATCGAGGAGTTGTGCCCGTGCCGGGCTTTGGAGTAGAAGCTGAAGAGTGAAATAACAATGGAGTGGTTGGGTGGTGGGGCATGGAGATGGAGAAGACGACAGCAACGGGGAAGGGATTTCAGAGTTGACCATTTTATTATAAGGAATGTCTGAAGCAACAAGAGAGGAGAGAAGATATGGAACGGGTCAAAGAAAAGAAAAGAGTTTTTGCACGTGACATTTACTAATACAGCACTCTTTTTTTTTTTTTTTTTTTTTTTTTTTAAGACAACTTTGCTGCAGCACTCAAATTTCCACTTTTGGTTTATTTCAGGTAAATCCAAGAAAAAATTACCAAATTACTATCATTTCATAACCCAATTTCCACTTTTCACTAAACTCATAATAGTTGGAATATTTCCCAATTTTACTAGTAAAAAAATAGTTAGAATATTTTTTATCTATTTTCACCATCTTTTTTTTTTGCTAATATTTTTTTCTCAGGGTCTCGCACACTAGTACAAAAAAGTCATTGGGTGCGACTTTTTTCGCACCTAAAAGTTAAAAGTCGCACCCAATGATACCTTTAGGTGCGACTTTAGGTGCGACAAAGTCGCACCCGAAAGTTCGCACCTAAAGGTGATGGGTGCGAAAAGTCGCACCCGATGGTCATGACTTTTAGGTTCGACTTTTAGGTGCTGTTTTCCGCATCCAAATTCGCACCCATAAGTCAGAAAAGATGGGCGAAAAAGTCTGCGGGAAGGCTATTGGGTGCGACTTTTCGCACCCAAAGGCATTCCCGCCAAACCTTTGGGTGCGACTAGTCGCACCCATTGGCCTACCCGCCAAATGTTTGGGTGCGACTAGCCCAAAGTCCCATCATCCTTACTCTACAATTGTTATGAAAATATAAGTATTGAATTTATTTCAAATTAAGTATTTCAAAATTAGAATAACTTACGTTCAAATGACGATGAGCCAAGAAAGAAAGAGATCCTTGAGTCGACCTCGTCTTCTTCTTCTTCGAATTCTCCTTGTTGCGATTAGACTTTTTCTGCAAATAGTTAATTTTGTCATTATTCAATCTGATAAAGATATTGTGATTTATTACAATCATACATTACGTACCTTCTAATCGTCAGTTGCGAACTCGTCTACCACCGCCTCCCAATCCTCTTTCTTATATCCCGGTGGTGTTTCCGCCTTAGCGTTTTCTTTGCTCCCGATGGTGGTTCCAAGTGCAAAGCGGTCTTGATGCCCAAGTCCGTCAAGTCAAGCCTCACATTCTCGGTGTCATAGTTCTTCTTTTCCAAACTGAGCATCGTCCCGAGAAGATTCTCACACACGTTCTTCTCTACCTGCATCACGTCCATGTTATGTTTCAACTGCGACTCAGACCAGTACGGCAACTCGTAAAAGATGCTTTTCTTGGTCCAATTCAGTTCGCACTCAGCTCGCTTTCATTTTTTGCCTACAGAGGCAGCGTGTTTGCCAGTAGTCGTGCAAGAAACACCAGCCAACTGAGCGAGTATGTCTTGCGAAGTCAACTTCTCGGGTTTATTTCGTTTCTCGTGCTTATCTTTGTAGTGATCGTTGCTTTTCCTCAATCGGTGACGCCTTTTTAAGAACCGACGATGGTCGTAGTAGACGATCATGTTTCTGACTTTTAGGGACGGCGTGTCAAAGTTGCACGTAGGGCAAGCGAGATACCCCTGGCCGCTCCATTCCGATAAATACGATCTAGCCAGAAAATCGTTTATCGTCCAAAGTAACGCGGCACGCAACCGAAACACTTCATCTCTGGCTCCATCACGAACGCGGACTCCATTCTCCCACAGTTCTTTCAGCTCTTCAACCACAGGCTGCAAAAAAACGTCCATATCTTTTCCTGGTGAATGGGGCCCCGGGATCAGAAGCGTGAGCATCAGGTACTCTTTCTTCATGCACAACCAAGGCGGCAAGTTGTACGCCGTACATACTACAAGCCACATGCTGTATGATAGGTTCATATCCCCAAACGGGTTGAATCCATCCGCAGCTAGCCCAAGCCGCACGTTCTGAGGCTCTGCAGCAAAACCTGGGTATCTCTCGTCCAAATTCTTCCACGATGTACCATCAGCAGGATGTCGTGCCATCTCACGTTGTTGCAAGGCTTGCATGGACATCGATATTCGTAATTATCGTTCGGAAATCTTCTTGCAGCGCGGATAAATTCATTAACTCCGATTTTATACTGCAAGGACAACCGATTGTTCTCGGTGATCCAATCTCTACTTGGATTGGACATTGATTTCGCTAAACGAAAGAGAAAAATAACAATTATTAAGAGTTGTTCCTAAATGACGAAGACGAATGAAGTCGATTACTTATGTTGGCGCTGATGCCGAATAGTGCGGCTTAAGAGTTATTGCTAAGAGACGAAGAACTATAAAGGTGAAATTATGAATTTTATGTTATTTGAAGTCGAATTGAAAAAATTAGGGTTTTGAGAATAATTGGTTGGAAACTCTACCGAAATTTCGGCAGAATTTCCCTTATAATTCTAACAAACCAAAAACCTACAAACTCATTTAAAAATCATATACAAATCATCCAAAACTATCTGAATAATCAACTAAACCCTAAATCGAACCTCCATGGCTCGATTACAACAAAAATTCAATAATATCAACTCATTTATCAAAAATATGTAAACTAAAACTAAATTATACAATAACTCAACTAAATTCAATTTCATGATTAACAATTGAACAAATAACTTAAATTATATGATATTAACTTAAAAAATTACTAACTAAAATAATTTCAATCACATAAAACATTTTACCAATTTTACTAATTATATCAAATTAATTTCAATTACATGATTAACAATGTTAATAATTATATCAAATTAATTTCAATTACATTAACAATTTTACCAATTTTACTAATTATATCAAATTAATTTCAATTACATAATTAATAATTTTTATAATTCTATCAAATTAATTTCAATTACATAATTAACAATTTTATCAGACTAACTACATTATTAATACATATATACATATAAAAAACTATTTAATTACCTAACTAATTAACAATTAGACTAATTATACTAATTACAATTAATCTAAAGTAATTAAAAACACAATTAAAAGGACTGCGAGAGGCTAACCTGTAGGCGGAACTTGAGCACGGCGAGGCTGCGAGAGGCACGACGGTGCTGCGACGGGGAGTTGAAGCGCGCGGGTCTCGAGCAGCTTGGCGTGACAACGGCCTGGAATTAAAAAAAATAAAAATACACACACTCAGACTTAAACACACATACACACACTGTATGAAGCGCGCGGGTCTAGACGAAGCAAATAAGAACGAAAATCTGAGACTAACCGGCTTGATTACGAGGGAGAGGCTTTGAGGGAAGCGGAGCCGCCTGAGACTGAGACTTCTTGGCTGCAGCTAGAGAGACTCACGGACACACACTCAAGTGCAGAGGCTTCGAGGGGTCGCGCGAGGAAGAGGCCGGTTCAGATCGAGTCTGGCTCGAGGGGTCTCCGGGGCTGGTCGTCGGAGGACTGGTCCGAGGCTGAGAGAGAGAGGGTAGTGGTGGCGGTCGGAGGCTGAGAGAGAGAGTGTAGTGGTGGCGGTCGGAGGCTGAGAGAGAGAGCGTAGTGGTGGCGGTCGGAGGCTGAGAGAGAGAGCGTAGTGGTGGCAGTCGGAGGCTGAGAGAGAGTGGTAGTGGTGGCGGCGACGGGGGTCGGAGAAACTGCATGAGAGAAATCGAAGAGAGAGAGTAAGTTTTTTGGGTGTTTGGCTCGGATAGAATGAAAACCGAGCAGCTTCTTTATATAGACATTTGAATTTGGGTGCGACTTTGTCGCACCCAATGACACCTTTGGGTGCGACAAAGTCGCACCCAATGACTTGTGTCAGCGCTTTCCGACTTAGTCGCACCCAATGACACCACGTCGCACCCAATGACTTGTGTCAGTGCTTTCGGGTGCGATAACGTCGCACCCAATGACATTTGTAAAAAAAGGGGGGAAGTTTGGCCGCGGAAAAATTTAGGTCATTTAGGTACGACTTAGTCGCACCTAATACTTTGGAGAAAGTATTGGGTGCGACTAAGTCGCACCCAAAAGTATTAACACGCTTTTGAGTGCGACAATTCGCACCCAAATTCAAAAAAATTCGCGAAAATTTTCCAGCGCTTAATAGATTTTTGGGTCTGACTATTCGCACCTGAAAGTCTTTTTGGTGCGACTTTTAGGTGCGAAAAGTCGCACCCAAAAGTCATCCGCACCGGAAAACTGTATTTGTAGTAGTGGCAAGAAATCTTTTTTTTTTGTATGGGTTTGTTGACGATTTATTGACATGTATATGTCAACAATTGATTCAATTTATTGACATATATATCCCAACAAATGACATATACATCCCAACAAATGACAAAAATTTGTTGATTTGTTGGGATTTGTTGACATATATATGTCAAATGACAACACTGAAAAGTTTGTGAACTTGTTGATATAGATGTCAACAAATAACATAATTTGCTGACATATATATGTGAACAGATGATATGGGTGTGCACGATCCGGTCCGGTATAAAATCAGTCAAAAAAAAAATCGAACGGGTCTAAACGGTTTTAAAAAAATTAAATCGAACCAAACCAAATAAGGACCGGTTAATACGGTCATGTCCGGTTTAAACCATTTCGGACCGTTAGACCGTTTAAGACCGAACCGTTTTGGACTTTTTTAGACTGTTAGACCATTTTTAACCGGACCGTTTAATTTTGGCCCATTTGTTATTTATATATATTTTTTAAATAGTAATCGATCCAATCCAATTTTGGACCGCTTTGGACCGTTTTAGACCGGACGGTATTACACCGGACTGTTATATACATATTTTTATTAATTTTTTTAAAAATAATAACCGGTCTGGTTCAATCTAAACCGTAGTTAAAAAGTTTTAGACCGACTCGGACCGTTTAAAAGTGCAAACCGAACAAGACCGAACCGGTGAAATTTAAAACCATTTAAAACCGGACCATTGGTTATACTTTGATTTCACTATTCAAATTGAAATCAAAGTTTTTTTAAGGGAAATTTTTGTATTTAAGAGAGAAAAATTTACATTTTATGCATACACATTTTGCTTCCCGAACTTGGAATGTTATTTATGTATGTAATATTTGGTGGAAACATTTTTTCCAATACAAAGAATAGTAAGAAAATGCATTAGACGACCAATAGGAGAAACCAACCATGTCCAAATTTTAGAAAACACTTGAGAAACGATATACACAGAAAGATGAGATTGAAAATTCTAGCCCCATTGGGATGTAATGACACCACCTTCTAGTGATTTGATAGTTGGTTTTACGATAGAACGGAAGACAACAGATCCGATTAAAAAAAAAAAGCAGATAGACAATTTAAATGAGAATCTTTATTTTATTCAAATACAGGACTTGAATTACTGACTTTGAGCTTTCGAGGAACTCTCGTATAACAGATCAACAATCTGGTGCGGCGTATTCAGTAGCTATCTATATCCGTTTCTTCTGGCCTCCGAAGGTAATAACGCAAGCAGTTCACTAACACCTGCACATTCAAATATGATTATAAAATACAATAAAATTAAAAATAAAATAAAAACCTCGCTGTACCAAAGAGGAAAAATATGAAACACGGAGAATTAAGTAGGTTGAATCTTTGATTGTTCTGCAAAAAAAAAAAAAAAATGATATCGGATTACCTGAGACAAGGATGTTGTTAATGCCGCCCCTCTGTAGCTGACATGAAATTTGTCTTTCGCAACCAATCCCTGTTTGTTCGAACCAAAGAAGTCAGCATTAAAAAATGATGATAATAATAAAAAAGAGCGTTCAAACATGTGCATATGAGATGTATGAAGAGGAGGAAGACTCGTACTTCGGTATCAATCTCTGCCGATTCGACGTCAATGTTGACGTCTGCAATGACTTTGATGACCTCAACAAGCAATCCCGGTCTATCAGCTGTCTCTATGCATAGCAAGCTGGTGATTTTCATAAAGAAGCAGTGTTAATAATTTATGAAGCTCCGGTAGAAAAGAAAGGCATAATCAATTTCAAAGAAGTTGCAAAAAACCTTCGTTTGGGTCCATCTTCTTTCACGTGTATATGAGTTGCAATATCCACATCAAGCTGAAAATAAAATTGCGGACCAAAATCTGTAAGTCATTCTGCAGATCAGGGATTAACTGTGCCTAAAGCCAGTCAAGCTTCAGCAAGAAGTTTTGATAGTGTAACAGTGACAAAGATACACTGCTCATGCTCAACTTTTTTTTTCTTTTCATGAGTACTACTAGAGAATGTTCCTTATGAAAAAGTGGATTAACAAAATAAAGAAATTGATAATGGTTCATACATATCAGCATGTGGAGCATTATTACTCACTTCTAAAAATTGAACCATACCGTTTACGAGTGTTATGGAGATATCAATATCAAAATTTAAAACGACCCAAGTTTAACAAATTCTTCAAGAAAATCCAAAAAAAAAAAAAGGATTCTACAAATGTAAGCGCACCTTATTTTCTGGAGCTTTTATTCCAAAAGCCTCACCCATTGCTAGTTGTTGACTAGATTCCTAGCACACACACACAAAAATAAAATAGAGAGAGAGAGAGAGAGAGAGAGAGAGAGGGGGGGGGGGGGGGGGGGGGGGGGGGGGGGGGGGGGGGGAAGTAGAAACCAGGATATTAGACAAACCAACCTTATTAATAAATGTAGAAGTTATCATTTCCCAGTTTAAAACCCTAAAAACAAAGATCAAAGAGATTTCCCAAGTATCATCTGCATACTTACAGGGTGATACTTCAATAGGTTGTTGATGATGGTGAGTCTAATTCTCTCTAACATATCAGGATCCTCAACTTTGCGGCCACCTCTACATTACCACAAGAAATGGAATTTAATGATGAGCTATTCTATACTTCACATGTAGTAACAAAATCAGAGTCAAAATGGAGTTCTGGAGAACAAAAGGTAGATAGAATGCAGTGACTGAAATACTTCACAACATGGCCGAAAATTGAAACTATAAAAATGCTACGAAAAATTTCCACCTAAACATGTGGTAACTACTACAAGTAATCATCTGCAGTCTGTTGTCTATAATTAACTACACTAGATCATTGATTGTTTGATTGGCAACCAAGAGAAAAAGAGTTGTACATAAGTGTTGTTATGTAGAACTAATAATTTAGAGCAAAAATTGTTTTGCTTTAATCATTTAGAGCAAAACAATTTCAGAATAATTAAAGAAAAACTTAAGTTTCTTGTAAAACGTTCT
Organism: Urtica dioica subsp. dioica; assembly: GCF_054948205.1. Taxonomy (NCBI): domain Eukaryota; kingdom Viridiplantae; phylum Streptophyta; class Magnoliopsida; order Rosales; family Urticaceae; genus Urtica; species Urtica dioica. The sequence goes on along the minus strand of NC_142767.1, from coordinate 7,953,110 downwards.
AAGTATTCACTGTCACTCTGATTGCATCGACTGATTCTGAGGTTAAGTTGATAGAAAGGATTAAAATGTCTGTTGTGAAGCCGAGTCCATTGAAGGATCAAAAGGCATTTTACAATTCAAAATAAATTGGCTTATAATGGAGAAATTTATACGACAACACAAATTTCATCTTTCATATCCAGAAATAGGTATAGCAAACGAAATCACCAAGCACCATTTGCATGCAACTTTACCCAGGACTAGTAAAGAAGATTCTACCTTTCAGACATATATCTATAGAGAACTTACAATCGAGTTATAAAGATTTTTGTTAGTTTGATTGGACCTTCAGTAGAAACTGTTCCCTTTGTAACATCCAGCCCCAAATCTTTCAGTGCTCTCATCTGCCAAAAGATAAACCATGAATGAATAATGAACCATAATCACATTCAAGCATGCGTTCATATAAGAAAGATAAATTTTCAGGAAATTCTTCTGGGATTGGGTACTCTTCAATAGTGTCGTTCTGTCGATTATATCTAGAGTGCGGACTGAGATGAACGTGCGATAAAGTAAGCATCTCTCTTGCACTAAAAATTATTAGCCTATAATCAATGTTCATACCATCACAGTAGTGTCAGTTTCAGGAAGACCTGGGTAGATGATAAAAAATATAAAAAAATACAAAAAACTGCATACTTCTGTAAAACCTCTACAATAGAACTTGAAGGTGCAACAACTCAAATTCTAATTTGCGAATTTCAATTTTTTTTAAGATGACAAATAACGGAATTCTATAGTATCCATCAGAATGAGATAAACACGATGATTGTTAATATCTCTGGACTCTTTTAGTTAGAAACTTACCTTAATTAATAAGATAAGTTTTAGACACCATGCACCTTCTCTAAACTCTACGGGGCATAAGGTATGATATCCAACACACACAAAAAAAAAAGGAATATACAATAGAAGATTTATTTCTTATAAATACGTACTGTATCAATGAGAGCTCCAAGGCGATCCCCAAAGCTCACTTGTACAAGAGTTGCATCAGAATCAGAATCTTGATCTATCATCACAATTGGCTTAGGCACATAATCAGAATCAAGATCGGCTCTCTGCAATTAGAACATCTCAACACGTCAAGGTAATAGAAAGCATCATTATAGTAATTTTATTCTTCTAGTAATCAAGCTCATGTTTTATTACACTTTAAACTACCTTCCATAAGCAATAGCTGAAGTAAAAACATCATTAAACACTACCAACAACTTTGATTTCAGCATAAATGAATGAAATATAACATGCATCAACGTATCAAACTCGCAAACTACTGTTTTTTTAAAGCAATTATACTTTTTTCCTCTTCATATATTTGATTTTCTAAGATAATATTGAATTAGCAATGTCTGTATATTAATTTTAAGGTTCGGATGCGTTTATATTTTAATTTAAAAGAAATATCATAAATTTCCAAACAAATAACATGCCGGGCCGGCCCAAATTGACAGCTCCAATGCCCACAAAACATTACGCTACCATTCCCTCAATGTCATGGTGATCCATGGTCTAGAGATGTAGCGGAACCAAATACCCTTTTGCCTATTTTTTTTTTTTTTTTTTTTTTTACGTTTACAACACGGTTTGTATTTGAAGTTTGAACAACCACAACATGGATTTGAGATACCATCTAACAATTGCCTAGAAATGGACACAGATGCCAAAACTACTTCCAACTAAAGGTAATTAATCATCCGCAATCCCACTATAAATCCTACGCAAGATCAATCTTACACTATCCAGTGATTTCCAAAAACTCGAACAAGCAAAAATGAAAACCCAACGAGTTATTCCAAAAAAGAAAGACTATGTTGAACAAGTCACTGACCAGTGAGGTCGAACCAACAGCATTCGGGTTATCTGAAGATGCTTGCACAGTAGTCCTGCACAATAATTCCGTTACTTCTAAATAAACACATACACACACCCACAAAACTACGTTTTATATTGCAACTACCAAACAAAAATGAGAACGGAATACATGATAAAGAGACAGGTATCGAAAAATAACCTGATTCTGCAAAACGCACGCGAGGACCGAGAGAAACTCTGGAATAGCTCACAGGGCGTGAGATGAGGATGAGCGGCGACATCGAAATCGGCTGTTTTCGACCAGCGAGCGGCGGAGGTCGACGACGAACCGAAAAAAGCCGTGTTAGCGAACGCCATGAACGATACGTTGATCGCTAGGGTTTGGAGAGAAATTACAAAAAGCTCGGAGACTTGTTTTTGAACCGAGTTGAAGATATTGCTACGATGAGTTGGGGCAGTAAGCGGAAGTGTGGCTTTTGTATGAGAGAGAGAGATGATGATGATGGGGTATTACATCACCTGGTGGGGCCCAATTCACCTGCTTTAACGAAGGGATTGGAAGCCACGTCAGATTGCTTGCAAGGGTTATTTTTCAGATATTTTATTTGGCATTATTGGCTTGGTGCAGTGCAAGACAAATTTGATTAAATATACCAAGAAAACAAATGTCACTAATTGAATCTTTAACTTTATGTTAATGTCAAATATCTCATGTATTCCAATATAAAAGTACTATCGTCAGCAATTCTATATAGAAGTACTGGCCAATTACAATTAAGAATATTGACAGTAATATTACTATCTGTGAGGCATTTTACCAAAACCAACTCAAAAGCAAAATTTATAAATTTATTACCAACAAGCATGTGCAAAGTCTATTTTACCTTCATTCCCTCTTTTTCTTTGAATAATTCAGTAGTTTCATTCCTTTTCGCTGCTTCTTTGATGCATGGTAAACTGAATTACCGCATTTGAAAATTTGGAATTTTTGTAACAGAGATAAACGCAAAAGTAAATATTTTCTTATTAGAAACGGCATGATAAAAAATACCCAATGCAAAGCACTAGGTCGGTGATTTAATCCAAATTTAGATGTTTTAGACTTCAAAAAGATGTTCTATGTTTTCTGCCAATTTTGAGTATTTTCCAGTTTCGTTGTTTAAATTATGTGTTAATGGCATTCATTCTTTGTGTATGTGTTAAGGGCTTTTATTTATGTTTAATTCTTATGTTTGGGTTGTGAAAGGTCTCTTGATGCACTATAAATCTTGAGAACCTATTTTGTATTAAGAAGATGTTGATTAATAAAAAAAATATAAATATGAGAGTTTCTCCCCAAATACGAGCGTCATGAGCGATCTTTGAGTTGATGTCTGAAAGTCGGCATTTGTGTGCGAATCAACGGTGATTGGATGCCCCAAGTCTAGGATTTGTGTGTGAATCAATATGCAAATGAAGGTTCTTCGATCGGATATTCGTGTGCGAATCAACGATCAATTTTGACTATCTTATCGATCTTTGATCTTCGCATCCTCCGCTGCATCATTTTTATCTTCGCAACTTTTATCAAACAAATGAGAAAAATTAAGAAATAAAAGAAAAGAAAAGAAACACCAGAGAGTGAACAAAGCTTCTTCGCTCAGAGTTGTTTAAGGTTCTAACCCTAGAGTTCTTGAGGAGATTCAAAGCCAAAAGATGCTCAGATTGTTTTTTATATCTGTTTTAGGGTTTCGAGTCTCTCGGCTCTGAAACAGCCAAACTCGACTCTCACTCGGTGTGTCTTTTTTTTTCCTTGATGGCCAATGGTCCAAGGATGATATTCGGACTCCGTAGTGGATGAAATTTGCGATCGTTTGATGTAAATTTGTTAGTATCTCAAATTTGAGAGTACTAATCGAGAATTGGTGTTCTAGATTATTAAATAAGGTAAGGCTAATTATCAATATTAATGTTAAGACATGATTGGTAATTGATTTTCTTGTGATGTAATTTTCGTCCCCATCATCGGTTTCGTCCCAGGATGGAAATCTGGACTAGCTTCAGCTGAGCCCTCAACACCGGAAGAAGCACAAGAGGCTCGACGCTGTATGCAAAAGATAATACACAAGAAACCATGGCTAACTAAATGATAAAGAAGAGGATCGAGATTCTGTTATCCAGAAAAGTTCTAGGGCTCACCGCGCTCCGATTTTGCTCGAGCTCTCTAACTTCATAGGACTTGGAAGATTCAAGAAGCATGGCGAGCTCAGCCATAAGCCCAGCCTCACCGAGGACGCGCTTGGCCTCCTCCGACGCCGCCAAGAGCTTCGCTACAAGCTTCAACACCAGATCTAATAAACCCAAAGCTAACTTTAATTTTTTTTCTTTTATGCAATCAAATGCAATATAATTGAACCAAACAAAATATTACATGTTTTTTTTTCAGGAAGGTATGAACCATTCTATGAACGAATAGAGACCAAACATGACCGATTGGGGATTTCATGACTGATCTTTCGCAAAATTTTGAGAATTTTGTGACCAATCGGTCACGAAATCTTGGATTTTTTTACCATTTCATTAAGGGATTATAGCCTTTTCATAACTCATTTAGTAATAGATCTGTCAAATTTTACTTTATAGTTGATTTTGGTAAAGTGTTATAGAATTGATAATATTCATGTCAATATCCCTTACAATTAGACTTTATTTCTTATACCAAAATCTGCCATTGGACCGTATATTAATACCAAAAAAATTTGGTTGTGGCTAAAATAAAACGTTCCGGTCACACTCCAATTGGAATTCTAGTCTTTCAGAAGAGATAAAATTTGGATAATATATTATGATTTTGATATTTTGTTGAATAAATCACTACTACAAATAGTTAACTTTATGACATAAAAAAGATGATTTAAAAACCATTTAAAGTCGTTAAAATTTATTCAGATTTTGATATTTTGTTGAATATCTATTTTTATTCAGATTAAAAAAATTTATTCATTTTATTGATATAATTTGATTGGTCCTTAAAATTTCAATAGTGATATTGTACCATGTTTTAGTATATATAGAATGACAAAAATAATTAAAAACAACTTTTTTAGCTTGAGTTATCTAAAGAGGATAGACATCTATATATTGAATTTGTTTTGCATATTGTATAGATCTGTTTTTTTATTCATATTTGTAGATATTTTAAGTGGGACCCAGGTAAAGTCTTATGATTAAGTATGAGTCGGTTTGTTTTTCAGCTGACGTATGTCAAAGCATAATAAGTCGGTTTGTTTATACTTTATATATTATATTGATATAACTTGCAACATAATATCGGTTTGTTTATATATATTATATTGAGATAGTTCTATACAGGAAACATTTCTATATAGTACTTTGGTGTGAAAGCGTTGTCTGTATCAACCTCAAGACCTCAACTACAATCAACTTATTAAATATATTATACTTGGACTTAAACTAATATAACTGCTGAGATGCCCCATCAAATTTAATTTCTACATCGGAAGAATTCATTTGCCTGTGTTAACAGAAAGACCAGTAAAATATAAGCACTATAATATCACACTGGTTGTTAGTCGATACATTATTTGATTTTCACAAGATTTTCGTTTGATGAAATTTGTTAAAACTACGGAGCTGAAGAAAATGTATTAAAAATATGAAGATATATATAAATATATTTTCCTTATCCAAATTTAACATATGAAGTTATAAACGCATTTATTAAATAATAGTAATTTTATGATTTAACATTAATGTTGAAGGAATTAAAGTCCCGCAGCGAAGTGCGGGCATCACAAACTAAAGCTTATAAAGATGTTTTTTATAATCTTATTTTGCTGACATGGATATTTTCTTTTTTCTTTTATTTTTAAATTTAGTTATTTCATATTGGGTGATATAGCTAAATAGCCAATTTAAAGTTATGAATTTGTAAAATAACCAAGGTTTGTCTTAATTGAGTGAAATAGCCAAAATGTGCAGCAAGTTGTTTCAAAAAAAAATTGAACCCAAGATTAATTTTTTTGAAAGTGATAAATGGCTGATAATAATCGTAAAAAAATTTAATCCTGGCTGTCAAAAAAATTTTGAAAACGTAAATTTGGCTATTTTGCTGAAAAGTTGAAATCTTGGCTATTTTGCTAATCAATAAGTTTCAAATGGCTATTTTGTACAATTTTTCCTATTTTTTAGTATAAAAAAATAATAAATAATGAATAAATAAATTAGGATACATTTCATAAAATATCGATAGTTATATTACAATACAAATATAAAACATATATGTACATAAAGTTGAAAAATTTAACTACAACATAGATTTTACTTTAAAAAAAAAAATTACAACATAGATTTTATAAAACTTCCTTCTTGTCTGTATTCACATCCAAGGTTTTCAATTCCGACGAAAATCGATGCCGCAGCAAAAAAGGTCGACGAAGAGCAATTTTTTCATTGTGTTACACCTTGAGTGCACAAGTTCTTACCACTAGACCAAGTTGACAACTTGTTACATTTTATACAATTTTAATATAAGATATGTAAATAGAAAAATTTAATATATAAATCAATGTAAAATAATAAAAATATAAATATTATGAATTAAGTTATAAAAAATATGTCACATATAAATTATACATATATATATACATATTTATACAACTATCTATATGTATTGGGTATAAATACGTTAAGATTGAAATTAACGAGAGGATTTGATATGATATTGAGGCAAAAAAAATTAGGTGTTGAAGATTATAAAATATAATTAGCATAAATTTCAAGTTTAAAAATTGAAGATACATATATATATATATATATATATATATATATATATATATTTAATATATTATATAACATTATTTATGTTCAGTTTTTCATCGGCATGTCGGTTTTTCATGGAAAACGCCATTTGAAAACGACATATCAATTGCCATTTTTTTCAATTTTTTTCGTTCGGTTTTTCGTCGGCATGTCGATTTTTAGTAAATGAGGAGACTCAAAACGACATTGAAAACGGTATTTCGAACTTTGTTCACTTCTCCCATCAATAATTTCAATCTCACGTAATGTCATCATTCTATGTATAACTACTTACAATGACGATATAACTGCCTTATATTCTCCCGATTACAATAACTCTTTTGCATGAATTTTAAGACTCATTTATGTTATGAATTATAACAATCATATAATTCATTTGAAAATTTCTCGTCCATATGTCAAAGGTCAATACTGAGTAGCCGGCCCAAATGAGAAATAGTCTTTTTCATTTTCTTCTCAAAAATATTTTATAACATGATTCCTTCAAGTTCGTCTTGAAATAAGTTAAATTTCAAGGATTAAATAATATATATAGATAAATAAAAACACATGGTAAGTGTATACAAAATTAAAATGAGTTAATTTTTTTTAATATGTTTACACATATATTCATTTTGTATATATACATTTAGGTTACATAACCATTGTTCCCAAAAATTGTACAGAAAAATACTCGTATAATAATTGCTTTTATATGAAAAATTACCCTTAAGTTATATATATATATATATATATATATATATATATATATATATATATATCCTTGGAGTAGATTGAGATTCTCAATAATTTTATTTTAACATGCGAATAAAATCTAATACAGTGTGAAATCCCAAATTTTCAAGTTTAATTAAAAGGCTAAAATATTTGTGTTCGAGTGACGTTTCTTTTTTAGTAAAATAGTATTGAATGATTTTTTTATGTGATAGTTTTTGAAGTTTTTCTTTTATGTATGCTTTAGGGTATTTTTTTTTTAATTTAATATACTCTTTAGATTACAAAATATGGATATAATATATATAAGTTATATAATATATATAAGTTATGTATATATACATACTTTACACACACACATATATATATATATATATATATATTATAGAAAATTAAAGTTAACGTTATATATAACATATTCCTTTATACATATTAAAGTATATATACATATTACTTTACACATATTAAAGTTAACGTATTAAAGTTAACGTATATACATATTACTTTATTTTATATAACATAATATATATAAGTTATTTTACGTTTTATATATATATATATATATAAGTTATATATATGAGCATGAGCGTGTATGTTTTATAATAATAATAATAATAATTAATATTTTAAGAATAGAAGTAAGATTAGGGTTTATGCTTTTAGAGTTTAATCAATGTTTATATATAAGCATCCAATACTTTTTTTTCACTCTTCTTCTCTACTCTCCCTCCCCCATTCTTCTCTTTGTTTGGAAATTCGTAGCTCTAAATAGGTATGTTTTCTTTTCTATCTGGTTAGGATTCCTTGAAAACGGTTTCTTAAAACACTTGTCCTGGTTTCAAAAAGTATGGTTTTGCGTTGATTCTTTTTGGAAAAGTTAGGTTTAAGTGTCTTCTATCTAAATCTTAAATCGAAAAATATTTTTATGAAATGCAGAATATTTTCTAATTATTTTCAAATCGGTGCGCAGACCTGAGACCTATTTCCGATTTTCAAACTTTAAACGTTTACTGTGGATTCAAAAATTTTGGTTTTGCGTTGATTCTTTTTGGAGAAGTTAGGTTTAAATTATATCTTTTATCTAAATCTTTAATCGAAAAACATTTTTTATGAAATACATAATATTTTCTGATTATTTTAAAAACGGTGCGCACACAGTTTTTGGCAAAAATTTTAAAGTTAGATTTTAGCATTTATTTTATTTTTAATAAATAGTAAAAAAAATGATTTTGGAATTCCTTTACAAAAAGTGATCAAAATTATGTTTTATACATACTGGAATTTTATAGAAGTTTTCTCAGAGTTTTAGTTTTTCGCCGAAACCCTAATAGCCAAGGGTATTTTGGTAATTTCACTTTGAAAGTCGTTTCTGAAAATTTCCAGAACCAAAAGTATGTCTTGAATCCTTTTCTCAGCTAATCCTAGTAGTCTTTTATCCAGATTAGGTTCCAAGTCTTTTAGAGCGTCCAATTCCTTCGACGGTCTACAATCTTAACTTCTGATATCCAGGTGAGAATAATCTCACTACAACACGGATTTGTTCGAAAATAAAATTAGCAACTATGCGATCTGTTTTAGTTGTGTTAGGTGACTTTATATGTTTGATTGTTTTGATATGTGTGATATGATGATATGTTATGATTCATGTGTTTATGATATGTTATGATTCACTTAGGCGTGTTATTTACAATATGTACTTATTCTAAGCATGTTATCAAGTATGTCAATAAATTATGTTATTCTTGCATTTGACGTAATCAAGTAATAAGATTAACAAGTAAATAAGAGGGTCGTATACCGCTTCGATCCAAGGAGGTGACTAGAGGATCTTCTCGAGCCGAATCAAGGGCTCACCTAGAGAATTTCCTCACAAGTTTATCTGACAGATGAGACGTTCTATGGGAGGTTGCAGCCCCATAGTTCGTTACCAAAGTGTACACTAAAATTGGTACGACTACTCTAGGGGACCCCGAATTAAAATATGTCAGACTTTACTATTCGATACCATGTGTCACCATTTAGCAAGTGAAATACTAATAACTTGTTATGCATATTTATTGCTCTTGTTTTGTGAGTATAGTTGTTCTCACTGAGCTAACTATGTATATCCGTCCGTTTTGTAGGTAAACAACCTATGAGCAAGTGAGGAGGGTGGATCAGCGGTGACGATGACGAGAGGGTTGAGTTATGGTTGCCTTTTCGAAAATAAAATACTTCCGCTTTGCTTTCAATTTTTTTTTTCAATAATCCAAACCCAAGGTTTTATTTTTCATGGTTTAAGTTATGCTTTTCAATTCCGTTAAAGGTTAAGAGTTTATTTATGGTATTTATTTACAATGGTATTTTTGGTTTTATATTTTGATCACGCAACTTTGATTTTTGGTTGTTTTATACTAATAACTTGTTATGCATATTTATTGCTCTTGTTTTGTGAGTATAGTTGTTCTCACTGAGCTAACTATGTATATCCGTCCGTTTTGTAGGTAAACAACCTATGAGCAAGTGAGGAGGGTGGATCAGCGGTGACGATGACGAGAGGGTTGAGTTATGGTTGCCTTTTCGAAAATAAAATACTTCCGCTTTGCTTTCAATTTTTTTTTTCAATAATCCAAACCCAAGGTTTTATTTTTCATGGTTTAAGTTATGCTTTTCAATTCCGTTAAAGGTTAAGAGTTTATTTATGGTATTTATTTACAATGGTATTTTTGGTTTTATATTTTGATCACGCAACTTTGATTTTTGGTTGTTTTCGTTCATCAATTTTTAAATGACAAATTTATTTTTAGCTCATGAGTTTTCAAACTTTATATTCCAAGTTATGTTTAAAAAAAAATTACCTCAAATTTTCTTAAGTTTTTAAAAAGTAAGATAAGTAAGACGGTCCGAAAAGTCGGGTCGTCACATACAGGATTCGCAAAAATTAATTATGGTCGACTTTTACATTAGTAATGGTTTTTTTTTTTTTTTTTTTTAACTTTAAGTATTTGAGAACGTGTTGTCCCCACCATCACGAGCTGGAGACCGGGACCCAAGCATTTTCGTTGTTAATGTGGTTCTTTAATTTATATCCAAAGTTCTTTAGATATGTTAGAAATATTACACTAAATCTCGTGTTAGAAATATTGTTCAGAGTGTTATTTGCTTTTGTGAAGAATTTGAGATTGAATTTATTGCACTAAACTATAACATTTCATTTATTGGTTTACAAAATCTAGAAAGTGTACTCAATTATTGTTACTTAATTCACATGACATTGTGTGCATCTTAGGCAAAATACATTGTTCTTTGGATAATTTAGCTTCAGTCCATGTTTCAAGTCATCGCTATTATTTTTCTCTAATGATGAAATTGAGAAGTTTCTTATGACCAGCTGTTTGTTTGGTAACTTGAATTTTTTTTTTTTTTTTTTTTTTTTTTTTACTTTTCTAACTTAAATAGAAAAAAAAATTGAATTCAGTGTTTGTTTGATAATTGTCATAATACAACTAAAAAAAATTTCAAGTTGTATTATGTTTTAATGAAGGAAACCAGAAGAAAAAAAAAAGTATTTTCCAAATTTTTCACTCAAGTTTTAAAAAATTTCCCTTTTTTTATTATCTCCTTTTGACATCTCTTTATCTCATCTCAACATCATCTCATCTTCCTCAAATTTCGACCATTAAATTTGTTTTCATGGTAAACTCAAACTTTACAACTCTGGTGAGAAGACTTTAAACTCTAATATCTCAACGACCGGAAACTCCGTTTCACAAACCCTAAATTGGGTTGTGATGCTCTCGTCGAGTAGATCAGTTTCCAATATTTTTAGTCAAGATTAGGTTTCAAAATCTGACAGTTGTTATTCCGACTCCGGTGACAAAGGTGGTGTTTTCCAGTGATTCTGTGACCAATCATCAAAACGAAAGGTACGACAATGATATTTGCAGCAAATGCTTTAGATTAATATATATCTCGACGCCTAATTATTATGTGAATTATTACACTACAACTATAAAAAGCTGAACGAAATTCGTACCAAACAGTTCTTTGAAAATAACTGCAAAAAATTAAAAGTTGTGTTTGGTAGTTAACTCAAAAAGTTTTTGTTTTCTATTTTCTAATTTTTGTATTTGTATTGAAAAATTATTTTGCAGTTGTTTTCAAAAAGCTGTTTGGTACAGTTTTCATTTTTGTTTTTGAGAAATTGAAAAAAGTGAAAAAAGTTTTTGGTACAGTTTTCATTTTTGTTTTTGAAAAAATGAAGAGAGAAGATGAGGAGAAGGAGGAGAGAAGAGAATAATTTTTTTTTCTTCCAAAAACACATTTTATTTGTTTTCAGTTTTCTTTACTCTTTTACAAAACAACTTCAAAATTTTTTTAAATTTTTTTCCAAAAACTTAAACCAAACATAACTTTCACTTTTTGTTTTCAATTTTTTCCACTCAAAAACTGTTTTTAAGATGAATACCAAACATGGCCAGACTACAACTATAAAAACATAAAACATAAAACAATAAATAGTTTGAGTGAACTACCAATCAGGCTCTTAGTCTCCATTGTTCATTTATATACCCATTTATCCTTGTTTGAAGTTCTTTTTATACTTGAAGTTTTGGAAACGACCTTGATGCGTACACCGAGGTATTTCGATTGACTGTTAGGGCTTGTTCATTTGGGTTTATAACGTGTTGATTTTTCTTTAAATCTTTCTTTTACTATTTTTTTCATCGGTTCTAATCTTACTTTTGTTTTATGTGAGTGCGCGGCTTCATTTAATTTATCCGCTCATATTATGATGCTCATAGCATTGTAGTTCAACATCCAGAATGAAGCATTGCAAGAAAAGGAAAAATAAAGGTTATTCATGATTACATTACTATATCTTTACATGTTAGAGGTTTCATCGTTACGTCTTTCATATTTCTATTCATTGATATTGTTACTAATGTTAATTTATCACAATGTTTTGAATTCCATCTTAAAATTATGAATTGGATAGAGTTTGAGATGTTCGTGTAAGTGTCATTCATTTTACAACTTGACAATTTATAGCAATGTTTTAAATGCCGGCGAAAGGCGCTGGAATTCGGCAAAAAACGGCCGGCGAAACTGTAAGCGTCGTTTTTCCAGAGTATTTCGTTCGAAAGCCGTCGAAACGACATACCCTTTTTCAAATAAAAGGCCACTTTTTTCCATTCATTTTAATGAGCAAAAATCAAACCTCGAGGGATTTCGTTGAAAGTCGTGAGAAAAGAAAAGACTGGCGATTTTTGGCGCTCGAAGTCCAGCGAGGGAGACGACCCAAACGCCGGCGACAATCGGCGACTCCCCTTTCGTTTCGACATGGAGGAGAACAAAATCCACACTATTTCGTCGACAATCGACGATATCCGGCGGCGACGACGACGTTCGTTTTTTATCTTAAAAATAAAATCTCAGATATGAGAGAGTAAAAAAATGAGGGGAAGAGAAGAGTGAGAGAGATTAATGGCTACCTGGAAATCTGCGGTCAAAATTTTTGAGGCAGAGATAATTGATTCGTTAGGGTTTTGTTTTGATTATAGTGGGCCATATTTTGACATTGGGCCTTACTCATGTACTAGAGGAAATATTTAAGCGGTAGAACTCCAGTTGGAACAACAATCCAAATAATTTGTTTCATTCACATTTTTTTAACAATTATTTAATTTTACTCAATATAGATATAATAGTTATATATTATAATTAATATAATGGATACGTAATTTAATAGATGTAATTTATTAATATATATCATATTTACGTATATTGATACAATATTATATAGCACATTGATACAATAATTACATACAAATTTCTGTACAAAAAAATTGTATATAGTATGTAATGTGTAATGTTGAAAATATAAAATATTTTAAGAGAGAAAAAATCATCATAAACTTAAATATATTATGAAATAAATATATAAAAATTAATATATATATACGACATATTTAAATATATCATAACTAGCATATATTTTATAAGGTTAAAAATTATAAGGTATAGATATATACATATAACATATTCTGCAAAATTATTTATGTTCGATTTTCCATCGGTATGTCGGTTTTCCATCGAAAACGACATTTAAAAACGGCATTTGAGTTGCCATTTTCCACATTTTTTCCGTTCGATTTTCCGTTTTCCGTAAATTAGGAGACTCGAAACGGTATCGAAAACGGCATTTTAAGCCTTGATTTATAGTATTGAGTTTCCATTTTAGACGGATTGACAAAATGTGTTTTATTGATCATAGCTTTTAGTAAAGTATTGTTTCAATTGTCACGTAGAATTATTTGTTATGTAAAGTTTGAAGTTATGTCGCAACATTATGTGTTTGTAATTCTTCACAAACACGGAGAAAAAATAGTGAAATACACAACCTTAATTTGTTGACCAAAATTGTATTCCTTTGAGTGTTGATGTAGACACGAGAAATAAAATCACTAAATTAAGTAATGTAAATAAAATTGAAGTTTCTCGACAACCTTGCGTCGTCTAGATTATTAAGATATATGTCAACATAATTTTTTTAATCTATTATTCATTCTTATTATTATTAACATCATCTCATCTTAGACATTTTTAATTTTGTTTCTTTAAGTAAAGTAAAAAAAAAATTATACTCAACCATTCATGTCCATAATTAGAAATCTTCAGTATAACATGTAAAAAAAATTATTTATTCAAGTGACTTTCTAATCATATATTTTTGTATTCTGGTAGTGTAATTTGTATTGGTATATATTGTCCTACCTCCATTAATCAATTCTAAAATAACTTTTCATATTCTTTTAATCAAACATAATATATGAACTCTTCATTTTTCTCTTATCTCTCTCTCATTGGAATATCAAGAAAAATATATAAATATTTTTTTTAGTAAAATGATATTTCTAACTATAGTTCTTCATATTCTAACCTTGTAAATTATGTTTTTATTTGTTTTGTTCAACTCTACCATAAAATCCTCCATCGTTGCCCCCATCACAAGATTTTGCTATGATACCAAAATTGATATAGCCTGGGATTTCGATCTCCTGATGGGAGCCATGTTCTTAGATTTGTGTGTAAGAGGTGTACGTGTGATATGTGTGTGAACAGTGTTTATGCACTTATTCTTACACCGAAAACCTAGTTTATTACTCTTTTGAGAAAGACTAAATTAATTTGGTTGAAATATGATTTTCTTATTAACTTAAAGTCTCTTAAATAATAAAATCCTTAACTTACTTAAATAACTTAAATTCATAATAAAAAACACATAATAACAAAAAAATCCTAATTGCAAGATTTAAAAATCCTAATTCATAATTTAAAATTTATAATTTTCTTATATAAAAATATAAATAACTAAACACTAACTAAGTATCATATCTACTCTTTGTCTATGCTCTTATAGATGTTATGGAAATCGTATTACATGTGTGAGACCCGACTTTTGTACACGTCAGCTTCTGTAAAAATTTCCTCTTATCAATAAATAAAGGAAATTTTCTTCTCTCTCCGTGTTGAATGAATTATAAGAATTCACAATAAGGAAATGGTGAGTTTCGATAATCCGAATATAAGGAAAGAGATTTTTGAAAGCACTTGAATGTTGGAATAAAGTTAAGTGCTTGAGAACGAAGGAAATAATATTTGAGGGTGATGAAATTTCGGAATAAAGATATTCGAGTAAACCGGATATTATTTTCTGAATAAAATTACTCGGAATGTACTCGGAGATTAAAAATCTCAAGAGTGAAAATAAATTCTGAAATCCCTTAAATATATTCAAGGTAACGAGAATTAATGAGAATTTTCTCGGTTATTTTTCGAGATTATTTTCAATTAATCAAGGACGAAGTTGTGAAGTTTTATTTTGAAAGGACTTATGTGCAACGTTTTGAGGGACGAAACTGAAAGAAAATCTTGCTGAGGGGTTGTCTGGAGAGATACGTGGCCATCAGGACGTGGGCCACATGTCTATATGTGGCTCAAGAGGGACTTGCCACGTGGATTTCATTTCCTTCTCTCTCACTCTCATTTTCGATCTCTCTCTCTCTCTCTCTCTCTCTCTCTCTCTCTCTCTTTTTCCCTCATCTTCTTCGCGTTTCTCTCAGCCGAACCAGACGAAAAAAAAAATCCCAGACAACCATCACCGAGCCATTTCTCTCGGTCGCTCAACCCACGCCGCCACCGTCTCTCGCTCTTTCCCTTTCTCTCTCTCTCTCGCCTTCGCGCGTCACGTGGTGCCGAGCCATCGCGCGCGCCTCGACCGAGCGAAGCGACGCCGCCGCGAGCTCGCCGTGACCACCGCCTGAGGAAGAGACGCCGGGAACGAGAGTTACAGCGACGAGGACTCCGGATTCGCAAGAATTTCGGTAAGAAAAGCTAAACCCGAATTGATTTTTGAGATTTAGGGTTTTTGAAATTGAAAATTTGGGGGTTTTCGATTTCAATGAGGATTTTCGTGAAATTGATTGGTTTCATACGTTAATTGGACTCGATTGTTGATGTATATGACCTGAATTTGAAGTTTTGAATTCGGATTTCTGGGTTTGTTGATTTTGGCCGAAAATCCCGTAAGCTAGGGTTTGAAGATCTAAGTTTGGGTTCTTGAATTTTCGAAGGTTGTTTAGTGATTCTGAGACGTTTTTTTTAGCAAGTTGATGTCCAGGAATTGTTTGAGAATCGCTGTTGGAATTGAAATAATTTTTGGACGAATTTTGGTGTTTTTGTGAACATAGCCGTGTGGTTTGAATCCTGGATTTTATGTTGTTATGAGGCTGTGATGATGTGTATGAGATGCTGAATTTTCCGGTTTGTTGAGAACGGTTTTTGGTTAGTGTGGATTCGACTTGATTTGGTTCGGGTTTGAGTCAATGTGGATTTTGTGACAAGTTATTTGGTTTGTTGACAAGTTTGGGAATTTTGGTACGAGTTTGAAATTGTGAAATTGACTCGTTATCGGATTCGATGACTTGATTACAGATCTAGACGGACGAACGAAAACCGGACGAGGCGAAGGCGACGAAGCCGGTTTTGAAGATTCTAAGAAAGAGTTATCGAAATTAAAGATCGATTAACTCGTGAGTCTTTTAATCGCGTCTCGCGTTTAAATACTCTTGGATTTGATTATGTGATGTATTTCGCGTATTTAAATAAATAATTTATGTTTATTTATTTAATAACGTTTAAGAGTTTGATTTGATTCGCTTTGGAATTCTCGGTTACTTTTTATTCGGATCAATTTATTTGAGACTCATAAGCATGTTATTGGATTTTATTTCGTATTGTTCTCGATACGAAAATACGCGAGTCTTGAATAAGTTTGACTTCCGAAAAACCGGAGAATAATGAATTAAATTCTCGAATTCCGAACCGACTCGAATCTAATCCCGACAACGAACCTTATCTTTTCAAGTAGTTCGATAACTAACGAAGTTTCAACTTCGGATTCTAGTTCTCTAGACGCTCCAGGACGTGCTAAAGGTCTCGGGGAGCGTGTAAAGCAAAGTGTCCTCCGGAATTCATCGAGTTCTCCGACGAACTATTCCGGGTAAGTGGGATTTAAGTTTGAGGCGCCAAAAGGGGAATGGTGCCTAGTAGAATAATTGTTTATGTTTCTTCGTTTAATCCTAAAACAAAGAGAAACCCTCAGTTAGACAAGATGACCGAATAAGGCTTCGGCCACTAACTAATAAGATAATAAAATGATAGGGTTAAACGGTTAGCGGGTTAAGAACCTTGAAGCCTTTTAAGCTATGTTAAGCTTCTGTTATAGGTTTCACCCCTTCGTCCTGATGAGAGGACAACAGGAGGAGGAAAGACGGTGTCCTTCGGATTCAATCCCGAGAGGAACTGTTCTAGGAGAAGGTCCAGCCTCACAGCTGTCGACAACTCCTTCTAAAATACTTAAAGAGCCATACAGTGAAATTAATAATGTTAATGACGGGCTTTATCCCGATAAGATCTCCTCCTGTAATAAGATAGACAGGTAGGCTGTAGACAGCTCCTGTAAAACATAACGAACTCTTGTCGGCAATGTAGCGAGTGGCATTCCCGAAGGCCCTCTAATGGGAAGTCGATGGGTGGTTTCAGGTAAGTCGATGGGTGGCTTACCTGTCCTGAAGGAAAAATGAACCCTGGATCGATCAGGGATTGGTGAGGGTTTGATTCCCTCTACCAAACGCGCGCTAAGGCCCTCCTACATGTGCTAGTGGATCCCAGACGTTAAAACTTCGGCCTTCTGAAGGCTAGGCTCAAGTTCTCAGAATGGTTTACTCATCTCTCATGAACGGCTGCGGACTGAGGTGTTGATTGGCCAGTCCACTGATGTAAGGCGCCGGTATGAGCGAGATGGATGAGTTTCTAGGAAGACGGTTGTTAGTCGGATTCCTATATGATTATGTGTTTGATTGTTTTAGAACGGGGTTCTAAAACTGAATATGTCTATGTTGTTTGAATGATATTTTTGTTATCCTGATTGTATGATGGAACTTCTTTATTCTTCAGAATCTATCACCTGCTGTTATCTGCATTTTATCATCTGCAACCATGCATCTCATGTAGTGCTAGGTTAGATATCCTGCTTACTGAGTCGGTGTGACTCACCCCTTAAATCCCTCTCCTTGTAGATAAAGGAAAAGCTCAGGCGAAGCAGGAGTGCTAGTCAAGGTAGATCTCATGACGACCTGTGGCATAGGAAATGTCTTTTTGGGAAATGGGTATCAGGTTTTTGAAAACCGAGCTTATATGCTCGTGAAAGTTTTATATAGCTTTTGGAAGAACTTTTATTATATCATAACGTTTAGATAATCGGCCCGAACCTCTTTTTACGTTTTGAAACTCGGTTAGCACAATTATGGGCCTGTGCTTATGGATAGCAAGCTAGGGTAGTCCGCATTTTTGTAACCCTTTTAAAAGCGAAAAATTTTACCAGTTTTTAGCGGACTAGCTCTAGAAACCTTTGTTATTCCTTATATGTAAATTAAATTTATTTCCGCTGTTGTTAAACAAAAAAAAAACGTTTTGTAAATGACGTTTGGAAATGTTTTATGTTCATTAAGTTTGAAAATATAAATGGTTATGAAAATGTTACGAGTAAGGTCGCGATCCGAGGGCGACAGGTGTCCTGCGGGTCGTGACAGAGTAGGTAAATTTTTCAAAATCAAGAATGTTTTTATCTCATATTACCTGTCTTTATAAGTAACCTAACGATGAGTCAAAAAGTAACCTAACAAATTTCCTAACCAGCTTCGAAGTAATTAAATTATGGACGGGCTGGCTATCTAATCTAAATTAGGCCATTCTTTTAAAATTCTAGACCAATTATTACTTTAATTAAGTAAATAGCCAACAATAGCATATTCCCATTATACTCCTAAATGGCCAAACCACGAAATCTCCGACGTTGTGAGCCAGCACACGAATTACGGATCGAGGAGATCATGAAGCTCGACTCAGATAAACTTCTTCAGGTACAAACAGGTGGTGATGACGGCGTCGTTCAAGCAACGGTCTCGACCGGGATGGTCGGGCCGAGATCATCGAATGAGGCTTCGATTTCTGCGGTGGTGTCTGAGAATTTAACGGAGGCAGAGATTCGAGGTGGTGCTATTTGAGATTGTTTCAAGATGAGGATCGTCACAATTAATCGGATTAACTATGAAAGTTAATTAGATTAACTGTGACAGTTAATACTAAAAAATGGACTTGTGATATTCGAACGATCGAAACGGCGCAACCGCGATACTCGCTGATGTTCAAGATCGTTTTTGAAAGAGGTTCGGCACAGTTAATCGGATTAACTGTCGCCAAACTGGACTTTGAAGCCTCGTCTATCAACTATTCTCTCTTGCGTACAATCACTCTTCTCTTGATGATCTAATTTCTCTCCTCCGATCACGGATCTTCCATATTCGCCGGAGTTTTCATTCCAACGAGATCATATTACTATCCTTAAAATTGGACTCGATCTCCAAAATCTATCGCTGATTCGCCACGGAGCCGATCTCGATAGTTGAGCGGGTTTTGCGGCGGCGATGGAAGTAGTCGGAGTCATCTCCGATCTTGGAAGTTGATTAGGCTTCCATGGCGGCCATGGAAGATCAGAGTCGATCTCCGATCTTGGAAGTTGGTCAGGCTTCCATGGCGGCGACGATGGTGGATCTAAAGTCGATCTCAGATGTTGTAGAGCTCGAGAATTGTAGAAACTCAGAGAAAATTCAAGAATCGCATGATAAACCTTCTTTGAACATAACTTGGAAGAAAAACGTAGATATGAGAGTAGTCAGATTTACAAAATGGACTAATTACTTAGACAAATTGAAAATTCGACTAATTTCCCTTTTTATAAAAAGGCAAAGGCTACTTCATTACAAATCTCTTATATTATTCATGTGTGAGATGATTTTGCAGTAAAGCAAGCTAAATTTTGTCTATGGCCAAGACAATACCTTTCTTTTGCTCACACGGTCAAGACAATACCTGTCTTTGTAAGAATCATTCTAAGAGCAAAAAATTATCAAGGTAATATTTTGTATTTTAAAATGGATCTATTAGAAAAATAACTAATTTAAACGTTTGACATTGCTAAACAGTCAACGTTTGGTAAATGTTAGGTAAATAACCGCAAATAATGACGTGACATAATATATGAAGATGATTATTTATCTAAAATTTATGTTATTATTTACGGTTATTTACCTAAGATTTACCAAACGTTGGTTATTTAGCAATGTCAAGCGTTTAAATTAACTATTTTCCTAATTTTATGTTTTAAAATTATATATATTTGTATCAAGAATCAACCAATGTGGTGTTTAACTGAGTAGGAGTTTTTTTTTAGTAAGTTAGATTTCCAGTGTGTTTACTAGTAATACCTCATCTACAGCACTTTACAATCAGCTTAAAGAGCTAAACGCACGCATAGATACCCTGCAAAACTATAATAAAAAGAAAAAAGATAAAGGAAAAACCCTACTATTTTTTGTGGGACCCAGCGAAATAACACTACGACGCCGTTTCTCTCTCTATGTTTTCCAAATTCTGCCACAGAAATTCTTCCAATTCGTCCTCTCTCTCTAGAAATCCCAGCTCTTTCTCTTTCTACGCATTGCTCTACTGCGATCGCTCGACCCCCGATCGATCAATGCTGGTATGCTACGTTCGCGCCTCCCATTTTCCTCTTACTCGATGCTTATTATAGTTCAATTTTCACTCGCAGTTTGAAAAACCCTATCTTTCGTTTTTGTTCCCAATGTCTGTGTGATTTTGCTTCAATTGGGGTTTTTTGTTGCTCATTTCTATTTTTCTCTCTAATTATCGAAATATTTTGTTTCAAAATATGGGATTCTTGAATTCCTTGAATATTTTTTTTATATAATTTTTTTTAAAATTTTTCTGTGCTTTGACAGTTATAGCTGTCCATAATCGAGCTATATATCTAAATATTTGCGTGGATAGTTTTTGGAATTAGAAAAAAAAATACTAATGCCGAAAGCCTCTGTCTTTCCCCATTTGACAGTAGAATTCTTGTTTCTTTGGGAAGCTAGTTAAAAAAAGAAAGGTTTTAGTCAACTGTGTTTTGACTCGTCTTAAGTGTCATCTCTTTGTGGACATGAGAGAATTGGGAAATTGTGTGTAGTTTACGCAGCTATTATTTAAACAGCTGTTTATTTTCCGAGAATCTATGACGTAGTTATGGCACTGTACTAATGTTCAATCAGAATCTCAGTTACAGAAATTTGTTGAGTTCTTAGGCAAGATAAATACTGCAGATGAAATGATGAGTAGCGTTCCATTCTAGTTCTGGCTGATGGTGCTATTGCATATATAACTTATGGGTTATAATTTATGAATGCATTGTCTTCAAACGGGCTTGTTGTGTTACTTTGTATGACACTGAAACAAAGTTGGTGTTAGGAGTTTCTTGCAAATGATGTATTGATTCACTCTGTGATAGGGATGGCTGGTAATGTGAGGTTTGATTCGAGCTCGGCTAGCCCAGAAGATTCCGGTTTCTCTGGGAGCTATTCAAATGGGCAGAGAGGTGGTTATCCCGGTGCAAGTTTGGACAGATCGGGAAGCTTCCGAGAGGGTAGTGAGAGCCGTATGTGTAGTTCTGGTGCTAGTACACCTCGGGGAATCGCTTCACTGGCAGGGGATTTGCCTCCTGTAAATGAGTATTTGAACTTAGATTCCATCACAATAGAGAATCAGAAGTACACTCGGTTAGGCGAGGCGAGGAGGGCGTTTGGAATAACATCATTTGGGAGCATCGCAGAAGACAATTCATTCGGGGCTGCCCATTCAAAGCCTGCGCCTACTGTGGCTACAGAGGAGCTCAGACGGTTCAAAGCCACTTTGATAGATGCCTCTAACAAGGCCAAGTAAATATAATATTTTCCATATGATACTTGAACTCACACTTAATCTGTCATTTCATTTTTAAAGAGTTCCTTTGTGTTTGGCTGTCATAGTTAATCTCTACTTTACATTTAATCGCTGTCGAGTGGATATAATATGTTACCGGGGGTGGAATTTTAGTTGCATGTGTCATTTTTTTTGTCCTAAACCTATTTCATGCAATAGCTTGCTGTCATGTAAATATCTCCTTGCTAACAGTGCTGCATTTTCTTTTTTCTTCCAGGGGTAGGAAAAGAATGTATGAAGAGTCATCGTACAAATTAAACAAGTATTGTGAAGCATTAAGTTTAAAGAAACAACAACGGAATGATATGATGATGAATGAAAGGTCAGGCGGGATTAATTTATCGAAGGTAGGAGCTCAAATTTCTCGCAACTCTGCAGAGCTCGCGAATCAGAAACTGGAGGAAAAGGCTAAGAATGTTGTTGTCAGTAAGCGGGTTCGCTCGTCAGTTGCAGAAACAAGGGTATGTATGTTGGTTTTTTTGTTTTTTGTTTTTTTGTTTTTTTTTTTTTTTCTTCAAGTTTTATTCTTCTTTATGTTTGCATACCGTTATCGTGACCTGTCTAATAATAGCCCTCTAGCCTGTTCAGTCATGCATGTACTTCGTAGTTTGAACATGGGCATATCCAGATTTATGTGCGGATGTGGAGATGAAATTCTTGTAAAGTTAGTTGATTTCTAAGAGTTCACTGAATAAGTCAGACAAAAAGTTGTTCGGCATAATGCGGGAAATACGTTTTATATTTACCTTTGTAAGATGTACACATCTAATGACTTTTGTTTCACGTTTCAGTTTGTGCTATTCTTTCTTGATGGGATTTTGATCATTCTCTGTTATATCTTATTTTCTTGTAGGCTGATGGGCAAACCAATAACATTGCAAGGCGGATGGTTACGCCGGGAAAAGACAGGGGTGCGCTTAGAGATTGCGGTGAAGGATCTGATATTGTGGATGAAAAGATTCGAAGACTGCCTGTTGCAGGGGATACCTGGGACATAAAAATGAAAAGGAAGCGTTCAGTTGGACCTCTTGGCCGACCCTCTGATGATGGAGAGCCTAAACGAGCTATGCATTACAAGCTTAACAATGATCTGGGCTCAACGTCTTGTGATGCCCAAAGGTAATCTCCCTCATTTGTTCGGTTTGGGACTACTTTTTCCTCTTCTTATAAGCTTAACAATGATCTGGGTTCGTTGCCTTGATATTAGAGTATTATAGTTTGAATTACTGTAATGGCCTCATACACGGATGCCAAGCTAATTTTATGCTAGTATGCGCATTCGGTTTGGATTCAGAAACAGCAGTCTTACATGAGCTCTGAGATGGAAGATAAACATTGCACAACGTGTTTTTACTTAAAATGTTTTTCTCATTAGGTTTTGAGATTAACTCAAATATGTGCAAAATGAATGTTACTGACAATCTTGGAATTGAGTATACTAAGGTACTTCTGTTATCTTGTTTTTGGCCAAGCCTGGAAATAACAGCCTTTATAATTATTTCTGAAGTATTTATCATTACTCACATATGTTGTGCGTTTTAGCAAGTATGTGGTGTATTTGAGATTTTTAATTATTTTCAGGTCAGGATCACTAACTGGTAATAGCAAGTATGATGGTGCTTCAGTTCCTGCTACGACAAAGATTCGGGCAATTCCTAAAAATGAATTGGATAAAGTCCCTAATTCAAAGGACTCAGTACTAGGGAGTAAAGAGCGCCCCATGGGAAGCAATAAGTATGTTTTACTCCTGTGATTCAATCTCGCTTGTCTTTTACAGAAATATTGTCATTTGTGTGCTTATCCACGTGGGGATTGTTTTTGGTGCTTTTTATTTTCTATTCGGTGGTGTGGTTTAACTACCCGTTTAATTGTTATTTCATGGTAACATGATTAGGTTAAATGTTCACGAGGACAATCAAATCCCAAGCCCTAATTTATCAATAAAAGGGAAGGCTTCAAGGGCACCACGAAGTGGTCCTCTGATGGCAGGAAATTTATCTCCTAATCTTTCCCGTGCATCGGCATCTGGACCACTGGAGGGCTGGGAACAACTTGGAAGTGCAAGCAAAGTTCATTCAGTGAATGGCGTTATGAATCGTAACAGACCGATGACAGCGGGGTCGCCATCCCCTCCAATGGCTCAATGGGTTGGTCAGAGACCACAGAAAATTTCCCGCACAAGAAGATCAAACTTAGTGTCTCCTATCTCAAACAATGACGAAGCGCAGATATCACCGGAAGTCTGTTCTCCCTCTGATTTGGGAACTAACGTTTTTGCGGCCAATGGTTCTTTTTCCAAGGGCGTTCCGAACGGTGCCCAACAATTCAAAGTAAAGCAAGAGATGGTTTCATCTCCTGCTAGAATATCTGAAGCTGAGGAGTCCGGGGCATGTGAAAATCGTGAAATCAGGTCGAAAGAGAAGGGATTTGCAAGTGCTGAAATAGAGGGCAGGGGTTCAAATGCCTTTCAGAATACTGTTCCTTTGGCATTGAATACGAAGAAAGGTAAGGTGATCGTTAAAGAAGAAGCTGGAGATGGTGTTCGGAGACAAGGAAGAAGTGGTAGGGGCTCATCGTTTCCGAAGGTGAGCATTTCACCAGTGAAGGCAAAGTTGGAGGATTCAGCCTCTGCAAAACCGGCTAAAATTGCGAGGCTTGGCTCTGAAAGAAGTGGCAGGTAGCGAAGCATTTTATCTCAATTAATAAATGTCTTTTTCTTATGGCATACTGATGTGTGTCATTTTTTCTGTTTCAGTAAGTCAGGCCGTCCTCCTCTCAAGAAAATGTCAGAGCGGAAAGGCATTGCTCGTCTCGGTCATATTAATGGCATTGGCTCTCCTGATTTTTCAGGTACTACTTAAGTAGCATTCAATATGATAAACTTTAAGCAACACTTTTGCTTTGATTGGAATCATTTACTCTGGTTCTGCCAGTTTTCACTGATGATATATTTATTTATTTGAATTTTTTTTATAAAACTTAAGCAGGTGGTTGTGCTGTGAGGAACGAGTGCTGCAAAACATTTGTTTGTTATGAAGTCATGCTAAAAGTATAAATATTGCAAAAGTTAAACTTGCAAATCATGCTTTTACCATTTACCATTCTCGTGCTTGCTTCAATTTTTTACAAGTTCTTAATTTCCATGC
The DNA here is from genome assembly GCF_054948205.1 of Urtica dioica subsp. dioica. NCBI lineage: Eukaryota > Viridiplantae > Streptophyta > Magnoliopsida > Rosales > Urticaceae > Urtica > Urtica dioica. The sequence goes on along the minus strand of NC_142767.1, from coordinate 7,928,154 downwards.
TCGAGCAAGTGGTGGATAAAGCTTTAATTTTATAAAGGCACTATAAGTATTGTGATTCAAGCCATTTCAGTTTGTTGCTCGATGAGTATATTATAAGCAAACCAAGAGAAGGCAGTGATTTTCACGTGTTTTTGCATTCCAAAAATAGAAGAATTTTTATGATTGTCAAAAAGTCTGCCTTGGTGCTTTTAATATTACATTGTTGATACCGTCATGTTCCTGGCAAAAATTCAGATGATCAGTTGAGATTTATGTCAAAAGTTTGAAAGTGAGCTAAAAATTGGATGTAGCATTCAAATTTTCCGTTGTACTTTGTGCATGATTCAGTTTTTGTGCTTGATGTTCCAGGGGAACAAGATGATGACCGTGAAGAACTGTTAGAAGCAGCAAATTATGCTCGTAACTTTAGAAGTATGTTTCTGGGATCAGTATTCTTCTTATTAGTAATTAATAATAATAATGATAATTATTATATTATTCCTTTTTTATTTGACCAGTGACCTGCACATATTTATGATACAAGAATTTTATTTCCTCTTCAGATTTTGCCAGCTGTAGCCCGTTCTGGAAGAAAATGCAACCAATATTTGAACCCGTCAGCACGGAGGATATTTCCTACCTTAAAGAGCAGGTACCGTTTAATCCTATGTTTAGCGCTGTGAAAATTGGAAGTAAGGAATTAATTTCAAGGGTTTTGAGATGGACAATGAAAATGTACATATTCGGTTAATAGGAAATTGTAAGGAAAATAAAAAAATTAATGGGCGAAAATAAATGTACATATGGGTACCCACCTAGCATTTGCTACTGTTTGTCTGTTTCCAGTTCCCCAACTTTTGTGGGGTCAGGCGGGTAACATTAAATAAAAAAATGGGAAGGAGAAATTGTAGGAAAAAAATTTCATTACACAAGTGAGTGTGCGTTCGTTCTAATCCATATTATTAAATAAGAAAAAATCTAGCAAATAATTTAGTATTTATTTAGTATTTATTATTATTAGTAGCAGATAAACCCGACTAAATCCACGGGGCCCCAATTGTTGCGTCTAGGGGGAATCGAACCGGGGACATACAAGGTTCCAAGAATCGTCCTAACCACTAGACCCAATCCTTGGGGTTAATTAGTAATTATTTATGAAATGTATTTTATTTTCATCAAACCAAACAAAACAAAACAGAAGTGATTCCCTGAATACCATTCCTATTTTATATCCCTTATCTTTTTACGTTAACCATGAGATATTCTTTTATCTTACATTTTGAAGGCTCCTTTATGTCGGTTCTCTTTTTCTTTAAACAGTTAAAGCTCATGGAATTAAATTATGAAAGCTCCCCACGAATGGTTGGCGTTCACAATGCTATTCTGGTATGTGTGGGGTGTTTTTTTTTTTTTTTTTTTCTGTTTATTAGTTGGTCAATTTCTTATTCTTTAATTCTCTTAAGCCTACCATAAATATTCTTAGGTCTTATTCGTCGTTGCATATGATGAAAGTTTTGGACTATTTCAGTGTACCTCTGATCACAGAGATGATGCTTGCTTGTCTCATATATTTGTCGGTTAATATTCAATTTTCTTAGAACTTTGCCTGAGAAATTCCAAAAGTAATCTCGTGAGATTCTTGAGGCTCTATATGTTATGTAAGAGTTTAGTTGCTTCTCTGCCTGTCATTAATTATATCGTCTTTTAGAGTGTCTCTGATTTTCAACATGGATGAGTGCATATTATCATTTTCAAAAAACATGTGTTAGATAAACAATGGGATATTGAACTATTTACTTCTGTGGAATAAAAACACTGTTTACCATTTAAAACTCGAGTTGGTCTATGCTGCAAAAAAAAAAAAAAGAAAAAAAAAAGAAAAAAAAGAGAGGTAAAAGTCAACTTCGTAGCTAGTTTAATAATTGACCAGGCATATCTGGTTTTATTTCTTAGCTAGTTATGCATTGAACATCATCTTCGTTGCACAAGTTCTCTAAGGTTTTAAACAGTTCTTTTGTTTTCTTTTTTTTACCTTCACGTTTGTCAATGGTCTTGTAGTTTCTATATGTTGTTTTATTTAACTTTGTTCACATTTCAGGATAATTGTGCGAAAGAAGATAAGTTTGTGTCCCTCGCACATGTTTCTGGAGGAAGAGGGAAAAGTCTACTGGATCAAGGTCAAGAGTTGAATACCATTATAGGAGGGAAATTTGATTCAGAAGAAAGTAAGAAAGCGGTTCCGCTTTACCAAAGAGTATTATCAGCTCTGATCATGGAAGATGAAACTGAAGAGTTCGAAGAAGACAATGGATCCAGATTTATGTATTTCCAAGACAACAGAGGATATTCTTTGGATGCTGATCTTGAGCAACAAAATATGATCAGGGGTCCTCAATGTTTACAGCAATGCAGTGTCAATGGATTTTCTTATAATGATCGGGGTAACAACACTACGGATACGATTAGCCCTTATTTATTATCCCCCGAGGATCAGCTTAAAGGCAACCGGGGAGTTACACATTTGAATAATGGATTTTCTGAAAATGGATTTGATGGTCCGTTGTCGATATGCACAAATGTCAATGGAGTTCATTCCTTTGATTGTTCGTATGAGCAACTGAGCGTGGAGGACAAGCTCTTATTGGAGCTTCAGAGTGTTGGCCTATATCCAGACACAGTGGTAAGCCGTTTTCGCTTGGAATTGCCAATGATTATTCCTCTTTTATTTTTTTTAATACCCGGATATTGATTTCCTTTACGGTTTTATTGTCGTTGTGGCAGCCCGATCTAACTGATGGTGAAGATGAATCACTTTCTTCTGATATTCTTGAACTACAAAACGGACTTTCTGAACAGGTTTACTTTGCATTAATGCTGAATTGTTGAGCTTCTTATGGTACATGTGCTATATATATTTACATGTTATTTATTTTATTCACTTTGATTGTTTAGGTAGGTAAAACTAGGGAGCATCTAGAAACAATTGTTGAAGCAACTGGGCAAGGTCATGAAATAGAGAAAAGGTGGGACATACTCTGATTATACATGCCTTGTCTATTTTATATTATTATTATTTTTAGTTTTATATGCAAATCTCAATCACTATGTATGAATATCTGCTAGTGGGATTTGATATTTGCTGACTTTCAGTGCATGGTTATTTTTCTACAGGTGCCTTGAACATATTGCCATGGATAGACTTATTGAATTGTCATATAAAAAATTGCTGGTACTCTCTCTCTCTCTCTCTCTCTCTCTATATATATATATATATAGATATATGTGTGTGTGTGTGTATACACTTTTAAAAATATGGAGAACATTATTTGCCTGTTCTCTTACATATTCAGTTTGATTTACCAGTGCCGTATTTCTAATGGAACACCTATTGCAAGATTATGATGAATATTGTATTTGTGTCTAATCTATTAACATGACTCTGGGATGCGCTGGTAGAGTGCTTTCACTAGTATATTATTTTTCATTTATGGACAATATTGATAGTTCACTGTTAATAAAATGGATGACCAAGAAATCTTAAACATAGTCTAGTAAATATTATTTGTGCTTTTCCAGACATAATATTTTAGTAACTTGTAAAATGTAATTTAGTAGTTTCTCATAAATGATAATTCCCAGTCTGTCACTTTTCTTAGACTAAGGTGATGGGAGAACCTTCCGATTAATACTTCCCCTCTGTGGGGTGAAATGGGTAAGCGTGTGAGTGAATTAAATGGAAGGCTCAACACGTGAATATTAAGGTCCAAAATTTTAAGACCATAACTGAAATGAGGTTAAAGAGTGCACTTAAACGAGCTTCAACGCAATGTTTTCTGATCGGATTCCATTTTAGTTATATTTTTCCAAAACTTTGCCTGATAGCAGGCTGGCCAATATTATATTGAATATTTTAACATTAAATGTGTGTATCGGATCTCAATTAATGCATTGTACATAATGATGACAAAGGTTACATTTTTTTATTTGTGAATTTGGCAGGCCACTCGAGGAAGTTATGCTTCAAAACATGGGCTTGCAAAGGTTCCAAAACCAGTTGCTGTTGCTTTCATGAAGAGGACTCTTGCGAGATGTCGGAGACTCGAAGAAAGCGGTAAAAGTTGCTTCAGTGAGCCTGCGCTTCGAGACGTCCTCTACGCTGCTCCTCCTCGTAAAAATGACCCAGAATCGACAGGTGTCATAAGCTCAGCGATGAATGTGCCTCCTCGTGAATTGAATTCTCAGCAGGGGCCCAGATTATCAGGTTTCCCATCTATCCGTTTTGGTTACTTTAATCTCAACCGAGTTACAAACATCTGTTGTTTAGAACTCGCTGCTCTTTATTTTACAAGCAACCGATTGACGAAAGAATGGGAAAAAGATTCCAAAGTATATTACACTCCGATTATGAATGTAGTTTTGCATATAGTTGGTATCGTTGTGTCATGTTTTTCTGTCAATCGTCTGCCTCGTGTCAATTATCGAGTTTGTTACAGAAAATAAACGGTCAGATTTTAGTCAATTTTCAGGCTGACATTATTACACTATGCTCTGGCAGGTTCTTTGTCGAACTGGTCCGATCGCGACGATCATCATCACGCCGGCAGAGTCACGACGAACCTCGCCAACGGATTCGCAAGTCCCAACCATTCCTCCGAACAGGATTTCGCCAAAACTGGGCCGATAACAAACAGAGGGAGAAAGAAGGAGCTTCTGCTCGAAGACGTCGGCGGATCTTTCCCGAAAGCGGCGCCGAGTTTCGGCGGAGCAAAGGGCAAGAGAAGCGAGAGAGACCCCTCGGGCAGGAACACCAAAGCCGGCCGCGGACCCAACAACAAAGGCGACCGCAAAGTGAAGGCCAAGCCGAAGCAGAAGGCGGGTCCGCTTTCGGCTTCCGCGAATGTCTCCGTTAACGGAAGCAACAACATGATCGTGAAGAGAGAAGCCGAGTCGGTACCCAAAGCGAACGGGAATCCATTGGTGGAGGAGGGGAAAGTGGCGGACCTCGCTGAATTATCGACCGAGTTGGGCGTCGCAAACGGGATCATCGACGAGAATCAAGACTTGAGTTCGTGGTGGGAGGAGGAAGATGGCGGTTTGCTAGAAGATTTTTCAATGGGGCTCGACATACCGATGGATGATCTGTCCGAAGTGCTTTCGTAAGGACGGCGTATCTATCTATCAATATATATATATATACAAACACACTCTGTATATGCTTTATTAATATTTTCAAGGAGAGAAAAATTAGGTGGTGCTGCTTTTGTTGTGAGAGGGCAAAGTGATGATATAAGTTATCCCCTCTCGCAACAGGCACTTTGTAATTATGGCCATTATTTTTTGTGGTAACTCGTATAAACAGTTAAAGATGGAAAGCTCAACTATTTATGTGATCTATCGAATATTTTTGGTTAGGGCTTCCATGTAAATATTTTTTATATGGTGTGAGCCGTTATTTCGTAATTGGTGGTGGGGAAAATGGAATTGCTCAACGGCGCGTTTTTTATTTTAGAAACGTAAGAAATAGGATGGACAAAAAGAAACCCAAAGTGATTAATGAAAACTGTACTATTCAAGTTGCACGTCTCCATTGTTTGTCTTTAATTTTTCTGGTTTTTTATTTTTTTTTCTTTCTGCTGAAATGTTGGAACAACGAAACGTGATCAAGGTTACCCATTATTAAAAAGCAAATGATCTCTCTTGATCATAAAACACATGGAAGGATTTTGTCGTCATGATAAAAAAAACATATCGGGTTTAGTTTTGTCGTTAACAAATAAACATGGAAAATTGAGGGGTGGGAAGAGAAGTATATCAGCTTGGAGTGTCTCCATAGAGTGTTAATAATCTATCTGAAGCCCGTACCAGTGTCTGTTGGCCAATCTTAGTCGTTTTTTTTATTGAAGTCTTGTATCCACAGATAGATCGGTATATTTACCATTTTTGTGGGATTCAACATTATCTATCGGACAATCAAAAGAAAGAACAGAAGACGCAACCACGAGCTTGAGAGCTCACGGCCATGAAAAAAGAGTTCCCCGAAAGAGCTCACGGTGGGGAAACAGTACATATCTGCCCCGAGACCAAGCCTCTTCTTCAACCTTTTGTTAGGATGTGATTATCCTGATATCAGAGGCCATAGGACTGAGCAAGAAATTTCTCTCTTTCATTGAGCATCTAAGCTCTTCTTCAATCTAAGATTGTTGTATACACTATTTTGGTGTTTGTTCTAAATCATATGTGCCATTAATTGTTCTGGGTGTGTTGTAATTTGGTGTGCACAAAGTTTGAACTAGCTGTTCAACGGTCCAAAACACAAACTCTGCGTTCCGAAGATCAAGGCCTCTACAGTATTCCTCTTCGCCAAACTCCGTACATTTTAGTGCCCTCTTGTAACTTTCGCTTCCTGACCTTGGCGGTCCTTTTCCTATCGATACCTGTAATTCCGTTGATCCATATTATCAGTCATGCTACACCAACATATCATATTCATCATTTAAATTTAACAGATTTTTCTCCTATATATATATATATATATATATATATATATATTTTTTTTTTTTGCATAGAGGAATGCCAAACATTATTTACCAAATGCCCTTTTCCTAACTCACAAAGCCAAAATCTCCAATCTGGCATAGCCTTCCCGGAAATTTCGACGCGAATATCTGTCCAAAAGCTGTGATGGAACTCCAGTTTATCCAAGCCGTATGAGATTCCGCTACCGATTGCTTTGACATAAGCTTCTTTCAGAGACCAATACCTACAATCACCGTGACCAGAGAACTTAATTCATGAAAAATAAAAAATAAAATAATAAGGAAACATACTGAACAATCACAAAGATAGTGTTACACTACCTATACAGTTATATACTTCTATTATGTTTCATTCACAGGTAAAATGAGTACCGATAAAATTCGACCAGAATATCATCAGCCGCGAGTATATTATCCCATTCCAAGCGTGTGAAATAGGAAGAGAAATTTCGGACGAAATCCAAAGCACTGTCTTTGCAAGGAATGGAAGGAGAGACAATGTCCAAACCCACAAGGCACAGCGGTTCAGAAGCAATCGCTACATAGTCTCCGTGATGCGACACATTGTAATTGAAATTCGGAAATTCAACACCACCCTCGCTGCTTTCCTTGATAATTAATATTAAAGAAGACCACGAGCATAGTGTATCAACCAAGATAGTTTACAATGTCATGAATCTTGAATGAAGGCAATGATACTCGGTTCAAGTACTATCTTCCATTATCTCAATGCAAGGACAAAAGCGCTAACCAGGTATGGCTTGCCTTCGGGCGTGCGATTGATGATGATCGCATCGATTGAGATTCCTAAGACTTGATGAATCAGAGCGTACTGAAGTAACAGGCTTACAAGCGCTCTTTTTCGATCCTCCAATCGCACGAACCTGTTGACGATAATCACTGTCTGTGATCGGATACAAAGTCAACATTCATGTTCCTTCTCTTTTTCCACTGGCCAATCGTTTAAAGGTTTTGAAAGGCCATTTAAAGTAATCATTCACAGGAGGAATCTAAGATTACACTGATGGTTGTAAAATGTAATCTTCTTTAAAAAAAAAAAAAAATTCTGTAAATGTTACCTTATTGTTTGGTTTGACAAGGTAAAGTAATGTTGAGAGAGAGAGAGAGGGAGAGAGAAGAAGTGAAACCTGGAAATAGAGTGATGGTGTTGAAATGGAAGAGCGGAGAGAGCGAAGGCAAAGTGGTGGGACGATGGGTCCCACTTTGATATATCAACTGCCCATCTCTCAACTCCTCTCTCCATAACTTCCTCACTCAAATCACCGCAACAAGTACAACAAAACCCTTTAAAACGAAGACAAGGGAGAAGGGTTCAACTTTTTTTTATTTTTATTTTTTTGCTCGAAGGAGAAGGGTTCAACTTTGCTTGCGGTGAAAATTATTTGTTAAAAAAAAAAAATTTAAAAGTATTTATTTATTTATTTATTTTTTAAAGGTTTTCGGGTTGAGCTTGGTTTACGCCTGGCCCAGCCCTCTGCACCTGGTTCCATTTTGGAACCCCTAAAATGCGTGGAAAATGAAAGAAAAAAAAAATTGAATGACGAATAAGAAAAGGATAATTAAGTTAAATGACCTCCCGAAAATAAGCAATTTTTTTAGCACACCTTTCGTTAATATGCTGTAAATAGCCAGTATCATTTATTAACAGTCAAATTTGGACGGGATTGCCCTTTGTTATTCCCGCCCATTATTTTCAGCGTAATAATTTAAATGGAAAAAAAAATTCGACCATAACTACCTTGCATAAATCAAGGGAGCATTTAATACTCCATAAATGCATTAACAAACGAATTTAAACATCACGCACCTCAAAATCCATTCAAAACAAACGCACCGGAATACGCCGAGATGCACCCTCGTCGACAGGCTCACCACGAATCTTTTCTTCTTCTGTCATCTTCTTTCTTTTCCGTGGAGGCAACGAGAATAAATAAGATGGCAGAAGAAGAAAAGATTCGTTTAAAAGAGAAAAATATTCATTTGTCCACGCCGTGATGTCGGCCATGGTGTTCTCCGCCGTGGTCATGCTTCTTCTTCTTCTTCTTCATCGGCATTGCTGGTGGTTTTGAGTGTGTGAGATATGTTTTAGTGATTGTGAATTTGTTGAGAATTAAGTTTTGGTGTTTCTTTTCCAGTATTGTAAATACGACGTTGATTTACAGTTAATATCAATTGTTTCAACGTAAAGCATTATAAAAATAAAACTGATTTACAGTATATTCGTGTAAATACAAAACTGATTTACAGTATATTCGTGTAAATACAAAGCATATTTTTACAGTATATTCATTGTAAATACAAAGCATATTTACAGTATATTCGTGTAAATAAAAACTGGAAAAAATTATGTAAATATTTTGGACGTTCTAAAATATTTTGGCGACCAACTGAGATCATGAATATCGTAATTGTAATATTTGAATTGTTTTCCAGAATAAAATCAATAAATGAGGAATATTTTGCAAATTGAATATTATATTTTGCCACAAAAATAGAAACAGATTGCCTAAGGTCAACCGGTACCTATAACTACTTTCCTAATCGGTTTCCTTAAAAAAAAAATAATAAAAAAACTGCCTTATTTATTTAATTCGAAATTTGAAAAAAAACTGCCTAATTAATTCAATCTGCCGAATTAAATAAGGGAAAAAATATAAACCTAATTTAATTAATAAGCTACCACGTAAGCAATATGGTTATTTACAGGAAATTAACGAAAGGTTGGCTAAAAATAAATTGCTAGTGTTTAAGATGGCTACGCAGCCAATGATTTCGAAAAGGAGAAAATTTTATGTTGTGTTTGTGAGTCACGAAAAATGAGATAGAAATAAGTGTGAAAAGTGAGAAAATATACACAAATTGTGTCCAAGCTTGTATAAATTTGAATGGATTTGTTTTCCACCCATTTTTTCACACAACATGAAATCCGTTCATCAATTATACATTTTCCTCTTTTTTTTTCTTTTTTTTTTTTTTTGTTTCAAACGGACTTTAAGCACTGCCGGCCCTGGGCTAAGGCGGGGTAGGCCCAAGCCTAGGGCCCCATATGTGGATGAGCCCCAAAAAATTTACACTTTTTGCCTATTTTTAAGAAAATTTACATTTTTGACCCATTTTCTAAAAAAATTTACATTTTTTACCCTGAAAATTTAAATTTATTAGTAGTATAAGACCCCAAAATATTGAATCGCCTAAAGCCCCCGGTGAGTTTGGGCCGGTCCTGACTTTAAGGGTCGAGGGCTTTGTCAAGAATCGTACTCCTAAAGTCTGGCCCGACCTCAATAAAAAAAACTTGAGATGGACCCGAGTGTCTCTTGAGCTTTGAAAAAAGGGTCACGACAATCCGATCCTTTTGACACCATTACATATTATATTTTAATACTCTAGGTAAGTATGATAATAAAACATAATAATTTATGTAAGTTATATGTATAAAGGAAATTCTACTTTTAAGATTATCTTTGTCTCAATAAATCAACCACATATATAAGTTTCATATGGACAGCCTAATAATTATAGAAACATCAAGAGTGATTTATTATAAAGATATTAAAACTTTTGACTTATTTTTGGACAAAATATATCCCTAGACCTATTTAAGCCTCTCTTATATTTTTTTTTTCTATCTTATTTCACTCATTCTGTGCGATTTAAAATGTTTTCCGATGATTTTAGATGGTTGATGATATTCGATGGTTGGAGATGGTTTAAGGTGGTTGATGGATTCTGATAGTTTAAGATCGTTGTAGATAATTCCAATATAATTCAGAGATAATTTTGTCCAAAAATCTAGATAAAAAGTCTACTTTGTGATATTTTTCAAATAATAACTGTAATCTTGATATTTTTCTAATTATTAGGTCTACTATGAATTCTTTTTACTAATGTATAAGACTACAAGTCAGCATTTTGGAAAAATGAGGAGCAAAATTCCGGAAAAATACGTTACCCAATATGCTCTTTTTCTTTTTCTTTTTTGACAATTAAGGTTGGAATTATCATTAGTTGGCCAAACTGTAAACAAACTTACAAATCTAGAAAACCCAAAATATAAAGCCAATCAGAAAATTAGATTAACACACACACACACACACACACATATTGTTTTTGTTTAAGGATAAGTAAAGAAAATGAATGATTAAAAGAGATTTATAGCGCATAGATTCGATGCAATCCACACGGCCAAGTGAATTTTTAAAATAGTATACATTTAAACAGAATTGTACTCTTTTATTTAGAGGGTTTGTTGTACAAACCAATATGTGGTTACGATTGGCATGACAATAAACTTGTGTCTGTAACACACCAAGAGAAAATAATATTCCTATAAATAAGTTATTGTTTCAGTGAAACTATATTGATCAAGATAGATCATAACATTTTTTTTTCTCGAAAATTATGATGAAGAAGTTCACAAAAAAGTATATGAAGCTTCGGAAGGAGAAATATCCAGGGGAAGACGAGCCGCTTTCGATGCCGGAAACAGAGCACTGTTGGAAGGAAATTAAAAAGAATGATGAAATAAGAGAAGAATATTTTATTTGCGATGAGACGCCAAGGAAATCAAACCTCATAGAGACTATAGAGAAAGTGCTATTGGCAAGGGAGATTAAGCAGCAGCAACAACAACAACAACAACAACAACAACAATTACAACAACAACAACAACAACAACAACAACAACAACAACAAGTACAGTCCAAATTGAAGAGAAAATGATGATCATAATTTCCTTTTTGTTATATAGCTCAACGAGACGTGTACAAGGGATGGAAAATGATATATTTAAATGTAATTGTGCCCTTGTTTTAGTTTGCATAGATCTTTGTATTTTTTGTATGTGTAGTTCTTGGCTGGGAAAGAACGTGTAATTCATCGTAGGCTTGTTTCATACCATCTGTTTGATCATAACAAGATTAAGGACCAAAACACTATAAACATAAAAGTTCTGGTACCAAAATGATATCATGCATGTAATATTCCTAGGGCTAGGGATGGAACATAATTTATGGAGAAATTGCCACAAGTACTACCATCTCATAATATTTTTCTCATTTTTCATCAAAATTATAATTTGAACAGATTTATTAGTGGAACAAATGTACAATATAACCAAAATACCCACTTTTTCATGTTTATTATCTTCCCTTCTCTCTCCGGTTACTTCTTCTCCATCCCTTCATTCTTCTTTCTACATAAAAGCTCAACACGTCCTTTTGGTGGCGACCGTTGCAATAGTCTGGCTATGAGAGGCACAAAAGGAGGATGAAAAAACAAGATACAATCAATGTTATGCCGTCGTTTTAACAATGTAAAAACGACACCCCGAGAGCAAAAACAACAAGAATTGACAAAGTTCAAGACCTAACTATCGACGTGTTGAAACCATCGGCACAAAACCATTGGCGTTAGACCATCGGCGAACTTCATGGCCGAGACTATCGGCATAAAACTATCGGCGTGAAACTATCGGCGAGCTTTATGGCCGAGACTATCGGCGCAAAACCATCGGCCTTAGACCATCGGCGAGCTTCATGGCCGAGACTATCGGCATAAAACTATCGGCGAGCCTACGAGACCTTCGGCATGAACTCGGACTATCGGCACGCGAGACCTTCGGCGAGATGAACCATCGTCATCGGCGTGATACCATCGGCCAAATACTATCGGCATGATACCATCGGCCAAATACTATCGGCATGATACCATCGGCCAAATACTATAGGCATAGCAAGAATGGCCAAGTAAAACCATCGGCCATGGACTTGGGCCACGACCAAAAGTGGCTTCTTTAGTCTAAATTGCCCTCTATGCCCATTCACACTCCAAAATGAAAAGCTATAAATACCCATCTACCATTCATTCACAAGGAAGTCTTTCTCGACTTAGAAAATCTCTGTTTCACTCCCGACTCACTATATTTTCCTCTCTCGACACTCGAGACGAGATATGCCCCCCCACCTCGTCTAATGTTGAGCGTCGGAGCGCGCGCCAGGGGAAACCCCTCCGCGTCCCTCTAGTTCACGTTTCTTGTCTTTTCAGGCGAAGAACACGAAGAACGCGAAGAACCCGAAGATCGTGAAGAACCCAAAGAACACAACGGACTAGAAGGACTCGTTGAACCCGAAGAACGCGAAGAACCCGAAGAACACGACGGACTCGAAGGACTCGTCGAACACGAAGAACGCGAAGAACTCGACGAATCCGAAGATCGCGAAGAACCCGACGAACTCGACGAACACGAAGGTGAACTAATCACGGAGTGACGGGAAACCGGAAACCTCTTTCCGGCGAGACAAAGACTACGAGACGAGAAGATTTCACCACACCCAACCTACGTGCGGTCATAGGGTCCGGCCCTAGACCGAACCACAGACGGTTCTAAGTGTTGACCCAAAAACGGCGTTAACAATCAACATGATTTATATCTTGTTTCAAAACTCTTTCTAAAAAATATATTTATGTGTATATCAATCACTGTAACTGATGGCTTTGCAAGGGTTTGTTTTAGTGTAATTAATTATTTGTATATACGGTTTCATCATTTATGGCTTTGAGTTTTTTTTTTTTGGTCAAAGAATGATTTTTTTTGCTATAAACTATAAAGAACCATACCAATCGTGTAAAGAGTCAGTGAACTGTTTAAAGAAAAAGTAATAGTATCATTATTAATCAACTCCCAAATTTAAATTTTGTACATGAGACAAGTTTCGGTGGTCGTTTGTAAATGGGACAAGGTTCGGTAATTTTTTTTGAAGTAGGAATATTTCTCATTGACCGGTTAATGACTAGAGAAAAGTGTCAATTGTTGACAATTATGTCAACAAATCATGTCGATTGTTGACATATATGTGTCAATTGGTGACATTTATGTCAACAAATCAACCATTTTTTCAGTGTTGTCATTTGTTGACATATATATGTCAATTGTTGACATATATATGTTAACAAATCGTCAAACAAACTCATATTTCTTAAAAAAAAGATTTCTTGATACAAACGAGACTCAAAGAAAAAAAATAAAAAATAAAGAAGAGGGTTAAAATGGATAAAAAAATATTCTCTCTCCTCCTTTTACTAGTATTTTTTTTACCAAGTTATGGTTTTGGTGGGAAATAGGAAAAATATTATGAAATGTTAGTATTTGCGACAATTTCTCTAAATTATGTTCCAATCCAGTAAAAAGTCTAGCATTCTTAGGCCCAAATTTCCTCAACCCCATAAGAAAATGGGATCGCCCAAAAACCTGGCCCAAACCCCCACACCAGCTCCCCCCTTGCCAGATTAGCCTTTACGCGCCCACGAGCACCCTCTTCTCCTGCCCGCGTGTGTTTCACGCGCCCATCCTCTTCGCTCGTTTGGCCCTTCCCATTCCACACAAGCCTCCCGCCCAAGTGCAGTTCTCTCCGCCTGGAAGCCATTTCGCCTCACCCAAATGAGCCTCTCGCCAAACACTATTTCATGCTCACCCAAAAGCACCAAACCACCCATCTTGAAGCCAAATTCGGATGGGCCCCACAAAATACCTCGAAAACACTATAAATATCCAATTCACTCCAATATTTTCTCAAAAAAGAGAAAAAAAAACAAGACAAACTCATGCCAAATATCTCTCTCACTTCTGTCCCTTGATTATTTTCCCACAATAATATTTGAGACAAAAAACACAAAAGATGAATAATCTACTTTCATTCTCTCTAGAATGTGAGAAAAAATATTCACTCTCTCTTTAATACTTTCTCTCACAAACAAATGCTAACAAAGCTAAATTATATTCTCTCTCCAAATTGTCCAAAAAAAGCTTGAAAAATCGATTCTCATGTTCTTCACTTAATAAAAGTAATATCCCACCACCGCACTCATAATCTCTCATTAGAACCGTGAATTGAATGACGTTTCGGGTTTAGGCCCTAAAGTGATCTCTCTTCTCAGCTTCAAAAGGAGTTTATTCCACCCCTTTAGTCATAAGTCAAAGGTCTTCCGGAACTCTCGGTCATTCGGGTTCTTACCCCAATTTTCCTTGAGCATTCCGAGCCCTAGAAAAGTGACTTCATGCCCATCAAGACAAGTCACGTGACGAAGTCCGTTCACGCCACGTGTCTTTGAATGTTTTTCGAAAAAACATATTAACATATATCAACGTGGAATAACGCCAAAAAAATAATGAAACTCTTGCGTTCCACGGGACTTATGTAAAAACGTGGAATACTTTTACTTCCAAATTTTATATTTGTGTCTATTTAAAGCAATACGTCCAGCGTGTGTTTGTTCTCTTTGCAAGAAAAACCATCGTTTTATTTTGTAGTCCTCATTCCAGCAGTGTGTGTTTCATTTGTAAGTACATGATTGTCTTTTCCCTATTCCTTGAATTGAAATATTTGATTTTGGGACATACCCGACATTCACCACACGAGCTACTTAATTTGGTCATTAAGTTGGTGACCAAATTAAATAGAGGATCAGGTGATTTCAGTGGATCGCCTTGAAATAGACAGAGATGTGGATAGAAATTAATTAGAGCTAGTAGCTATGAATAAATGATTGGATACAGCATAGTCATTTTATACGAAGCAACTTGTTTTCTATTTTTCTTTTCATTTTATTTTGGGTGACGTATGATGCAAGGTTTGAGATACTATCTATTCTGCCATGACAAAGATTTATGGATGTACTCCTTATCGCAAGGGCCGTAAGTTTTTAGAGAAAAAGATAGATTTTCTATAATAAATAAATATAAAATTAGTTTCCATGACTTTTATTTTTTTTATTTAAATTTATTTTATTTATATTTTTATTTAGAATTGCGGTAAATCTTGATTTTTTCACAGTAAACCTCGATTTTTATGAAGTTTTTAACTAGGTTGGGTTGATTTTTTGCATCACGAAATTCTCTACCAATACCGATGCGACTAATCTCAATTTTACGGATATTTCATGGTTTTGTACGTTTCGCTACCGATATATGGTAATAAGTGCTATACTGCGCGGTTACCCATCGAACACTCTGGTAACTCAAACCTTGATATGATGTATCATTATTTTAAATGGGTTTTGTTTATTTTCTAATTTAATATGTGAGTATGGCTTTCACGTTGTATTTGAGTATTTCAAGTGTTTTTTCATTATTTAATAAGAGTCTATATTAATTATTATAAAAGCATAACAATGAATAATAGAAAATAATAACATATATATAATATGAGTTTAAGTAGAATATTGTATTTCTACTTTTAGTTTTTAAATATATCAAGTTTGTAGCTCCAGTTTGGTAAAATAACAAAACCATACTTTCGAAATATAAATTAATCATATATATATATATATATATATATATATATATATTTTAGTGATTTTTTCCCTACTTTGACTCTTAACATATTTTTGTAAACTTAATTTTATCCCTCTTATTTATGATAAAAAAAAATCTCTCTCTCTTTCTCCATATGCACCTTAAATATACAAAGAAAAATGATCGGATCGAGGACGTCATTGTTTTCCTCTTGAAGGGGCTCGGGTGCTTCACCTTCGGGGTTGTCATCGGTAGCTTGCTCTGAGTCTTCAATCTCTGGTCCTAACGGGTACTCCGGTGCTTCTTGCTCGTCGAGACGTCGTCTATGAGGACGTCTTGTCCTCAAAGTCTCCCCGACAACGCCGGCGAGATGGAAGATACTCGTCTTGATTCGCGCCATTCGTGTGTCTCGATCGCCTTGTACGGGTGCGAGGAGAGCCTCCTCTCGGACGGCGTCGTTCTCTTGGGCTTGGCCTGCTCGTGCCCGAGCGTTGAATGCGACGCTTCCCGCCGAAAGAAATGAGAATTGTTTTGGACGAAAGGGGCAACGGTGCAGTAGAATGAGAGTTTATAGTTAGTTTTATGGAAAAGTAAAGTTTGAGATGATTTGTGACTTGAGCTAGAGTTCAGGGGATTCATGTACTTAATCTTTTAACCAATTAATCACAAAATTTCATTAAAAAAATATTTTTAATAACATTTGTTATCATAGTCCTGGATAAAATAACTCGTATTAAATGATACAAAAACATTAACAAATCATTACACGTTTGAAATAATCTGATAAAGAACTAAGAAGTTATAAGAAGAAAAAGTAAAGAGATCAAAATAACGACAAATCATCAACGAAATAAAGAAGAACTCACACAACAAACTCAATAATAAAACGGCATTAATCATGAAATACGAGATAGAAGGAAAAAAAAAACCATGCGTAAGTTGCATGTTTTTCAAATTTTCAAATCAAATCCTTGGTCTCGTGATAAAAATTTGCATATTTAAGAAACTCCACGTCAGCTTCGAGCCTTGCCATAATCTCGGGTTTCAAGCTGACGTAGGCCTCAATTCCACCGCCGCGTTTTGAGTCAAAAAAGCTAATTTCGTTGTCGTAATTCAACGCCGCCGCGCTGACCCACGCAGGCTCGCCCCACCCAAAGTCGGCGTCGTAAAGAGGAAATCTGCAGAGACTGTTGAAGCTAAACTCTAGAAACTCGCCGCCTTCCATCTCTACCCTCCTCATTTCTTCCACCACACGCTTCAGATTCGGGTCCTCACCGGATTGCCTCATCTTCTCGAGAAACTCCTTGTCCACTTTCCTTATCTCCTCCCTTATCCTCTTCGCGACTTCTCCGCCATCGGCGACGACGCTGCCGCGGATGATCGTGAACGCATCGCGGTGGATGTTTCCGAAGGAGCTCATCGGGAGTGGCGGGTCGAGCTTCTGTCGGATATTCACCGGGTGGGCCAACATGATCACCCTCTCTCTCTCTTCCTCGGCCCCGTCCTCGCTCGCCGAGAGAAGGCGAGAGAGTATGAAAACCGACAATGCCTCGACCCGGGAGACCCAACTTCCGTACTTTGCCCTAATCGCCTCGATCGCCGGAGCGTCGAATGAGAACATCTGCAACGTGACCTGGGTCGTGATCGATAAGGTGGGGTCCAGAACCAGCTCGTCCCGAGGAGGGAATAGCTCCGCCGACGCGAAAACTGGCTTCTCGATGGCGGTTGAGCCGCCCCGGGATAAGGCGGCCAAGGACTTGATGAAGCTGATGAGAGAGAGACCATCGCCGAGCTGATGGGAGACGCAGATTCCGACCGCCACGCCTCCGCCGGAGAACATGTTGAGTCGGATTCCGGCGGCGAACTCGTTCATCTTGTTGACCTCGAACGGAAGGAACTTCGAGAGCTCGCTAGGGTTAGGGTTTTTTATTACCTCGGAGAGCTCGTGAGGGCTCACGACTCGGGCCTCGGAGAAGAAGATTCCCTCGTCATTGCAGTCGACGAACCGGTCTTTTCTGACACGGCCGGCGAGCGGGTAATACAAGGATAGGGCGTCAGAGAGAGCCTTCTTTATTCGGTTCGATATCTCGCCGATCCCAGGCTCGTCGGCTCGGTCGTTTTTCAACTCGTAGAAAAAGATTAGAGGACTGTACATTTTGGGAGATATTTGGTCGAGATAAGAGAGTGTGTAGCGGCGAAGATGGTCAGGTGTTTCCGACGACGGTTTGATGATCTCTTCCGAGGTTACTTCCACTTCAATCTTCATTTCTATCGAAACTCTAATATTTGTATTCCGTAACTTCGAGGTGGTATGTATATCTTCTGAATTACGTACTTTGGTTTTTCTATAAATATTACGCTACCATGCCCACATATAGATTTGATTGAAGACGGATATTATAATAAATGAATCTTTGAAGTTTTCTAAAAGGAATTATTTAGCAGCTTTGTAGAGCAACTCTTTTCTTTTTTTGTTTTTTTCGTCTTAAAGTTTGAAATAAGTATTTGTCATCGTTTATCTGATTAAGATATCTAACTTTCACGTGGTATTTATTTCTTGATGTCGCTAGAATTAACTGTCTATTAATTACTAAATATATGCGTGGGCGGGGTTTGGGTTTTGGAAAGATTTGTAGCAGGTATTTGGATAGGATTGATTAATACTCTGTGAGTTTGCTCATATGACTGTAAGCAAGCTATCAATTTGAGATAAGGTATCGATTGCCAATATCATCTTTAACCCTCGTCTTCGTCGGTTCCTTTAATTAATTAATAGAGATTTGTTAATAACTAGACTATAGTTAGAGGGGATATTAAAATAGTAGCCAATCTATTAGTTTATTTAGCTAAATAGCTAATATTACACGTAGTACCAAAAATGCCTTTTTTTAACTTCACTTTCTCTATCTCGAATAGAGCCTCCTCCAGAGAGTTTCTGGTCCAGTCCCCGGCGATTATCTCGTCCCCGTCACGGCTGGCCTGGTAGAGAGCGAGGGCTTTGGTGAGGAAAGCACCGACGCTGAGGCGGTTGCTCTCCTCCTCGCGGAGGGATTCATAGGCCTTGACGGCGATTTATGTGTTGGCTCCGGCGAGCTCCTTGTTCTGGACGAAGGACATGAGGGAGTTGAAGAGGTCGGAGATTGGATCGACTAGGGTTCCGTCGGGGACGAAGCCGCCTTCGGCGACGGTGACGAGGTGGGCGGGGTCGTCCTGAGAGCCGTCCATGCACTCCCAGGGGCGGTCGGAGTCCAGGGCGCCGATGTCGGCGGCGATGGCGTGGACGGGGCTTCCGCCAATCTCGATCCGGTCGCCGCCGAACTCCGCCGTGCGGATCCGGCCTCCGATTCGGGTGCCGCCCTCCACGACGGCGAGCTCGAACGCCCCCGGAGCCGCCGAGTGGAGGCAGTTGGCCGCCGTGATGCCGCCCATCCCCGCCCCGATTATCAACACCCTCGGCTTCCCGACCCTCGTCGGACACGATCTCCTTCGCTTGCGCCACCAATCGCTCCGACGCGGCTTGCTCCCAGCCTTCGCCGGTCATCGGTTCCGTCGCGCGCACTCCCGGTCGATCTGGCCTTAAAATTTGTTTGATTCGCTGATCTGTTTGAACGCATTGATTGACTGAAGCTCTAATTTACTTATGTAGTTAATCTGATTAACTAACCTATAATCAAGCTAATTTTCACAAACTGTTGGTAAATATATTAGTTAATATAGTTTACTAAGTTAGTTAACCTGATTAACTAACCTGGAATCAAGCTAATGTATAAATCGGTTGGTAAATATGTAAGTTAATCTAGTTTACTAAGTAAGTTAATCTGATCTGTTGGTAAATATGTTAGTTAATCTAGTTTACTAAGTAAGTTAACCTGATTAACTAACCTGGAATTAAGCAAATGTTTAAATCGGTTGGTAAATATGATAGTTAATCTAGTTTACTAAGTAAGTTAATCTGATTAACTAACCTAGAATCAAGTTAATCTTCAGAATCGGTTGGTAAATATGTATTCTATTTATACGTTGTTGTGGGGTTTAAAGCTTAGGTCATCCCTTCCGATCAACATTTCCTTCACCTTCCTCACCGCGAACTCTATCCCCACGCCGGGAGTCGTGTCCTCCACCGCTTCGGCGGCGGCGATCGTCGCCGCTACCTCCTCCGCCACCATCCTGGCGGCTCCGGAGCCAGAGCCAATGGTCAAGGCTCGGAGAACCTCGTCGAGCTGCTGGCCGCGGCGATCGCCGGTGCGGTCGATGCGGTCGAAGCGCTCGTCGGCGGCTGATCTTCTCCATCTTCTGCGTGAGTTTGTAGGTTCTTATAGACGTTGTAGCGGTTTGAACGGAATGCCGTGTCAACGAGCTCGAGACCTTCGCGGAGGGTTTCGGAGAACCTGTCGAGCTGAGATTGCCGGAACTCCGGGAGCTCGACGCCGGAGAACTTGATCTCCTGTATGATTGGGAAGGTCTTAGCGATGGAGGCGTGGAAGTTCTCGAAGACGGACTTGCGGAAGTAGGATTTACTGTTATATTTACCATAGAAACGAATGATTTACTCAATGGTTAATATGATTTACTGTCGGATTTTTAGTCCACGATTGTTCACGGAAATAATTATTAAATCGTATTTACTGTTAGATTAACTAGTCATATTTACCATAGAAACGAATGATTTACTCAATGGTTAATATGATTTACTGTCGAATTGTTAGTCCTCGATTGTTCACGGAAATAATTAGTAAATCATATTTACTGTTAGATTAACTAGTCATCATCTCTGATACTTTTCCTGTTAGATTAACTACAAAATGTTACAGTAAATAAAATTTACTTTTGTTCTTGTTATGGTAAATAAGATTTACTGTTGTTCTTATTACGGTAAATAAAATTTATTGTTTTCTTGTTACGGTAAATAAGATTTACTATTGTTCTTGTTACGGTAAATAAGATTTACTATTATTCTTGTTACGACAAATAAGATTTAATGTAGTTTTTGTTATTGTTAATTAGATTTACTAATTTTTTTGTTATGGATGATATTATTTACTATGATAGTTAATAATATTAACCTAAGGGTATAATTGGAATATTGAAATGTTGTCATGATAAATTGGCTATTTTCCTAAATATGTTAATAGTTTGGCTATACTTTTAAAGTAGGGGTGTCATTTTGGCTAGTTCTTTAGCCGGCCCTAATTAATATTGGATTTTGGGTTTAATTTGGTTTTTAGCTTATTATTAATACTAGTTATTGATACATTATTTTCTCAACAAAATATGTGATTTCGTATAATAAAATTGGTATTTCAATCTATAAATAAAAAACGTAGATTTGCTCATCCATATATCCACATTCTCCACTTAACGGAATACTTAAAAGCTATAAAAATAAAATATGTAAGTTAAGGTATTTACTTAGAAATGGTAAACATTAGTGTATAAGTCTATAATGCCAAAAAAAATGAAAAGCATCCGTCTTTGTTATTTAAGTCCTGTGGAACGCAAGAGTTTTCTATTTAAGTAAACGTGGAATACTTTTACTTCCAAATTTTATATTTGTGTCTATTTTTTTTTGTTAGCCTTTATTGCAAAATAATCAAACTCTTGCGTTCCACAGGAAGGAATTTCGGACCGAGGAATAAAGAAAATTTTTGTAAGTTTTGAAATGTATTGAGTTTAAGTGTTTTTTTTTTTTTTTTGGAGTCAAAATGAAAGTTTTATGAATGTATATAATATAAAAACTAGTTCGTATAATTGAATTAAACTAACTAATCAATAGTTGAATAATCAAATTTTTATAAAATGAAATTACAAAATTAATTAAAATTGGCAAATTGATTTACATCTAAGCGTAAAAGGTAACATTTGACAAATCATAATTCATGCACTGTTCTTCATCTTTTTTTTTTTTTTTTTGGGCTTAAAACCAATCTTTGAAAATTGTTATAACATTGACCATTTTTGGAGTTAAACTAGTTTGATGTTCATCGAGAACGTGGTTGAGTCTGCTACATGTGGCTTCGTAAAAAAAAGTTGATACGGATATGGTAAAATGTCACGTTCTACACGTGTAAAAGTGAAAAAAACTCCATTTGTACTCCTTCCGCACCATGCCAAAACGTCACGGTTATCGTCCAATCTGTAACAATTGATCTCAATGAGAGACGATCGTTAACTTTGAGAACTTAATGCATCTCTTGGATATGATTGGGAGATTAAATTCCTTGGCTGCCAAGCCATTGTAGTATAAAAAAGGCGTCCTTGAGGCCGATGGGCGAGAGGGCCGAGGAAGCTCGAGCACAGGAGTCAACACACACATGACCATTACAAACTCAACAAAGGTCATAAATGATCGACCACCGTTTGGGCGACCAAGTGGAATGTAACATTTTTCTTCAAAAATAACATTTTAACCTTTAAATATATTGTAAACATCCCTTAAATTTACTACTAGGACCATTCTTATAAAAATGTATATTTCTCGCACCCTAATAATTTAAAATATTTTATTTTATCAATACAATCTTGAAATTTTGGATAGTTCATGTATTCATGAAAATGATCGGTAAGTTGTAACAGTGGATAATAAATGGAGAATGTGTGGTGATAAATGACATATAAATAACAAGCATGAGTGTAACAATGTTAAGAAATGTTTGCAGAAATTCTAGCAATTTTTCATCCTAGATATTGGAATTGTAGGCTTAGGTTTGGTTCAGCTAAGTTAATTGGGTTAGCTTAGTACATACGTAATCGCTGAAGTTTTCCTTGTTTGAGTAGTTTCAGTGTTTTATGTTTCTTTATTGTTTTACTCTGTTGTTCTCAGTTCAGTGTATTAAGTTAGGATATTTTGGTCTTTTGTATTTTTGAGACCTTGAAATCGTTTTCTATTATTACTGTAGTTTCCCCCAAATTTCAAATCAATGAAAGAATTATTATTTTTTTTCAATTTTTGCTTTCTCTCTCCCTCTCTCTCTCTGAACTCATCTCTCAAGATTTCTGGCCATGAAATGGTATTAGAGCTCTTAGTTCTGCAACTCATAATCTGATCGAATCTTCATTGGAGTTCAATCTCTCATCTTTGTTTCAATTTCCTTCTTTGCCAACCTCGCTAATGGCGACTGAAGAAGCTTTGAGCGGAGAACGATCTGTAACTGGAGTCACATCGCGAAGAGTCTAAATCGATGATTCGATTGATCCTTTTTTTTGCATCACACAGATTCATCGGGAATGATCTTGGTGACGCAGAAAATGAGTGGCAAGAATTATCCGTCTTGGAGCCGGTCTATGAAGATCACTTTTTCCATCAAGAACAAGCTCAAATTCATCGACGGTTCGATTCCAAAACCTAATGAATCTGATGCAGTCTCTTAAGCTCTTAGAGAAGGAAAAACAACATCGCCACGACATGTGGATTCTCAATTCCTGCACGGAAGAAATTTCTTCAAGTGTGATCTATGGAGAGTCCGTGAAGGACATATGGAAAGATCTCGACGAAAAATATGAACATAGCCACAGACCAAGGATCTTTGATCTGAGGAGCAAGATCATGAACGTAGATCAAGATCAGAAGTCCGTCTGTGTGTATTTCATAAAGCTCAAGACATTGTGGGAAGAGTTGAGCAATTATAGGCCAACATGTTTATGTTCTTGCGGAGGATCAAAATAATTGCTCAATTTTATGCAAAAATTAGTATGTTATGAAGTTTTGGATGGGGTTCAACGATTTCTTCACTACCATGCACTGTCAAGTTCTTCTCATGGATCCTTTACCGCCAATCAACAAGGTGTTTGCCATGGTGTTCCAAGATGAGAAGCAAAAGATCTGTCAATGCTGATACTTTTTCCGGCCAAGATCAACCTAATGTTGGAATTGATCTAGCGTTAAGAAAAAGTTTAACGCTTCGAGCAAGCGGTGGAATTTAAAAAATTTCTTTACAACAAGTAAAACGATTTTACTAACCTAGACAAAGAGCAAGTACATGTAAATTAAAAACTATTATGAGCATAAATGTTTACTAACCTTTTAGAAGCTTGAACGTTGAAAAGCCTTTGGAAGGTTGAAACGTTCGTCTCCCCTCGCAGCACGTCTCTTTTCTTTCCTCAAGAACTCGGGTTATCACGAAAGTTTCTATCACAAGAATCCTCGAGAAAGAAATGAATTAGTGTGTAGGCACTTTTAAACATGACAACTCAAGAACAAGTCTTAGAGTCGAAGAGCTAAAACATTAGGTCAAATGTGGACCTAGGTGCCAAAACAAAAATGAAAAGAAAACTAGAGAGAGAGAGGGAAGGGGCGGCAACCACAAGTTCTAGAGAGAGAAGCTCTCAATCTCTAACTTATGTGGGATGAATGAAATGTGAAGAATGATGGCTCTATTTATAGGAGAGGTTTTACCTTCAATAAGGTAGTTTCCTCTTCTATAGAATATCACATATTCATGAGCAAATATTGCCTTTATTCCACACAAGTCACACGGCCAAGAGGGGGCTTCTAGAAGCCTTGGATTTGTTTCCTCTTTTGTTTTGCTTCTCCCTTGACTCTAGTTGGCCGCCCATATGGATTCCTCAAATAGGAAATGTGTTTCCTCTTTTTCTTTTGACAAGTATCTACATACATTAATGCACAAAATAAACTCTCTTTCACACTATAGCATGAACGAAATTTAGCCTTCTTTTCCTAGGGTTGGACGTGCAAGGCTTCTAGAATGGGTTTCTAGATTTTTCTTCATTTGTTCATGACAACATAAGAAAAGCCCATTAGGAATTTTCAAGTAAAATTCCATGAAATGAAATTAATCCTCAAGGCCCAATAAATTCTTCATGGCCGAGTGTTTTAAGTTTCATTTGTCATCATATGACAATGTCAAAAAATTTATTGACATTCATTTCGTCCTATGTCTAAAAAGACAAAAATACCCTTTAGACAATTTTCGTAAAACTTGTCTCGTTCTTATTTTGACTTAGCTTCTAGTTTAACTATTCCTACTCGATATGATTTGTGACAGTGACCTAATGGATCCAAATGAACAAAGCTTGAGCTAAAATACTTGGACTCAAAAGTTCACAAACCTCTTCCAAGTTTAGCTTAATGTCAACTGACTCCACTAAATAGTTGACACTGAGAATCTCTCGGTTCAAATGAATTTATTTTCTACTCAAGAATTCAACTAATTGTGATGAGTGGATCCACTGAATATTATCTATGTTTACCATTCATGAATATCATCAGCTAGTCGGGATTTACAAAATTACCATTTTACCCTTCTAGCTGTTATTTTCTCAACTCCTTTGTCGCTTGTGAATAAGTTAGAAACAATGTATTGACGAGGAGCTAACAAGTCACATTGTTTCATCCAAAAGACTCAAGACTCAATTTGGACACTGGCCAGTTCATTTAATCACATTCCAAGGAACAAACATGAGGTGATATACATTGCATTTCAGCAATCTTGTACATGAATTCCATATCTATGAGAAATTCACAAAGTTATTCATGACATCTTCACAACTTAGTACTTCACCAATAGGTCTTGTTCAAAATCACATAGTGAGTCCGAACTCTGACTTTCTCATATGAGAATATGTAAGCTGTGAAATGGCATGTCTCATTCCAGGGTTAAGGTAAGCATGATACAATTCATACGTAGTGACTTCGAGACATAAGAGGTTAAATGGTTTGTTCTTATTTTGTCTCTAGAAGTGCACTGGTTAATTCAGTACCTTCTGAAGATACCTAGAAGAACTATAGAGTCTCCAACTCTCAATGTTCCATAACCAGACATCATAGATTCTCCTAACAATCGTACTGAGGTCAATAGTCCTTTGACCCTTAGATTGCGAATATATCGTTTGAAGCAAACCATGAAGAGTTTGTTCATGCAAATCTACATTTGTCTCTTCATGTGTTGTTAGGTTTATTTATGGACTAAAGACTAAGGTTTTATCATAAAGCTTCACACAAGGAATAATGAATGAACGTTTCAACTTTTTATAAATGAATAAGCAATTACAAGCAAG
The DNA here is from genome assembly GCF_054948205.1 of Urtica dioica subsp. dioica. NCBI lineage: Eukaryota > Viridiplantae > Streptophyta > Magnoliopsida > Rosales > Urticaceae > Urtica > Urtica dioica. Next base: position 7,902,315 of record NC_142767.1, on the reverse strand, counting down.
AGTCTTCGTGAGACTTTATTACATCAAATGTACAAAAGTAAATGCTACAACTCTTCTTGTGGGCACCATTGACAACACCTAATTCAGTGGCAATGACTGTGAATGACCAAAGAAAAGCCAACAAGAAGGATCGTCCAGTTTGTACTTACTGCAAGATGATTGGTCACACAATTGACAAGTGTTACAAACTTCATGGCTTTCCTACCGGTTACAAGACAAAGTCAAAGAATCGGGCAAACATAGCATAAGGCTCGTTCAACCATCACAAAGGAAAGCAAGAATCAAGCTGAGTTTCTGCATCGAAGTTGAAAAATGATCAAATCCACCAGATCATCAGCATGCTCTCCAGCCAACACACAATTTCAACCACACCTAAAGGTCAAAATGCTATCAACATGAAATTATTCCATACAGGTTCTTGCTGTTATAATAACAATCAGGTTGTACCTCTCATTCTAGTCATAGTTGGATTTTTTATTCAGGAGCGTCACGTCATATTTTTGCCAATAAGTCTCTCTTTCATAGCTTGAAACCTTGACTAATTTTATTGTGACATTACCAAATCACACAGTGATATGTTTATATTTTTATGGTGATATCTCTATTAGCAAGAATCTAGTGCTAAAAAATGTTTTATTATTTCCTAATTTCAAGTTAAATATCAATAAGATCTTTGACATCAGATCCTTCAGTCATTGTGTTATTCACACATAACTGTTTTGATATGCATGATATCTTGACCAAGAGGATGATTGGCAAGGGTAAGAGACTTGGTGTCCTATACATGCTCATGAATGATTCAGAATCACACGTCAACAATCTCACAGCTCAGACATTGCATTACAGGCTTGGACATCTCTCCTTCAAAAGATTAGAGTCCTGAAAAACCAAGTTATCTTACATGTCTTGCAATAAAAATGTCCCTTGTTACATATGCCCCTTAGCTAAACAACCTAGATTACCGTTTCATTCTCATAATGATCTATTAGAAAAGATCTTTCACCTTGTGCATTGTTATGTTTAGGGTCCCTATTCAGTGATCTCATATGGTGGTTTTAGATTTATTTTCTCACTCTTGTATATAATTGTAGTAGATTTTGTTGGATATATCATATGAGAATTAAATCTGATGTTCACAAGATTATTCCTCGTTTTTGTGCTATGGTGACTAATCAATTTCCTTGCACTACCAAACATTTCAAGTCAAATAATGAGAAGGAGTTAGTTTTTTCTGATTTATTTTCAAAATTGGGAGTGCTACATCAATTTTCTTGTGTTGAAACCCCCTCCTCAACAAAATTCAGTTGAGAGGAAGCATCAACACTTGCCAAATGTAGCTAGAGCCTTATACTTTCAGTCACAAATACCTATAGAATATTGGTCAGAGTGTGTGATGATTATTGTGTATCTGATAAACAGAACACCTACCTTTCTCTTATCACACAAATGTCTATATGGGATCCTATTCCAGACCAATGTTGACTATAACTTCATGAGAGTCTTTTGTTGTTTAATTCAAGGATTGAAATACCGAGAAAACCGAGAGAAAACCGGTTGGTATAATGGTTTTTGACACTTTCCTGTAGCAATATGAACATAACCGCTAGGTACCTAAAAAACCGTTGGTTACCAGCAAAAAAGCCGGATCGGTTACCGAAATCCCGAAAATCAGGTAATTTTTTTAAATTTTAAAAAATTGAGCCAATTTTTTTTATATTTTAAAAAATTTCAACCCATGATCGTGGGCCAAGTTTTGAAAATTTTGAAATTTTAAGCTGGGCATTAAATAATAGAGGGTTGATTGCTCTAATAGGTATGTTGAATTGCTAAATGTGATATATTGTAACGAAGATATTGTAGACTATATACATTTTTTTATCCTATGTATGAAAACACTATTTTTTTATAATGATGTGTTAAGTGGATACCCCTCGGTAAATCCGGTATTTGTCGATAAGCCACGTCGATAACGATAACTTCATCGGTACAGTTTACCCTTATCCTCACTGGATACCCCGATAAATCATTGGTATCTCCTGGTAATCCAGCAAAATATGAGTCCCGGTACGATATCGGTGGTAACTGTATTTCGATCCTAGCTTGACATATATCTATGAAGCATACTAATATATTTCTCTTGATTTTGTTTTTTTTTTTGTTGATTTTGAACAAAAACTTCAATTTTACTAATATTCATATCCAAATCCCATTAAATTAATATTGATAAAAAATGCAATGTAAATAGCTAAAATTCATAAAGGGTCCAACTAAAGCGCTAAGGTTTTATATTTTTTTTTATACATAAAAGACATATCTAAAAACAACATCTGTCAAAACATCACAAATTGAGATATATATACTTTCGAAATCGAAAAGATTTGTGTATCTTTCACTATTCGGATCAAAATACCTCTCAAAATGATAAAAAAACACTTTTCTCTCTATGAAAATACCACGATTTGCATATGGTCTATACTAACAAAATTGTGTATAAGTTTTGCTTAAGTTTTACCAACAATTTTTTTGACACCCCATTGAGTAAAAATCAAGTTTATTTTATTATGTTTACCTGATTTCTACAACAACAACAACAAAATTCTTCATTAGTGGGCTTCGTTAGTCGCTGGCGCCGCTTCCATCCTCCGCTTCATCAACTTTCCTCATCAGCTGCCACTTGTTTGATTCATTACTTCGTTCAAATAAATTCTCATGAAACACCATTATTGAATTAATTCCTTTTTTACCCCCTGGACTCGTACCTCGATTATGTTTCACCCCCTGGACTCGGAAATATTGCAGAACTAATCTCAGAACTTAAACACGTGTTACAACTTGCCACTTCCGTCAGTATTTGGACGTTAAATTTAACTTTTTGATGACGTGGCAATATTCTAAATACTTTTAATATTTAAATATTATTATCAGATTAAATAATTAAATATTTCTCTCTCTCTCTCGCTCTCTCTCTCTCTCTCTCTCTCTCTCTCTCTCTCTCTCTCTCTCCTTTCTTCTTCTTCTTCTTTTCTTCTCTGCATTTTTTTCTTTTCTTCAATAATGAACAAAACTCATCAAACAATTCGAGTTTAATCACAACCTCAACAATCAAAACCAACCTGAATCCATAAAAACATCACAAAAATCTGAAAGCCCCAAATTCCAACATATCTCAGCCAGAATTAATATATGTTGATGCTCGAACGGGTTTCGGAGTGACAAAAATATACCGCAGCAAGGACCCAGAAGATTCCGACAGCAACGGCAACAAGCACGTCATCATCTCCTCCCTCAGCCAAATGTGGGGCTCCCAAAACCCCATCGACCACTCCTTCTCCACCGTCTCCTGCGACAACTTCCCCAGGAACCCCATGGCATCCTGGCCCCGCCTCTCCTTCACCGCCAACCCACAGCACGAAGCCAGGGTCTACGAAAGTGCAACCTCCTTGTCCCTCGCCACATTTGCCTCCCTTCTCGTCGAGTCGTGAGGATAAGCGATGGACAAGAGCTGAGTGGGGTGTTGTGTTTTAGTTTGATGAGAGTCGTCTTCGTCCCTGGGGTGGGATCTGAGGAAATCCACGCGAATGGGGAGACCGGTCAAGGGTTTGGCGTTCATGGCGGCGGCGGCGCGGGAGGCGTCTTCCAGGAGGGCGAACTCGATGAAGGCGGTGTTGCGGTCTGGGAGGAACTTGAGGTCCACAATGTTGCCGAAGCGGAGGAACTCGTGGTGGAGCTGGTCCTTGGACAGGGCGGGGCTGAGGCCGCCGACCCAGAGGTGCTTGGAGGGCTTGACGGGGCGGGCGAACTCGATCTTGAGAGGGGACCCGCCCAGGGGGAACCCGTGGAGGCCCACCTTCGCGGCGGCGGCGGAAGAACACGAACGCGTACCTGCGGGAGGTGTAGGCGGTGACGCTCTCAACGCCGCCGTACTGCGAGAACAGCTCCCACAGATTGGGCTCGGTGACGCCGCTCCCAAGGTTGCCCTCACTCGAAAAGATGCAACAAAACAACAACAATAAGTAATAATGATCGAAGCTTTCTGTTGATTATTGAAGAAAAGAAAAAAAATGCAGAGAAGAAAAGAAGAAGAAGAAGAAAGGAAAGAGAGAGAGGAGAGAGAAATATAAATATTTAATTATTTAATCTGATAATAATATTTAAATATTAAAAGTATTTAGAATAATAGAAAATAATCTTATATCATTTAAAATATTGTCACGTCATCAAAAAGTTAAATTTAACGTCCAAATACTGATGGAAGTGGCAAGTTGTAACACGTGTTTAAGTTCTGAGATTAGTTCTGCAACATTTCCGAGTCCAAGGGGTGAAACGTTATCGAGGTACGAGTTCAAGGGGTAAAAAATGAATTAATTCTTAGATAATAAATTAAGCCCTTGTCTTGTACACCCATATGAAGGCAACGTCTTTGGCTATGAAATACAACCACTACGCGTGCTCGTCCATCAGAGATATGGTCGCTGCCACCTGAAAAATGCTTTTTTGAACAGTGAATTATTTGAAGAAGTTTATATGGAAACACCTTTGGGTTATGGTAGACAAGGGGAGCAAAGAAGTGTACGCAAGCTTCACAAGTCTATATATGGATTTAAGCAACGTGAAGGTAGTGGAATATCACTTTTACTCATGCTATTGTTTCTTTTGGTTTCTGTCAATCTATAAATCTGATTATTCTAAGTTCAAGCGTGGCAGTAGTGATAATTTTATTGCTACACTTCTATATGTTGATGACATTATTGTGACAGGTCTAAACATAAGATCGTTTTAGATGGAGTCAAACCTTTCTTACATTTCAAGTTTAAACTTAAAGATTTAGGTCCTTTAAAGTTTTTTTTTTTTACTTCGAATTGTGATAGCTAGATCAGCATATGGGATTGTCACAAGTCAAAGATAATATGCCCTTTAATTGCTTGCTGATTATAGATGCCAAGCCTCTGTCAACACCAATGAATCCAATGGTTTCTTTAAACTTTGTTGATGTGGTGTTCTTTTTTAGGAAAATACGCTTGTATTAAGTGATGTCATTTTGATTTTTTGTATTTTTGAGACTCTGAAGTCGTATTCTGTTATTACTGTAGTTTCCTTCAAATTTCAAATCAATAGAAGAATTCTTATTTTTTCCCTTTCAATTTTTGCTTTCTCTCTCTCTCTCGAACTCTTCTCTCAAGATTTTTTTATTGTAAAACTAGATAAGGACACCGTCTTCGTATATATTATTATCTGGAAGATTTAAATTTAAATTACAAAAAAAAAAAATCTTTAAGTTGATGTTTCTCTTGTATTTTGCTTACTCCTATTCCTGTAATTTTTTTTTGTTTTTGGTGTACTTGGTAAGATAAAATAACAACTGATGTTGTGGCTTTTTTAAAAATCATACTATTGCTAGAATATAATACTTGAGACGTGTATATCTAACTAACTAAGCTACTTTAAACATGTGATTTTGGATTTAGTCTATGTTTGACAATTTTTAGGGATCTAGCCAAATGGCTTATGTGGCAATTTTTAAGGTCTGATTTGACCTTATTTATTAATAAATTCGTCACTTTCTCTCTCCTATTTTTTTTCAAATAATTTTTTTGCATCAAAACTTCAAAAATTCGTATCTTTCTCATACGAACTCGAAATTGAGTGATTTCAAATCTTACAAATTCGTGGCGTCGAGATCTTCAAAAATAGACCCAATGTGTTTGATGAAAAATTATGTTTAATGCATCATATTTACATTTCAATTTTTTTTATAATTTCAAAAAATTTCCGTTATTTCCATATTTAAGGTAGATTTTTCTACATCTATGGTATTAAACATTATGTTTCATCAAACATAATGGATCTATTTTTGAAGATCTCGGCGTCACGAATCCGTAGGATTTGGAATCACTCAATTTCGAGTTCATATAAGATAGATATGGTTTTTTTGAAGTTTTTATGTAAAAAAAGTGTATAAAAAAATAGGAGAGAGAAAATGACGAATTTATTAATAAATAAGGGTAAATAATACCTTAATTATTGCCACGTATAATTAGGGATGGCAACGGGTACGGGTAAAGCCGGGTACACCTATTCTGTTACCCGTACCCGCTATAATTTTTTACCCGTTACCCGGACCCATTTACCCTGATTTTAAGACGGGCCGGGTAACGGGGATACCCGCCGGGTAAGCGGGTTAAAAATATTAGACCCGTTACCCATTTACCCGGTTTAAAAAAAGGGTAGCGGGTCGGGTAGACCCACTTACCCGTTTACCCGTTTATAAAATAAAAATCCATCAACAATATAAAATTTAAAAATAATAAAATTTAAGTGAAAAATATCTAAGTGCTAATACAAATTGATCATCTTCATTGTAATTTGGTCATCTTCTTTGTAACATATAAAAATTTATTATCTTTTTAAATATTTAAAAGTTAACGGGTCGGGTCCCGGGTAACCGGGTACGGGATGACTATTCCGTTACCCGTACCCGGACCCGTTAAAAACTGTAACGGGTATTACCCGTTTACCCGTTTACCCAAAAAGAACGGATATTACCCGACCCGAATAATTCGGGTAACGGGCCGGAACGCGGGTAACGAGTCAAATTGCCATCCCTACATATAATCATGTTGGCTATTTTCGTAAAAGTTGTGAAACATAGGTTAAAAACAAATTTCGTAGTTTCATTTTGACTATTTCGTTACAATACCCATTTTAAATTTGTTTCAACAAAATTAGGATTTAAAAAACTGCTGGGCGAGAGTGAGCAAAGTTGTCAAAATGAATGGCATTAAGTATCAGAACATAGTCCCTCAGAACATATTTTGGTTAAAATAAAAGTGTTTCGACTCTATTAAGGTGTTCGTTCACAATATTCGTTTTAAATCCGTTTTCCTTTATGTTTTTTTGGGTAGCGCAACGAAGCAACAAGTCCCACATCGAAAAAGAAGAATAGAAAGAGGGAGTATATAAGTGGAGGAAGCAGGAATAAGTATCGCTGGGCCTGGTAGCGCGGGCCTGTGACCAAGCGGAGCATTAAGGTGGGCTTTGGATGTGGGTCCGAATATGTAAGTCTAACTCGCGAGCGGAACGAGCTTGTGGACCTGTGAAAGTCTGGCAGGGAATGTATCCCGGACAAACCGTCTTTAGTGAGCGAGCTAATTCGGTGTCCCGTGACTACCGGCCTGGTGGGTCCTACAGTCTGGGTGGTGGGACCGCCTACCTGTATCCTCCACCGATCGAGGCGCGGTGATACGTCTGCCCCGATAATGGTCTCAACCTCTTCCGTAGGCTTAATTCCTCGCCCCCACACTCCCATCTTTTTACTACAAGAAAAAAATAAAATAAATAAGTATTACTTTTATGATTTTATCGACTTAACTTCTTAAATCTAAATTTAATTTTCTTATATTTACTTCGGATTTTCTAAACTATATTAACTTGGTGTAATTTCATGTCAATCCTTTCGATTCCGTGACTGTAGACTCAGAAAATGGGTTTGGGAATCTCGTTCCTGATCGGCCTAAAAGCCTTGGTTCTGTTCTCATCTTTCGTCTACCTCAGAAGCTTGGAATTCGGACTCGTATCGATCCCGTTTCTCTACGCCTCTCTGATATCAGCCCTGGTCTCGATCGCTTCGATCCCGCTCATCGACCTCCCATTGCTTCTGGCCAAGAGGAGAGACGGAACTTTTCCGATCTGGTCCTTAATCCTCTTCAGTCCATATCTCTACTTCGCGCGTGCCTTCTCGGCGCTCCGGAGGCTCTTCAGCGGCGAGGAGCCGTACACGGAGGTCTCCGAAGGCGTGTTCGTCGGAGGATGGCCGTGCTCGCCGGAGAAAATGCCGCCGGGAAACCCTGCCGTGGTGGACTGTACGTGCGAGTTTCCTAGGGTTTCGGAGTTTTCGAAAAGCGCGTATCTGTGCGTGCCGACTTGGGACACGCGGTCTCCTCGGCCGGCGGATATCGAGTCGGCCGTGAAGTGGGCGTGTCGGAAGCGGGAGATGAATATTCCGGTGTTCGTTCACTGCGCTTATGGTATGTGATTTTTTTTTTTTTATCTCGTTCATCCATTGATTGTTTCTAGATAGGTAAGCATGCTTGTTTGACCATACAACACTAGATGTGTAGTGATTCTAACCACCGTTAGTTTTAGAAAGTCAAGCTTGAAAAGTGTCATTAACTAGATGCAGTATCGGATTTTTGATCCTTGTATGTGTGTGTGTGTGGATCATGTGCATTTTTTTCCTCCTCTCTATGAGGTTTTGACAGTGTTTCTGCTGCTAAGCTGTGATAGGAAGTTCAGAACTGAGAAGAGCTTCAAAATATATAATTCTTCGACTAAAGCGTTTATGAAAAACTTATGACAAGAGATTTTTTCAAGAAAACAGTTTAGCAATCAGATTCATGAGATACAGCTTAGCAATCAGTTGCAATCAGTTTATCAAGAAAACAGTTTAGCAATCAGATCCTTGTATGTGTGTGTGGTTGATGTTTGATTGGGATCAACGTAATAGCAAATTGAATACTTTGTTCCTTCAATTACCTTTGAATTGGAAGGATAAATGCTTTATGAGGCTGATTCGTATCAGCGGGACTCAAAGCCAGCCTTCAATGGAAACTGAATTTGACAAATCAAGATTGAAAAATATTTATTTGTTGAATGTGTGATAGCCGGTGAAATTGTGAATATTGTTTCCTGTTTAAATTTTTTCGATTAAGTAGATTTCTTATATATAATGTCTATTACGCGATGTTTGTGGTGTTTATGTTATTGAATGTTTATGATTTACAACATTTTTAGGGCATGGAAGAAGTGTTGCTGTAATGTGTGCTTTATTGGTGGCCATTGGCGTAGTGGAGAATTGGAAAGATGCTGAGAAATTAATCAAACAGAAACGACCCTACATTCGTATGAATGCTCTTCACCGTTCTGCTCTCGAAGAGTGGTCTAAGCACCGATTATCTCCTCTCAAGAAGAACTGACTCTAGAGTTCATGTGTTGCTTGACTGAGATTCAGACTTGAAACCATATTTGATGCTCTCCCTATAATTAATTCAAGGTAAGGTTGAAATTTGGATTACCACATCAAAACTGTGAAACGTTTGAAGTATAACATTAGTAAACAGTTCCATCACATTTGCTTCTCTTTCGTGTATATTACTTTAGCTTTTTTCACCCACTACTACCTCATTGTTGGATTGGATCTCACTAATGTAAAAATATTCCATGTGAAATTTATGGGTTATCACTATATATGACGTGTTTAGATTTCCAATGTATTTGGGTATTATACAAGATGTAAAAGAGTGACTTTAGTATCAGTTGCAATAATCTTTAGATGAAGTTTTTTAAATTTTCTAAAGGAGTTCTGAAATAAAATTAGGTGAAGGAACGAGAGTAATATGTATAGGGATCCGTTGGTAACGAGAAATGAGGTTACTTGTTTTTGAACGGGTCTTTAAAAAAGAAACCCGATCTGATTGATGAATCAAAAAACAATTATGGTTCAAGCGGGTATTAAAAATAGGAAAAGATATGCAAATTGAAGCCCATTCGAAAGAGGGGTACGGGAAAAAAATCATACACAAAAAATGAAGCCTCTAATATTCGAAAAATAATATGAGATGTTCCAAAATTGTTGAAGTATTTAAATAGGAGGATCACTACGACTATAGCCATTGATAAATTTACCAAAGATGAAAATGATTTATTTGCAGAGGGACCCTTCTCTTTTTGTAGGTTGGAGAATGGTTCACAGGTACAAACTATGTAACTTCATGGTATACCCATAGATTAGCAAGTTCTGCACCCTTCTTAAATGCTGCCTGCTAATAGTTTAGAACACTCTTTTTTGTTACTATGGGGGTCTTGAAGCCCAAGGCGAAAGAAACTATTGGACTAGATGGGGTACCAGAGAAAATAATTTTGTTTATTGAAAATTAATCCCTGGTTCAGCACCACCAGTAAAACTAAAACAAGGAGTTATCCATTAATTATCATTTACAACGAGCTAGTTTGAGATATTCCTATGAACAAAAACTTGGTACATATACATTCACAAGTGCATAAGAGGGTATATTTATTCAGACATCTTTTTCCTTAATTTATTTAGGGAATCAAAAATTTGCTAAGCAATGCAAAAGTAATTAACTTGTGTTACAAATATGTTTTCGAGTCTTTATACACCGCCTCGCTTGGCCGCTTCTGCATTGGTTGTCGTCATGAAGGATTCTCCACATCCACACTGGCCTTTTGAGTTTGGGTTTATAAAAATGAACTCTGATCTGCTTGAACACAAAGACAAGAGATGACCATAGTCAAATTAATGTAACAGATCAGGATTCAGATGTTCAGATCAGAGGAAACCATGAACGATTCCCATAATATATGCAAATTAGTACCTGAGCTTATCGTCGACAAAATCCATTTTTGTTCCGACGACGTGCATAAGGGCCTTGGGTTCAATCAATATTTTCACGCCCTTGTCTTCGACCAACTCATCGAATTTTCCTTTTTCATCTGTAACCAAGAACAACCAAGAAAACATTCTAATTCAATGATATTATAGATGAATAAAAAGTTTTAAGCCAACCAGAGGGAAATTCATGACAGAGAGGCACAAGCTCGTCCTAACTAGCTTCCATTGGTACTCATTTGGACGGAAACATTCAAATAATTATGCGCAATAGTTATTTGGAGTTCAGAATTGACACTACTCTCATTACCCTGGTTTAGAACTACAAGTATTACAATGTAAACTTACAACGGAAGCGTGGATTTCATATACCTCATGAATTATTTATGAAAAAAAAAAAATTAACCGACTTTCAGTACTAATGTTCTCCATCTCTACTTTCATCCTCAATTTTCCCCCAAGTTCAAGATACTAGATGAAAATATTCTTACTTCCTCTCATCTCCCAGCATTTCCCTACGATATTTTTTTAATTTACTATGGGATAGAAAAATTGCGGAAAAATAAAAATCCTAAAGAGGATTTTATCATAAACTACAACCATCAGGAACATGATTGAATTGAATCAGAACGCAACATAAGCTCTTCTCGATATTTCTACCAGCAACGATTGGGATCAGATTACGCTCGGCGTTTCTAGGTATATTTATCTGAATCTGATAAGCATATACACAAGTACAAATCTCCATGGATCCTCAGAATCGATAACAATGGCTGAAAGGGTAAGATAGTAAATGTACCGGCGTAATTGAGGGTGTAGGATAAGCCGTTGCAGCCGCGGGCCTTGACGCCGAGGCGGAGGAAGGAGCGCTGACGTTGCCGGAGAAGGTGGCCTATTCGCTCAGCGGCGGCGTCCGTCAAGCTCAGAACTTGCCGTCGCAGAGCCTTCGCCATCACCGAAGACGACGCTGAAGCCGCCATAGTTTCTCTCTCTCTCTCTCTAACGGACGAAGTAAGTCAGAATTCTTTCTGGTATGTTCCTTGGGCTTGGCTTGGCATGGTACAGTTTCTAGAATTTCGGCACCTCATCCCTCAATTTATAAATAATTCATCCCTAATAAATGACCTATACTTAATATTGAAATTGTAACTTACCAATGCTCCCAGATTTTAAAATGAAATAGTCAATTTTGATAATGTAATCATTGATTTAAATCTTACAATCAATATTTATTGCAATTAATCATTCTCCTAACTTTTTAAAATATTATAGCTAAAATTTCATTTTATTAAAAAAAATAATCCACCCAACATGCAATAAATTAATTAATTAATTAAATAGTAAATTTAATTTATTTTTTAGTTAACTAATTTACTTCGGACCGCGATTTCATTTTATAAATGTTAATGATCGGTTTCAGGCCGACGCTTAAGACTTCCGATTCGACTCAAAGTCGGACCTTGAGCGTGGGTCCCATGTCATCGGTATACTCTGACCTCGTAAGAGAGGTAACTTACGACGCTCGACAGAAGCCGCGAACTCAAAGAGTGCGAATAGATTTGCTGCAGTGTCGAGGTGGGGGGAGGCTCATCTCGTCTTCAAACTTTAGTCGTTTTAGAGAGGAATAACTGAGATTGACTTTCGGCTAAGTTTTTAGAGTTCAAAGAACTTACCTTTTCCTCATGCCTTGCGTATCTATTTATAGAGAACGAGAAAAAAGCTTATAATAATCCGGGGAGTATCATAAATGTAAATATGTGGTGAAGAGGCGTCACATATGAGAAGGAGGCGTTAAATCCGTGTAGCTCCACGTCTCGCGTTTGTGTGACTCGTGGGATCTTGTGTTTAATTGAGGTCCTAATATCAGAACCTTGTGTTTCGAGGTCATAGTGTTGATTTTTTTCCTTTTTGCTGTTGTTTTTTAGCTTGATGTCACGGCCCGTTTTTCAGCACGATTCGTGACCCGTAGCGTTGCTTCCGTTGGACCATCTAGACTGGCAGGTGAGTGCGGGACCCAGGATGGAAAGACCCTTTTGAGTTACGTGGACCGACCCAGTTGAGTTTGGGGCATCTGTCGCTTATCGTGGATCTGACTTTGAAGAAGGGCAAGACCATCCGACTAGACCATTCTTGCACAAACAAGTCGGGAATTGGAGTTGTTCCCCGATGAGCCCAAGACAAGGCGAAACCAGTCGAAATGGTCCGTATGGAGAAGGCTGGCCGACGTGCGAGATGAACGTCGAGCACCGCATAGTCTTCTAAAAGTAAGCCCGTATTGGGCTCTAATTATAGTATTTTACGGAAAAATTACCCATGATTAACCCCCTTCTCCTCAATTGCTTGTGTGACTTGTTTTGCAAGAAACTGAACATTTTGTCATGTCTTATTCACGATCATTGTGTATCCTTTTTTATGTGGATGTTGACTTATCCATTCGGAATATGTGGCGCTACATCGGTACATGATAAATAGCATATTTATCCTCATAGGTATTCGTGGTGTTGTGATAACGGTTAATAAGTAAATTTTTTTATAGAAGGCGGCCGTCTCAACGACATATTAATAACATAAATATTGTCCTGATTCCAAATAAAGAAAAATATATGACCGTACGTTACGTTGTGTCTCATTCTCTATCGTATTCATTTTCATCACTACCGTCTACACATAATAGGGTTACTTTGGGTTTAGACTTGAAAGTTGAGTTTTGATTTTTTTTTTTTTTTATATAAATATGAAACTAATAAATTTACATCAAACTTGATCTCTCTTTCTTCTTGTTGATGTCATAAAATACATAAAACAATTGTCTCGGCGATCACACATATATGCCGAACAGACTCGGTTTTATAACAAGTGTGAAGACCGGATTGTTCTTATATTAGACGAATCTCAATACAAGAAGTGCAACAACCCTTCTGTGGCTACAACTTCTCGCAATCAACCATTGCTAGAGTTCAACAATTTGGAATTATACCAAACTGATTCTGATCTCTACAAGCCATTGCATACAGCCTTACATATGAATTTACCGATACACACTCATCCATGTCTTCTTGATCCATGATACAAAAAAAAAAAATATGGTATTAGGTGCTATGTTATGGAAACTTTCAAAGACAGAAAGAAAAATCAAATAAATAAACTCCTGAAATTACTTGGGGAACCCAGGTACATGTATCTCTATATATGGCTGACCATTTTCTTGTAGGAACTTCAACGTTGTGGTATCAACTCAAGAGCATATCAATATCCATTCAAATAGAACAAACATATTCTCGGCTGATCAAAATAAAGATATTTTGAAACCTGGCCACGGCCATTATTTTGCATGAACATGGCGTATTAGAGATATTTTGACGGCAGAATCGATTTATACGTTATATTTATGCCACCATAGTAAATAGTTGGGATTCAGATGAACAAAGTGTTTGGAAAAGAAAACTAGATACTATCCCACAGAATAAAAATCTAATTCCTACAAGAAAAAATAAAATTCCTACAGAGTGACCCTTTCATCACTTATCAGTGATTTTATAATTTCTAATACCAAGCAGAAAAGATGTTGGCTCTGTTCTGAAAATTATTGAAGTGGGAAATGAGTCTCACATTGGTTGTGTGAATTGACATGTGTTTATATATTGGTTGGGACCCTCCACTTAATACCAATTGGTTTTGAGTTGGATTTCCACAAAAATATGACCAAGAACAACAGAAAAACAATAAAATGGTTTGAAAATTGTGTCTGAAGCAAGTCTGATATCAAAGTAAATCATTTCAAAGTTAACTTGAATCAGCCCGGGAACGAACAGACCTCCAATTCATAGCAATAACCAAACTTAGCTAGTGGCTCGGTATAAGCATTGTGATCTTTTTCGATGGACAATGTCTCCAGACATGGAAATAGCCATTCCAACGACTTTCTAGCCTCGGATCTTCTCATCAACTCCTCAAGAATCATTACCTTCATATGCTTTAGGTTTGGCCATTTCGGTCGATTGGAAACTTTCTCGAGATCTTTAGGAAGAATGAAAACCTTCATAATCGGGCATAATAAACATGAGACAGTGATATTATTGGTTAATATGAATCTAAGACTGTACGTACCACTGTACGTACCTCATCTTGCTTGACATACAGGACTAAACTATTCCACGAGCAATCATTCCTTGAAAGAAAAGTCATCAGCTGATCGGGGTTATCAAGATGAATCACGAACTGGCCTTCCAATCGACGATCCGGATCCTTCATCGACACGCTTAATTTCATGGCACCTCTGTAAAGAAAGGAAACCAGATTTGGAGTGTCTGTTGTGAGCTTGAATTCCTGGCCGAAAAAGTTATGCACAGAAAAACGCTTTAGCTTCATATTCGAGATGTTCATCTCTTCAACGTCATTGCCTAATGTCAAAGTCAAACTGTCGAGGAGAGCGAGTTTAGAGATCTGTTCCCCGAAATTCCGACAGGATTCCTTGGAAACTGGAGAAACGGAGAGATCTCTGATCGAGCTGCACGCTGTGAAATGGAAAACGGAATCCAAATTCGAAGTTGAGAACACGACAGTCTCGAGATTTACGGCTTCGACATCCACTTTGATACAATCGGAATCAACTTCCAGGGATTTGAGGCTCGAGCTCGATATTGATAGTCGATCCCTTCCGCCGGCATCGATCAAGACTAGCTCCTCGAGCACCGGACATCCTTTCAGAAAATAAGTCATGAACTCTTTCTGAAAATCAACGCCGATCATGACAAGATGTTTCAAACGCGGGAGATCCACGGAGCAAGAAATGCCGATCCGTATATCGTCGCGTAAGACGAGGCGTGTCAGAGATCTAGAGTTCATCACCGCGTACGGTAAGAATTAGCAGGTGTTCGCGAAGCAGTCGGAGTTTGTAAACCCTAGATACAATTCCTTGACATTATTCATAATGACACGAAAGTTCAGCCACTTCGTTACCACATCATACCTTTCCTGACAGAGATACACGTCGAGCTTCATCGTGGTCGGAGCAGAATCAGCTATGTAGCGAGCGGCATTGCAACGGTGCATCAAACACTTCTTCACAAACACTTCAAAAGCTTTTGATTCATTGAAATCGGTGAATTCGCTGAATCGGAGAGTGGGTACCGAATACCAAACCCTCCTCCAACGCCTTGAGAGGAGGCTCGTCCGAACGGCATCGACGGTATGAACAAATGAGAGGATGTGATGGATCAGAGGGTCCGCTAGTTTTGACAGCCTGTCACATTCTGAGATGCCAGCATCGATCGTTCCTCGATCGTGCTTTTTTTCCCTTTTCTTTGCCATTGAAGGTGTTACACAAGCAAAAGTCCTGATTCAAAATAAACAAAGATTTGTTTTTCAAATATTTCTTGGAAGCACAAAGGTAGCCAATTACCACATAGTACAAACAAAATACATACATAAACAATAATGATAGATACAAAATAAAATAAAAAGTTGTTTTAGAAGTGAAAATCTTTTTTATTAGACTTTTTGCATGTAACTTACTTCCTTAAATTTATCCAGCAGAAGGAGTCAGTTTATAATGGAGATAAGGGGGAAATTTTTTGAGACATTAAGGTATAAAATGCTTGGGAATTCCCAAAGTGTTTTTAGCACATGAATTTTCATTTTTCTAATTAGTACTAACTCCATTTGCTGAGAATTGAGATTAGCAATGGAAAGATTGTCTCATGGATGATTCGTTTTCGATTCACAGGATTAAGCTTCGTTGTGAAGATAGCGTAGAGAAAAAAAAAAAACTTTTCTTATGTTGAAATGATCTCAAAATCTCCGTTCCAATAAATTTCTTATTTACTCAAAAGCCTAACATCCTCTTTTCAATTCCATTTGAGCTCCTAAGTGCAAAATTATGTCAAGAATCCCAAACAAAGCCCAAATGAATATCAATCACAACCTGAACGAAGGACATACAGGCTTGTCTGCTTGTCGTATTTTTCATTTCTCAAAAAAAAAAAAAAAAAAAAAAAAAAAAAAAAAAAAAAAAAGCCTAAACTTGAAGTAAGCATCAGAGTAAACGAAGA
The DNA here is from genome assembly GCF_054948205.1 of Urtica dioica subsp. dioica. Taxonomy (NCBI): domain Eukaryota; kingdom Viridiplantae; phylum Streptophyta; class Magnoliopsida; order Rosales; family Urticaceae; genus Urtica; species Urtica dioica. The sequence goes on along the minus strand of NC_142767.1, from coordinate 7,885,860 downwards.
AAGCGAAAATAAAAGTTTACCTCTTGCTCTTCATTCGCTCACTCAAACCAAGTTATTTCCTTCATGCCAAGGTTGAAACTGATGTTTTTTTTCGTCAAATTTGGTATATACAAGTACAACAAACGTGAAGTACGTTAGCTCCTTATTTTCTTAAAGAGGTTGGGAACGGGATTGCCGGTGGAGAGAGATCGGCAGAGAAATAAAGGGTATGACTGAATAAAAAAAAGTGTGAAAGGGGCAGTAGAGAAATAAAATACAAAAAAATTTGGACCATTTCTCGATTTATGCGTGTCATCCTTGCGCAGGGGCCATGCTAATCTTCTCTGTATCGTTCCAATTTTATCGGGTGTCTCCGAAGAGACAAGCTCTCATGAGAAACAATGCTATATAAACCTTTTCAATATTATCTATTCGAGCGATGTGGGATTTTTGATGAATAATCTCTTGTACTCTTGGGCCACATTAATTAACATTACTTTGGGCTTGAAGTAAAAAGGGCTTAGCCCATCCTTAGTCTCCTACAAGAATGTAGGGAATTGAACGAATAATCTAATCATTCTTATGATGATTATTATTTTAACTTTAGAATAGATACATTAGTACGGTACATATAATATCTAATTAACAAGTATGAAAAGAAAGAAGTCTAGATTCATATACATAACAAAAATCTGAATTTGACTTACTTTGCATCTCGAATTTATAGAAAGAGCTTGCTTAATAAGCTCAACAATCATCATACGGTACAAATTTTAATTTATATTAAATAGGTAAACTCATATAATTTTTTTAACATAATAAAGACTACATAACATCGTCACATACTTGTAAATTAATAAACCATCATCAAGTTGATATAAACTACATAATATTTTAAGAAGAAAGTGATTTAAAAATGGGACGCCTCGGCGCCTGGTCCAGCGTACCTGCCCCAAAAGTGCACCAATCAAGTTGATAGATCCAGTCATTCAACCTCCCTTTCAAATATCTGTTACTTTCCTATTTGGAGTCACTTGTAAAATAAATAAAATAAAACTTCAATGCTAATTGCAACAGGTGTATCAAAATTCGTACAAAGTACAAACTCAATATATTTCAAGCAAAAAAAAAATATATATATATATATATATACTACAATTTAAAAACTAGTAAAAATCAACTAATTCTACTTAATTTTTTAATAACTTTTGGGGGCCTTTTGAGAACTGAGAAGTCAGTGCTCCATCACCAGACAAAATAATTGAGAATAATAGTGTTATATATTTTGTCAAAAAATTAGTAAGAAATTACCACAATTCGACGAATGAACAGTTGGAATATATTAATTAATTATATGGGTGTGTTTGTCTATATATATACGATCACTTTCCAGGCAACAATTACCTAGCCACCGATTGATCCCTCAGAGTCTGACCACCACTCTTCTAGTTCTTCTATCTCCAGGTAATCAAACCCTCTGTAACTCTCTAACCATTTCTCTCTATGGGTTTCTGTACCGTGTTCAACTTCTGATCTGTTGAGAGGTGAGCATCTCTTATTTCAATATCGTGTTTAGGTTTTGCGTTGTCTTGACATAGATGTCACTTGGAATCTTGTTTGATGATAAAAATTCCACATGATTGTGAGAGATATTCGGTGTACAAAACGAAAACAAAGCTGATGAATTGAAAAACTACCTCAGGTTTTCAAGATCGCTGATTCGTTTGTACGCTTCTTCAATAGAAAAAAAAAGCACGAAGCATAAATTCCGTAGCCGAGAATAGTCAGATTAAATACGAATTTGAATGTGGACTTTAACTAGTTATTCATGACGACTGTACAGAGCTTTGACCTCTTTCAACATGGCTGGAATGAAGATGAAACTCCCAACAGTGTCTCCACTCACACCCTCGGTCCCAACGACGAGGTGGTCGGCGACCAGGGTTTCGTACCCCACCACGCCGCCGGGGCTGAAATCTCGGCCGTCGTTCAGGTTATCGGCGGTGTACAGAGTGAAGCTGATCGGGCCCGAAGGCGAGGAATTCGAGTACGACGCTCCGGACGATGCTTACATTCTGGATTCGGCAGAGTCGGCTGGGATAGACCTGCCGTACTCGTGCCGGGCGGGGTCGTGCTCGACGTGCGCAGGCCAGCTCGAGTCGGGCTCGGTGGACCAATCCGACGGCTCGTTCCTCGACGACGACCTCATCGAAAAAGGATTCGTGCTCACTTGTGTCTCTTACCCCAAATCGGACTGTGTCATCCACACCCACAAGGAAGAAGATCTCTTCTGAGTTCATCGATGAAAGGAAAAGGGGTGATTCGATTAGTCAATGAATAAAGCCGCTTCTGTTGTTTTTGTCTTTGTGCTTTATATCAAAGTGACAGAAAATTAAATGGCAGCAAAATCAAAATGTTTCTTATCCGTTCGTTCGTGTTTAATGTAATATTATTCCATCGTTTGTATGCATACTAGCTGTTTACAAGCATTTTATAAGTGGTAAAGGCGTTCCTTTTTTTTTTTTTTTGCTCAGACTTGGCCTCTGTTATTGGAATCCTGTGGTTTAGACTTTAGTCGTGTGTTTTACAATTAGTCATTGAATTCTCTGGTTGTGTCTTTGAAAAGTCTCGTTCAATCAATTTTTTATTTGTAAGTCGTTTATTCAGTCTTTTCCTGTATATGTCGTTTATTGTTGTTGAAGCTATGTAAGCTGAGTACTCTGTACAAAACGAAGTAGAATCGAATAAACATTCTAACTTTGTTTTCTCTTCCTTATAAGAGTGCGACATCTTTCCACTTTTGATCTACCCTTTGAGTGTCAGTTATGCCCACACTTTCAATATGGTATAAAAGTAGATTTTTCACTTTTGATTTTCTAGGTCAGAAGAAAAACAAATTCCTTCATCATCCACGATTACCTGGGATCGGCAATCGATCTCTGCATCTCCTTCTCTCAAGGACTCCAATGGCGACTCAGACGGAAACGGAGATCTCCGACGCAAGCTTCGGTGAAAACTCACGAAGGTCAAATTTTCGCACCCTCTTGAGAATTCTGATTCTTCAGCATCTCTTCTTCTCGATTTCAAGTTCTTTTCTCCATCACTTCAATGGCGGAAAAGGCTTAATCGAAGGAGACGCGTCGGACGGTTCAGAGCGATTTTTAGCAAGATTAGGTCTTCGATTAGTCCCCAATTCCAAGATTCGTTTCTTCTTCATCTTCCCTTTAGTGACGATACAAGAAACCTCGATGGAAAATGGATTGACGACGCTGCATAATCTCACATCGATTTAAGGTTTATCTTCCTCTCTTTTCTCGGTTGGACATTTTGATTCCTTTCCCCTGCGTCCATGGTGGAATCAAGAGTTCCATCGACGGAGAGCTCTTTCTGACGATCCGGTGAAGATATGAGATGGCGTTCCCTTCTCTTGATCCAGTGTAGGAACGAGACATCGTTCCATTCTCGGAGTTCAGACCTACCTTTTCTATTTGGAAAATTTCGATATGCCAAAGAAATCCTTGGTCTCGAAGCTGCTCAGTGCAGACGATTATGTCTCTTGGTCGCGGTCAAGACAGGTTGACGACGCTGCGTTCAGGATCAAAACCGTTGCTGGCCACAACCTTGACCCACGCCATGGATACTCTTCTTGCCAAAATCTTTCTCCGGCGAGTCTTGTCATGTCAATGCCATCAAGATCCTCCGCTGCTCCACCTACCTCACCTGCAAAGCCGCGCCGATTCGTCGCCGATATCGATATCAGCCCGACGATCTCACTTCGAAACCAAAATGTCCAAACTTTTTGGTGTGGTTCAACCGCGGTCTGGAGCCGTGGGCCCGGGAGAGGATCAGCGCCGCCGTGGTGAAAAGAGTGAGGGAATTCGTGGTGTTCAGGGCCAGGATTATCAAAGGAAGGTTGCTCGTGTTAATTTGTTCTTGACGATGTTGAACACCTGTCCTTCACTCGCCAATCTCAAGTGGGCGATTAATACGATGACGAGCTCAACTGAATGACGTTTTTGGATTTGTTTTTTGTTCTTCAACAGCGAGAAGAACTTTCTTCACATTCTTCACCAAGCTGTTTGTCTCCTACGTGCCTACGTGTCATGTCAATCCAAGATAAACTTTTAAGAAAGTTCATCTTGAGGGGGTGTATTGGAACCCTGTGGTTTATACTTAGTTGTGTGTTTTACAATTAGTCGTTGAATTATCTTGTTGTATCGTTGAACAGTCTCGTTCAACAAGTCTTTTATTTGTAGGTCGTTTATTCAATCTTTTCTTGTATGTGTCGTTTATTGTTGCAGCTATATGAGCTGAATTCTCTGTACAAAATGAAGTAGGATCGAATTAAAATTCTCACTATGTTTTTTGTTCCAAGTTCAGAGCTTGTTTTCCCAATTCGATTTCTCTATCATACCTAAAAATCCAATATTTCTCAGTTGGATACCATGACATGGTCCAATGACAATATAATACTCACGGGTATAGGTGAGAATACCCTCTTTTGTTTTGAATGTTTAGTGATACAACATTAAGATAAACTTGTGCGAAAGTTTTTTCTTGGAAGGAACTCCTCTCCCTCGAATTGAAACGGCCACGTATGGATAGACAATAGTGAGCTTTTTTACCGTTCAAAAGATTTTGATAGGCTAATTTAGTCGATTGGTTGAGATTAACCAAATGGTACGATTAACTAATAAACCAGTTAACGGTGTGAATGCTGTCTTGAGATAAGAAACGAACAAATCTACGTGATTTCGGAGAGAAAGCCTTCTCTTTTTTGAATTCTCATTAATCATTCATTGATGATTACAGTTGATATAAATATTGTTACATCGATTTGTTTGCCTAACTGAGTAGTCTAACAACTTCTCAACTGAATGGCCCACATGGACTCTCTTGATCACTAACCATCTCTCTTGTGACTCGAGTCTGGGTGAGTATATAATATCGGAACCATGGCGTACATGGCTTAATCGAGGCATGTTTCTAAAAAGAATATTGAGTGGGTCTCACCTGCTAATGCTATGTCTCAAAATGGTAAGCTTTTCTTTTTGATACTCTTGTCTTGTTCGACTTGTAACACGAATGACTCGCGTAACTATACGACAAAAGTACACGCGTGAGGAATATGAACTTCAGGTTTTAGGTGCAAAATCAGCTAATGGTTGCAACTTGGATAATTCCTTAAGCTGATTTGGATATCCCTAATTTTCTCCGGAACATGCAAGGAAAAATAAATTTTATTTTATGTGCCTCAAAAGTGGAGAAATATCAAGACTAAACGTCATAGTTGCAAAATACTTTAAATTGGACTTTTGACCCAAAGTCAGACAAAAATGCATTTTCTAAGCTAATTTTTTCTTCTTAAGTATTTGAATTTCATCGGAAATCATTGGAAATCATTGGAAATCATCTTAAATCTTTGAATTTCATCCAAAATCATCGAAAATCATCTTTAAATCTTGGATTTCATCGTAAATCATTGTATTTCATCGAAGCAATCTATGAATTGCATAGAATTTCATCTTAAATCGTATTTCATCAGAAAAAAATCTCAATTTCAAAATCTTAGTTTTTCCAAAACCGATCAAAATCAATCCAAATAATCTAATAATCACTATAATCATTATCAAAACTATCCTACAACAATTCCACCACGAATAATTCCTTAAGCTGATTTGGATATCCGATTTTCTCTAGAACATGCAAGGAATAGGAATGGCAGTTTAATCCGAAACCCGTTAACCCGTCGGGTATCCGAGTTAAACGGGTTGGGTGATACCCGCTCAAATGGGTTAACGGGTTAACGACTAATACCCGTTATCATTTTTAACGGGTACGGGTCGGGTGGCGGAAATAACATACCCGACACGTTAACCCGTTAACCCGATCCGTAAACATTAAAAAAAAATCCTAGAATTTTGATATAACTTATACGTACTCTTACACATATTCAGCTTTTATACTACTATATAACCTATTTAGTAGTGACAATTTTTTTCTTATAAATGAGTCAATTTTTTTTATTAAAAAAAACGGGTTAACGGGTGCATATTTTTGGCACCCGTTACCCGCCCCGTTTAAATAGACGGGTTAACGGGTATGGGCTAACGGGTATTTTTTTTGGTGGGTACGGGTATGATAATGGTGTACCCGCTAAAACCCGTACCTGTTGCCATTCATAGCAAGGAAAGATAAATTTTATTTTATGTGCCTCAAAAGTGGAGAAATATCAAGACTAAACGTCATAGTTGCAAAATACCTAAAATTGGACTTTTGACCCAAAATCAAACAAAAATGCACTTTCTAAGCTAATTTTTCCCTCTTAAATCTTTGAATTTCATCGGAAATCATTCAAAATCATCGAAAATCATCTTAAATCTTTGAATTTCATCCGAAATCATCGAAAATCATCTTAAAATCTTGGATTTCATCGTAAATCATTGTATTTCATCGAAGAAATCTATGAATTGCATAGGATTTCATCTTAAATCATCGTATTTCATCGAAAAAAATCTCAATTTCAAAATCTTAGTTTTTCCAAAACCAATCAAAATCCATCCAAATAATCTAATAATCATTATAATCATTATCAAAACTATCCTACAACAATTCCACCACGAAATTCCTTAAGCTGATTTGGATATCCTTGATTTTCTCTAGAACATGCAAGGAAAGATAAATTTTATTTTATGTGCCTCAAAAGTGGAGAAATATCAAGACTAAACGTCATAGTTGCAAAATACCTAAAATTGGACTTTTGACCTAAAATCAGACAAAAATGCAATTTCTAAGCTAATTTTTCCCTCTTAAATCTTTGAATTTCATCGGAAATCATTCAAAATCATCGGAAATCATCTTAAATCTTTGAATTTCATCCGAAATCATCAAAAATCATCTTAAAATCTTGGATTTCATCGTAAATCATTGTATTTCATCGAAGAAATCTATGAATTGCATAGGATTTCATCTTAAATCATCGTATTTCATCGGAAAAAAAATCTCAATTTCAAAATCTTAGTTTTTCCAAAACCGATCAAAATCAATCCAAATAATCTAATAATCACCATAATCATTATCAAAACTATCCTACAACAATTCCACCACGAAATAAAGATGAAAATCTTACCAATATTGTCATGTTGATCGTCGCAATTCTAAATCCAAAAAAAAAAAAGAAAAAATCATTGCAACTGAAAACGAGGGAGAGAGTGAAAGAGGGAAAAATGAACTAAAAATGCAATTTTTTTTTTTCCGATTTTGGGTCAAAAATCCACTTTTAGATATTTCCCCATTTCCACCACGTTCTGCCAATAATTCACATCACTAATTTTAAATTCTAATAATTTTCTTATTTGATCATCACTTCCCACTTCTTTTCTATTTTTTCTTGCGCCTCGTTCTCTATCAAGCTTTGTTTCAGTTAAACACAGTATCTTCTAAAGCTTTATCGTTGTAGGCTTCTAAGTTGTATATCAGTTCTAATTGATCCTTATCAAAGTTCAACATATAAATTAAGATCTTCAATGCTAACAAATCCTTTGACCTGTAACCCCTTTCCAACCTAAATACTTATCCTGTCTAATCAATCTATACATACAGCTTCAGGAATATAAGGTGACCGCAATCAAAATGATGCTAGCAATGAAGCGACCAGCACTTGGTTCACTCTTTCTTCAAAACCGCCGTTCCCTAATGTCTCCCCAGAGTGTAGGATCAGATTGAGAAAGGATACATTTTGATGTGTGCTTCTTATCCGAAATCAGATTGTGTTATATACACGAACAAGGAATCTGATCTCCATTGACCATCATTGTTTCTCTATCTCTGTCCTTGTGTGTGCGTGTGCGTGCGTGTGTGTGTGTTGATAGCTATGCTTTATTTTCCTATGATACGTGGATGTGCTGTTTTGCAATGTTGGTTCTCTAAAAGACAAAAACTACCAAGGAAAGAAACTACTTTCTAGTTTTCTCACATGTATGTTTGGAAAGAGATTTTCACCTATAATACAGGATAGACTGAAGTTCAATATTATAAAAGAGCCAAGGAAGAGAACAAAAAATAAATTGCATATAACAATGAGCTCAACTGAACTCATAACACATAAATATCAAGTCAAAAATCTTAAAACTGCTGAGGAACATCTCATCGGCAGCGATACACCAACCCAAAATTTTAAACGTTGAATAAACTAAACAGCCTGACTAGTTAAGGCTAAAGGTCGAACATAAGCATCTCCTTTCGGCAGATCAGAAATCAAAACATGAAAACTAATTTACCCTCCATTTGTTTTTTTTTTTTAGACCTTTATAACGTTTAGGTGTTGGTGGCCCTGGTGTAGATCTGCTGACTCGCATGAGCTGCGACCATTCTAATCAAACCCTTTGCCATCAGATCCTTGATGGCTCTGCGTGCCAGCGATCCACTAATCTGAAAGAAAAAAAATATAACCAACACAATGTAAGACTAGAAGCAGAATTTAAAGGAAAATTCAAATTTGTTGCTCAAGAATTCAGCAAAACAAGAATTTCCTTTCTCCAATAACACTTGGGGGCCAATGTCAAACTGCCCCAAATTCATAATAAAAAAAATAGATCATCATTCCATCTGAATGCAATTCAAGATCTTAGGGTTTCAGGTATAATCCTTTGCAGACGCTTCTGAATACATTTTAGTGAAGCTTAGGATTCGGGAAGGGAGAGTTTTGAGCTCTCTATTATCCATTTATGTCGTACTCCGGAGCATTTTATCAATAGAATTATCAGGTTCTAGAACTTCACCCACCAAAGGTACAAAGTTCAATGGCATAAAATATTCTATGAAGCATACAGAGCTCGGATAGTTTCAGGATTTGTATGACGTGTAACAAGTGAGAAAACATACCCTCAGTCTGTCAGAAAGAATCGAGGGAGTGACGAGCTTGAACTTGGGAACCTCGACGAGAAGCTTGTCATAGGTCGCCTGGTCAAAGAGAACCATGTTGTTCACCTTTTCCTTTTGCTTTCCCTTGCTCCACTTCTGCAAACCCAAACCCACACAGTTAACAAGTGACCCAAAATCCAATCACCAAACAAGTACAATATTTAGCTTCATCGAAAACCCACCCAACAAGTGTTCAAGCACATACTGTTAAAGTCGTGATTTTTACTCACCGGAGTATCACATTCGAACAGAAACTAATCTAATTTCGCAAAACAGCACGGGAAAAGAGAGTACTAACAAATGAGACTAATTTCCTCTCAATCACAGTACATACAAATATAAATGTAAACCCTAATTCAAACCATGACATTACCTTCTTCTTCTGCTTGCCTCCACCGGACTTGGCGGGCTTTGATGACGGCGGGGGAACCTTGTCCTTCTTCGGCGCCTACGATTTCAATAAACAATAACTAAAATTAGATGCCGAGATTTTCTCAAATTCTAAATCTTTTTCCCGGCGAGAATATAGAAACTCACCATTGGGATCTAGGTTCTCCTGAGGTCGCCGAGTAAGGTGATACGGCGTCGATCGAGCTCTGTCACAGAATGCGGATGATTAGGTTTAACGGAGATGGTACATCTGTATTGTATATATTGAACAATGCGAATTAGGGTTTTGAGACTTACGATTGGATTCAAAATTCAAAACCCGACCCGTTTAAATCAATACAGCCCAGCCCAGCAAAGGTGGGTACGCAATAATAACTTTTTTAAAAATTAATTACCTGTCATCTTTCAGTTTCAAATTTAATTCCTTGAACATCGTATTAACTAATATCATCAACATATTTATACAGTTTTATTTTGATTTTTTTTTTATTTTATCTAGCTTTTTCTATTCACATTCTCATTTCTAAATACAAAAAAAAAAAAAAAAAAATAGTATGAAAACTTTGAAAAACTAACTATTCATTGAATGTTTGAAAATACTAAGATTCTTGAAAATACTAATTATTTAGAAAAAATTTTACTAAAATCCACTCTATCTCTCTCTCTCAAATTTACTTGATCTTCAATTGCGGTCTTCCTTTTTTTCATTGTTTGAATGTTTAGAGTTTTGCACTCAGTATATATACGAAATCAAGTGATATGCAAAGTTAAAAATATGACTTCGATATGTTTTTTAAGTCTTTTCAAATGTGGAAAAATTTTATGGTTGAAGATTTAAGGAAATGTTTGTCAATAATTTTTTAGATGTCAATATATAGTTAAAATGCTAGTGTGCGAAGAAATTCAAATACATATGTTGGTAGATGGAGAAAATAGGCTTATGCTGAGACTACAAGCCTTACTTAAGAAATATCAAAAACATTAAATAAAGCCAACTAACTAGAAATACATATGAAAAGAAATGCGGACTGTCAATGTATGAGAACAAATGTCATCTGGTAAAAATGTCAAATGAAGGGCACGCACTTCTACTGCAAAGTATTGTTGGTAGTCCAGTGGTGATTCGAAGACGTCGACCAAAACCGGCTTAAAAGAATTAGAGGCTGAAAGCAATAGTATGAAATAGGGTTTTTTTTTTTTAAATACACGTGAAGTAAATTTTATATATGATAATCATAATAGTAATACCATCAAAGAATTCAAAATCAACATCAAAGCGAACACATGCCGATAGTCGTAAAATAACTATCGGCATGTCATTTTGTCGTAGCAAAATCAATAGCAAAGTGTGTACATTCCGATGGTTTCACAATGACTACCGACTAAGAAAAATACTCGGCCAAAAATGGTATTAGGCTCAAAGTGCCCCTAAGGCCCACTCAAGCTCCAAAATTAAAAACTGTATATACCCTCTCTATCTACTCATAAAGTAAGTTTTCTTAAATGTGATAAATTTTTTCCTCATTTCCAACCAGAGGCAGATGTTAATAGCCCAAGTGGGGCCAATGGCCCCCAAAACTTTCAAAAAAAAAATACATGGCAGTTGAATAAGCAAAAGTAAAATAGCATACTTATAACTTATTATCAGTGTCCAATACTTTATACACACTCTCAAAAGTAAAAAAAAAAAAAAAACAGTACAACTTATTTGAACTCCCCATGCACAAATAATGCAACACAATTTACAAAAGAAAAAAAAAACTAGTTTCTATATAGTATTGTCTCGGCACAATTTAGTTCGACTCTCTATCAACCATCATCATTGTTTTTTGAATTAATGACTCTTTTGCCCCCCTGGTGTATGGTGGTCCTGATAATCCACCGCCTAATATACATAAACGACCACTTTTGACCTCAATATTATGTACCTTTCGTCTAATTGAATCCCAAAACGTCAGTTAAAATGGCACATGTTATGCACATGTTAAGGATATTACCAAAATCTCCTTATGTCGCATAACACGTGCATAACATTTTGAATCCATCTCCCCCAAATCGATTTCTTCCTTCTTCCCCAAATTGAATCAGCTAGGGTTTCGTTCTTCATTTTCAGACTCGAGCTGGAGGTCTCTGTGACGTGGCGTGAGCGATGAATCGAGTTCGAGGTGCGGTCGCGATAGAGAGTAGTCACAGCAGCGCGTCAACTCGCAAGAAAGGCCGTGTGATTGTTGACCAGGCGGTGGTGCTGCGGCCAACTTGTCTGTGCGGTTTGAGTGCCGTCGAGAGGATATCACAGACTGGGCATAACCCTTCAAGGCGATTTATCGGATGTCCTTTGTACAAGGTAAGTTTTGATTTCTCGGATGTCCTTCCGGAAAGCTTGTGATTTATGTAGTCTGTGTATTACGTTTGTTGAAAGCTATTGATTCCTATGTAAGAAAGTTGGTAATAAAAAGAGAAGAAAAGGAAACTAGAAGTAATACAGTTTGAGTGAGCTTTTGATTCCTGGCTTCGTTTGTTGTTTTTGACACATTTTCTTACTGCATTTTATGATCTCAACTTTCAATATGTCTGATGTATGTATGTCTGCTGGTAGAGAAAGGACTCTTAGTACCTGCCAATGTCTATAATGTTCATAGAATTGAAAGCAACTAAATATTTGAATATGGAATCAATCATGTACCGATTATCAATTATAGATGTAATATGTATTTAATTTTTTAAGGAATGAGTTTTTGTATTTGGACCAAGGTTCGAAATGCCGTTTTTTATGCCGTTTCGAGACTCCCGATTTACGAAAAATCGACACGCCGACGGAAAATCGAACGGAAAAAATGTGGAAATGGGCAAATGAAATGTCTTTTCAAATGCCGTTTTCGATGGAAAATCGACATGCCGATGGAAAACCGAATGAAAATAATGTTGCAAAATAAACTCATAGAAAATACTTGTAAATATAATCCAAATTTAAAACACTACAAATCATACATATCAACCACATATATTTCACACTTAAAGTCACACCACAAAATATTTAAAAGACGGAAATAATAAGTATTCAATTTTTAAACATATAAAATATATGATATTTAAGATTTAATAATATCTACATATGTATTACGTATTGGTATTTTTTTTTTAGTTTTTTTTATATCTAAACTCTATATACTAAAAAAACTTAATTTTTTTGTATAATACTTTAATTTTCAAAGTATACATTGACGGATGTACATTCAGTGTGATAGCAATTAAAATTTAATTAATAACACAAATGATATTTAATAATTTGGTCTAATCTTTTATTCAAATTAAAATTATTTAACAAACACAACTAAATTATAAATGAAAAAATGATGTAAATATAATTTGGTCTAATCTTTTATTCAAATTAAAATTATTTAATAAACACAACTAAATTATAAATTAATATTTTATTTTTCATATATATATATATATATATATATTTGTAAAAAGAGGATTAGAAAAATGATATTAAAAAATAGAACAAATATATATACATATATATAAGGGAAGGCCTCAAGGGAGAAGTTGAAAAATCTGACAACCGTTCATTATATATATATACCGTTCATTATATATATATATATATATATATATATATATATATATATATTATACATACATGCCATTAATTTTTTTTTTTTGAAGAATACATGCCATCATTTTTTAATATAACATTTTACGTGGTGTTGATATATAAGATTATAATAATAGCTAAACATGAGCCAAGGAATAAAAAGAAAATGAAAAAGAATAAACTAAAAAAAGTACTGTCAGTTGCTTTTATTTCTTTTCACCCGATTTTACCCCCCCACATCTCTCTTCTCTACTCTTTATTCTCTCTTCTATTTTCTCTCTCTTGTTTCAGACTTCACACACCTTTCCGACGACTTTCTTTTTCCCCTGAAGGTCCCGAATAAGCGACGACAACCTACGAGTTTTGTTCTTTAAATACAACGAAAATTGTCGGCCGTTTTTTTTGCCGAACGGCGCATCGTTGCACCGATTTCCGACGACATCCGACGGCGAAATGATAAAACATGCCTTCGTCGGCCGTCAGTGCTCCGGCAGCGACTTTGCTGGTGAATTTCGCCGTCGTTTAGAACCTTGATTTGGACAATGTATTTCGAAAGTAATATTTGAGATTATTGCTTGTACATCAGAATAGAAACTCACAAGGTTGCGGCTTCTTTGAATGGTTGGACCCCTTACATCACAGTCGTCGGAAGTTCAAGACGGGATTGATGTACCAGGTTTGGCAAATGACATGAAGATCACCGATAACATGATGATGTTGATAGGTAGTGAATATTTGAAAATAAAGATACTATTTTGTGTGATTGTCATCTTATATGTATGGTTTTGAACAAGTAAAATCAAGTGGAATTGAAAATGAAGTTATAATGATATTTTGTGACAGTGAAAATGTCGTATTCTTGTATTTAATAACATTACTTATATTGTTGACCACAAGTAAGTGATTATTGACTGAAAAAAATTGAGAAAGACTTTAAACACAATCACAAACACAAACAATATATCTATTATAATTCAAAGCATAATTCAAAATTCTCACAGATACATAATATAAAGCACATAGTTTGCTTACAAAACACAAACAACATAGTTCCATTCTTACAATTCTTAACAAACATACTTAAACTATCGGGTAAGCTCAAAATATAGTTTGCTTACACAGCTTTCCAAAATGATAGAATTAGCCTATATAATATCAAAATTTTATAATATAGATAGAATATAATCACAGAAAAAGTCACCAACGCTCCATTCGCACGTTGTTGGTGTTGCGGCGAGTCCTAAGCCGAGGGCTTCTCTGAAAATGTAAAAACAATAGTTAGTAAAAAAAAAGAATGAAATGTAATATGATCATGGACAATTAAAGCCGAAAATACTTACCCTAAATCCAGTAGCTGCTGCAGTTGAAGCTTGGTTCCTAAAGACTGAGACCCCGACAGACGAGCTACTAGTCCGACATCTAAAACTAAAATTTTTAAGGACGAAGTGTTTAAAGAAGGTATGAACTTGTTTCAGTTCGCTAGTCGAATTGAGAACGAAAAGTAGCCGAAGTTTAAACAAATTCAAAGAACTTAGAGAGAAAACTCGAATTCGGAGAAGACGAGAAAAATAGAGAGTTACCTTTTTACTGCGAATGACGAGAATATAAATGAGAGGAAATGACTCTTCGGCACGCTTATTTATACGTCTCTACATTTAACTAAATCCCGTGAAAATCTAATGATTTCAAATAAAATCGAATCAAATAAAAAAATATTCTCTCGATATCTCCGAAGATATCGACAGACGCTCGCGACTCTTCGACTTCAACTTCTGAACTGCAATCATATCGCGCCACATGTGAAGAAATGCATCTCCACGCGATGCCACATGTCAAAAATACTCCGAAAATGCGCGCCACGCGCCAAAAAGGAAAATTCAAAAAATTTCCCATTTTTATTTCGGGATTTCGAAAATTCGCTCAAGTATTTTAAAAAATATTTGAAATATTTTTCAAAATACTCGGGGGTTAATAATAAATTTTCTAAAAATAAAATCATTTTGGTTGGGCTTTAGTTCGACCAAAGCCCAACAGTCGACTTAGTCCAACTCTCGATGACTTATCCAAGCCCAGGTAAGGTCGGCTCAAGCCCAATCAGCAGCCCGATTTGCCAAAGGAAGGACGAGTCGACTGCGGATCAGATATAAGATTTCGCCGCGAAGACCGGATCTGAGATGATTTCGACTAGCGACGTGGCAGAGCCGAGCTAATCAACACGTGTCCTCTTCAACAATTCTCTTCTGCTATAAATAGAAGCCGATACGCCGATTTTCACACACAAGCCTACGCAATTATTCTCATTATTTCTCAACTATTTTCTCATCGCTGAGTTCGCCTGCTTGAGTTCGGCACTTCGCCCATTTGTAATTTATTCGTTCATCAAAAAAGATAGTGTAATTCTTTTACTCGTTCTTATTCATTTCTTCTAGCTAAAATATTTGTTTCTTATACGAAGTCTTCTGAGACCCATATTTAAATAAATCAAATTTATATCATATTATAATTTATGATTGTTGGCGATCCCAAAATCGACATCAACAACTTGGCGCCGTCTGTGGGAAATTTCAGAAAGACCAACCTTGAAAAAAGCAAATTCACCAGGAGATGAAATCTCTCCAGGGATCAGGGCAATCTTGGATATGCTAAACAAAAAATGACCGCCTCGGAAGAAACCAACCGGATTCTTAATGCTCGGTTGGATTCCCTCTCGACCCTTCAGAATACTCCAGATCTCCAGCCGGGATCCGGCGAAATGACCCCCTCGGAATCTGCTCGGAACGCGGCGTCAATCGCGCAGACGAGCGGAGTTTTTCCTCCTAGAGTCTGCCTGGACTTCACCAGGATCCAGGTCTCCCAATGGATAGATCAGTCCTCGGGTCCGAGCTCCTAGCTCGGAGGGACTGCAGAAGAGGCCGCCACTGAAGCTACGATCGATCCAGCCGAACTGCCCCCGCCCCCGCCGGCAGCAGCACCCCCTGGATCCTTTCCAGCAAGTTTCGGACCTCGCCCTTTGACAACCTCTCGGATGTTCACCCCCCAATATAATCAAAACAAAGTCACTACAGTCACCCCAGTGCGCACGAGACTTCGCCACTCTCAAGGGGGCGAACCCAGCATGACTGAGTTTGAAAGATTCAAGGAATCGGTGATGGCCGAACTAAGAGCAGTCCACTCAAAATTTCACAGTGCGACCAGCTCAGCCCCCGAAATAGACCGATTCATTGCAGAAACGGGAATGACTCATTTCACTAAAAACATCACTGACGTGCTCATCGGTGACGCTCGGAAAGTCCTCCTTCCTCGGTACAATGGAACGTCGAATCCGAAGGCTTATATCATATCCTTCCGAATTGCAATAGGACGGGCTATGCTGACAGAGAGAGAACAAGAGGCGGGGTACTACCAACTGTTCGCAGAAAGCTTGTTTGGAGCTGCTTTGGAGTGGTTCTCTAGACTTGAACCTAACTCTATCGATAGTTTTGCCAAACTATCGGCAGCATTCCTAAAACATTATTCGATGTTCGTAGAGGACGAACTCACGATAGCAGATCTATGGGGGTCAAGCAGAATGAGAACGAGTCCTTGAAGGACTACATGGTTCGTTACAAGGACGTTCTCTAAAAAATCTCTAACGTTGATCCCGAATCTACCATAACCTCTCTAAGGAACGGTCTGTGGCATGAATCGAGATTCTAACTAGAGATGACTGTTAACCGCCCCCTTACACTGGAAGACGCGATCCACAAGGCCGCAAACTACGCTAAGGCTGAGGAAGAATTCAGTTCCTTAGCAAAACAGTGTACGACCGAGAAGAAACCACACGGAAACACATGGGTGCGGCCTGTAAGCGCTGGGAGCAACCCCCGAAGGGCCAACCCCCAGGAGGCCGTACCGCAAGTCTGAAAACAACACGCCCCTCCGGGTTTCGCTTTCAACATAGGAGATGAAATATGCGCAAAGTTTTGGCTGAGAAATATGCGAATGGGGAACTAAAGAACATCGATTTGGGTCCCTAGCCCAAAAAGAAGGCCTTCAACAACAATCGAGGGAGGGGTAACCCCTCACCTAAGAGATCTAGGCCCACCGATGAAGGGGAACCTGAATCCTCGCCGACCACAGCAAAACATCGAGTTGACTACATAATGGGCGGTTCAAACTTTTGCAACAGCTCAGTCAACTCGATTAAAGCTATCAGTGTCAGCTAATGAATAAGATCATCAAGATCAGAGCAGAACAGGACGTCCAAATCTTGTTCTCTGAAAAGGAACCCTCGGGGGCAACAGACCTGCACGACGACGCACTCGTGATAACAATTGACGTATCTAACTGCGAGGTCGCCCGAGTCCTGATTGATGGAGGAAGCTTCGTAGATCTCATTTTCAAAGACACCTTCACAAGGATGGGGATTGAAGAATCCGAGATTGAGAGGGAACAATCCATGTTAACAGGCTTCAATGGATTGATTACTCTATCACTAGGGACCATTAAGTTGCCCGTAAAGACAAACGGAGTAAGCAAGATAGTTGAATTCCAGGTTCTGGAATGTCTCTCCCCCTATAACATCATCTTGGGACGACCATGGATACATAGGATGAGGGTCATTCCCTCAACCTTTCATCAGTGTATTCGATTTCCCACGCATGGAGAGATAGGATAGATCATAGGAAACTAGGCAATCTCATGTAGCTGTTATCTCACTAGCCACAAAGCAAACTGCCAAAGAGGCCAACAAGAAACTATAACAATTAATGAACGTAGAGCCAACTAAAAAAGAAAGCTCTAAATTAGATGAGTCAGACTCGCCAAGTACTGAGATGACAGTACAAATACAGCTCGACGGCCTCGACCCCTCCATGTGTGTAGGGATCGGAGCCGAGCTCAAAGGAAGTATACGGCGAGAGCTGATTTGTTTCCTAAAACGAAACAAATCTACCTTCGCCTGGACAACGGAAGATATATCAGGGATTAGTTTCGACGTTACGTCTCACCAACTTAACATTGCTCCTAGTTTCAAACCAGTAAAACAAAAGAGACGCAAGCTCGGTCCCGACAGAGCATCAGTGGTCAACGGAAGTCGAAAGACTCCTCAAAGCTGATTCAATCCGCGAAGTTAAATATCCGAGTTGGTTAGCAAATACCGTTGTCATATAGAAAAAGAACATAAAATTGAGGGTATGCATTGACTTCACAGACCTGAACAAAGTCTGCCCCAAAGACAACTTCCCCTTGTCGCATATTGACCAACTGGTCGACGCAACCGCGGGACATAAGATACTATCATTTATGGATGCATTCTCAGGATATAACCAAATCTTTATGCATCCAGACGATCAAGAAAAAATGGCATTCATAACAGACCGAGGCACGTATTGCTACAAGGTCATGCCATTCGGACTAAAAAACGCTGGCGCCACCTATCAAATGTTAGTCAACGAAATGTTCAAAGAGAAAATAAGGAAAACAATGGAAGTGTATATCGATGATATGCTCGTAAAGTCTCTAAGGGAAAATGACCACTTAGGACATGTGGAGGAATGTTTCGATGTACTAAATAAGTATCAAATGAAACTGAATCCCACCAAGTGTTCATTCGGGGTATCCTCCGGGAAATTCCTTGGGTATTTAGTCACCCAACAAGGAATTTAAACCAACCGGACCAGTTACATGCCCTACGAGAGATGCCATTACCTTGTAACAGACGCGAGGTGAAAAGGTTAACAGGCCGAATCGCTGCCCTCAATCGCTTCATCTCTCGATCCACGGACAAATGTCTCCCATTCTACCGACTCCTTAAAGGAAATAAGAAGCTCGAATGGGACGAGAAATGTGAAGAAGCATTTAAAGAACTAAAAGAGTATTTGTCGACACCCCCGATCCTAGCAAAGCCCACGGAAGGAGAACCACTCTACCTATACGTCGCCATTTCCTAAGCGACAGTTAGTGGAGTGCTCGTCAGGGAAGAGCAATGGGACCAACGACTCATATTCTATGTGAGTAAGTCGTTAGTCGATGCTGAAACTCGGTATCCTATTATGGAAAAATTTGCTTTAGCCATTGTTTTTGCTGCGCAAAAGCTCCGACCGTACTTCCAATCCCACTCCATAATAGTGATAACGCCGCTGAGAAGTTTCTTACACATGCCTAATCAGTCGGGGAGATTGACCAAATGGGCCGTAGAACTGAGTGAATACGGCATCGAGTATCGAATCAGGACGTGCGCTAAATCCCAGGTTTTAGCAGACTTCCTCGTTGAACTCCCAAGAAGACCCTGCCGTGAGCAAAGACGAGGGTACCTGGACACTAAAAGTGGACGGCGCATCGTCAAAACAATGGGCATGAGTAGGAATACACTTAACATCCCCCTACGGCGATATCATCGAGCAATCATTTAGACTCGACTTCGTTGCATCCAACAACGAGGCCGAGTACGAAGCGCTAATAGCCGGACTAATATTGGTTACAACCGTCGGAGCAAAGCAAGTACACGCTTTTTACGACTCTCAGCTCGTAGCAAATCAATACTCCGACGAATACGAGACGCGAGACGATCGAATGGAAGCCTATTTGAAGGTTGTAAAAGACCTTACGGTGCAATTCAACCAATTCTCTCTAACGCAAATTCCTAGGGGTGAGAACACCTCGGCTGACACACTGGCCGCCCTGGCGTCCACTTCGGATCCGGACTTTAAAATGATCATACCAGTCGAAACAATCAAACAACCTTCCATAGCCATCACTGTCACCGCAGTCATAACTATAGAAGGGAGGGATTGGAGAGATAAAATCATACATTACATCACGATTGGTACGGTCCTGTTTGACAAGATGGTGAAATGCAAACTCGTACTGAGAAGTGCAAGATTCTGCGTGATAAACGGAAACCTGTTCAAAAGAAGCTTCACATGACTATACCTTAAGTGCGTTGGAACAGATGAGTCAAAACGAATCTTAGAAGACGTGCATGAGGGAGAATGCGGAAGTCACGCAGGGGGAGAGCACTCGCCATCAAAATAAAGAGGCAAGCACTTTTGACCGACCATGTTGGCAGATTGCGAGGCACATTCGCGCCGCTGCGACCAATGCCAATGCCACACACCTAACATAAAAAGACCCGCAGAAGAGTTTTCCTCCATCTCGGCTCCATACCCATTCATTAAATGGTCTATGGACATCGTGGGACCCATGCCGGCCGCCCCTGGCGGATTAAGATTTTTGCAAATTTTAACGGATTATTTCTCTAAATGGGTCAAAGTAGGCACCTTCGTCTTAATCAAAGACGTCGACGTCGAAGCATTAATCTGGAAAATATAATCTGTCGGCATGGGACTCCCTACGAAATCGTGGCAGATAACGGGTCACAGTTTATATCCAAAAAATTCAGAACATTTTGCTACAACAATAACGTTGAACTGAAGATGTCAACACCACGATACTCTCAGGGAAACGGACACGCAGAGCCAGCAAACAAGACCATAGTAAACTCCATCAAAAAGAGGTTCACGACTAAGAAATGACGATGGGCGGAATAGTTACCAGGTGTGCTCTGAGCCTACCGAACCAGCCCGCGAAGGCAAACAGGGGAAACTCCGTTCTCCTTAGTATATGGAATCGAATCAGTCGTCCCAGTCGAGCACCAAGTGCAGACTCTAAGGACGATGCACACGCACGAGGATGAGCCAGAAAATGAACAATCGCTATGCGACGCCTTTGATTTTATAGACAAAAAACGGGAGTCGGCCTTGATACGGCTATCCCACTATAAACAGTATATTGCCAGATTCTATAATAAAGGCGTAAGTTCTAGAAAATTAGAATTAGGAGACTTTGTCGTCCGAAAACATTTCAAAACACTGCCGAGAATAATGCTGGGAAACTGAGCGCAAATTGGGAAGGCCCTTAGAGTCATCAAGATCGCACATCCCGGCATCTATGAACTTGAAACACTAAACGGAGTCCCGATTTTAAGGTCATGGAACGTATCGAACCTTAAAAAGTAATACTGCTAAAACCAGTAAGAATTGAACTACATCCGACTTGATCCCTACATAAGGGTACGTATGCAGCCTTTCTTTGGTAGATGCACAATCCCCAACCTCTTAGAACCATTAAACCTCCTTTTGACAAATAAAAGGCAAAAAAAAAAGAGAAGTTTTGAGCTATTGAGCTCGCACCTCGGCCAGCAATCCCGACCTCGGATTAGGGCCAGTAGGGAAAATACCTCACGACTCATGTGGTAAGATCCGACATTTCACAACGTCATTCCTGTAAAACACCTGAATTAGAGGCTGTACTCCGACAAGTTCGACCTCGTCCAAGAGCCTTAAGGGAAACTTTTTAGATCTCTGACGATCTAAAATACTTGAAAAAATCTTGGTTAAATTCATTTGTTTACTTCGGCTTTATATCTAAAGGGAAAAGTTTCGGATCACCGGCAATCCGAAAGACTTGATAGATTTTAAAGCCACTACAAGATTTCGATCTAAGGGAAACGTTTTAGATTTACGATGATCTAAAAGACTTAGCAAATTCTTTAAAAATTCTCATACAACTTCAGCATAAAATCTTAAGGGAAACATTTTAGATCGATTCTCGGCGAGCTAAAAGACTAACAGATTTTGCAAGTCTCAATTACTTAAAACTCCAACAAAATATTGCAAAGCGAAAATTCTCAGATCGATTGGGTGACCTGAATAACTTAGACAAATATTTAAACATCCATGCATCCACAGAAGAGTTTGGCGAACTAAAAGACTGCGAAAATTTAGAAATAGGTTGCATAAAATGATAATAACAATAATCCAAATAAAATAGGGGTACCGAAGTGTTGGAATTGATCTAGGGTTTAAGAAAAAGTTTAACGCTTCGTTAAGCGGCGGAATTTTTAAAAATTTCTTTTACAAGTAAAACAGTTTTTACTAACCTAGACAAAGAGCAAGCACATGTAAATACAACTATTATGAGCATAGAAGTCTACTAACCTTTTTAGACGCTTGAACGTTGAGAAGCTTTTGGAAAAAGGTTACAACGTTCGTCTCTCCTCGCAGCACGTCTCTCTTCCTTCCTCGGCAACTCGAGCAACCACGAAAGTTTCTATCACTAAATCACTCGAGAGAAAAGGAATTAGTGAGTGGGCACTTTTAAACACTACGACTTAAGAACGAGTCTTGAAGTCGCAGAGCTAAACACTAGGTCAAATGAGGACCTAGGTGCCAAAACAATAAAACGAAATTGACTAGAGAGAGAGAGAGAGGAGTCGGCCACAAGGTCTAGAGAGAGAGGCTCTCAATCTCTAACTTATGTGAAATGAATAGAATGAGAGGAATGAGGGTCCTATTTATAGGAGAAGGGTTGGCCTTGGAAAGAAGTAGTTTCCTCTTATTTTCCAAGCCTTTATGAGGAAATCTTATTTCCCCTTTTTCCCTTGCTTTGCACGTCCAACATAGGCTTCAATAAGCCTTGGATTTGTTTCCTCATTTAGTCTTTGCTGTCTCCTTGCTTCATTTGGCCGAAATTCTAGTTTCCTCATAGAGGAAATTTGTTTCCTCTTTTTCTTTTCGCAAGTATCTTGATACATTTATGCACAAAATAATCACTCTTACTTTGGGTATGTTGGGCGCCTAAGTCCTTCTAGAAAGGGCTTCTAGAAGCTTTTCCATTTGTTCACGACAACATGAAAAAGACCCATTAAGAATTTTCAATAAAATTCTTATGAAATGAAATTAATTCACAAGGCCCAATAAGACTAATATTGGCCGAGTGTTATTGAGTCATCAAATGACCATGTCAAAATTTATTGACATTCATTTCATCCTATGTCTCAAAAGACAAAAATACCCTTTTGACAATTTTCGTTCTTGTTTTGACATAGCTTCCATTTTAACTATTCCTACTCGATGTGATTCGTGACAGTGACCTCATGGATCCAAATGAACAAAGCTTGAGCTAAATACTTGGACTCAAAAGTTCACAAACCTTTTCCAAGTTTAGCTTAATGTCAACTGACTCCACTAAAGAGTTGACACTGAAAATCTCCTGGTTCAAATGAATTTATTTTCTACTCAAGAATTCAACCTAATTGTAATGAGTGGATCCACAGAATATTATCAGTGTTTACCCTTCATGAATATCATCAGCTAGTCGGGATTTACAAAATTACCATTTTACCCTTCTAGCTGTTATTTCCTCAACTCCTTTGTCGCTTGTGAATAAGTTAGAAACAATGTATTGACGAGGAGCTAACAAGTCACATTGTTTCATCGAAAAGAGTCAGGACTCAATTTGGACACTGGCCAGTTCATTTATTCACACTCCAAGGAACAAAGCATGAGGTGATATACATTGCATTTCAGCAATCTTGTACATGAATTCCATATCTATGATAACTTCACAAAGTTACTCATGACATTCTCACAACTTAGTACTTCACCAATAGGCCTTGTTCGGAATCACATAGTGAGTCCGAACTCTGACTTTCTCAAATGAGAATACGTAAGGTGTGAAATGGCATGTCTCATTTCAGGATTAAGGTAAGCACGATGCAATTCATACGTAGTGACTTCGAGACATAAGAGGTTAAATGGTTTGTTCTTATCTTGTCTCTAGAAGTGCACTGGTCAACTCAGTACCTTCAGAAGATACCTAGAAGAACTATAGAGTCTCCAACTCTCAATGTCTCATAACCAGACATCATAGATTCTTCTAACAATCATACTGAGGTCAATAGTCCTTTGACCCTTAGATTGCGAATATATCGTTTTAAGAAAACTACGAAGAGCTTGTTCATGCAAATCTACATTTGTCTCTTCGTAAGTTGTTTAGTTTGTTTATGGACTAAAAGACTAGAGTTTTATCATAAAGCTTCAGACAAGGAAGATTGAATGAACGTTTCAACTTTTATTAATAAATAAGCAGTTACAAGCAAGAGTCTTCGTAAGACTATATGACATCAAATGTACATAAATACACACTACAACTGTTCTTGTGGGCACCATTGACAACACGAAGCCCCCTATAATTGTCTCCAAAGGAATAAAAATTTCGCCCAAAACAAACGGGCCCTAAAAAAAGGAATGAAATGATGTCTTCAAGACTAAAAAGTGATGGGTTTAGACTTGGGGCTCGACCTCGGCGTCCGTCCGCTCGGGAGTATGCGTAAACGCCGCCGCATTTTCGTTCTCTTCAAGGATCGAATGCAGGACCTCGTCAACTCGATCGAGCATGGAGCCATGCTCATCAATGATGGCGGTCTCGACTTCGGCTTCGGAAGCCGGCATCGACGGGAGATCGGTCCGAGTAAAGAGTGAAGGGGACGTCCTCAACCTCGGGAATGGCGATGGCTGCATATTCGGCCTCGTACGGGGTGATGTCATCCTCGGTGTCCTTCATTTTGCCCGCCCAGTCCGAGATCTCAACCTTCAAGGCCTCCGAGATCAATTCCCTGTTTCCCCGGCACTGCTCAAGTTTCTTTAAGACAAGGATGGCCTCGGCCGTCTTTTCCTTTTGAGCTCGGTACTTGAGAATGTGCTCCCTGTACCGCAGCGAAGTCGCCTTCTTCGCCGCGTGCACTGCCCGATCTCGGTCCGCATTCGCCGTCCTCTTCATCCGAGTGAGCTCTTCAAGAGCGTCCTTCAGCCCCTAGAGCTCGGTTTGAAGAGACTCTGTCCCCTTCTGAACCTCGGCCAGCTTCTCCTGCAAGGCCTTAGCATCATGGAGGCGCTTCTCATAGCGAAAAACGCCTCGGTTCAGTTGGGTCGACAACTGAAAACAACAAAATTCTCGTTAGCTCGACCTCAATAAATTCCCTAAAATTTTTACAAGTACAAAATGTCGACTATAATAAAAAAAAATAGTAATATACAGATAACGCTTACCCCAGTGATGGTTGAAGCAATCATTCGGTAACATTCCGAATCGGCGAGCTCGGGTACCTTCGGGAGCGCCATGTCGGACCAGGTGAGCTGACGCAGAAACCCCGCCGAGGAGTAGATGTCGTCGCACAACATATGATCTTGTACGTAATGGAAGTTGACGACATGCTTCTTCTTACGAGAAGAAGCCGGGGCGGCTTTAGCTCGGCCGCTACTCCTCGACATCGACTGGCTGCTGCCCTCGGCAACAACCTTGCCTTTGTCGACCCGGGACACTGCGGTCGTGGGGGCTTCAGTAGTAGGCTCATCCTCGTCCCCTCTGGGAAGATTTGGGACTTCATCCCTATTCTTCTTCTTTTTCCTATATCCCTCTTCTTTGGGGACTCTGCCCTCAGCAATTCGGTTCGCCGGCGTCTTTCTTTTTTTAGGTACCGCCACGACCTCGGCACCCTCGGAGGCGCGACCCACCTCAACTTCGGGGGCATCGGCTCCACGGACAACCGCCTGTGTAGCCTTTGTCGCTTCGGGCACCTTGTCCAAAGGCACCGGGACGACCGGGATCTCGGATGTCAATCGGACCCTGGTCACTTCGAATTCGAGGTCAGTGACGGGCACCGATGGGGCCGAGATCGAAGTCGAGGCAGCACCCCATTTCTTGTTTTTCCTTGCCTCACGAGTGCTAACGGGGGTATTCATGTTGTCCTCTACGTCTAAAAAAAGAGACTTAGCAAAATTGCACATATACAATTGACAGTAAGAAACGGAGAGGACGAAGTTGACGTTTGTCAAACTGACCTTCTTCAAAATCTTCTTCTAAAACAGCCGGTGGATGTGGCCAAAGTTTGGCCGAAATGAGCCTGTATGATGTAAAGCTCGACCACTCTACACAGTCATCCTGCAAATTTGAAAGCTTTTCGGCGAACTCTTCTGCTTGAGAGGGCGCCTTGATCTTTCCTGAAAAACAAAGTAAAAAGGAAACGTTAGCACGCTTCGCTAACTATAAAACAATGAAGTTAAAAAGAATGAATCGAATTATACTCGGCGAGCTCGTCCACTTCGACGAAAAAGAATGAGCTCGGTTCCCGAGAGAATGCTCGTTGATGGTGAAGTAAAAATATCGCCTCCCCCAGTACTTGTCTTTCGAAGGCAGGCCTGAGATCACTCCCTTGCACGCGGCCTTAGAAAGATAGAAACACTTCGGATCGTGTTTCGAATTCGTCTTCACGACACAAAGACGGACTAAATCCATCAATGTGAGTTCGACATTTTCTTCGTGGGAAACAACTATCAAACCCATCACCATCTTAACGAAGTTCGGACACATCTGAGGAATGGTCAACCCGAGAGCCTTAACAAAGTCGAACAAGAGAATCTAAGCCTACATTTTTCTAACCAAATTTTGTATATACAACAAAAACCCTCCACAATGGTGTCGGCAGTGGCTCCGGGAGGGGGACGAAGGATTTTAATTTCTTGGGGAATTTGGTATTTTTCACGAATTCCCCTAAGGTCAACAGAGGTTACGGCAGATGGTAAAAGAATGTCCTCGTTTCCTAAAGGCTGAGACCCCGACAGACGAGCTACTGAGTCCGACATCTAAAACTAAATTTTTTAAGGACGAAGTGTTTAAAGGTATGAACTTGTTTGAGTTCGCTAGTCGAATTGAGAACGAAAAGTAGCCGAAGTTTAAACAAATTCAAAGAACTTAGAGAGAAAACTCGAATTCGGAGAAGACGAGAAAAAGAGAGAGTTACCTTTTTACTGCGAATGACGAGAATATAAATGAGAGGAAATGACTCTTCAGCACGCTTATTTATACCTATCTACATTTAACCAAATCCCGTGAAAATCTAATGATTTCAAATAAAATCGAATCAAATAAAAAATATTCTCTCGATATCTCCGAAGATATCGACAGACGCTCGCGACTCTTCGACTTCGACTTCTGAAGTGCAATCATATCGCGCCACATGTAAAGAAATGCATCTCTACGCGATGCCACATGTTAAAAATACTCCGAAAATGTGCGCCATGCGCCAAAAAGGAAAATTCAAAAAATTTCCCCTTTTTATTTCGGGATTTCGAAAATTCGCTGAAGTATTTTAAAAAATATTTAAAATATTTTTCAAAATACTCGGGGGTTAAAAATAAATTTTCTAAAAATAAAATCATTTTGGTTGGGCTTTAGTTCGACCAAAGCCCAACAGCCAACTTAGTCCAACTCTCGATGACTTATCCAAGCCCAGGTCGACTCTTGAAGGTCGGCCCAAGCCCAATCAGCAGCTCAGTTCGCCAAAGGAAGGGCGAGTCGACTGCGGATCAGATAGAAGATTTCGCCGCGAAGACCGGATCTGAGATGATTTCGACTAGCGACGTGGCAGAGCAGAGCTAATCAACACGTGTCCTCTTCGACAAATTCTCTTTTGCTATAAATAGAAGTCGATATGTCAATTTTTACACACAAGCCTACGCTATTATTCTCGTTATTTCTTTACTATTTTCTCATCGCTGAGTTCGCCTGCTAGAGTTCGACACTTCGCCCATTTGTAATTTATTCGTTCATCAATAAAGATATTGTTATTCTTTTACTCGTTCTTATTAATTTCTTCTAGCTAAAATATTTGTTTATTATACGAAGTCTTCTGAGACCCATATTTAAATAAATCAAACTTATGTAATATTATAATTTGTGATTGTTGGCGATCCCAAAATCGACATCAACAATTAGTCCTGCCTTTCTCACATTGAAACTCTTGCATAAGTTGTCCAACAGAATCTCACAATTCGGAGTGGTCCTAATATGACTCATGGCCCAGTGATCAGTGCCTTTGCTCATTAGCCAATCATATGCTTCAAGGACATCAACTTTAATTGTTCCTATTTTTGCTTCAAATTTTGGCACAGAGTATGCCATTGCCGCACATTATCTTTGTCTTCCCAAAGAATCCTTTATGAACATGTATGTAGCAAGATACATGATAAGTTACGTCACATGCAAAGACATGCAAATGAATGAATAAAAGAAGAAAATAATAAAGAATGCCAGACTTACCCTCGTAAAATGTCTGCAAATGTCTGGCACAATGTCTATGCTCGGCCTCAATTGACCCTTTTTCCCACATATCTGCCAACGCTTCTGTTGTCAATGGTGCCCACAAGAAGAGTTGTAGTCTTTATTTTGAACATTTGATGTAATAAAGTCTCATGAAGACTCTTGCTTGTAATTGCCTATTCATTCATTAATAAAGTTGAAACGTTCATTCAATCTTCCTTGTCTGAAGCTTTATGATAAAACCATAGTCTTTTAGTCCATAAACAAACTTAACAACTTACGAAGAGACAAATGTAGATTTGCATGAACAAACTCTTCGTAGTTTGCTTAAAACGATATATTCGCAATCTTAGGGTCAAAGGACTATTGACCTCAGTATGATTGTTAGAAGAATCTATGATGTCTGGTTATGAGGCATTGAGAGTTAGGAACTCTATAGTTCTTCTAGGTATCTTCCGAAGGTACTGAATTGACCAGTGCACTTCTAGAGACAAGATAAGAACAAACCATTTAACCTCTTATGTCTCGAAGTCACTATGTATGAATTGCATCATGCTTACCTTAATCCTGAAATGAGACATGCCATTTCACACCTTAGTATTCTCATTTGAGAAAGTCAAAGTTCGGACTCACTATGTGATTCCGAACAGGGCCTATTGGTGAAGTACTAAGTTGTGAGTCTGTCATGAGTAACTTTGTGAAGTTCTCATAGATATGGAATTCATGTACAAGATTGCTGAAATGCAATGCATGTCACCTCATGCTTTGTTCCTTGGAGTGTGAATAAATGAACTGGCCAGTGTCCAAATTGAGTCCTGACTCTTTTGGATGAAACAATGTGACTTGTTAGCTCCTCGTCAATACATTGTTTCTAACTTATTCACAAGCGACAAAGGAGTTGAGGAAATAACAGCTAGAAGGGTAAAATGGTAATTTAGTAAATCCCGACTAGCTGATGACATTCATGAAGGGTAAACATAGATAATATTCAGTGGATCCGCTCATCATAATTAGGTCGAATTCTTGAGTAGAAAATAAATTCATTTGAACCGAGAGATTTTCAGTGTCAGCTCTTTAGTGGAGTCAGTTGGCATTAAGCTAAACTTGGAAAAGGTTTGTGAACTTTTGAGTCCAAGTGTTTAGCTAAAGCTTTGTTCATTTGGGTCCATGAGGTCACTGTCACGAATCACATCGATAGGAATAGTTAAACTGGAAGCTAAGCCAAAACAAGAACGAAAATAGTTAAAAGGGTATTTTTGTCTTTTGAGACATAAGGATGAAATGGATGTCAATAAATTTTGACAAGTTCATTTGATGACTTAATGTCACTCGGCCATAATATGATTAATTGGGCCTTGTGAATTAATTTCATTTCATAAGAATTTTATTGAAAACTCTTAATGGGCCTTTTTCATGTTCTCATGAATAAATGAAGAAGCTTCTAGAAGCTCCTTCTAGAAGTGAAATGGGCGCCCATAATACCCAAGGAAAGAGAGTTTATTTTGTGCATAAATGTATTTAGATACTTGCCAAAAGAAAAAGAGGAAACAAATTTCCCACACATGCAATGGGAAATTCGGCCAAGTGAGAAAAGGGAAAGCCAAGGAACAAAAAAGGAAACAAATCCTTGCCTCTAGGAGGCAGCCTTGGGCGCCCAACAAGGAATGGGAAATGAAGGATTTTTGCTCATGAATATGTGATATTCTATAGAAGAGGAAACTACCTTATTGAAGGTGAGACCTCTCCTATAAATAGGAGCCCCATTTCCTCACAATTGATTGATCCAAGTTTAAGAGATTTGAGAGACTCTCTCTCTAGAACTTGGCCGAAGTCCTCTTCTCTCTCTCTCTAGTTTATTTTCGGTTTTCTCTTGTCTTGGCACCTAGGTCCTCACTCGACCTAGTCTTTAGCTCTGCGACTTCGAGACTCGTTCTCAAGTCGTAGTGTTTAAAAGTGCCCACTCACTGATTCCTTCTTTTCGAGTGATTTAGTGATAGAAACTTTCGTGGTTGCTCGAGGTGCCGAGGAAAGGAAGAGAGACGTGCTGCGAGGGGAGACGAGCGTTGCAACTTTCCAAAAGCTTCTACAAGGTTCAAGCTTCAAGAAAGGTTAGTGAACTTCATAGCTCATATTAGTTTTTATTTACATGCATATGCTCTTGTCTAGGTTAGTAAAAACTAGTTTTACTTAAAAAGAAAATTTTTAAAATTCCGCCGCTTAACGAAGCGTTAAACTTTTTCTTAAACCCTAGATCGATTCCAACAAATGGTATCAGAGCTATGGTCAAAGGAATGCATGTGCATGTTTTTAAATTATGAGCTTGAAAATCGTTTTCGAAAGTTTACTAATTTTGTGACAAGTTAGAATTGTAATCTTAGATTTTTTTTTAATTTATTGCTCATGCCTTTAAATTAAAAACCATGTTGTTTTTCTATGAGTTTGGGATGATGTTAAAACACATTAGAATCAGTTCTAAAAGTTTTTAATTTTTTATATTGAAAAACGTGTTTTAAAGGTTTGAGAATTTTCGAGTAAATTTTGTGACTAGTTTTGTTTTCTTGCTAGTTTCGTTTATTTACTTGAATCGTTTTATGCATGTTGTTATTTCTTTTATTCTATGTTGTTACCCTGCTAATAAAACACAAATAAAAGCTTTAAACAACCTCATAAAACGTTCCGTTACACTCGTTTCTTTTTCGCACCTAAAAGGACAAAGCTTTAATTTATTTCTTTTTCTTCGAGCTGGAATGTAAACCCGCATTAAAAGCGGCATAACTCTCTGCTCAGAAATCGAAATTTAATGATTCTTGAATCAAATTAAAGCTCTGTCTGTCCTCTGTCCAATGCCACCGGTTTCGGCTCAAAAGGACATCGGAGCCGCCAGTTATGGCGATTTTACTCCGAGGTGCGCGGCTGTCTGAAACTCCAGTTTTTTTAGAAATCCGGATTTTCAAACCCCACTACCATGAGTTATAGAACTCTAATGAGAAAACTTTCTTGAGCAAAAATGTTTTTCATATGATTATAAACATGATGTGTAAAGATTAAAAGTTTTGTTTTTTGAAAGATTAATTGAAATTGAATTTTTACAAAACTAGTTTGAATTTTGAAAAACCGTTTTCACTTTCAAACTTGAAAATATTTTGTCATCCAAATCAAATAAATTTTCAAAATGTTTTCAAAACTATATCTATATCACATATGTTCAAAATCTATATGCTCTTGAAATTTTGAGTGGGAGGTCTCTTTGTAGACAAAACCGAAAAATAAAAAGATGTGTAATCTCAAACTTTCAAGTGTTCGAGTGAGTTGAAGTTCACACTTCCCTCACGCACTTTCCCGAAATAGAAAATAGGAAAAGATCGAGTATGTCCCTTGTGCCTTTATGCACTAATACTGCTCTGAACATGTCGATCTAGGATTCTCTTCTAGTTGTCCGCTCTGTCGCTCTCTAACTAGGAAATCTGTTTCCGAACTTAAAAGAGTCGATGAACCATCTCCAAAAACTAAGTGGGAGGGTTATACTCGTTGTTTGTAACCCGCGATCCCCAACACTAGTGAAAGATGCAATAACGTGGGACTAAGAGCCGCTCTTGCGACCCTCACTTAAATGTGAGTACTCCAAGGCGTTATTGCTTCGATCATTGCTCAATGAGCTACGTCCGAGAGTGATGCAATGATGGCAAGGCCTCCCCTTGGGGGATTGTTTTTCAAAGCTGATCTTTTGGACTAAGTGGTTGGTTGCACACTTAGGCTCAATCCCTAGTATCCTTCCTTAAGGCTCTGCGAAAGGATGTGAGTGATCAAACCAATTTACAAGGTGGCTAGTCAAAATAGATGTATTGACATCTTGGCTTAGCATTAATGATGTGTCATTTACTTATAAAAGGAGATTTTTTGCGGCCTTCTCTTGAGGGAGTAAATTATCGTTTGGTTTATAACACCTTTGGATTTTATAAAAGTCTTAATAAAACTTAAATCCTAAACCAAAGACTAATCATAAACTTGTTTCAACTTCAATAGGCTTTATGTCCCGCAAACATCTCTCAATCTTTCTTTCCTCGATCAAACTCGAAAACGAAAACTACGTAGATTCGAAACGTAACCTCGACATAATACCTACCGTTAACAAGCACAAATGGGTACTCACCACCCCGTGTCCTCCTCTGTCGAATGATGATTCAACTCAAGAGGACAATGACGCCTTAGCGGCCTGGCTTCGATCCGATGAGATTGTGAGGTGCTGTATCTTGGCATCTATGAACAATATGCTGAAAGAGCAACATCGTGACATCGAGACTGCCGCTAACATGCTCTACAATCTCCTTGAGATGTTTGGAGGGCAAAGGCGTCAGACAAGGCTACAAGCAGTCCGACAGTTTATGAATTGTCGCATGAAGGCTAGGACTCCTGTTAGGGACCATATGATGCTGATCATTAGTTACCTAAATGAAATGGAAATCCTAGGATCTGAGATTGATGGGAAGAATATCATAGATATGATCTTAGAAACTCTCCCCGCGTCTCTTGATACCTCCAAGATGAACTACTCCATAAACAAGCTAGAGTACACTGCTACCAAGCTTATGATGGAATTTCACACTGCTGAAGGTCTCACTAAGAGAAAGAGGAATCAAGGAGAGGCACATGCTACTGAGCAAAAAGCCTCCGCCTCTGGAACTGTGAAGAGACCTTACAAGGCTAATAAAAAGAACTGTCCCGCCTATCTCAAAGCAAAGGAACATAGTATTGTACTAGTTACCGAAGCATGCTTAGTAGCTGATAATGTATCAATGTGGATTCTTGACTCCGCTGCTACTAACCATATTTGTTGTTCCTTGAATGGTTTCAAGAAAACCAAAAGCTTAGAGGAAGGCGAGTTCTGTTTCAAATGGGGTGATGGGAGCCTGGTGTCCGCAAAGGCTGTGGGATCCGTGACGCTGTCTTTTGAAGACCGCACTTTAAACTTGAATAATGTTTATTTTGTTCCTACCTTTGGGAAGAACTTAATATCCGTTGCTCGTCTTCTTGAGCAAGATTATTGTTTAAAGTTCATTAAGAATGGAATTCGTATTTCGTTTCCTGATAATTCTTTTGTCACTGATGCATGTATGAAGAATGCTCTTTTTTACATCTATCCCACTCAACCTTCTCTTTTAGACACCGAAATAGATAACGATCTAATTAGGGAGCCAGAGAGGATCAAACTTTCTGAATCCTCCGATCTAACAAAATCAACATACCTCTGGCACTTAAGACTTGGTCATATCAGTCTAGATAGGATTAAGAGACTTGTGAGGGATGGTCCACTCCAAGCCTCTGCAATAGGTTCACTACCTACTTGTGAATCCTGCATAGAAGGAAAAATGACTAAGCGACCTTTCTCCGATAAGGGTCGAAGAGCCACTGAGTTGCCGGAACTAATACATTCTGATGTATGTGGTCCGCTCAACCAACAGGCACGTGGAGGATACGAATACTTCGTTACCTTCACTGATGATTACTCAAGATATGGGTTTGTCTATTTGCTTAAACACAAATCCGAGACCTTTAACGTATTTAAGGTCTTTAGGGCTTTAGTGGAAAAGCAAACTGGCAAAGTGATCAAAACCCTTCGATCTGATCGAGGTGGTGAGTATATGTCTGGAGAGTTCGATGACTTTCTTAAAGAAGAAGGTATCGCTTCTCAGCTTACCGCACCTGGCACACCTCAACAAAACGGAGTGTCAGAGAGAAGAAACCGAACTCTTATGGAGATGGTTAGATCAATGATGAGTTACTCATCACTCCCGCTTTCCTTTTGGGGATATGCCCTCGAAACAGCCGCCTACATTCTGAACCAACTTCCGTCCAAAACGGTTCCTGGTACTCCTTATGAACGATGGACTGGCCGTAAAGTGAATCTTGGCCGCATCCGAATTTGGGGTTGCCCTGCACACGTGCTGAGGCAAAAGACTAGCAAGTTGGCTAGTAGGTCAGAATTGTGCCTGTTTGTAGGATATCCAAAGGAAACTAAAGGTTTCATTTTCTATAGTCCCGAGGACGATAAGACTTTCGTTAGCACGAATGCTCGTTTCCTCGAGGAGGACTTTATGAAGGATGCGAAACCTAGAAGCAAAATTGTGCTTGAAGAAAAATTGGGTGAGGAAGCTTCTACCTCATCTGTAAGAACTGTTCTTACCCCAACTGAAACACAACCTAACTCATCAGAATCTCGTCAAGTAGTACTTCGACGTAGTGGGAGGGCTACTCAAAAGCCTGACAGGTACATGTCTTATGGAGACTCTCTTGTAGCCGTCTCCGACATGGATGATCCTGTTTCCTATAGCCAAGCAATGGCTTGTTCTGAATCAAACCTTTGGCTTGACGCCATGAAAGTTGAGATGCACTCGATGTATGTCAACAAAGTCTGGAAACTTGTAGACCTTCCTGAAGGGATTAAACCCGTAGGGTGTAAGTGGATATACAAGAAGAAAAGGGGTCCTGATGGGAACGTTGAGACGTTCAAAGCACGACTTGTGGCGAAGGGTTATACCCAACAAGAAGGGATTGACTATGAAGAAACCTTCTCGCCAGTCGCGATGCTTAAATCCATCCGCATACTCCTATCCATAGCTGCAGCTCTCGACTATGAGATCTGGCAAATGGATGTCAAGACAGCTTTTCTGAATGGCAATCTTGACGAGCGCATTTACATGGCTCAACCAGACGGTTTCGTGGATAAAGGTCAAGAGACCAAGGTTTGTGAGTTGCTTAAATCCATTTATGGACTAAAGCAAGCATCTAGGTCATGGAATATTAGATTCGATGAAACTGTAAAGAGCTTCGGCTTTGAACAGTCAATAGATGAGCCTTGTGTTTACAAGTTAATACACGAAGGCAAAGTTGTGTTTCTGGTACTATATGTCGATGATATACTACTCATTGGTAATGACGTGGGTAAGTTATCTGAGGTTAAGGTCTGGCTAGCAAAGCAATTCGATATGAAGGATCTAGGAGAAGCCGCGTACATTCTGGGAATCCAAATCTTTCGAGATAGGAAAAACCGGACCCTGTCGCTCTCTCAAGCATCTTATATTGATAAGGTGATGGATCGCTTCTCGATGCAAGACTGCAAGAGGGGTCAAACACCCTTTAGGCATGGAGTTTCACTCTCTAAGGACCAGTCTCCCAAGACTGCACAAGAGATTGAAGACATGAGGAAAATTCCTTACGCCTCTGCCGTAGGAAGCCTCATGTATGCTATGCTTTGCACCCGACCTGATATATGTTTCGCCGTTGGCGTAGTTAGTCGTTTCCAATCCAACCCTGGACCCGAGCACTGGATTGCTGTTAAGCATGTTCTTAAGTATCTTCGAAGAACTAGGAACTTGATGCTTACATACTCAGGTACTGACCTGACTATGACGGGATATACCGACTCCGATTTTCAAGCGGATAAGGATTCCAGGAAATCCACTTCGGGATCTGTGTTCATCCTTAATGGTGGAGCTGTTGTGTGGAGAAGTATTAAGCAATCTTGCATTGCTGACTCCACAATGGAAGCAGAATATGTGGCTGCTTGTGAAGCATCCAAAGAGGCTGTATGGCTTAGAAAGTTCCTTAAGTATTTGGAAGTTGTTCCAAACGTCGACGAGCCCATGACCCTTTATTGTGATAATAGTGGGGCTGTCGCTAACTCAAAGGAACCTAGAAGCCATAAGCGCTCTAAGCATATTGAGAGGAAATACCATTTGATTCGAGAGATCGTGCAGCGCGGAGACGTGGAAGTGAAGAAGATCTCAACGGTGGACAACCTCGCAGATCCATTCACCAAGGCCCTAGCGAACAAGGTCTTCGACCAACATCGTGAGGGATTAGGCATGAAGGACTACACACACTTTCTTTGAGTCAAGTGGGAGTTTGTTGTCAATGGTGCCCACAAGAAGAGTTGTAGTCTTTATTTTGAACATTTGATGTAATAAAGTCTCATGAAGACTCTTGCTTGTAATTGCCTATTCATTCATTAATAAAGTTGAAACGTTCATTCAATCTTCCTTGTCTGAAGCTTTATGATAAAACCATAGTCTTTTAGTCCATAAACAAACTTAACAACTTACGAAGAGACAAATGTAGATTTGCATGAACAAACTCTTCGTAGTTTGCTTAAAACGATATATTCGCAATCTTAGGGTCAAAGGACTATTGACCTCAGTATGATTGTTAGAAGAATCTATGATGTCTGGTTATGAGGCATTGAGAGTTAGGAACTCTATAGTTCTTCTAGGTATCTTCCGAAGGTACTGAATTGACCAGTGCACTTCTAGAGACAAGATAAGAACAAACCATTTAACCTCTTATGTCTCGAAGTCACTATGTATGAATTGCATCATGCTTACCTTAATCCTGAAATGAGACATGCCATTTCACACCTTAGTATTCTCATTTGAGAAAGTCAAAGTTCGGACTCACTATGTGATTCCGAACAGGGCCTATTGGTGAAGTACTAAGTTGTGAGTCTGTCATGAGTAACTTTGTGAAGTTCTCATAGATATGGAATTCATGTACAAGATTGCTGAAATGCAATGCATGTCACCTCATGCTTTGTTCCTTGGAGTGTGAATAAATGAACTGGCCAGTGTCCAAATTGAGTCCTGACTCTTTTGGATGAAACAATGTGACTTGTTAGCTCCTCGTCAATACATTGTTTCTAACTTATTCACAAGCGACAAAGGAGTTGAGGAAATAACAGCTAGAAGGGTAAAATGGTAATTTAGTAAATCCCGACTAGCTGATGACATTCATGAAGGGTAAACATAGATAATATTCAGTGGATCCGCTCATCATAATTAGGTCGAATTCTTGAGTAGAAAATAAATTCATTTGAACCGAGAGATTTTCAGTGTCAGCTCTTTAGTGGAGTCAGTTGGCATTAAGCTAAACTTGGAAAAGGTTTGTGAACTTTTGAGTCCAAGTGTTTAGCTAAAGCTTTGTTCATTTGGGTCCATGAGGTCACTGTCACGAATCACATCGATAGGAATAGTTAAACTGGAAGCTAAGCCAAAACAAGAACGAAAATAGTTAAAAGGGTATTTTTGTCTTTTGAGACATAAGGATGAAATGGATGTCAATAAATTTTGACAAGTTCATTTGATGACTTAATGTCACTCGGCCATAATATGATTAATTGGGCCTTGTGAATTAATTTCATTTCATAAGAATTTTATTGAAAACTCTTAATGGGCCTTTTTCATGTTCTCATGAATAAATGAAGAAGCTTCTAGAAGCTCCTTCTAGAAGTGAAATGGGCGCCCATAATACCCAAGGAAAGAGAGTTTATTTTGTGCATAAATGTATTTAGATACTTGCCAAAAGAAAAAGAGGAAACAAATTTCCCACACATGCAATGGGAAATTCGGCCAAGTGAGAAAAGGGAAAGCCAAGGAACAAAAAAGGAAACAAATCCTTGCCTCTAGGAGGCAGCCTTGGGCGCCCAACAAGGAATGGGAAATGAAGGATTTTTGCTCATGAATATGTGATATTCTATAGAAGAGGAAACTACCTTATTGAAGGTGAGACCTCTCCTATAAATAGGAGCCCCATTTCCTCACAATTGATTGATCCAAGTTTAAGAGATTTGAGAGACTCTCTCTCTAGAACTTGGCCGAAGTCCTCTTCTCTCTCTCTCTAGTTTATTTTCGGTTTTCTCTTGTCTTGGCACCTAGGTCCTCACTCGACCTAGTCTTTAGCTCTGCGACTTCGAGACTCGTTCTCAAGTCGTAGTGTTTAAAAGTGCCCACTCACTGATTCCTTCTTTTCGAGTGATTTAGTGATAGAAACTTTCGTGGTTGCTCGAGGTGCCGAGGAAAGGAAGAGAGACGTGCTGCGAGGGGAGACGAGCGTTGCAACTTTCCAAAAGCTTCTACAAGGTTCAAGCTTCAAGAAAGGTTAGTGAACTTCATAGCTCATATTAGTTTTTATTTACATGCATATGCTCTTGTCTAGGTTAGTAAAAACTAGTTTTACTTAAAAAGAAAATTTTTAAAATTCCGCCGCTTAACGAAGCGTTAAACTTTTTCTTAAACCCTAGATCGATTCCAACAGCTTCCTACAGCCCTTTTTGCTTATCAGATATGAATGTCCAGTGATGGCCATTCACAATGTCCAAATCAGCTTTAAGAAAGGAATAAAACCACGTCCATGACGTCTTGCACTCTAATTCAACAACAGCATACGCGACGGGAAAGATACCGTTGTTTGCATCAATGCCGATCGCTGTTAGTAAATGACTGGTGTGTTGTCCCTTTATGTGGTACCCATCGAAACCAAGAACTCTAATAACACTGCCATTACCCTGTCGTCAGTGAAAATACAAACAGCCTTATCACAGGTAGTAGACTTCATATAGAAGACTGGATTGACGGTGTATCCCAACGACTCCCTCGTGACAGACTCCAGTTCCACAATGGACATTCTGTCCATATCAGCGTGGTCCCAGTAATTAATGACACCTCCTTCGTATCTCCAACCATAAGGTAAAAACTCAATTGTACCCATACGGTGAAAGTTGATTGTAAACTTATTCAATAACTCATCTGCAAAAAAAAAAAAAACGAAAGCAAACAAAAGCAAAGCCATTAAATATTGCCCATCAACATCAATAATGACACAAAGGACCCACATGACGAGGACACAAAAACAAAAGAATATTCAAAACAAAAAGAATCCATTGTGGTCCTAATGTGACAACAAAAACAAAGACACAAACATGTGGTCCCCAAAAATTTCCACTCAGTATAAATCGAGGACAAACCTTGAGATGGAGTATTTGATGCAGGTTTCTTTGCCGGCGATTTTTTCGTGGCTCCAGATATCTTCGCCGATGATTTTTTCGCACGAGTCGCTTTAAGTGTCTTTTCACGTGTTGTCGTCGCTTCACGTGTCTTTGTCGCTTCAGATTTCTTTGCACGAGAGAATGATGCAGATCGAGATCCACCACGTTTACTCGACGGAGATGGCCTCCCCGGTGATTTTTCCTTCGTCATTACTTTATGGTTTGAATATAATTGCAAGATTTGGGCATTAGGGTTTAAGAGTTTTTTATTTGGGTTTTATTTCTTTTAACTGAACAGGCAGGCACAAAAGGCATTCAAATACAAATTGCGGGGCGTATCGACGGAAATGAGATTGCCCGTGTTGAGTGGATCAGGGAAGGTAGTGTGTTTTTTATTTTAGAAAGTACAATTCAATTCTTAATGTGGGCAAATACCCATAATAGCCTTACACGTGCGTGACATGTGCTCATTTAACTGACGTTTGGCCTTAAATTTGGGTTATTAAGTTATATAGCGACACGGATATAGTGGATTGAGATATAGCCCACCTTTGGTTAATTTCTTGTAAATAGCCCAGTAAACTTATTAACAAATTAATAAAAGCCTTATTTAACACAACCAAACATATATTTTAGGTAGTTAACTGGCTGCCACGTATGCAAGTTGGCTATTTACAAATTATTTACCAAAGGTTAGCTAATTTACAATTCCTATAGTTTAGGTGGCTTACGTAGCCAATTTTTTGCTTAAATTTTGATGGAAGGACTGCCATGAAACCCAATTCAAGGTTGAGGCCAAAAGAGGTCGTTTTTATATATTAAGGGGTGGATTGTTAGAAATGCCATACATCAGGAGGCAAATATGTCATTAATTCTTGTCGTTTTTTTCTATTTCAATAATCTACCAACGGACTTAAAAAATTCTCTAACTACCCGACTAATTTTAATTCACAACATAACAACCATAACCACAAAGCTTGATAGACGACTTCTAATTCTGTCGTACAGCTCTTTTTTTAAGCAAAAGTGGCAAAAAAAAAAAATCCGAGAAGACAACATAAGGTGTAAGTCTATTTATCTATTTTATATTATTTTGTTTATGATTTTCACTTTTTATGATACTAATATTTTGTTTTATTTGGAATCGGTCATTTTTTATAGTGTTTTTGAAGAAAATAAATATTTCACAAGATTAAAGATATTTGCTGAAGTTGTTGATAGTAAGCCTACTTATTATATATATATATATATATATATATATATATATATATATGTATATAAAAGCTATTTTAATTTGGGTCCAGCGGCTAAATAGCCCAATAGAACTTAAGCTTTTGCGAAATAGACATAGTTTGCCAATTAAGAGCAAAATAGCCCAAGTTTCTAAAAAGCCCAATTATACCCTCGGCCCAATAACGAAAACACAATTCTTCTCACGTCTGAACCCTAATTCTCCCCGATTCTCTCTCACTCTTCTCGCAATCTTGATCTCGCTCGCTATTTCTCTTGACGATACCCTAGAAATCACCATCTCGTCGGCGAATCTCTTTGTCTGCACGAGTTCAGCGAGCATCTCCGCCGAGCGCGACCAGTAACCAGCGTCGCCGCTGCCAGTTCTCTCGCATGTCTGCCTTCGCTGCTCTCAAGTTCTTCGCGAGTTCAGGCGCCTGTGTGTGCGATGGCCGAGTAAGAAGAGACGTTGCCGTGAGCCGCCTATAATCGTCAATCCATCTCCGATCTTCAATATTCGCCAAACCAAATTAGCTGTAAGTAAATTTTGGTCGATTTTAGTTTTGTAACCCTAGATTAATATTAAAGTAGGCTGGATCAAAATTGGATAATTAATCATGGCCTTTAGCTTGTTTGAATTTTGTAGGTGTTGATTGTAGTTTTATAACCCTAGATTAACATTAAAGTAGGCTAGATTAAAATTGGATAATTAATCGTGGCCTTTAGCTTCTTTGAATTTTGTAGGTGTTGATTGTAGTTTTATAATCCTAGATTAATATTAAAGTACGCTGAATTTGAAGATGAGTGTAATTGTTGATTAATTATGGATTAATTTTTAGGAAGGCAGGATTAAAAAATATTCGCTTACTGAAAACATGATTATTTTGTTGTAATTGTTGCAGGTTACTAAAAAAAGCTGCAAGGCGAGAAGCTCTAATAAAAAGAGGTCTGCTTTGAATAAGAAAGCAGAAAAGCCCGAGAACCCGGCCGTGGAGACGACGACAGAGCAAGAGCAGCCCGAGAAGCCAGCCATGGAGACGACAACAGAGCAGCCCGTGGATACGCCTACCCCCGAGGACATGCCAAGCTTCAGCGTTAA
The DNA here is from genome assembly GCF_054948205.1 of Urtica dioica subsp. dioica. Classification (NCBI taxonomy): domain Eukaryota; kingdom Viridiplantae; phylum Streptophyta; class Magnoliopsida; order Rosales; family Urticaceae; genus Urtica; species Urtica dioica. Next base: position 7,844,910 of record NC_142767.1, on the reverse strand, counting down.
CCTTACTCAAGCTATGATTAAAAAATGAAGAAACATGTAATAGGAATGGTTAGAGTAATATTTGGGTTTTTTTTTTCAGTTCTCTATCATTGCATTGGAGGTTGGATTAGTCAGTTAAATTATTGGAAGTTTAATCCAGGCTGGATTAAAATTAATCCTACCTTAAACTCATGAAAATATGAACAAAATTAATCCTGCTAATCTATTCAAAATATTGTGAATTACACTACAATGTCAAACATTTTTCACAGCCTAAACATTCATAAACACTAAAATAAACAAGATGACACTTCATGGATAGCATGTTTATAAAGGTTTTTCAACAAAATTAGAATAAAAATAAAAATCAAGGATGCAAAATTCAATGAGAATCTGAATACAAACAAATTTGAAAATGAACAATACCAAAGTCAACATAATTGCAAAAAAATTCAAAACACCAAAAACCAAAATGCACATGTTTGAATTCATTCGAAGAACGCATCCTCTTCTTCCGAGGCCTTCCGGGAAGAGTCTTGAGCCTAGGCGGTTTGATAACGCTTGTATCACCCGCACGAACCAATAATGCCTAATTCTCGTTTACAGGATAGATCATCTGGAATAAGTCGCCATCAACGTCTCCTTGGTGTAATATGAAGACACATAGTTCATCGGGTCGAGCTTTCTCATCCAAAGAGCGGCCACGGCATGTCCGCAAGGAATCTCTTCCGATTTCCAAAACAAGCACGAACAACTTCTGTTCAGGATATCTATAGTAATAGATCGTTGCCCATCGACCACCTCGAATAGCGTCAAATGAACTTCATTGACCAAATTCAAGATAAATATGGCACTGTCAGTAAGATTAATCCAGGATGGATTAAAATTAATACTCATGAAAATATTTACAAAATTAATCCTGCCAATCTATTCCAAATATTATGAATTAAACTACACATGATTAAAATTAGTGAAGGCAAGATTAAATTTAATCACAACGAACTATAAAGACAGAATGTAAGCTTTATGAAGACAAGATTAAAATTAATCGAGGCATGATTAAATTTAATGAAAACCTGGAAATCCAATTCATGAACGCACAATACAAAATACCGTAAAATGCACAAATTCGGATGATCGAAAACCTCAATCCAGTCTATCCATGCCTTCCACTTTCGCTCTCCTCCTCTCCGCCCCTATCATCATCATCTCCTCTCCCCATCGCCGCCTCAGTCGCTGGAGGCCTCACTGCTCCCAATCTCTCTCCGTCGCTTCGGACCGAACCCTCAGTCTCCGGAGCTACGTTTCTCTCGGCTCCGAGACGCGCAAATTCCTTCTGTTGGAATTGATCTAGGGTTTAAGAAAAATTTTAACGCTTCGCAAAGCGGCGGAATTTTAAAAATTTTCTTTTCAAGTAAAAACGGTTTTTACTAACCTAGACAAAGAGCAAGTACATATAAATAAAAACTATTATGAGCTAAGAAGTTTACTAACCTTTCTTGAAGTTTGAACTTTGAGAAGCTTTTGGAAAGTTTGCAACGCTCGTCTCCCCTCGCAGCACGTCTCTCTTTCTTTCCTCGGCACCTCGAGCAACCACGAAAGTTTCTATCACTAAATCACTTGAAATAAAGGAATTAGTGAGTGGGCACTTTTATACACTACGACTTAAGAACGAGTCTTGAAGTCGCATAGCTAAACTCTAGGTCAAATGAGGACCTAGGTGCCAAAACAATAAAACGAAATTGACTAGAGAGAGAGGAGAGGGACGGCCAAGTTCTAGAGAGAGAGTCTCTCAAATCTCTTAAACTTGGATGAATCAAATGAAGGGAATGAGGCCTCTATTTATAGGGGAGGTTTTACCTTCAATAAGGTAGTTTCCTCTTTCATTGAATATCACATATTCATGAGCAAATATTGCTCTCCTTCCCTTAGAGTCACACGGCCAAACAAGCTTCTAGAAGCCTTTGAATTTGTTTCCTCTTTTGTTCCCTTCCATACTTGGCCGAAATTCCCATTACCATGTATAGGAAATTTGTTTCCTCTTTTTCTTTTGGCAAGTATCTAAATACATTAATGCACAAAATAATCTCTCTTTCACACTAAGGGCTGCACGAAATTTGGTCTCCCATTCACTTGGATTGGACGGCCAAAAGCCTTCTAAAAAGGCTTTCTAGGTTTTTCTTTAATTGTTCATGACAACATAAGAAAAACCCATTAAGAATTTTCAAAGTAAAATTCTATGAAATGAAATTAATTCACAAGGCCCAATAAACATGTTATGGCCGTGTGATATAATATGTCATCATATGACATTGTCAAAAAATTTATTGACATTCATTTCATGCCATGTCCAAAAAGACAAAATTACCCTTTCGACAATTTTCGTTATTGTTTTGACTTAGCTTCCAGTTTAACTATTCCTAATCGATGTGATTCGTGACAGTGACCTCATGGACCCAAATGAACAAAGCTTGAGCTAAAATACTTGGACTCAAAAGTTCACAAACCTTTTCCAAGTTTAGCTTAATGCCAACTGGCTCCACTAAAGAGTTGACACTGAAAATCTCTCGGTTCAAATGAATTTATTTTCTACTCAAGAATTCAACCTAATTGTAATGAGCGGATCCACAGAATATTATCAGTGTTTTACCCTTCATGAATATCATCAGCTAGTCGGGATTTACAAAATTACCATTTTACCCTTCTAGCTGTTATTTCCTAAACTCCTTTGTCGCTTGTGAATAAGTTAGAAACAATGTATTGACGAGGAGCTAACAAGTCACATTGTTTCATCCAAAAGAGTCAAGACTCAATTTGGACACTGGCCAGTTCATTTATTCACACTCCAAGGAACAAAGCATGAGGTGATATACATTGCATTTCAGCAATCTTGTACATGAATTCCATATCTATGAGAACTTCACAAAGTTACTCATGACATTCTCACAACTTAGTACGTCACCAATAGGCCTTGTTCGGAATCACATAGTGAGTCCGAATTCTGACTTTCTCAAATGAGAATACTAAGGTGTGAAATGACATGTCTCATTTCAGGATTAAGGTAATCACGATGCAATTCATACGTAGTGACTTCGAGACATAAGAGGTTAAATGGTTTGTTCTTATCTTGTCTCTAGAAGTGCACTGGTCAATTCAGTACCTTCGGAAGATACCTAGAAGAACTATAGAGTCTTCAACTCTCAATGCCTCATAACCAAAAATCATAGATTCTCCTAACAATCATACTGAGGTCAATAGTCCTTTGACCCTTAGATTGCGAATGTATCGTTTTAAGCAAACTACGAAGAGTTTGTTCATGCAAATCTACATTTGTCTCTTCGTAAGTTGTTAGGTTTGTTTATGGACTAAAGACTAATGTTTTATCATAAAGCTTCAGAGAATGAAGATTGAATGAACGTTTCAACTTTTTATTAATGAATAAGCATTTACAAACAAGAGTCTTCGTAAGACTATATGACATCATATGTACATAAATACACACTACAACTCTTCTTGACTCAAAGAAGATGTGTGTAGTAGTTCATATCTAATCCCTCTTGATTTTGGTCGAAGACCTTGTTCGCTAGGGCCTTGGTGAATGGATCTGCCAGAGATCTACTTCACCTCCACGTCTCCCCGCTGCGCGATCTCTCGAATCAAATGGTATTTCCTCTCAATATGTTTAGAGCGCTTATGGCTTCGATGTTCCTTTGAGTTAGCAACAGCCCCACTATTATCACAATAAAGGGTCATGGGCTCGTCGACGTTTGGAACAATTTCCAAATACTTAAGGATTTTTCTAAGCCATACAGCCTCTTTGGATGCTTCACAAGCAGCCACATATTCTGCTTCCATTGTGGAGTCAGCAATGCAAGATTGCTTAATACTCCTCCACACAACAGCTCCACCATTAAGGATGAACACAGAACCCGAAGTGGATTTCCTGGAATCCTTATCCGCTTGAAAATCGGAGTCGGTATATCCCGTCATAGTCAGGTCAGTACCTGAGTATGTAAGCATCAAGTTCCTAGTTCTTCGAAGATACTTAAGAACATGCTTAACAGCAATCCAGTGCTCGGGTCCAGGGTTGGATTGGAAACGGCTGACTACGCCAACGGCGAAACAGATGTCAGGTCTAGTGCAAAGCATAGCATACATGAGGCTTCCTACGGCAGAGGCGTAAGGAATTTTCCTCATGTCTTCAATCTCTTGTGCAGTCTTGGGAGACTGGTCCTTAGAGAGAGAAACTCCATGCCTAAAGGGTGTTTGGCCCTTCTTGGAGTCTTGCATCGAGAAACGATCCATCACCTTATCAATATAAGATGCTTGAGAGAGTGACAGGGTCCGGTTTTTCCTATCTCGAAAGATTTGGATCCACAGAATGTACGCGGCTTCTCATAGATCCTTCATATCGAATTGCTTTGCCAGCCAGACCTTAACCTCAGATAACTTACCCACGTCATTACCAATGAGTAGTATATCATCGACATATAGCACCAGAAACACAACTTTTCCTTCGTGCATTAACTTGTAAACACAAGGCTCATCTATTGACTGTTCAAAGCCGAAGCTCTTCACAGTTTCATCGAATCTAATAGTCCATGACCTAGATGCTTGCTTTAGTCCATAAATGGACTTAAGTAACTCACAAACCTTGGTCTTTTGACCTTCTTCCACGAAACCGTCTGGTTGAGCCATATAAATGCGCTCGTCAAGATTGCCATTCAGGAAGGCTGTCTTGACATCCATTTGCCAGATCTCATAGTCGAGAGCTGCAACTATGGATAGGAGTATGCGGATGGATTTAAGCATCGCGACTGGCGAGAAGGTTTCTTCATAGTCAATCCCTTCTTGTTGGGTATAACCCTTCGCCACAAGTCATGCTTTGAACGTCTCGACGTTCCCATCAGGACCCCTTTTCTTCTTGTATATCCACTTACACCCTACGGGTTTAATCCCTTCAGGAAGGTCTACAAGTTTCCAGACTTTGTTGACATACATCGAGTGCATTTCAACTTTCATGGCGTCAAGCCAAAGGTTTGATTCAGAACAAGCCATCGCTTAACTATAGGAAACAGGATCATCCATGTCAGAGACGGCTACGAGAGAGTCTCTATAAGACATGTACCTGTCAGGCTTTTGAGTAGCCCTCCCACTACGTCGAAGTACTACTTGACGAGATTCTGATGAGTTAGGTTGTGTTTCAGTTGGGGTAAGAACAGTTCTTACAGATGAGGTAGAAGCTTCCTCACCCAACTTTTCTTCAAGCACAATTTTGCTTCTAGGTTTTGCATCCTTCATAAAGTCCTCCTCAAGGAAACGAGCATTCGTGCTAACGAAAGTCTTATCGTCCTCGGGACTATAGAAGATGAAACCCTTGGTTTCCTTTGGATATCCCACGAACAAGCACAATTCTGACCTACTAGCCAACTTGCTAGTCTTTTGCCTTAGCACATGTGCAGGGCAACCCCAAATTCGGATGTGGCCCAAACTTACTTTACGGCCAGTCCATCTTTCATAAGGAGTACCAGGAACCGTTTTAGACGGAACTTGGTTCAGAATGTAAGCGGCTGTTTCGAGGGCATATCCCCAAAAGGAAAGAGGGAGTGATGAGTAACTCATCATTGATCTAACTATCCCCATAAGAGTTCGGTTCCTTCTCTCTGACACTCCGTTTTGTTGAGGTGTGCCAGGTGCGGTAAGCTGAGAAGCGATACCTTCTTCTTTAAGAAAGTCATCGAACTCTCCAGACATATACTCGCCACCTCGATCAGATCGAAGTGTTTTGATCACTTTGCTAGTTTGCTTTTCCACTAAAGCCCTAAAGACCTTAAATACGTTAAAGGTCTCGGATTTGTGTTTGAGCAAATAGACAAAACCATATCGCGAGTAATCATCGGTGAAGGTAACGAAGTATTCGTATCCCCCACGTGCCTGTTGGCTGAGCGGACCACATACATCAGAATGTATTAGTTCCAGCAACTCAGTGGCTCTTCGACCCTTATCGGAGAAAGGTCGCTTAGTCATTTTTCCTTCTATGCAGGATTCACAAGTAGGTAGTGAACCTATTGCAGAGGCTTGGAGTGGACCGTCCCTCACAAGTCTCTTAATCCTATCTAGACTGATATGACCAAGTCTTAAGTGCCATAGGTATGTTGATTTTGTTAGATCGGAGGATTCAGAAAGTTTGATCCTCTTTGGCTCCCTAATTTGATCATTATCTATTTCGGTGTCTAAAATGGAAGGTTGAGTGGGATAAATGTAAAAAAGAGCATTCTTCATACATGCATCAGTGACAAAAGAATTATCAGGAAACGAAATACGAATTCCATTCTTCATGATCTTTAAACAATAATCTTGCTCAAGAAGACGAGCAACAGATATTAAGTTCTTCCCAAAGGTAGGAACAAAATAAACATTATTCAAGTTTAAAGTGCGGTCTTCAAAAGACAGCGTCACGGATCCCACAGCCTTCGCGGACACCAGGCTCCCATCACCCCATTTGAAACAGAACTCGCCTTCCTCTAAGCTTTTGGTTTTCTTGAAACCATTCAAGGAACAACAAATATGGTTAGTAGCAGCGGAGTCAAGAATCCACGTTGATACATTATCAGCTACTAAGCATGCTTCGGTGACTAGTACAATACTATGTTCCTTTGCTTTGAGATAGGCGGGACAGTTCTTTTTATCGGCCTTGTAAGGTCCCTTCTCAGTTCTAGAGGTGGAGGCTTTGTGCTCAGTAGCATGTGCCTCTCCTTGATTCCTCTTTCTTTTAGTGAGACCTACAGTAGTGTGAAGTTCCTCCATAAGCTTGGTAACGGTGTACTCTAGCTTGTTAATGGAGTAGTTCATCTTGGAGGTATCAAGAGATGTGGGGAGAGTTTCTAAGATCACATCTATGACATTCTTCCCATCAATCTCATATCCTAGGATTTCCATTTTACTCAGATGATTAATGATGAATATCATAAAGTCTCCAACAGGAGTCCTAGCCTTCATGCGACAGTTCATAAATTGTCGGACTGCTTTTTTCCTTGCTTGACGCCTTTGCCCTCCAAACATCTCATGGAGATTGGTGAGCATGTTGGCGGCAGTCTCGATGTCACGATGTTGTTGTTGCAACACATTGTTCATTGATGCTAAGATATAGCACCTCACAATCTCATCGGAGCAGAGCCAGGCCGCCAAGGCGTCTTTGTCCTCTTGAGTTGAATCATTATTCGTCAGAGGGGGACACGGGGTGGTGAGTACCCATTTGTGCTTGGTAAGGATTATGTCGAGGTTATGTTTCGAATCTACGCAGTTTTTGTTTTCGAGTTTATTCGAGGAAAGGATGAAAGAGAGAGAGTTGGGAGACATTTTGCCTATAAAAGTTGAAACAAGTTTATGATTAGTCTTTGGTTTAGGATTTAAGTTTTATTTAAGACTTGATAAAATCCAAAGGTGTTATAAACTAAACGATAATTTACTCCTTCGAGGGAAGGCCGCAAAAAATCTCCATTTATAAGTAAATGACACATCATTAATGCTTAGCCAAGATGTCAATACACCAATTTTGACCAGCCACCTTTTAAATTGGTTTGATCACTCACATCCTTTCGCAGGGCCTCGAGGGAGGATTACTAGGGATTAAGTCTAAGTGTATAACCAACCACTTAGTCCAAAAGATTGACTTTGAAAAACAATCCGCCGAGGGGAGGTCTTGTCTCATTGTCTCACTTTCGGATTTAGCTCATTGAGCAATGATCAGTGCAAAGCGCCCTTGAGTACTCTCATTTAAGAGAGGGCCACGAGGGTGACTCTTAGTCTAGCGACAATTGCACCTTTCATTAGTGTTGGGGATCGTGGGTTACAAACAACAAGTATAACCCTCCAACTTAGTTTTTGGAGTTGGTACATCGACTCTTATAAGTTCGGAAACGGTTTTCCTAGTTATAGAGCGATAGAGCGGACAACTAGAAGAGAATCCTAGATCGACATGTTCAGAGCAGTATTAGTGCATAAAGGCACAAGGTACATACTCGATCTTTTCCTATTTTCTATTTCGGGAAAGTGCATGAGGGAAGTGTGAACTTCAACTCACTCAAACACTTGAAAGTTTGAGATTACACATCTTTTTATTTTTCGGCTTGTCTACAAAGAGACCTCCCACTCAAAATTTTCGAGAGCATATAGATTTTGAACATATGTGATATAGATATAGTTTTGAAAACATTTTGAAAATTTATTTGATTTGGATGACAAAATATTTTTCAAGTTTGAAAGTGAAAACGGTTTTTCAAAATTCAAACTAGTTTTGTAAAAACTTCAATTTCAATTAAACTTTCAAAAATCAAAACATTTTAATCTTACACATCATGTTTATAATCTTATGAAAAACATTTTTTCTCAAGAAATTTTTCTCATTAGAGTTCTATAACTCATGGTAGTGGGGCTGAAAATCCGGAATTCTAAAAAACTGGAGTTTCGGAACAGCCGCGCACCTCGGAGTAAAATCGCCATAACTGGCGGCTCCGATGTCCTTTTGACTTGAAACCGGTGGCATTGGACAGAGGACAGACAGAGCTTTAATTTGATTCAAGAATAATTAAATTTTGATTTCTGAGCAGAGACTTATGCCACTTTTACTGCGGGTTTTACTCCAGCTCGAAGAAAAAGAAATAATTAAAGCTTGGTCCTTTTTATGTGCGAAAAAGAATCGAGTGTAACGGAACGTTTTAGGATGTTGTTAAAGCTTTTATTAGTGTTTTATTAGCAAGGTAATAACAAGGCATAAAAGAAATAACAACAAGCATAAAACGATTCAAGTAAAAATAAGAAACTAGTAAGACAAGAAAACTAGTCCCAAAATTTTACTCGAAATTTCTCAAACCTTTAAAACACGTTTTTCAATATAAAAAATTAAAAACTTTTAGAACTGATTCTAATGTGTTTTAAAAACATCCCAAACTCATAGAAAATCAACATGATATTTAATTTAAAGGCAAGAGCAATAAATTAAAACAAATCTAAGAAAACAATTCTAACTTGTCACAAAATTAGTAAACTTTCGAAAACGATTTTCAAGCTCATATTTCTAAATACATGTACATGCTAATCTTTGACCATAGCTCTGATACAATTTGTTGGAATTGATCTAGGGTTTAAGAAAAAGTTTAACGCTTCGCAAAGGGGCGGAATTTTAAAAATTTTCTTTTCAAGTAAAAACGGTTTTTACTAACCTAGACAAAGAGCAAGTACATATAAATAAAAACTATTATGAGCTAAGAAGTTTACTAACCTTTCTTGAAGCTTGAACTTTGAGAAGCTTTTGGAAAGTTTGCAACGCTCGTCTCCCCTTGCAGCACGTCTCTCTTTCTTTCTTCGGCACCTCGAGCAACCACGAAAGTTTCTATCACTAAATCACTCGAAATAAAGGAATTAGTGAGTGGGCACTTATAAACACTACGACTTAAGAACGAGTCTTGAAGTCGCATAGCTAAACTCTAGGTCAAATGAGGACCTAGGTGCCAAAACAATAAAACGAAATTGACTAGAAAGAGAGGAGAGGGACGGCCAAGTTCTAGAGAGAGAGTCTCTCAAATCTCTTAAACTTGGATGAATCAAATGAAGGGAATGAGGCCTCTATTTATAGGGGAGGTTTTACCTTCAATAAGGTAGTTTCCTCTTTCATTGAATATCACATATTCATGAGCAAATATTGCTCTCCTTCCCTTAGAGTCACACGGCCAAACATGCTTCTAGAAGCCTTTGGATTTGTTTCCTCTTTTGTTCCCTTCTTTACTTGGCCGAAATTCCCATTACCATGTATAGGAAATTTGTTTCCTCTTTTTCTTTTGGCAAGTATCTAAATACATTAATGCACAAAATAATCTCTCTTTCACACTAAGGGCTGCACGAAATTTGGTCTCCCATTCACTTGGATTGGACGGCCAAAAGCCTTCTAAAAAGGCTTTCTAGGTTTTTCTTTAATTGTTCATGACAACATAAGAAAAACCCATTAAGAATTTTCAAAGTAAAATTCTATGAAATGAAATTAATTCACAAGGCCCAATAAACATGTTATGGCCGTGTGATATAATATGTCATCATATGACATCGTCAAAAAATTTATTGACATTCATTTCATGCCATGTCCAAAAAGACAAAATTACCCTTTCGACAATTTTCGTTATTGTTTTGACTTAGCTTCCAGTTTAACTATTCCTAATCGATGTGATTCGTGACAGTGACCTCATGGACCCAAATGAACAAAGATTGAGCTAAAATACTTGGACTCAAAAGTTCACAAACTTTTTCCAAGTTTAGCTTAATGCCAACTGACTCCACTAAAGAGTTGACACTGAAAATCTCTCGGTTCAAATGAATTTATTTTCTACTCAAGAATTCAACCTAATTGTAATGAGCGGATCCACAGAATATTATCAGTGTTTACCCTTCATGAATATCATCAGCTAGTCGGGATTTACAAAATTACCATTTTACCCTTCTAGCTGTTATTTCCTCAACTCCTTTGTCGCTTGTGAATAAGTTAGAAACAATGTATTGATGAGGAGCTAACAAGTCACATTGTTTCATCCAAAAGAGTCAAGACTCAATTTGGACACTGGCCAGTTCATTTATTCACACTCCAAGGAACAAAGCATGAGGTGATATACATTGCATTTCAGCAATCTTGTACATGAATTCCATATCTATGAGAACTTCACAAAGTTACTCATGACATTCTCACAACTTAGTACTTCACCAATAGGCCTTGTTCGGAATCACATAGTGAGTCCGAACTCTGACTTTCTCAAATGAGAATACTAAGGTGTGAAATGACATGTCTCATTTCAGGATTAAGGTAAGCACGATGCAATTCATACGTAGTGACTTCGAGACATAAGAGGTTAAATGATTTGTTCTTATCTTGTCTCTAGAGTGCACTGGTTAATTCAGTACCTTCGGAAGATACCTAGAAGAACTATAGAGTCTCCAACTCTCAATGCCTCATAACCAGAAATCATAGATTCTCCTAACAATCATACTGAGGTCAATAGTCCTTTGACCCTTAGATTGCGAATGTATCGTTTTAAGGAAACTACGAAGAGTTTGTTCATGCAAATCTACATTTGTCTCTTCGTAAGTTGTTAGGTTTGTTTATGGACTAAAGACTAATGTTTTATCATAAAGCTTCAGAGAAGGAAGATTGAACGTTTCAACTTTTTATTAATGAATAAGCAATTACAAGCAAGAGTCTTCGTAAGACTATATGACATCATATGTACATAAATACACACTACAACTCTTCTTGTGGGCACCATTGACAACACCTTCATCGTCTCTGCGTTCGAGAGGCGCGCCGGGAGCTCCGTCGAAAGCTACGACAGCTCGCCGCCGCCGACCGTCATCAGCGAGAACTCGATAGTGTTTGAATTTTGAATCGGAAGAGTGAAGAAGGAAAGGGACAAAATTTTAGAACTGAAGCTTATATACCAAACAATAAGGGGTATTATGGTATTTGTATCTCAATTGGCTATTTTGCTTTACCTAATGAAACTATGGCTATTTTGCAAAAATCATAATTTGAATTGGCTACTTCATACCATTTTTCCTTTTAATTTTTGTAATTATAGTATATCGTTCTATTTGTAAGTCAATTTTATCAATTGTATTTAATTTGGTAAAGATGTTATGCTATAGTTTTGATTCTAAATCATTGGTGTTGTTGTTATTTTTATTATTTTAGTCAGATTCTCTTTGAACTATTAGTATTGATGATGCGGTAAAAAAAATCTCAACAGCATGGTCATTGTTATTAATAAAATAGAAAATCGTTACAAAATAATAATAAAATTTAACAAAATTACGATCTTTACATAAGTCTTTTGCAATTAACGCATAAACAAAAGAATGTTGAAGTTCAAACCCCTAGTGAGCGATCGAATCCGTTTTGTGGAAATTGATAAGTTGAATTCTAAAAATTGTCCTCGAAAGTCTTCAGGAATTGAAATTAAAGAAGGATTCAACATCAACTCGTTAGAGCGTGCTTCGGGAATACAACCACATAGTTGGGATGATTCCATAAAGAGTTGCGATGAAGATAGAAGAGCTTATATTAAAGTCGGTCCGTATCAACCTATACTTCTTAATTATCCAAAATTTAAGGAAAATCATTCTCGTAGTTTTCAATTATCTTGGTTTAAGCTTTTTTAATCATGGTTGACATTACAGTTGGGCATCACTACAAAATCAATATCTTCAATGTTGTGATTGACTATTAGGTGTAAGAATTGAATGACAAATCAAATGATAACAATGTGAAATTGCTCATTCTTCGTTCAGCTTTAGATCCAAGAGAGATGAAGATATCATTCGAAATTGATGACATTTGCCAGTTGGTAACAAAATTTTACCCACAAGACTTTAAATAATATGAGATCATACAATTGAGGACCCAGTTTGAGCACTTTGATCATGTGAGGCAACTTCCTGATTTTGAAGGATTGGAAACTTTTTCTGATTTATGTCAATGGTTGATAAAAACAAGAAAAAAATAGCATTTTTCCTCACGTATAGAGGGTGATAACTCTTATTCTCACACTTACTTACCGTTTCTACGGCTACTACATAGCGATCTTTTTCAACAACGAATATAGTCAAGACGACACTTCGCAACAAGATGGAAGATGAGTTTTTGACCGATTGTTTTTGGTATACATTGAAAAGAAATTGTTGAAAAGTTTAGCGTAGATTCAATTGTTGATGATTTTCGTGACATGCTAGAGAGACGTTCTTTATTTTAGCAAATTATCAATGTAATTGATGTTTCAATATATAAAAATTTATAATGTAACCACCGGTTTCCTCCACCACAAGTGAGGAATTTTTAATAAAATTTATGTAGTACCGCCCACGTTTTTAAAAAAAAAAATTTGAAGAATATTAAGCTTGAATTTTATTTAATTTATATTGACATTTTATATTTTTTAAATTGGCCCCCTAAAGTTTGATTTATGGCTCCGCCCCTGCTCCCGACTCACTATATTTTTCTCTCTCGACACTCGAGACGAGATAATAGTCCCTACCTCGACTAATGTTGAGTGTCAGAGCGTGCGTCGGGAGAAACCATTCCGCGTCCCTCTAGTTTACATTTCTTGTCTTTTAAGGTGAAGAACTCGCGAACAGAAGAATCCGAAGATCGCGAAGAACTCTACGAATGTGAAGAAATCGAAGATCGTGAAAATCTCAAAGAACTTGAAGAACCCGACGAAGAGACGAATACGAATACGAATGCAAACTATTGACGAAGTGACGAGAAATCAGGACTCTCTTTCCAACGAGACAAAGACAACGAGAAGAGGAGATTTCACGATACCTAACCTACGTGCGGTCATAGAGTCCGACCATAGACCGAACCATTGACGGTTTTAAACATGGGTAATATAACTAAATAGCCTCCCATATTTAGACAGTTTTGGATTTAGCCAACATTTGGTTAATTTCGTGTTAATAGCCAGCCAAATTTATTTACATAGATAAAAATACCAAAATAACCTCTCAACCGTTCCCGCCCATTAACATGCTGAAAATAAAACATTTAACACAAAATATTATGATATAACCGCCCATTAATGCCCATTAATGTCATTAAGATCATTCGAAAGCTTTTTGAAACAACACGCACTGATTGTCCAGGCAAACCAGAGTTTTTGGGACCGTTCGAAACGCGAACATCCCTGCCGAGAAGCCCGCCTCGATCAAGCCTATCCCTCGGAGACTTCCAGAATGGAACCCGACGACTAGGGTTCCGATCCCTGAGCCTACGAAGAAGAAGAGGAGCAAGAACAAGAATGATTCCTCAGAAAACCCTAAACCTAGATTAATTGTTTCTGAAAAAGAAGAAGTGATCGATGAGAAGACTCCGATCGCGACGGTTCCGGCTCCGACAGCGTCGGCGTCTCCTTCCCCGGGCCGTTCCGATCCGGCGGCGTCAAAGTACCAGAGCGCGAAGATCTGCAGCAAATGCAGGTTCGACAGGCTCGATACGTCGTCGTACTGGCTCGCTCAGATCAAGCTCTCCGAATCCGTTGGAAAGCATTTCGTCTCCGCCGCATTCTTCACTCTCGCGCTCGAATCCAAAGCCGAGGTTTCTCGCACAAATTTAATGGTTCTTTCTGATCACAAATCAACGTTTTAATGGTAGTTTCTGATTTTTTATTTTTTTTGAACTCTAGCCAATTACGAAGCTGCGATTGGAATTGAAGAGGTATTTGGGGCGAAATGGGAACTTAGGAGGACAGAGAGAGTGGAGAGAGGTGTGCGTGAGCTATGGAATTCTGATGGACGAGAAGTCAACGACGGCCTAGTCGGCGGCGAGCCTTTTGAGGTCGTCTTGGGTCGTCCGGGTGCGCAGGCTAAGGCGGAGCGACGGCGGTGAGAGGAGCGAGATTGAACTGGACGCCATTTTCCCTGTTTTGTGTCCCTGTGTTGTGAGAGAGGAGTTGAGTTTTTTTTTTTTTTAAATACAGTATGTTCGTGTAAATTGATAGTCTATTTACAGTATGTTCGTGTAAATAGATATCATATTTACAGTATATTCGTGTAAATACGAAGCTTATTTACAGTATATTCAGTGTAAATACAAAGCCTATTTACAGTGTATTCGTGTAAATAAACTGAAAAATTATGGAAATATTTTGAGCACGAAAATTCTGGAAATTATGAATATATGGAAGATAAAATAATATCAATGAATGAAGAATTAATTCGAAATTAATTACCTAATGAAATGCAACGAAAATAGAAACTAATTACTTAAAGTCAACGTTGAAAATTTCCAAATACATAACAATTAATGGCTGATATCTTTCAAAATCTGCTCAAAATTCAAATTTCAAATTTGAAAACTTCCCGATTCGGTTTCAATATTTAATTCGAATTTTTTTTAAAAAAATGCCTAATTAAAATAGCGTAAGGACAAAAAGGTAAAACTAAATCAATTAATAAGCTGCCACGTAAGCAAGATGGCTATTTACGGGAAATTAACGAAAGGTTGGCTAAAACCAAATTGCTAGTGTTTTAGATGGCTAAACAGCTAATTATTTGTTTAAACATTAGCTCAAAAATGGCATTAACAAGAAGTATGGTGATATACAAATTGTTCAAGCCGTCGATCAAGTTTGTCAATAGTTTATAGATCGAGAAAGCATCAAGGACCAATTCATCTAAACTTTAATAAAAATAAAGAAATATGTATTTAGATTATCGTCATTAACTTTAGTATTTTTAAGCGATACCTTTTAGTATGGTCAGTCGATTAAAAGTTTTTAAGAGGTCTATGCCTATTTTTCCTATATAGTAAATAACCTCGAAGCCAAAAAAAAAAGGGGTAAATAAATCCAGGCCTACACTACCAGGCCCGATGCTTTATATTAACGCTGTGTTTTACTCTCTTTTGTCCATGTGGGACTGTTTGCTGATCCAAACACAACACCAACGAATCTCACATTAACGCTATAATTTTTTAACTTTATTTTTATAGTATTATTATTATTTTTATCAGCTGAGTGAGCCAATTCGAGGGTTTACACGATCCCGTCTTCTCTATCCGACTTTTCCGGCGACACAGTGCTCTCGCCGCCGTGGATCCACCGGCGACATTCTCTCCAACTAGTTCCTCGATCTTCAACCGTGTTTTTTGTCACAGTTCGGGGTTTTTTTTAATGCACGTGCTTATACCGGTTTGTGTTGGTTTCGATTTTTAGAAAATCAATTAAGGTCTATTAATCAGCACTCGTATTGGTTTAGAATTGGAGTTCAGCTTTGTCTCTATTAGTTCAATGATTTTGGATATCATAATTTTTTTTATTTTTTATTATGTATTACATTCGTTCGGGGGGTTTTTTTTTTTAGGGAAAAAAGTATTCGTTCGTTTTGCTTACAATAATATTGTTATTAATTTTCTAGAGTTTCTGAAGATTTATCAACTGCGAAATGGCTTTCTATTGTAAAGCTGGCGGTGTGTTGAGGCAGAGTCAGAGCTTTGCTAGAAATGTGCAATCGTCAATGTCGTCTATGCTTATGAGTGTTCGCTGCATAACGTCCAAGCTTTATATCAAAGGTATTGCTGTTTCAAATTCCCTACAATTTGGGTATTTTAGTGTTTGTATTCTTGTAAAATTTAATTCCATTTCTGTGGGATCTAGGTATTTCTGATCAAGCTGATGACCAATCTCTTCGAAAGGCTTTCTCTAGCTATGGTGATGTTATCGAAGGTGAGTTCGTTGCTTTCCTCTTGGGCTACATTTAATTGTCACATATAAGGGTTCTAAATGCAACATCACAATTGTCGGTCTCTGTTTGTTTCAAATATGTGTATCGAAAACTTCGCCTATGAAGATCACCATTCGCTACTTTTATGTTCATGGTTTAAGCGACATTAAGTTTCAGCCTTAGATGCAGTGCAACAACTTAATATATATATATATATATATATATATATATATATATATATATATATTCATCAAAGATTTACCATTTAGTTAGAAAAATCCATATAGTTAGAAAAATCGATGAATACTATCATGTTTAAATCCGAGCCTGTTTCCCTTCGTATTAAAGCTTGTGCTAGCCCAGTCTTTAACTCTAATTTGGTGTCTCTACTCTTCTTAGACTAAATGAACTCGTCATGGATAGCTCGTGCAATTCCAAAGCACCAAATCTTAATGTTGCTGGTTTGGAACGTTGTATATGTTGAAGTAAATTATTAATCTTGCGTATTTGTGGCGTTGCAGCAAAGGTTGTGTGTGAACGAGGACCACTTGGAAAATCAAGGGGCTTTGCTTTTGTGACCTTTAACAACCTTGATTCTGCTGCCTCAGCGATGTCCTCCATGGATGATCAGGTGAGAACTATACTTTGTTTCTGTAACATCGTGATCTAGTCGCAATATATTTCATACAATTAATACTAAAAGGTCGAGCGAAAAAAGAATAGAAAATGTCTTTCGATGGTTTAATAATTAACCCGTGACGATTATATGACAACAATCTGATTTCATCATACAACGTAACCGTGAGCAATCTTGATATCACAGGAATTACTGGGTCAAAAAATTCGTGTATACTATGCTTATGGACGACAAGGTCCTCGAACCTACGGCGGTTCTACTCTCTTCGGTGGTGTCGACTGTGGCTATAATTTAGAGAATCCAAAGTATTAGGCCATTCATGTGCCATTGATTGATCTCTCTTGCGGTTTTTTATTTTTAAATTTTTTTTTTTATCGAAAGAACTAGCTAAACTCAGATAGTTCCGTATAACTGTTTGATTACCATAGGTTCAAAAATAAATATCATTAGCCTACATGAGAAATTTCGTGATGTTTTAATCCGTGTCTTGTCGGGTTGTATTGTGTTCTTGACGTTGTATCGAAAAATGAGATTCAGACGCTTTTGGATTTGTTGTAGATACGCATAAAAGTTGGCATAAACTAGATTATTGTTATTATTTTTTAAACATTTTATTCTCATAAAAGTTGGCAGTAATGGTATTTATCGTCCTTGTCAAAGTACACTCGGCAATGTCGCGCTCACTTATTCAGAAAGTTCCTTCCCGCAGAGACCCGATGCTCAGCCACTTGGCGTAACTGTCTTATCTGGGCAAAGATGCCTTCTCGCTAGACTTGGTACCTTAATTGTATTTCCTATAACTCATTAAAAGTTGTGACATATGGGGTCTATTCTTTTATAATCAAGGCCGTTTCGGGTATGACGGATAAATTCATTCACGAGATCTTTAGTGCATGTGACATCTCGGCTTTGTCCATTGCATACTCATGCGCGCTCTTGAGTGTTTGATCTAGAAAACGACATTAATATTAGTTATTAGACTTGTTTTTTGGAATAAGTAGTGATTATTAAATGATATTTTTCTTAATCAATTGCTCTAAAAGATTTCTTACAAGCTGATATTTTGTCAAACTTGAGATCTGAAATGCTCTAGAAAATTGAGCTATAAACAAGATTTTTCGAGTTCTAGACGAGCTTTTTTGAGCTACAGATAAACTTGTAAAGCTCTAATGAGTTTTTAAACGAGCAAAACTTGAGCTAAATACTTAATAGTACCTCAATTTTCACAAATAAAACATAAACATATAAAGATTGTGGATGCAAATATCATAGTGTTAATACAAATTTCACTCTTAATATGTCTCCTCAAATAACAACCTCAATTATGGTGCATGTAGGTCCAAGACAATGCTATGAATTTTCTTCTGGAAAAAAAAAGTATGAATGGCTAAGAAAAGATGCCGGGCGGGGAAAAGAATTGCTACGTCTGTTTACATCCTAATACTATTCATGTTAGCGGGTAAGTCTCCAAGTAAGCTACGGACCTAACACACCGCAGCTCTTCAACTTCGCACTTCGCCACTACCGTCGGTCTTATATCTACATCAGAGTTTAAAATGTCCGTTGAGAATTGGCAAAGTGACACGTCCTTTTTCTAAATGAACGACCAATAATTTTTGGGTAAAAATGACATTAATTGCCTTACTTTGAGAATGATAGGCTTCCATGTAATGACCAACATTTACTTAAAATTTTAGACTAAAAGCGGCATTGATTTAGAAACAACCTTAAAATGGAGCATTGATGCCTACCCTTAAACATTGGGGCAATTATAAATCTCTATTTATTTTTTATCGGTTAAAGGCATAAAATTTCAAGCTCTTTAACAGTCCGATTTTTGCCCATACATATATGATAACGACCGGCTTATTCCACGGTATACGATGAAGCACATCGTCTCTGAGATGAAGTTTTTTGTACATACGTTTTATCATATGAAATCGCATCATAGGTTAGGGCGGAGAAGAAGTTAGAAGTCGGCTCTTTGGCCTCACGAAGGTATCACTAGGCCATGCTCTATTGCGCTTCTCTTATTTATTAATTTATTAGACCTCATCTGTTAAATGGGTTATGGGTATACGGTCCACTAATTTTTTTTTTTATTATGAGTAACTATCTTAATCACCGCACTTTCTTTAAAATTGTAGCTCAACTATTAATTTATTTAAATATATAGCCAAATTAAGTCACCAACATTTCAATATTCCTATTATACCCACGACAAAATACACAATCCATTTTCAAAAGCCCATTTCAACATTTCCGACAAAACCCTAATCACAATGTCCCCGGAGCTCGCGAAGCTTCTTGTCTCATGCGGCTTCTCCGTCACTCTCTTCTGTCACATGTTACTAGATTACTGTCTCTTATGGTAAGCGAGATCTTCCGTTCCGAGTTTATTATAAACTCATCCCTCCGTCACATAACTCACCTCATTCAGTCGTTCTCCGCCGTCTTCCTCTAATGGTTCTGCGTTTCCTCTAAATACACAATATATATAACATCTATATAGAAACAACATTATATAATAAAAATAATTGATAATTGCGTCATCAAACAGGAATTCGTACAGTTCATCTTTGTTGGAGATTCAAGTGGCGATGGAAGAGAGGAAGAGGAAGCGAATGCAATGGAACACATAATTGGCGTGGTGATCGAGGATGAGGACCCATTGGCGATCTTCTCACCTAGATCGACGACCTTCGCCACGAAAACGCGTAGGTCTCAGCCGGAATGAGCGTTATCGCTGTCGACTCGGCACCAGTGCAGACAGAGTACTCCGTGCTTAGGGCACAAATGTCGGAGCTGGCTCACAGGCTGAGCTCGCTGAACGTAATTGTCAGATCATCAACAGTGGTGATGGAGGTAAGTGTGAGAGTTTATTTCATTTACTATTCAGTTAATATTGAAGGGTATTTTTGGAGTAGTGTTTTTTTTGGCCGAAATCTGATGGAGCTATTTTCTTAATGAAATGAAACATGTGCTAAACTTTTAAAAGATGAATGTGGATTGGGCTAGTGAGCTACCTCTCCCATTATTAATTATGCAATATTTTTTTTCGTGCGGCTTTTAATCGATTTGTCGATTTTTCGTGAAAATCCACATTTTTCGTCAATAAATCTTTTTCTATTTTTCACATTTTTTTGCGTTAGCACGTCATTAATCATTGCTCCTTTAATTACAGATTCTCACTACTTGGCCCGACAATACATCATCTCGTTTATGTTTTAATAAAGAGAAAATTATCGAAATAGTGGCTGTTTGAAATCTCGTAATAATGTATATTTGAGATTTTTTTTCGTATAAATAAAATTGTTAATAGAAAACAAAATTAACAAAGTTAAATAAAGCTTAAAGCAACAAATTGTAAGATCGATTCGGGGCCGGATACCTGCGGAATACGGAATATACTAGCACAACACAATATATATGCCTCCGTGGCTCCAATCCAAACAATATAATCGACGGAAAAATAAAAGAACGAGACAACGAGATTTACCCAGGTTCGGACCAAAATGTCCTACTTCCTGCTTGGAGAGTGGTTCCACTAACAAATAATAATCCGAGATTACAAAGATTACAAGCCCCCACAACTTTCTCTTTTCTCTCAAAGATTTTTCTCTCTTGGTTGTTCTAGGTTATTTTCCCTATTTCTTTCTCTCACCCACTCACTTCTTCATTTCCTTTGTTTTTCTCTCGGACATACAAAACAACAACACCTTTTTGCTTTATACACACAATACAAAGGAAATAAAAAACAATAAAGAAGTGGGACCCACAAAATTAAAGCCACGTTCACAAATCTCCACATTGGCTTTAAGGAGAACTGGGAACGAACAACAACTCACACCACCGTAGAACCACTCTCCACGTCCTCCTCTAGTTGCTCAACTTCGCAACGTTGATCAAGTCGCAACAATGTCGAAACTTGATCCCCGTCACCGCCTTCGTAGCCATATCCGCCGGATTCTCGTCCGTGTGCACTTTCTCAACAACCACGGACCCCTCGGCGACCACATCCCGAATGAAGTGTAGCTTTACATCGATGTGCTTCGTCCTCTCATTGAACATTTGGTTCTTGGTCAAGTGTATCGCGCTTTGATTATCACAAAACAACTCCACCTCATTTTTGGCGATCCCGAGCTCACCGATCAACCCCTTCAACCAAAGAGATTCCTTCACGCCTTCCGTGTCGACAATGTACTCGGCCTCCGTCGTAGAAAGTGCAACTACCGGTTGTAATTGCGCCTTCCAACTCACCGCACAACCAAACAAGGTGAACACATATCCGGTCAAAGACCGCCTCTTGTCCAAGTCACCCGCAAAGTCCGCATCAACATATCCTCTCAACTTCGCCGCACCTTCATTTGTCCGTCGATAGAGTAAACCAACATCCGAAGTTCCTTTAACGAACCGAAGGACCCACTTCGTTGCCTCCCAATGTTCTCTACCCGGGTTGGCCATAAACCGGCTCACAAGGCTAGCCGTGTACGTTAAATCCGGTCGTGTGCACACCATGGCATACATGAGACTCCCAACGGCACTCGCATAAGGAATCCGCTCCATGCTCGCTCGACCCTCCTTGGTCTTCGGCGACATACTCGCGGAAAGTTTGAAATGAGCCGCCAAAGGTATTTGAACCGCCTTTGCCTCCGACATCCCGAACTTGGCCACCACCTTGAGACACGAATAGTTCACCGCGTCTCCTATCTCGTGTGATTTCCATCCCCAAAATTTTCTTGGCCGGTCCCATGTCTTTCATCTCAAACTCGCTTCCTAAAAACCGTTTCACGTTGTGGATTTCGTTCTTGTTCTTCGACGCTATCAACATATCATTAACATATAGCAACAAGAATATTCCACTACCATCAACCCACTTGACATACACGCAACTATCAAAATTGCTCCGCGAGAACCCATTTCGTACCATGAACTCGTCAAACCTCAAGTACCATTGTCTCGGAGATTGCTTCAAACCGTAGAGAGATTTCCTAAGGAGACACACCTTATCTTCATCTCCAACCTTGACAAAACCTTCCGGTTGAGCCATTAGAATTCTCTCCTCGAGATTCCCATGAAGAAACGCGGTCTTTACATCCATTTGCTCAAGCTCTAAATCATGTTGATTTACCAAAGCAAGCAAAACCCGAATGGATGTATGCTTCACCACGGGGGAGTAGATCTCGTTGAAGTCGACCCATTCTCTTTGTGTGAAGCCCTTAGCCACCAATCTCGCCTTGCACCGCGGCTTTTCAAACCCGACAATGCCTTCTTTTCGTTTGAACACCCACTTGCAACTAACTACACGTTGATCTTTAGGCTTGTCCACAAGTACCCATGTCTCGTTCTTGTCAAGTGATGCCATTTCCTCTTCCATCGCACACTTTCATAGCTCTTTGTCTTTGCTCATCACCGCTTCTCGATACGACCTCGGTTCCAAGTCTTCCAACTCCTCCGCGACAACCAACGCTAATGCAACTAAATCAGAGTAACCATACCTCTTCGGAGCTCGGATTTCTCTTCTATGTCGGTCTCTTGCCAATTGGTACGAGTCTAGGCCCTCGTCATGACTTTCACCGCTTAACTCTTCAATTTCTTCCAAGTGACCCTCATCACTAGCCTCGTCTTTATCCTCTCGCTCATCGCTACATCTCCCCTATAGCTCCACCTCAATTTCGGCTTTTTCCTTAGCGACCTCCGCGCTATCCTTCGCCTCTTGAGTAGCCACGGCCATGTAGTACTCGGATTCTCTAAAGACAACATCTCGGCTAATGACACATTTCGAAGCTTCACCTTCTTTGTACCAAAGCTTCCAACCCTTCACTCCCTCGGGATAACCAACAAACATGCACTTCTTTGCTCTCGGATCTAGCTTGTCCTCTCTTTGGTGCATGTACGCCACACAACCAAATACCTTCAAGTTGTCGAGCTTCGGTGGAGAACCATTCCACACTTCTTCCGGTGTCTTGCAATTCAACGTCACCGATGGACATCGGTTTATCAAGTAAGCCGCTGTGTTAACGGCTTCTCCCCAAAACCGCTTTGGCAAACCGGCCTCGAATAACATGCATCTCACCCTCTCAAGTAGTGTTCGATTCATCCGCTCCGCTTTTGTTGCGGGGTTCCCCGGACGGTCTTGTGCCTAACCATCCCTTCTTCCTTGATGAACCGGTTGAACTCATCACCCAAATACTCCAAACCATTGTCCGTTCGAAGCTTCTTGATGTTTCTCCCGGTTTGTACCTCTACCATCTTTTTCCATTCTTTGAACTTTCCAAAAGCTTCATCTTTATGCTTCAAGATGTAGACCCAAACCTTTCGAGAACAATCATCGATGAACGTGATGAAATACCGGCCTCCACCTAGAGTCGGCGTCCTCGACGACCCCCACAAATCCGAGTGCACATAGCTCAACGTGTCCCGCGTCACATCCGCGGACCGTGTAAACTTCACTCTCGTGGCCTTGCCGTAGATGCAATTCTCGCAAAACTCCAAGTCACCAAGTTTGTCACCCCCGAACAAACCTTGCTTACTCAACTCCTTCAAATCTCTATCACTCACATGACTCAACCTTTTGTGCCAAAGGCTCGCCAACGATGTCTCTTGCGGTTCTGTAACCGCTGCTACATCACCGACCAAGGTGCTACCTTGTAGGACGTAGAGACCACGCTCTCTAATACCTCTCAAGTAAAGTAGCGACCCCTTCGTGACCTTCAAGACATTATTTTCACCTTTCCAAGAAAAGCCTTGTTGGTCCAAGATTCCAAGTGAAATGAGATTCCTTCGTAAGTCCGGGACATGCCGCACCTCCGTCAAAATCCGCTCGATCCCGTCGTGCGACTTAATCCGCACCGTACCGGTTCCGGCCACCTTACATGACTTGTTGTTCCCGAGCAACACCTCGTCCATCGCGACTTTCTCGTAGCTCTCGAACCAACTTTCATTCGGTGTCATATGGAATGAGCATCCGGAGTCCATGATCCAACATTTGTCGGAATGAGTGGTGGAGACAACGAGAACATCGGAGCTCTCGTAACCGTCAACAACTTCTTGAACAACCGCCGCCTCTCCGTCTCGTCTCTCGGCCGCTCCGTCTCCCCGATTCGGACAATTCTTCACCACGTGCCCTTCTTCATGGCACTTATAACACTTGATGACGAATTTCTTCAAGTTCCGAGACTTCGACCGTGACTTTTTCTTTCCCTTGTCTCTCTTTTCGGATCTACCTCGAGCCGTGAACAAGCTATCTCCGCTAGTACTTTCCATCTCTATCCGTCGTTTGTGTTCCTTTGACTTTAAAGCTCCAACAACCTCGTCGAGAGTAATCTCCTATCTACCATGTTGAAGAATGTCAACCATGTGCTCGTACGACTTCGGCAAAGAATAAAGCAAAACCAACGCTTGATCCTCATCGTCGTACTTCACGTCAATGTTCTCCAAATCGACAATCAACTTGTTGAACTCGTCGAGATGCTCCATCAAATCCTTTCCTTCCGCCATCTTGAATGTGAAAAACCGCACCTTGAGAAACAACCGACTAGACAACGTTTTCGTCATGTAAAGTGACTTTAGCTTCAACCATATCTCGGCCGTCGACGTGCACCGAATCACCTCCCGCAAGACCTTATCACCGAGACTAAGAATCAAGGTATTGAAAGCCCTCTCCAACACCTCCTCCTTCTTTGCCGCATCCCACGTCGCTGGAAGCTTATCGGACCCGTCAAGAGCCTTCCCGAGACCCATGTTCCCGAGGTGAGCCAACATCTTCACTTTCCATAACCCGAAGTCATTTGAGCCATCAAACTTCTCAATATCCACTTTCGAGGTCGACGCCATCACAAATCAACCCAAAGCCTCAAGGAAACAATTTATCGAACACTTGGTATGCACACGAAACCACAACACAAAACCCCCCAAAACTCAACCCAACCTTGCTCTGATACCAATTTGTAAGATCGATTCGGGGCCGGATACCTGCGGAATACGGAATATACTAGCACAACACAATATATATGCCTCCGTGGCTCCAATCCAAACAATATAATCGACGGAAAAATAAAAGAACGAGACAACGAGATTTACCCAGGTTCGGACCAAAATGTCATACTTCCTGCTTGGAGAGTGGTTCCACTAACAAATAATAAGCCGAGATTACAAAGATTACAAGCCTCCACAACTTTCTCTTTTCTCTCAAAGATTTTTCTCTCTTGGTTGTTCTAGGTTATTTTCCCTATTTCTTTCTCTCACCCACTCACTTCTTCCTTTCCTTTGTTTTTCTCTCGGGCATACAAAACAACAACAACACCTTTTTGCTTTATACACACAATACAAAGGAAATAAAAAAACAATAAAGAAGTGGGGCCCACAAAATTAAAGCCACGTTCACACAAATAATGTTTAAAAGAACATGAACATACAAAATTGATTATGTACAACGTAAAAAGTATTTATTTCCCAATAACTTTAAACACACTATTTTTGGAATAAGTTAAAAAAAAAAGCATGACCCTAAGCAATTTCCACTTTCATAAACATATTCATACCAAGGTTTGACTTTCCGCGGAGACCTACCGGAAACTTGCCGAAAACCGCATTACCGGAGAGGACTGGCAATGATTCGCTAGTAACC
Source organism: Urtica dioica subsp. dioica (assembly GCF_054948205.1). Taxonomy (NCBI): domain Eukaryota; kingdom Viridiplantae; phylum Streptophyta; class Magnoliopsida; order Rosales; family Urticaceae; genus Urtica; species Urtica dioica. The sequence continues at coordinate 7,819,408 of NC_142767.1, read as the reverse complement.
GTTTCCATTCCAATTTTTCGGCGCTTTCTGGTGGTGTTCGTTCTTCACAGCCTTTTTTTTGTCAACTTTCCTTGGATTTCGGCAAGTAACTTTCGGGGGTTTCTCAAATTTTGAGGTTTTTTTTTATAATTTTTTTTACTTTAATCTATGATTTCAAGTGTTTGAGCAATGAATATGAGTTTATTGGTTGTTTTGTATGATTTTCTATGCATTTTTAGATTTAATCCGAATTAAAATGTTGATTTTAATCCGAATATAAGTTCTTTTATGTTGTAGATGACGATTTGATGATGAATATGATGATCATGATGTTCTTGAGTGGATGTTCTTTAGATGAATATGATGATTATGATGTTCTTGAGTGGATGTTGTTTAGATGAATATGATGCTTATGATGTTTAATGATGATGAATGATGTTCTTAAGATGAATATGATGATTTGTGATGATGAATTGATATCATGTATTCGTTGTATGAACTATGAAAAATATGTTTATTTTTTCAAAATATTTTTGTCAATACTATTCGGTTTTCCACATTTTTTGCCGGTTTCATTTACGGTAAACAGTTTCCTGTCGGTATCGATATATTTTTTGTTGTCTGAATATCCTTCGGTTTCTCCTCCAGTAAATAGTTTACCCCCAAAATTAAAGTCTCGATACGATAACGATAACGGTAAGACGAATCTTGATTGATATACTTTTACTTTTGTTTTGCAAGGTGGGATTAGATACTTTTACCCCCAAAATTAAATTCTCGATACTTTTATTTTACGGTAACAGCCTTTCGCTACGTCTCTAGTATTAGACTAGGCTGTGACGTGGTCTTTTTTTTTTCCGCATAAAAATATAATATTTACTTGAGCGAGTATTTTCTTCTAGAATTTCCCCGCATTCCTTTCGGACCCCCGCTATTTGTTCCAGCTTTAGTGCCCACTTCAAAATTATATTATATAGTTTGGAATCTTAATTAGTGTACGTGGCATGCACTAAGTTAAGAGTCATGTTATTTTGATTATTGATATAAAAAAACTGAAGTAACAAATATTAAATTAATGTTTCAAATGAACAAATATTTAATTAATGTTATTAAAAAGTTAATTTTTTACATTTAACGTATCATTGACTAAATTGAACATTTAAACACAAATTACAAATAAATTATTTAAAGTTCAATAGCAAAGACATTCCACAAAGAAGAGTAATGTCACCAAAACTAGATCTCTAATATCATATTGTTAATAAAAGTACATCCATAATTTTCCATTAATATGTGTGATTAGTTAATTAATTCAATTTACAATAATGTTGTGGGTAGAACTTTGAAACAACAATAAAACTATTAGAAAAGCTTTTAAAAAAATATTATCAAGATAATTTTTTAACGAATACGAAGCTTTTCGTCCGATAATAGGTAATACACCCATACATATGCATACCAGATACTTTTTTAGGGGATCAAATCGTACATAATTTAAAAATAGAATCGATTGATGGCGCACCATGTGTAACGTCATTGATGATGGAAGACAATCATACACACATAGAGCCGGTCATGTATATTGTGACTTTTGGCAAAAATAAAAAATGAGGCATTTTTTATATATATACAAAAAAAAAAAAAAACAACCCATAACTCGTTTAAAAAAAAATTACCCATTCGTATCTTTCACTTTGCGTGCAATTGGTTCATTTTTCATCCATATACCAAATCATCTTCTCTTTTTTTAAAATAGTTCATAACTTAAAGCAATATTGACAAGACATTATTATATATATATAAAGCAAAACCCACTTTTTACTATTCATGCTACAGTAACTTTTTTTTTTTAATTTCCAAAAATACCTATTTAAGTTTTAAAATTACATAAGTAACTGCATAACAAAATTCTAAAAACAACTTTAAAAAACGAAAATTCCAAAAACAACTCTAAAAAGCGAAAATTCTATAAACGACTCTAAAAATGAAAATTCCCTAAACTAACTTTAAAACGATAAAAATTATTAGTCGATTAATAGTTTTATAATTCAAAGTTTTGGTTAATCATAATTTTTGTATTGCTAAAAAAAATTGTGTTCATAATTACAACTTACTATTTCTAATTTTATTATATCTAAGTTATTATTTAATTAAAATAGTTTAAATATATATTAAAAAGTGGTAAAAAAATTGCTAACTTTTACGTATGACAAGTGACAACCAACAATTGCAAACTGTTCACATTATTATCTAAATTAAAATTTATCAAACCTCCCGGGCAACGCCGGGGCCTATTGCTTGTAATCAATAAAGCAAATCCACACACACAAAAGAGAAGAAAAAAAATTAACAAATTACAATAATATGACATTTTAATGGCTCAAAAATTAAATTAGAAAGATAGAACATGGAAGTTGATCATGAACAAATTAAACCACGAATCGGTTTAAACTTTCAAAATGATTGTTCTTGTCTTTCCTAACTTTGAGGTAAAGAAGGAGAATTTCTTCTAAGGAAAAAATTTAGAGAACAAAAATGATGGTAACATAATGAGAAATTATGCATTTGGATTATGTTTGATTTCAATATAACTTAACGCATGTTTAAAAGCCCACTGCCCACACTTACCCATCGTCACAATACATCACCCATCATTTCCGACACAACAAATCTCACACCAACAAAATCAGGAAAACGGTTGGGCCCATGAATCATAATCAACCTATGTTTAATAGTAGGCCTAAAATTTTTGAGGCTCTTTTTTGTTTTTTTTCCTAAGGGTTAGATCGGGCCTGTAAACACTATATATAGAGTAACTTCAAAATCTTTCGAAAGTTTGGGGATGAAACTAAAGATTAAAAACCATCCACTGCAATAAAACACGTCTGAGTTCTTGTATGACTAAAACTCGAGTAAAAAAATCTATATTTGCGAGAAACTTAATCCCTGTTTGGTTTAGTTTCTCAATCTTGTTTTCTGTTTTCTAATTATAAATTTTAAAAAACTTGTTTGGTTATTAATTTAGAAAACAGATTTGAAATTATGTTTTTTTGTGCTTTGAAATTTAGTTGGAAAACAGAGAACAAAAAAAAGTTGTTTTCTATTTCATTTCCCTTATATACTTATATTATAATTCTTAAACTTTAAATTAAAATATAAAAACAATTGAATGGAAAACATAACCAAACAACATTTTAAATATTCTGAAACGTAATTTTAAATTTGTTTTTTTTTTTAATTTAAAATTATAATCAGAAAACAGAATTTAAAAACAGAAAACGAGTTTAAAAACCTAAATCAAAGAGTCCCTTATATTTTTTAATCCCAAAACCTCCCAAGAGTCGAGGTATTACCCATCCAACTAATAATATTAATCACTCGGTTGACATATCAAAAAGGAAAACAAATCGCACAAGATTTTGCAGTCACGTCATAATTCTACCATTGATTGTGATATTTGAGGAAAGCACTCTTAAATGGTCTTTTGTATTTTTCTTAAATTTCAAATGGTCTTGTTCAATGTATCATGAGATCAGAATCAATAACATTCTAATCGTCTACAAGTCTAATCATTGGTTGGTTGTCTAGAGTAGATCCATCTGTAAATCAAAAACTACATTTGAGCTTATTTCAAGATGACCATTCTTAACAAGAGCGATAATCATCCTTTTCGTCTAAATAATCTCAAGACATACAAATTTTATATAAGAAAATCGAGTTTTCTCTATTTTATTTATCTCCAATGTATGAAGATTTTTACCATACTCTTGTGAGCATAGAAGCTAACATAATTACTGAACGAGATGAAAAGAAAACTTTGATATTTTTCCCGAACCGAAAGTATGATAGTTTTAAGGGTTTTCTTTCTTTCTTTCTTAACTCTTATTTTCTCATTATAAGAAGTATCATGGCGCATCTAAATAACAGAAAGCTTCAACTTTACCTTTCTCTTTAATTTTCTTATATTATCAAACAACAAATCTTTTTCCTGCTACTTTGCCTTTATTATCATCTCCTTCCTTCTGAGTATTTTTTTTTTCAGCTGCTAAACAAACGTCAAAACTAAATATCTTTTTTATTTTATTATTAAGAGAAAGAATTTGGTCAAGGATACCAGGCCCAGCTCATGATCTGCAAAGACGAAACCATTGCTTTAGGTAGACTATGATAAGGCCATTTGTGATAAGGACAAGAGCACCTTATTTACTTTATATATCTACATCCTATTTAATAATGACTTAATAGGTTTTTCAAATGTGAGGATAAGATTTGAAACCTACACAATGTAATATTCTTCGAATTTAATGTTATTTTTTTTATAATTGGGTAATTTTTCCGAGAAATTTCATTTTGTAGACTTCAAAATTATCAAAATATCAAGATTATACCTCAAAATTATCAAAATACCAAGGTTAGACCCATTAGTTTAATAATATCCGAAATTGAACTTTTGGACATTTTTCGGACAAAAATGCCCCTGAAAATCAAATAACCCGTCTTACTCTCTCATTTCAAACCCTCTTCATCTCTCTCTCTCTCTCTCTCTCTCTCTCTCTCTCTCTCTCAAACCCCCAATCCGACGAGCTCCACCAAAATCCGACGAGCTCCACCGAATTCGGACGTCTCCGAGTGATTCCGATGAGCTTCCACCGGCGTTCAAGGTTGTCCAAGTTTTCACGAGCGTCTCCAAGTGTTTGAAGGTTTCATAACCCAAAATGATGAAATTTATACATGATTGGAGTGATTATTGGATGAAAATAGTCGGATTTGAAGCTTTTAGGTCGAGTTACGGTTTCTAAAAAAACTTGGAAAAATCCGATGAATCTCATCAGAGATCATCGGATCCGATGATCTCCGATGAGATTCATCGGATTTTTTCGATGACTTTCAACCCCAAAATCTCCGCAAAAATCCGATGAAATCCCATGAAATTCGATGAAATATGCCAAAATCCAATGCTTTTTTATATATATGAACTTTCAGGAGCATTTTTGTCCGAAAAGTGTCCAAAAATATAATTTCGGATATTATTAAACTATTGAGTCTAATCTTGATATTTTGATAATTTTGAAATCTACAAAATAAAATTTTTCTTTCTCTTTCAATTTCTTCTGGTAAAACTGCACAAAATTTAACAGATATGTATTAAATAATTAAAATTTAACAAATACCCTTATATCTCATCAACATCAACATGCAGCGAGTCATCGCAATGATGAACTAATTTCTAAACAACATAAAATTAATTTTTTTTCGAAAAGGCAACGCAACTCTAAAGAGAATTGTTACTGCCCAATTCTTAAAAACACAATTCATTACTAAAAAAAAGACACAATTCAGGGTGCGTCGGGTTACGCTAACTTACTGTGTGCGTGCTGATTAAATTAATTTTTTGAAAGACAATAACGGATCTAAAAAATGATTACATATTTATGTTTTAAAAATGATTTTTATAACAATATTTTATTTATTTTTAGGAAGGATCTAGCCGGACAAAGCTCGGCATGGACCCAGCTTAAAGAAGAAAAAAAAAAAAAACCGGACAGCTGGGCTGGCCCTTTCGACGACACCATACACTTCACTTAAGCTTTGTTTCTATTTTGTTTATGAAACCAAAAACTTGTGTCGAGAAAGATATATATATATATACATAGAGAGAGCATGAGATATAATAGTTGAAGAAAAGAAAATGGGAAGTAAAGAAATTGGAGTGTTAATATTCATTTTGATGTTCTCAAACTCTTGTTTGAGTGTATTTTCTTCATCACCTCTTCTTCATCAAGAGTCTTTGCCTTCAGGTACGTAATACGTACTTAAAAGATTTCTCTAAGATACACGAAAGTAAATCAAACAGGTCTATTCTTGTTTGTATGCCCTTAAATTTTCATTTTTCTGAAGCTCATTTGGAAACACATATATTTGCTAATATTGAGATAGTACTTGCCCTAGTATAAAATCAAAATCAGAATTAAAAACAGATAACTACGTGAAGAGAATAACACAATACCCAACTAATCAATACTACTACTAGCGGATATAACGACGCAGCAAATGGATTGTTATATTTCTATATTTTTTTTTCCCCGTTTTTAGTCTGATTTTCTTTCCGTTCTCACCCATGTGCATAAACGAGATTTCTCTTTTTCTTGTTCATTGGGAAAAAAAGTCAATTTCAGGATACTCTGCTCTACGAACACATATAACTAGTGTATCAGTTTGACTTTGGAATCAATTGTTCGAGTTTCCAAAGTACATGTTTTTGCAAAAGATCATAAGAGTTGTATTATATTTTTTTGGGTATATAAAAGAATCTCTCGTGTTTATCCATAAAACAAGTAAAGGGACTACTAGCGGAAATATGTGAAATACATTTTCCATACTTGTCACGAACGATTCATATCTTTCCTATATTCTGTTGTGTTCCAAATATTTTGTTTTAAACTGTGACAACTTAATGTCCTATTTTTTATTCTTCTTAATTAATCATCACCATAAGTTACACCTGGCTGATGCCTAAACCCACTACGGTGTGTTCTTTCTTGAGATTTACATCCGAAATATAGGTTAAACAACACTTCTCAAGCATTAGAACAAGAATTATTTACTTTGTGGGGTTTCCACTACTTGCAAGGCACAGATGAGCAGAGCAGCAACAAGGCTCAAAACAAGATCGGACGCTCGGCGGTCGGCGGTGGAAGGGCAACCGGGCAAGGGGATCGAGGTAATAGGGCCCACGGAGGAACGTCTTTCATACCTGTCTACGCCGCGGGGTCCGCAGGAAATCACCGCCCCAGCCACCGTGGAGCCGCCACCTGTAACCGACTAGGATGGGCCACGATATTCGCCGGCGCTGTGACCTCCTTAATATTATGATGCAATATATATGTTTCTATGCGGACATGAACTACGATCATTGTAAATTACTGGTTTGATTGTGCTTTGTGATTTCTGGTTTGCTGTTTTTGTGCTGTTTTTTCATGTACATCTTGTTGCTTTATCATTCATCTCACACTCACAGATGTAATGTACACCTAATGTAATGTCTGTACAGTAGTTAAACTAGTGTTTTGACGTATTTCATGTTTTCAGTGAGATAAATATACTCAGTTCGTATTCAGGCATTGATGGCGAATAGATAGATGATGAGCTTTTTAAACCATTTGGAAAATTTTAATGCAGTGAAGGTGATCTTGGTCCTTGAAACTCCCTAGGATTTCATTAAAGTAGAAAGACAAACAGAAAGTACGATGCTTGATTTAAACAAGAAACAACATGCCTTGATGATTAGAAGCGAGTTATTTGTTCGAGCTTGCGAGCTTGAAAGAATTTGCATCGGCCTTTACCGCTAGACTCGATTTCTTCGCTCTTTCTCTTGGATGTGGTAACGCCGAATCTGCTCAGCTTAAGCTGTTGAGTACCACCGCCGTCTTCTTCATCTATGTCCGATTCCCTGCACACAGAATATTACACAAATGAGATATTTAGACGCCAAACTTTTGTCCTATTTATTAATATTACACAAAGTGTTGACAAGAAGAGAATATTGGAGGGACTAACCACAAGACTTCAGGAAGTTTTTTGAAGTATGGAGTGCAAGTACCCCAACTAAACCGAACTAATGACGGGAATCCGAATATCGGGTGCTTGTGATGTTCCAACCAAGCCTTTGTTTTTGGGTCTGTATCGACGAACAAGCAATAAATTTTAGCCTTTTAATGATCCTCGAAAAAGAAAAAAAAAACAGTTAAATTATGTGAAGAAGCTTCTTACCTCCAGGGTATCCAGAACCAAAGTCTCTGTTTATGTTCTCGGCTGTTTCATCGAGAACCCATCCTTGCACGGCTCGATCTCTTGTAACCTAGGCAAGTGAATTCAGGATTAAACAAAGATTAGTCATAATTTGAGGAACGCACTAGAGAGAAAGGTCAGAAGATTACTTTCGCAACTATACTTGCTCCGCTAACAACCGGATAGAGACTGTCAGCCTTCTTCGAGACCACGAATTTGATGGCCGAGAATCTTTCACACAGCTTGATTCTGTACTTTTCAGGGTCTCCCACTGTATCAAGATAAACCTGAAGCATGAAACAATGTGATTGAGCATGAAATAATGTGACTCTATAAACAAGCAATTATGCGACTTAATGAAATTTGTTCATGAATGGAAGGTATTGACCTCGGTTAGAAGGACCCCCATGTCCAGAACCTTTCTGATAAGACCCATTGCCGATTCATGCGATATTTCATTCAAGTTAATCTTATTTCTGAAGGAGAGAAAAATTGGAATCAGATAAGAAATCTAGAACAAAAAAAAAGGACTGTGATTGACAGGGAAACAAATTTTTGAGCTCAATTACTTCTTTAGCATTTTAGCAGATAGCTCTCTTGGATCAATAACATCAACATCCCATCCGAGCGATTCGTCCAATTTAAGACTTTCAAATAATTCCTCTCTCTCCTCTTCTTTTAGTGTCTTGGAATCTGAAGCAACGGAACAGAGATTTAATCATAAACTTTTAAATAGGTACGTGGTTCCTAAGAGCCGAGACCCCATAATAGCCAATATAGTACATTACAATTTCAACAAAATAAAATCGAAACTGTACATGGGAATGGGATCATATTAAAAGTCAACAGACAGATCCTTTCATGTGTAAAATTCAGATAGATCTTCAATGAACACAAATGTGAACGAAAAACATAAGAGACAATAGTCGAGACGACTTATACGAATCAAAAGAAGCTTTACATAAGTAGCAAAATGATATGAGAAAAATCTAAATTTTTGGGATGATTTTCGATACTAATCAAATTCGACAACATTCACTCTGTAAAATCGGAACTTGGAACTCTGGAGAAACAAGCACATGTAAATCAAACCGATTACGCCAGAGTTTGGTTTTCGAGTTCCTTAATCCATTAAGTACCGCGCATTATAACAATAAAATCCCTCAAAAGCCAACAGTCAAGCGTTAATTATGTGGTCATATTTTTGTTTATTTGATAAAATAAAAATACGTAAATGCAATAGAACAAATGCCAATCTTGATCAAAACCTAAAATCCGTAAGCTCTTCTTAGACAAAGAAATCAAAAAACGAATTTGGATAAATTACCTGCAAAGCTCAAAGAGGCGAGAGTGGTCTTGTAGGAGAGAGGACAGTATAAGCATCCATAGACCATCGGTCCTTAATAAGAAGAAGAAGAAGAAAAAAAAAAGTATTAAAGTTAAACCTCCAAACCCCTCAAAAAAAAAAAAAAAAAGTTCCAGAAGGTAAATTGAGAGAACGAAGAAGAAGAAGAAGACCTAAAACAGGACCACGACCAGCTTCGTCGATGCCCATAATGCAAGCCTGTGATGCCCATTTCGGTGCTTCTTTTTCATATGATTCCATCTCTCTCTGATTTCCCGCCACTACCAGTTGGAGGGACATAGTAGATTAGGAAGAGAAGGGAATTTAGTAAACATTTAATTTTAAAATAAGAAATTCAACCTATACTGATTTGCCACGACATTACTTCGTATTTATTTTTAACTTGAAGAGGCCTGACTCACTTAGTCTCAACTCTCAAGCCGGCAAGGCCCAACGCTCAAATGTAGCCGGCCGCTGGGGAGTCAAATGGGGAAATGGTATCAATGAGTTTCGATACTTTGCACTAAAATAATAATTATATTTTTCGACACTAAAAAGTAGTAATTGTATACTTATATATATATATATATATATATATATATATATATATATATAATCTACAGCGTATTACAACTGTATGCTTTCATGTTTACAGTTACTAATAAAAATATCCATAAATATAATTATTATTATTTTGGTCCAAATTATCAAAATTACTATTAGTTGAGGTCATTTTCGTACGTTAATGCTTTCACTAGCTTTACTAAGGGAACATAATTTTTTTTTTGATATTTATCCGTCCAATAATTTCATATATACACCAATTACATATGTTAGAAAATTACACTCTTAGACGTGAAATTAGATCTTAGAACAGTACTAAAAAGCGCACGACACATTACTGCCATGCAATAGCAAGCAAACAAAGAACACAAGAACACAAGAATACATGAATTTGTTGCCGAGGTTCAACTTTTGCTTAATCCCCAAAACCTCTCAATCGGTAGTTCAATTTGCGATATTTTGTCGATCAATTACACACTCAAGCACACACGCTCAACCCGAGTAAAAGAGAATCGTTCAAACCACGAAGAAACCCTTTCCCTATCAAAACATGAACCAATCCTAGATTCCTGATCGTGTTTCCCTCTTTGAGCGCTTATGTTTCCCTTTTCCCAACTTTGAGAACAATTAAAATATAAATAAAATGATTTCATCTTACTCATAACCAAATACAAAGATAGATAAAATAGCAAGCAATGTCTAATCTCAATAGTTGATGTCTTATTCTCCCTCTCTTTCCGAGCCACGTCGAATAAGTTGTTGAGGCTAAGTTGCCGAGGTGGTGATGTTGATTTCAACAAGCCTCTTAATCAGGAAGAGGGAGCAAAGTTATCCCAAAAAAGTCAGATAGTAATAATACTAAAATGTACATAGCACATTTTTAAAGATGATGTAAGGCTTTTCTTTTTTAATTAGATAACAGGTGTAATATCCACAAATATATACATGAAACTCATTTTTAATAAATAGATTCAATATCTCAATTTATCCTTCAACAATAGAATAGAACGACTACACATCATATGTATGCTTCCAAGTGACGGAAGACGATGACAAACACTAAATTTTGAGCCACTTCGATGACTCGTTCGAAAATCTTTCGAATGTAAATGGACTCAAATACATGAGGACCACCCATCTCAAAAAAGGATATTTGAGTGTCTATGCATCGAACAAAATCAAAACGCTGAAAAATATTCATGTCCTTAACAACCCAACATCCTCCAATAAGAACTCCCTCAAACTCATGTAAATCCCAACCTTTTTGCACCTAAAAACTCCAGAGTTAATTAACTTGAAATGGACTCGACTCCAGGCCCAATATGGTGGGAATGGGATTAAGCACTCAAGCACCTATGAAAAGAGGACCTTGACATGACTCGCTCATAACCGAGATCACCGGGAATCGCAGACCAGGCCCTAAAAAACCAATATTTCCACCAAATGAAACATATCGATGTAGGTCATACCATTTTTATGAATATAAAAATTTAGACTAAAAAAAATATTTCATAAAAAATGTTGTTGACACGCGGCTCTTACATTTTACAACTGCTAATGGGAACCATTAATAATATTGAAAGCAAATATAGTTGTGCGGAATGAATTTCTTCTTATTGATAATCGATATAAATAGAGTACAAAGCTAGGGTTACATAATAAGATCAGTAGACTTAAATTATAGATACCAATAAAATATATTAATGATTAGATACAACTACTTATTTAAGTAAATAGAATAAACTAATTACATAATAGACTAATTAATTATATTATTCGACAATATCATATTAACATAATTCAACACTCCCCCTCCAACTGGAGCCGAGATGTCGATCATGCCCAACTTGCTTATAAAGTCTTCCAACACTTGTTTATAGAAGCCTTTGGTCAGGACATCTGCTAATTGTTCTGAACTTGGAACGTAAGGCATGCATATTTTTTCACTCTCAAGCTTCTCTTTAATGAAATGTCGATCGATTTCAACATGTTTTGTACAATCATATTGAACTGGGTTATGTGCAATGTTGATTGTTGACTTGTTATCACACAACAATTTCATAGAGCTGTCCACTTCAATCTTCAACTCCCATAAAATACTTCTTAGCCAAATCACTTCACACACTCCTTGAGCCTTGGCTCGGTACTCTGCTTCTGCCTTGCTTCGAGCCACTACATGTTTTTCTTACTCCTCCAGATTACTAGATTACCCCAGACAAATGTGCAATAGCTTGATGTAGATCGTCGGTCTTCCGAACACCCTACCCAATCAGCAATCGTAAATACCTCGAACTGCCTGTTTTGACGCTTGGAGAAGAAGATGCCTTTTCTCGGACTTCCTTTGAGGTAATGAACTATTCTGTAGACAGCTTCAAGGTGCTCTTCAGAGGGGATGTGCATGAACTGAGTTACTAGCCCTACTGCATAAGCGATATCAGGACGAGTATGGGATAAATCAGCTTACCCATCAACTTTTGATATAGACTGGTTTGCACCCAATTAGACCCCTTTCTCAACACATACTTCCTTGAGAAACAACAATTCCCTTTGAGGACCTTGCTACTTCCATGCCCATAAAATATTTGAGATTTTCAAGATCTTTAATCTCAAATTTCCGAGCTAAGAATTTCTTCAAATTGGCGAGTTCTTTCTCAACGCATTCTATCAATATTTATTACGTATTTACGTTTGGTAAGAAAAAAGAAAACAAAATTAAATGAGATGAGATTATAATCGGTTCAATTAATATCTCTAAACTCCATTTACTCAAAGACATAGTAGTTTTATTTATTTATTTATATAAATAAGAAAGTTGCCTCATTTTAATCATCCCTTTAATCATAATATGTTCATTTCCCAAACCTAATACTAATTTTGTTCGCACCATCCCAAACCCCATAAAATGGGTTAGACAAGGGGGGTTTGATAACTATATATACGGTAGTTAATTCCCTATTTCTTATCCTGTTTTCTATTTACATGTGCGTGAATGTGTGTGTGTGTGAGAGGAGAGTGAGAGCAACACTATATTTTTTGGATGAAATATAATTCTTAGAGAAGAGAAATGGGAAGTAAGGAAATTGGATGGTTTCTGTTCATGCTGATATCGTCAAACTATTGTTTGAGTGTACTTTCTTCTTCACGTGTTCATCAAGAGTCTTTGCCTTCAGGTACGTACTAAAATATTTTCTCACATACACAAAAGTAAATCAAATAGGTCTATACTTGTATGCCCTTTAATTTCATTTATCTGAAGCTCACTTGGTACCACAGAAATCGTTAATGTTGAGATGGTACCTTGAGACTTCCCAAGTTACCGTGCCGTAGCATAAAATAAAAATTCACAATCGAAAGCAGAACGTTGCATCATTAGATAATAGCTTGATATAATGAGATTATGAATTAGTTGTTATTTTTTGTTGATCGGATTATAAATCCATCGTTGGTTTCTAAAAAAAACAAAAAAAATGCATTGCTGGTTTTTTATTTATTTTATTTTAGTTTTTATTTCCGTTTTAAGTGTGATGTTATAGCTCGATAGATCTACGGTGAAATTTTCTTTCCGTTTTTACCTGGAATAAAAGGAAACTATTTTTTTCATTATTATTATTTTTGAAGCATCTGTTTTAAAAAAAAAAAAAAAAAATCAAACTTTTAAGTAATTCTATTGATGGTATGATATTAAGAGATAATTGAGGGGGGTTAAATATATAACAGTTGGAACTTATTTAGCTTATAAATAGGAGGGATTAGCATAGAAATGGGTATGAAAATGGTACGAAGAATTAGATTGAGGAAGAAAGTGGAGAGCGCGGACCTCCCGAAAGTCCGATATCGCTTTTGTAATTTCTTTAGATTATATTGCACCAACTAAAAAAAAAAAAAAAAGGTCGTACCACACCATAACAATATAACAGCTCGTACCAGCTGTTATATTGCATTTCCTTTAGACCGAAACTGGATGGAAACACAGGGATTTGTGTGTAAAATACGCTATACATATATTAATCATACATGGTACATCATGTAATCATGTCATGAACTTGCAAGGCAAACATGAAGAAAGAAGCAACAAGGTTCGAAATACGATCAGGGCGTCAAGTGGCGGCGGTCGCGGTCGCGGTGGCGGAGGAAGAGCAAGAGGCGGCGGTGGGCGAGGCTATAGAGGGACGAGCATCAGAGGAACGCCTTTGTACGCCGCAAGAAATCACCACCGTGGAGCTGCCACCTGTAACCGAGTACGATCAGCCACGATATTCATAGCTGGCATGGCCTCTTATTTGCTACTGCAAACACATTTCGTGTTCTGACGAAGATGTGTTGCCACGCAGACACACAAAGATAATGTTACATTCCTAACCTTTTGTAATAGTTCATTTATTTATGTTTAGCTGACATTTTATGTCTTGTTTATTTATGTTATTTGAATTATTTAATTAAGTTTAAAGTTTGCGTGTCTGTCAGATTGTAAGATTTGGTCTATTTATGAGACCCTGAATGAAGGAGAAGATCATTCGCGAATAGGCTTAAGTCCCCCTAAAGAGGGGAGATTGGATTTTGTGAAGATTGGCGACGCTCACGTTTCAAAATCGAATATCGGGTCATAACAGATAAACCAATTGTATTGATTGAGGTTTGCAATTTATAAGTTAGATGGAATGACAACATGGAGTGGATAGTGATGAGCTTTCGAATAAACTGAAATTTTATGCAGTGAATGTGATCTTTGTTCTTGTCGCTGCTTCAGTTTTCATAAAGTAGAAAGAAGTACGAAGCATAATTAAAACAAGAAAAAGCATGCCTTGATCATTAGCAAGTAGTTGAGCTTACGAGCATCAAAGAATTTGCATCGGCCTTTACCGTTGGACTCGATTACTTTGCTTTTTCTTTTGGATGTGGTTACGCCCGAATCTGCTCAACTTGGGCTGTTGTTTTCTTCTTCATCTATGTCTGATTCCCGGCCACAAAATATTATGCACAAATCAGATATTTATAAGCCAAATTTATGCTATGTATGATTACATAAAGGTGTATGTTCTCTGCATATTTTCTAGCAAATTAGCGAAAAGAAGAGTGTAGGAGAGGGACTAACCACAAGACTTGAGCAAGTTTTTTGAAATATGGAATAGATGTACCCTAACTAAACCGAACCAATGACGGGAATACGAACATTGAGTGCTTGTGATGTTCAAACCAAGCATTTGTTTCTGGGTCCGCATCGATCGATGAACAGGCATTGTAAATGAGCCTTATGAAGATCCTTCAAAGAAAACAAATTTTGAACATTCGCAGATCTGTTCGGCAAACATTTAAGAAACATATTCCAACAGATATAATAAATGAATGCAAAAAATTTACCGTGCTTCGCTTGATTTAGCAACCGACCATCGCACCTCAAGCTCCGGCGAGGAGGCTCGTCCACTAAGCACAGTTTCAAACCAATACATGCTCTCTCGCCATCTAACAATCTCAGAAATCTAGTACTCACACACTCTTTCGCACAATACAAACTCACAGAGAAACCACTCATGAATCCGATGCGATAAAGACAATCGCCCAAGAACCCTAGTATCTACACGAAGAGAGTAAAACTCTAACGCATAGAAGAGACATCATAACAGAGAGAGTGACAATAGTTTATAAATCTAATAATAGGAATGAAATCATGAGCGTTAGATACCCAGTACCGCCAGCAAATATATTAGTTCCGAGCAAAACAACATCAAGTGAAACTACTCAAAACGGGTTCCTACAACACATGTCGTTTTACTTAGAAACCACATTTGTAACCAGGTGGACTCGGGTTCGTCAAATATATTTTACACTCAACCAACTGGGTAGAGACTGTCAGCCTTCTTTGAGACCACAATTTTGATGGAATCTTTCACATAACTTGATTCTGTACTTTTCAGGGTCTCCCACTGTATCAAGATAAACCTAATATATATTCGCATTTGTTACACTAAAACTGCAGATTTTAACCGTGAAATACAATTTGAAAGTGCAAACAAGAAATCACACGACTCAAAGATTTGTTCATGCGTAGATAGAAGATATTTACCTCGATTAGAAGAACTCCCATGTCAAGTATATCTTTCTGACAAGGCCCATTGCAGATGCATTCAATATTTCATTCAAGTTAATATTATTTCTGAAGGAGACGGAAAGAATAGGAATCATAAAAACCTAATATTTGAGCTTAAATACTACTTTAGCATTTTAGTAGATAGCTCTCTTGTCCGATTTAAGATTTTCAAACAATTCCCCTCTCTTCTCTTTTTGCCGTGTCTTGGAATCTGAAGCAACGGAACAGAAATGTAATCATAAACTTCAAAAGAGGTACGTGTTTCCTGAGAGCCGAGACTTCATAATATCACATAGATTTCAAATTTAGTTCTAATCACAAAATAAAATCAAAATTGTACATGCGAGCATTTTCAAATTACTAGTCGACGAAAAGATCTTTTCAGTTTCAGGTGTAGCATATCGGATAGTTATTCATTGAACACAAATATGAATGAAAAATACAAGACACTGCAGTCAATACGACCAATACGAATTAAATGAGGCTTTAGTAAGAAGAAAAAAAATTCCGTCTAGTGGACGAGTCCCAAAACGAATACAAAAACCTAAAATCTGGGGCAATTCAAGTGCAAAGACATGGTCTTCTTGGTAACGTAAACCCTTCAAACTACTCTATCGAAAACAAATTCAACATTATTCAAACTGTAAAATCGTAATTCTGGAGAAGAAACGTGTATTTAAGTTTAAAAAAATACCTTTAAAAGGAGTTATGAAAAGAAGAAGAAGACCTAATAGATGACCACCACGGCCAGCTTCTTCGATGCCCATAACGCAAGCCTCTGATCCCATTTCGGTACATCTCTCTCTCTCTCTCTCATTTCCCGCCACTACACTTGGAGGGAGAGTAACTAGAGAGAGAAGGAAAGTTTAGTAAGCATATATATGCCACGACATCATTTCATTTTTTTTTATTGTAGAGGGATGAGTCACGTGAGTGTCAAGCCCACAAGGCCCAACGCTGAGTCATGTCCACCAGCGGAAAATTTCATAAGTAACTTAAAACATGCGTCGCTTTTTATATTTCACTAATATTTTTAAAATATATCACTAGTAACCGTTTTCTTAGTTTTCGAAGAAAAATACCTTATGTCAAAAATTTGGTTAACATTTATTAAAATATGATCACAAATTATTGAAATCTTCTTAACTGTTATTGAAAATTTGGTTAACTGCTATTGAAAACGTTTATTTATGAAAATTAAAAAGTTTAGTGACTAATATTAAAAAAATTTACGAAAAACGTTTACTTTCGACTATTTTCACCCTACTAGTATATCAACGCTATGCATACACCATTCCGCGTATACCTTTTTTTTGGATTGTTAAATTTTTTTCTACAAAAAATTTATTAATATTCTGCTTTTTTAAAAGTACTATTTTTAGCGTATATTATAGTTTGACTAATACTTTAAGCTAAACTTTTAAATGAACTAATTAACCATAATTCTCTTAAATACACCATTGGCGAGGTTGTCACTATTGTGTGTTTGCATTTGCCGCACAATCAGGGACGGACTCAGAAATTCAAGTTGAGGATGACCAAGATATATCAATGATATAAAACATCGTATAACAAACTATATTCAAAATGTCTAATAAAAATCATTACACAAAAATAGTGAAACTCTTAAGATTTGATTTTTTTTTTAAATTATTTTCTTATTTTATACGGCTCAATATCTATTTTTTAAATAATTTTGAATGATCCAGAAATTTTTTGACACCAATTTGGGACTAGATGTTTGTCTCGATGTCGATGTGTGATAATTTGAATCGAACGATTTAACTAAACACTTGATAAAAAAATTGATCTTAATTAGTCATCATATATATAAATTATAAGAGAACCAGTAAAATATGCACACAAATGTTCATACAAACTAATTGATGTAATTTATTATCACCAGTTGGAATAATTGATTTTTATAGATGATTTAAACTCTTAATTTTCGTTGTTAAAATTATTGCAAATTTTCTTCGTACTTTTGCAAATATTATTTAATTAATATTGTTATCACCACCTACCCTTAAATTTGTACTATTACATATTTGTATAATTTCATTATTCTAGTTTTATATATTATTATTATTATTATTATTATTATTATTATTATTATTATTATTCACATCAACAATATTGTATGTGTGTTTTCTAAGCTATTTACATTGTTAGATTTTTTTTAGTGATTTACATTGTTAGGCTGTCAGGCAACAAGAAGTTGAAACCTATAAATCTTATATAATAATAATGAGGTAGTTATGAATTTTATGAAACAAATGAGGTAGTCATAAAAATATGTAGAATAATAGGCATTTAAGAAATTTTCTCAAAAGGCCACCCCCGTTCTCAATGTGGGTCCGCCCCTGCACATAACAAATTGAGCCGAACCGGATGATTCATACACATGTAGGATAGGTCTATTGACTCTCGCTCCACAACGTTCTCTACGCGATTCATTCTAGTTAGACATGCTCAGATGTTGTTGAGACTTGAGCGCTACTACTTTTCTTTTACTCTTGGCTCTAAGAGTCCAATATTGATTAGGTTAGTGTTGAAAACAACAAGCTCAAATTCGAATGACCACTGGCTAGGATGATTCTCATTGTTTCCATATAAAACAATCATTTGTAATTATCTCATTACTGGTATAAATAGAGAATTATTTTCTCCTCTCAAAGTGTGAAATATAGAAAATATTCTTCATATTCTCTCTGAGTCATATTTCAACATGGTATCAGAGCACGGAAAAATCAATCACCACAAACACCTTCGAAAACTCATCCGCCCTCAACACTGTTGCGATTTTTACGCGCGCAAGTGCACATGTCGCTCAAGTAATATAGTGAATTAAGTACGAGTGTCGATCCCACGAGGAACAAGCTTAATTAACAAACAAATCAACTAGCACGAATTGAACTAAAGATGAGATGGAAATATGTCACAATTTATTGACAAGTTCTAACGCAAATAATTAACAAAATACTCAAATAAAAGTTGTAAGCAGAAACAGAGGCTAAGGACCAAGGCTTCACGGGTTTATTCAACGGTTTGGATACATGAATTTGACGCACAATCAATAATCAATTCACTACACTTTGCTAATCATACTAACACAACAATATTGCTAAATCTCTCTCGAGCATCTAACAACCTATGTCAAAATTAGGAAAATCTTCTCTCGATCTCAATCCCTAACAAAAACATGCATTAATAACAAGAGTATTCACACGATTCTATGGCAACCTAACTATCTCTAGCCTAGGCATGCATCATAGTAATTCAAACCAAAACACTAACAACCTAATCTTTCTCAAGCATCAAGTTGAAGTATAAAATCATGAACAAGGTAGCTAATCTCAATCAAGCATTAAAAACGGATTTGAATTAAACAAAGCAGTAGAGAATGAAAATTGAACTTCAATATATTAAATCATATCCATAACCGAATCCTAAACCCGCTACGCCATAGTCCTTAATGGAATTAGTTCATGGTGTAGCGAGAAAACAAAAATAAAATAAAAGAATAGGAAGAAGAAGAAGAAACCATAATTAAATACTCAATTGTAAATTAAAATACGGGAGTTCAAGAGTAAAGGAGAAGAATAAAACTGTAATTGGTGCGAATTGATGAAGAACGACTCTCCTCTTTTTCTCTATCTCTCCCAAACACTAAGTGAAAACAATAAAAAAGTGCTAAGATTCCTAAACAAGAGATTGAGAGGTGTATTTATAGGCCTAGGTCGAAATCCTTGGGTTTCTCTTAATTTTCGGAGCAGACTGGGTAATTAAAAGTGATCCAACGGCTCAGATCAACTCAAAATCCGCGTTTCCTCTTTTTTTTTTGTCTCGGAGGACTCGCGGCGCGCAGTTCGAGGGTCGTGCCGCGAGGTAAACATCCCGGCGGACCTCGCGTCCTGCGCTTCATGCTCGGAGATCGATTTCGGCGATTTTCGGAACCTCGCGGCGCGAGGTCCTTGGGTCGCGCCGCGCGCTTTTTCTTCCCGCACGCACCGTTTTTGTAACGGCCATAACTCATAGCTCCGATGTCCGATTCTTGCAAATAAATATGCGTTGGAAAGCTAAGAGAGAGCTCTATCTAATCATGGAATTGGATCATCCAAAATCTTTACTTAAAACTCTCAGAATTGTTCACAAGAGGACGCTGCATTTCTTCTTTGCTCTAACTTGGCGAAAAGTCTTCGAATCTTCTCAAAATTGCTCCGTTACTTCACGTGATGCTCTAATAACCTCCTTTATACCTAATTGGCCTCTAAAACCTACAAGTCTCTCAAAAACACACAAAAAACATCACAAATACTCGAGAACAAGCTCGGACTTAGTCGGGAAAATAGGAGTTTTCTGCGTGATTAACGCACCTATCAAACACCACTTCATCCACCTCATAAACCATGCCCACTCAGTCGAACTCCGATCCATTCTCCAAACATATCACGAGTCACAAACTCAATGGCCACAACTTTCTACAGTGGTCTCAATCCGTGCTCATGTTCATCTCGGGACGAAGCAAAAACGGCTATCTCATCGGCACGGCTACAGCTCCGAAGTGTGAAGACCCGGCATTCAAGAGTTGGAAGGTTGAGAACAATATGATGATGTCCTGGCTCATAAACTCCATGCAACCCGAAATCGGGGAATCCTTCCTTCTTTACTCCACAATGGCGGAAATCTGGGCTTGATAGGCCCTTCAACTTCGATTTTTAGGTCGTCAAGAATTCTCTTCAACCAGATGCCTTCACATACTCCACTTGCCAGTGATCTGAGTTCGGCTTCAGCACTACTTCGCGAGACTACCGATTGCTTCTTGCTACGTCATTTGACGAGGTTTCCCCAGACATAGGTGCACATGCCTAATGTCGATTTTCGATCTGGTACAAACCCTGCCCAGTCTGCGTCAGTGAAGACTTCGATACCTCGGCTTCTTCTTTTCTTGAACGAGAGACCGGTCCCCGGGGCTGCTTTAAGGTATTGAAGAATTCTCATGACTGCGTCCATGTGCGTTTTCGAGGGATTACTCATGAATCTACTGACCATGCTTAGTGCGAACTAGTAATTTTACATTGGGATCCATCGGAGTATCAGCTGGTTTGCAATCAAGCATGCCAATTTCTTTGAGGAGATCCAATGTATATTTGCGCTGAGAGACAGAGATACCTTTTTCAGATCGTGCGACCTCCATACCTAGGAAGTATCGCAAGCTTCCAAGGTCCTTGACTTCAAACTTCGGACGACAGGATCTGCTTCAATCTCTTGATTTCTTCATGGTTGTCTCCTGTAATGACTATGTCGTGCACATATACACTGAGGATAGTGTGTTTGCCTTGGGCGGAGATCTTCGAGAAGAGTGTTCAGGAAGACATTTTTCACATCGAGCTGGATGAGGGGCCAATCTAAGTTGGCTGCTAGAGAGAGAAGGATTCTGACAGTGTTGAACTTCACGACCGGAACGAATGTTTCTTGGTAATCGATGTCGTACGCCTGAGTGTACCCTTTTGCGACCAGTCGAGCTTTGAATCTCTCAACCGTACCATCTGGATTGTGTTTGATGGTAAATATCCATTTGCAACCGACAGTTCGTTTGCCCTAGGGTAGCTCGGTGATCGCCCATGTGTCATTATGTTCAAGGGCTTTGATCTCGGCATGACTGGCATCTCGCCACGCTGGGATCTGGAGAGCTTCCTCGATTGACTGCGGCACCTTTTCGTCATCCAACTTCGCAACATAGGCTTGATAAAATAAAATAAAGTGGTTGAGATTTTTCCTTCTTTCTAAGATTTTAGAAAAACTATAAATAGAGAGCTAGGGTAGAGATCAAAATCGTGAAAAAAAGAGTCAGAGAACCATGAAAGACGTTTTTCCTCCTTCCTCTGTCAAGAAATATATCTTTGAAATATCCCTTCCTAAAAATAAGTTTGAATGGTTTAATGAACATCTCGCTGTTTCAATTAAAGAAAATAAGGATCTAGCCCACATTATACTTCTTTGTATATCAAGAGAACGGTTTGGAAGACTAAAATGTTAGTTCGTGGAGGAAGAATAAGCTATGCGAGGAATCTAGGAGGATTGTTAAGGCTCGGCCGTCGAAATTAAGAATGAATCAGGGATCGCGAAGACGAAGGTTGTCTGTTTGTGAAGGAATTAGCAAGAAGCCGTATGAAGATCGAGAAGGATTGCGACAAACGAGCTCAGAACGATGACAATGTCAGAAGGACATCCATGTAAGTGTTACGATGATCATTCTATGTTGAAAGTCTACTTAGATTACGATTTAAAAGAATTTGTTATTTGTGTAATTCATGACCATGCGTTGTTAATTTGTTATTAACTTTATTATTATTCTCTTCCGCACTAAATAATTAATTAGATTGTGCTCTAAATTATAATTAATAACATGATAATCGTATTTGGAGAATAAGATCGGTTCCAATCACCGATGTAAAGTATGCAAGTTAGACTCGACCCGACACCCGATAGATGGATTAGATATTCTCATAAGGTAGAATCAACTACCAACAAGGACGAGATCCTCATTTTGGAGATTGAAAACCATTTTTTAGTTAGTTGTTTCTTGGGTGGCTATTTATGGTGTCCGATGTCCATTGACTATGTAGGAGTTTATGAGTTTATCTCCGTCTTCGTGATAAGAAAATGTCTTAACAAATCTAGAGTAGGTTCAGTTTTGGACTTAGATTTTGATGATTTAATTTGTATTTTGTTCTCAGCATTTATAAATCATAGAGTGAATAGGATTTCTTGATGAAAAACAAAAACAAAAAGTGGAACCAAGTATTACTCTTAAATGATGATATCTGTTTTTTTCTTCTTATCACCACAAACCTGATAATACACATCAATAATAACAAACAAACATTCATGAATTAGACATTTGCTGACACCCACGAGAGATCTAATAATATGATATGGCCATAGAAGCATGATATTATTTACATGACCACGAAAATGAGAAGAAAAAAGGCTTTGTACTAGTCCTGTATCACGATTATTTTTTGCCATGTGGACCACTTCAAAGACACTAAAGACAACGACGTGAAATGATCTTCACTACTACTCGAAAAAGAATCATGAATGAAACATTCAACAGAATGACAAGAGTAATATAGTAAGTACTATTGCAGTTATTATATGACCATACTCTTATTCATTGTTGATATTTAATGAGTTTTGAACCCCATGCTTTTCTTGCTCTCCTCTTTTGCATTCACACTTCAGACTAGTTCCTGGGCCCCATAGCATAAAGGCATTTTTAATTAAGCTTAGCCAACAATTAAAGCATGGTTTTCCACAAAATACAGTCCTACTTTATCTCATAATTGAACTTTTTACGCAACATATATCAATGTAGCTCTCTAAAGGCCATGTGGATGTTTTGCACCATCTTATCTCTTTACTTTCATCACTGCCTTCTCTGCTTTATTTTTATGTCCTTTTTTTTTGGATTACAGAGTGAAATCATGGAAACTTCAAAGGATTGGTTAAGTAACTTTTCTACACCACTCTGTGCTGGCTGGGAAGAGAGAAAAAAAGAAAGTGACCATAAAGCACAAAGGCTAGTGTGATGAGAATGTCTACTTTCTTCCACCACTTGCAGCATTGAAGAATCAATTCTACAGAAAAACAATAAAAGAAAATAAAAAAGAGAAAAAAATAGGGATGAGGATTCAATATTACACAACCTAAAAAGGACCCCATGAAGCATGTCCAGATGTGTACAATTTAAGCAACAGAAAGTACAGCATGGCAAAAGTCTCTCTCTTTCTATCTTATTTATCCCTTAAAAACATCAAAATTACAAATTTGGTTACTAACAAACACTTTTTTTTATGGCACAAATTGATCCCAGCAGAAATATCATAATATATAGATATATATACAAACAGTGCACACTTAAACTAACTAATAAATAAAACCCCTTCATCTCCACCCAAAAAAAAAAAAAAAAAAAAAAAAACCCCCACCAAAAACAATTATGCTAAACAATGCCACACAGCAATCAAAGTAAAAAAAAAAATAAAGTTGTTAATGGATGAAAAGTCAGTAAGAGTGATGGTGGGTTTTAGGAGTCTAGATTCTGGAGCATAGAGGAGATACGATCCTCGTCGTGACACATAGAGACCAAGTCCAAGTAGTGCATGGCGTCCATGGGAAGAAGGCCTTCGAGGAAGAAGTTGAAGAGGCGAGAGTGGGTCCCGGGCATCGCGTCCAGAGACTCTTCCAACACTTTTCGCTGCCTCGGCTTGCTCAGCTCCGTCGCCTCGATGTACGGCAACACCTGTATCTCCTCCTCCACAAAGTGCTCTTTACAATGCTCCTGTATCATTTACTCCTAATCAGCTACTTAATTTGAATTAAACTACTTGATAAGTACTACAGTTATTCAATAACGGTGTGTCAAGGGCTGACCAGGAGAGATTTGAGGCGTTTAGAGAGGTTGGTGAAAGCCTCAAGGTAGGAAGGGCTTCCATTGTCCAAAACCCCAATGGATTTTATGTCTTCTTTTATTCCATTCATTATTGGCAAATGCCTTCCATGCTCTTCTGTCGCTGCTTTGCATATTCCTACACAAATATATTTATATATACCATCGTCTGTTACACACAACACAATCACTTTCTCTCCCCACAAACCTAACACCAAAAAAATCTCTCCTCTATTTACTGAACTGGATAATAATGATGAGATGTCATAAATATAGAGAGCATCAAACATCAAAGCCAAATTAATAAATTGGTAGGGTCACATGTCACATGTATTCGTTATCTCTTTATTTATTTTTTGTACGACATGTATTATTATCCAACTTTTTAATATCCATCCATCCGCATTTAATCACGAAAGAAACGGAAGCCACAGAATATCACTGTCAACATAAACAAAGCTTGTTCCACCAAAATCAATGTTGGTGACAACAATCGGTAATGAATTCTCATGGCACCAAGAAAATGAAACATTTAAGATGCATAAAGATTTAAATTTTCTCTAATTGATCACAGCAGAAAGATGAATGCTTTTAATCACAAAATCAGATCACAATAATTATCAGATAAAGCCAAAACTCCATATACTCGTTCAAAAAGCTCTGATTAACTACATCAAATTAAAATTTTGTTTGGTGGCGGTGGAGGGGATAATTTCCAATTAACCTCCCTAAAAATTAATAATAGAAAACAACTTTATGAGATAACACGCGAAAAGAGAGACAAAAAGACTCAAACTTGAGATGGGACAGCAAGTAAATTGTAACTAAAGCATTATATAATAAAAAGACATTGTGGGACAGTTCGGTACTACACCGGAGAGCTGGTAAAAAAAATACTACATTTCTAGCAAAAAAATCACATGTAAATTGTAACCAAGGCTTAAATGTTTCATTTGCAGCAAAAGATCACTTAATTGAGGACACAATACAAGACCTTACCAGAGGATCAAAATTGATTTTTTCTTCTTCTTTCTTTTCCGAAAAGCAGTTGAAACTAACGGCTCTCTCAACCCATAACATGCAGTAAAAAGACCAAAAGTTCATGAATTTATATTGCAACAAAACATGATTACGTTAAAAATTCAAGACCTTGTCAAAATTACAACACCTCCAGAATCCAATTTATAAGAAAATTAAATACATTAAAAAAACCCATCATAGAACCAACGAATCGATTTTTCTTTTCTTCTTTCCCGGATAAAGCAGATAAAATTAACGGCTTTCTCAACCTCAAGAACTCTTAATAAAATTATAAAAAAAGACTTCCAAAAATAATTGATTGAATATAAATAAAGAAAACTCAGGCTTTGACCATTTGAAGCATAAACACACACCATGCAATAAACATAAATAATAATAATAAATTCCGTATCATGAAAACGACTAAGATTATTTATAATGATTGATTTCCAATGACATTAAAAAAAAAGAATCTATGGAGGAAAGAAAGAGGAGTAACAAAGTACCTGGATCAGCAGAGTTGAGAATGGGAAACAGAATCCTCTCTTCCATCTGAGCATGTTCAAGCATGAGCTCAAGAAGCTGAGAATAGCTCCGATTGAACTTCTTCACCTCCATCTTCGGCGTCCCCACGCTCGGATCGCTCCTCCGCTTCCCTCCACGCGCTCCGAGGTCCTCCGACCACCGCAGAAGCCTCTCCACATGCCACGTCATACTCCGGTGCTGAAGCGCCGTCAGACTCACCACCCAGGGCTTCCCGTCCTCGGCGCGCGGCCTCAGCAACGGCGCGTGAGGGAAACGCGCCTCGATGTACTGGAGGAGCGCGTCGCGGGAGCCGGAGACGCGGTCGGAGCCGATCTCGATCAGCGGAGGGTCGGAGATCGTGGGCGTGAACTTGACGGGTACGCCTTTGTGCTGGAGAGCGAAGCGGATGTACGCCGTGTGTGGGCTGATCGGAGATCCGTACACACGGACGGTGGTGGATGAGGCGTGGTCGTGTGGGACGATCTCCGCCGTTGATTTCTTCTTTGTCTTCGACGGCGGTGGCGGAGTTGATTCCAGTAGCGATGGTGGCGCAAGAGGAGATTGGAACTTCTTTTCCTTGTGGAGGCAGTTCCCCATCTGTTCGATAGAATGCCTCTAAGAAGAAGAAGAAAAAAAGAGATCTGAAACCCCAGAACAATGAACTAAAACGTTGAGTGTAAAAGTAGATAAAGTACGGATTTTCGTCTGGGAGTGCGAAAATGTGGAAGAGATAGAAGAGTTGGTTAGAACTTAGAACAGGAAGCGGGTAAAAAAGCAAAAGGAGAGACGAAGAAGGAATATAAATAAACGAAAATGAAGATTCAAGCAAACGATTGTTCGTTTTTTATTATGTTTCTTTTTTTTCTTCTTGGTGTCCGGTTGGGATGGTCACTGGGGTAGTTGGATTTTTTTGGGTACTTCGAGAGAAGAGAAGTGAGAAATGCTTTTTTATTGTATTTATAATTTGAGAGAGAGAGAGAGAGAGAGAGAGAGAGAGAGAGAGAGAAGAGATTATTGGGAAAAAAGTGGACTCAGAAATACAATAACAATGGAGAAAGAGACTGGTGTGTATCAGTGTATGTGATGGGTAATAATCCTGTGGAGCTGAGGTGATACGACTGTTCTAGTGCGCCTCCTCGTCCCTCCCAAGACAAGTACTAGAAAAATTCTTTCACCATTAACGTCATATTTTCGATAAAAAAAAAATAACGTCATATTTTCTTATTTATTTATTTATTTTTCATTTTGGGAGGATTATTTAGGGAATTACTTACGTTATGATAATTTTAAAATAAAGAAATTGCAAGTGAAAGCAAGAAATTAGAAGGAGATCTCAGGTCACGACATGACTGGTACCAAAAGCATAATATAAAATTTTATATATTGGTATAAAATTCTTTGTTGGGCAGAGAAATCATGGCATGAAATATCACGTTGCTTCTATTATAATATAATGACGCTTCCTAATCTAATTTGAGGGTTGGTCAGTTGGATGATGATCTTGATCTTGACCCAGATACTTTAACATTTTTAATACATGGAATTAAATCTTAAATTTATGGAATTAAATCTTAAATTTAGTAAATCGTCTGTCCATTTCCGTAAGAATTGAGATATGTTTCTCTTTAACTAACCACTCACAGTCGCTATCAAATTTCTCTCTATTTATTTATTTAGTCTCTTTCTCTCTAATTCCCTTCTATCAAGATGAGGCATATCTTTGATGCAATCTGGTTTTATTTTCCCTGTTCTCTGTGGGTGCATACTAAACAAATCACATTTGAAAATAATAACAACAATAAAAACATTTTCACCGTCATTGCATATGCAATGTAGCCCACTGCCCACCCAAGCCCACCGATATATAATTCAATATCAATTAAAAAAAAATAAAATGAAACCCTTCTGTAGGGGTTTTTATTTTTCCCTTTCAAAGACTCGTATCACCTAATAACGAAAACAAAGCACTTGACTTGGGCCGTAGAGGTAGGCGAATTTGGATCTCTCTCAACGGTAATATAATGGTCTAAAAATCCTCCTAAAAGTCTTCCAATGAGCAATTAAACTAGCCGTTAAGCTCTGGA
This sequence comes from Urtica dioica subsp. dioica, assembly GCF_054948205.1. Classification (NCBI taxonomy): domain Eukaryota; kingdom Viridiplantae; phylum Streptophyta; class Magnoliopsida; order Rosales; family Urticaceae; genus Urtica; species Urtica dioica. Next base: position 7,791,563 of record NC_142767.1, on the reverse strand, counting down.
AGAGAGAGTCTAGGGCGACGCTCCTGGATTGAGATTGAGAGAGATGATGATTGGGATTGAAATCAAACCTCCCCGTCAGATTGACACGTAATTACAAATCCTCCGAGTCAGATTACCACTAAGCGACAACGGCAAAAAAAAAAATAATAATAAATAAATAACAAATCACTCACGAATACTAATATAGATCAAATTCAACTAAAAGCAAGGGGAGCGTATGGCATAAAAAAAAATTGAATAAATAAAAATAAAAATCAGTATCAATCTCAGAGCCTTTAAAACGAAGCGAACACATGAATAACAAATGGTATAGATAAAATAATAAGACCAGAATGCTTATGTATTGTAGGAAAGAACCAGAAGGCAGAGTTTAAGGTGCATGTTTACATACATGGTTCTATATATTGGGCACACACACACACTTGGAATGTACATGACGTGTTGTACTACAAACCAAATGAAGAACAACATGACTACGTTGATATCTAAAACACCTCTGCTTTTCCCCACTTTTTTTTTTAAGTTGGTTTATTGAATTAACATTTGAAACCTCCACAGGCTATGAGCCACAGTATGACGATCAAGACGAGCACCGCTCCGGCGACCATCAGCTTCATTTGGAGGCTCTGCAGCCACATTTTCCGTCGCAATTGCCTTCCTTGCCTTTGGAAGCTGTCGGCCTGCATTCACCAACAAAATATTCACAATGATTAGAATACAGTCTCTTCTTCGCTTCATCACGGTCACAAGACACACAATCAAATAAAGTTTTACAATACCTGAAACTGAAGGCTTTCAGTCTTGTCAACCAGAAGTTCAATCCTTTCGCCACGGTCCAAAACCTGCCAACACCATAAACATCAGGTTTGTTTGTGCTCACAATCACTCATAACTTCCAAATATTCTGATAAGAACCACCATGTTCCATTGATGAATGATAAAGAAAATACAAGATTAAACCCAAGTATTAGAGAGATCTGGAACTCTCCCAAAAGGCTAAAGCCCAAATTCCAACTAATTTTCCCCCTATCTCAGCTCATATTTATAGGCTAGCACTTTTAATAATACTAATTCTAACCCCTAACATTTAACTAATTATTTGACTATCTAAAGTATCATCACAATCGTTCCTGCATAGAGCTTTGGCTATATAGGAAAGCACGACACACAAGGCCTTAGAAAACCACCATCACTATTTTTATATAACTTTGGTGTCCGGGTTTGAGCCGACTAAATTCCACGAGGCCCTGACATTATCGATTGGGAGACTACCCCAGTGGGCCCAATTGTGTGTCCCGAGGGAATCAAATCGGTTTCAAGAATCGCCCTTACCACTAGACCAACTCCTTGGGGTTAAAAGCCATCACTTTTACTAAACCATGATAAACCTTTGAGCACAGATAAAACTCACCTTGAAGCATATATTTGCATACCTAGCAACTATTCAAGTTCCCTAAAGCAATTCCAGTAATCCTTTGAGCACTCATATAAAGGCTAAGTTCACATTGTAATATAACTTATAAGGACTCCTATAGGCCAGTCCAGTATTCTTAATCCGCCGCCTGCATTGTAGCATTATTCAACCATTTTGCCAAATATTGCTATTATCAGTAAGAGCAGTACTAGCAAAAACCTCTATATTTCTACAGTTATTTGTTCTTTACAGTAACCAAAAAGAAAAAGGTAATGGCTAGATTGATAAAGTAGAAAGTATAGTTTCACGAACTAAGAAAAATAACCCAAGTACAGGTGGAATGTATATGGTCAAGCTGACTATTCAGTCAAGACAAGATGCACTTCGAACCAGAAAATATTGCAGTACTACCATGCGGACTGACTGAAACATGAACTTGTTCACTGACAGATTGGACCACATAAGCATCAATTATGTATTACCCCCAGTGTACTGAGTAAATTATTTGCTGCCTCAGACATGTGTTGGTCACTTGTACATTTGACTGTGCTTTAATCGTTCTTTCAACAAAAATCTGGTACATTTGTTGCAGCACATAAATGTGTGTATGTTTGTGGCTGCCATTGCCAATAATTTATAGAGCTACTTGAATTTCTCTACATGCTGGACTTGGTAATCACCACCATGTGAAATGACTATGCTCTTCGTCAAGGGTGGTTTTATATCTAATCATGTAGCCCAACTTATTTACATATTCTATGAATAAAATACGCTTCTACCTTGACAAAGGTAATTAAGTTAAATAAATTCATAAGTAAGAAACACTAGTTCCTTCATTATCAAGATAATTAACAATCACGTTAACCCCAAATCTGAATGCAATGAGCAAAAAATCAAAATCAGGCATGTAATACAAATAAACAGAGACATTAGCAGCACAGTCTATCACTTTCGGTTACTGATTACCATCACAATTAGTTGGACATAGAATAAGATGCTTCAACATTGGCATGCAGTTAAGGATAAATAAACCTATTTATTATAGCCTCTACTTTTTCTCGACATGTGACATAGTGAAATATGCTCAAACATTTCAGTTACAAAATATTTTAACATACAGATGAAGAAATAGATTTGGGAAAACTTTTCTTATCATTACTAATTCAAAATTAGGTCCGATAGAAGCAACTATCTCTCATGTCAATCATTACAAAGTTCCACCACATACCAAGGAAAGAAAAACAAAACACCTTCTCCAATCCCAAATTCAATATTTTAAACAAACATAAATACCATTTATTAATCACCCAAACCAGCTATTTACAATCTTTGGATAAAATAAAAAAATATATTAAGAATAAGCATACCTTTTCAATGTTATCCATCATTATACCCTTGACCTCTGTGATTTGAGCCTTCAATTTCGAAAGCTTGCTGATTTCTTCAGGATGCTCCATGCAATACTCCATGTGCTCCCTGAGCCTTGGTCTGTTGGAGCGAAGCAACAAAGTTATAAGCCCAAAGGCCCCAAACAACATTGCACGAGAAAGTTTACAAAAAAATGCACGAAATTCAAATTTCAAATCAATAAGAGCACAATACACACCCGAATTCCCTATCAAGATTGTAAGCGATGCCAAACCGATCTTCAAACAAGTCATCATCCTCATCATCATCGGCAAGAGGGTGTGGCCCCTCGTCTTTAATGCTTGCTCCATAACGCTCTCTGAAATCGTCCTTCACTTTGTCGAGAAACACAAAAGGAACACTCCTTCCAGTTGTTTCATCAGCAACAACAAGGAAAACTGCAAGACCCGCAAACCATCTTCAGTCACTCAATACAACAACCAAAACCAGATGCGATTTTGGGATATCCAATCAATCATAGAGAGATTCAATACCAAATGCATTGTCGATGAGGAAGTTGAAGGTGTATCCATCACAAGAGTAGGTGAACTTGCTGCTATTGGAAGGAAGCTTTTGCAAGCATTGCACGGCAATGGTGCTAAAGTTTCCCGAGAAAGACGTGTGCTCCGCCAAAACAACATTACCTTTCGCGACAAAACTATAAATCAACCCTTTGTGACTCATCTTTAGTTGTTACCTCAAATGCACCAGGGAAAAGAGAAATTCTCTCCAAGACCTAAATGCAACACTAAGACATCAAAATTTTATTGATATACGCATAACGAAAACAAAAACAAAATTGGGACCCCGAAACATGAGAAAACCCCAGAATTACTCAAAATCAATTAACATAGAAAAATCAAACCACCCTAGATTCAAGCTGGATCGATTCTGAAACAATAAAGATATTCAAGAGAGCATATCATCGTACAGTTTCAGCTTTGTAAATCTTCTACTGTTCTTAAACCTAACAAAGATTTCCGTTTAAAGTTCATTTCCGCTATTCTTTAATGTTTCCCCATTTTCTGGGCGGCCAAACAAAGATGTAACGAGAAAACAAAATACTCCTACAAAATTGGATCACAGAACCGAATACTTAATTACAGATTACTCCAAATTATGAATAGGTCGATCCGAAATATAATTATGGCGATTAGACAGAGAAACGATTAGAGGAAGGACTGACCTTGACGACGCAGCGATCGAATCGAGGCAATTGAAGAGCGATCAAGGAAACTAAAACCCTGAGAAAGAGAGAGATAGAGATGTAAGGATTTCAGGAAGAAGAGGAGAGAAGATTGCTTAGTGTGTAAGAGTTGTGGTTGGAGTTATTTTCCGATGGCGACGTGATTTTAGGCGTTTTTATAACATAACTTAAATGAATCCACCGAAGACTCGTAGTTACTTGTATGCAAGTAGAACGTGGAAATTAGATGTGAAATTTCGTGTTGAGTAGAAATGAGGAAGAATTTTTTATTTTATTTTATTTTTTTTTATTTTTTTTTATTTATAGAAATTTAGCGATATTAGCCACATAAACATTAGCGTTTACGTTTTAACTAATGTTTTGTGAATTTTCGTAAATAGCCAAAATATTTCGTAAATAGCTAAAATATGACGTAGATAACATTATTTACTAGAAATTTACTCTGTTTTTTTTTATAATGTAAATAGATTTACGTGATTATTTACCAAAAATTAACGAAAAGTTGACTATTTGATCATTTTTAACGTTTCATATGATGAGATAGCTCACTGGACCCTTTTTTAACTACTGCTTATGCGATAAACTATTTTTATTTTCTACAAAAATTCGACCACAGTGATCGTGAGATGGTTTTCTGTAGACCTTTGTGTGCATTATCTAAAAGACCCAACTTCGGAAGTGTTTGACGACCTTTATTCAACTAGTTTTATGTAAAAAAAAGGGCGATCTAGAAACAACGTAGCCAATTTCAAACGTAATTTTAAGGATCTAGTTAACGTTTGGTAAATTTTGTAATCTAATAATTTACTGAAATAAATGAATAAAAAATACAAGAATATATACCCTTAATTAAATAAACACTTACCCCACTATAATTTATTAACAAAAATAAAATAAATAAATGACAAATATAGTCAAACACAAACAAAAAATAACTCTTCCTATTATAGAATACAAAAATCCCTAAAGTTGCGTTTCTACAACAAATGTATTATTATTAACACAAAATAAACATAAATTAACACAAATAAACATAAATACACACATGAATCTGAATCCGATAAAGTTGTAGAGAGAGAGAGAGAGAGAGAGAGAGAGAGAGAGAGAGAGAGAGAGATGCACACCCACTCGAGGTTTGACAAGCTTTGGTGGTTCTTCGCCTCAAACGACGAGGATGCGTTCGATGGAATGAGCCAAAGATGTTTGAGAGGTCCGTTCAGATCGTGAATCCGACTTTGTGGTCGAGAATGAGAGACGATGAATCTTCCATGAGCATTAACTCGACGATGGCGGCTGAGATCTGACTTCGTTGTCAAGGACAACCGACAGCGAGTCATGGATATGACTTCATGGTCAAGGACGGGCGACAACGAGATCAGCAATTTGGTTCCGGACACCGATGACTCTGCGATGACGAGATCAGTAATTCGGCTCCAACATAGGTTGGCTCTTCCAAAATATCTGCATCTAAATCGCTCAATGGGGATACACAGTCTTCGCCGCCGATCTGCTCGGCCATGGCTGCTCCTACGGATTCTGAGGATACCTCGGCGACATGAACGTCGTCGCCGCCGGTGCTTCTCTCTCCTTCTTCCCCGGAACTCGTTGGAGCTCCGATCACGCCTCTCTCCCGAGTTCTTCGGAGAATCCAGGCATCGCCACCATCATTATGTACTTTCAATGAGATAATAATTGTGTAATTTTTCAGAGAGAGTAAATGAATACCTAATATATTATTAAAAGCTAATATTTTCATTAGTTATTTATTTTAATTCAAATAACTGTTTAAAGCAAAAAGGACAACATCGTAAGAAAAAAATTGATTTAATTGTCACGTCATCAAAATTAGCTATTTTACTAAAAATCTTGAAACGTTGACTAGTTTGCAATTCCAATGTTTCACATGGCTTAGTCCGTGTAATTTTTAAATTTTTTTACAATAGTCTATGTAATTTTAATTATAAAATAATCAGAATAATTAACCCTATTAAATGGCTTCTAGAAATGGATTTCGGACCGGTCGGCGTTTGTGCTGGATTGCGGGCAACAAAAAATTCAGTCCTAGTGCAACAGATTATACATTATTTGAAGACAAAAAATAAGAAGAAAGGGTCCTAGTGCAAGAGATTATACATTCTTTGAAGAAGAAAAATAAGAAGAAAAGGCAAAACGGCCTCATAGTAATCAAATTGGATTAAAAAAAATCAAATTGGATCTAAGCGATTATCACAAAGTGGAATGAGTCTACGTCGACATGGTGCTCAAGACAGTATGATTTGAGGACCATACTCATAGATTTATAAATACGTGTATCTTGGCCATATTTTTATAAAAAAAAAAAAGCAAAATAATCAACTTAAACATTAGGAATCGCTAACTAGCCAACGTTTTGTAAATATTAAGTAAATAGCCACTAAAATGACGTGGACCTAAGATTTTTTTTACACTTTCCAGTTTGTGTCATTTCCTTTTTTGAATCCGAATTTTTTTAAAATTTGAATTTTTTCAATTCTTCCGGAATTCAAAGTGAACATAATCGTAATGTTTAATTCGGATTTTTTTTAGCAACCGATTAAATACGTGGGTTTGTTTTTTCCTTATTTCGTTTCCATATATATGATGTTATTAATTTCAATTTTCTTTAATTCGATTCCTTATTTTGTTTTCTTATTAGTTGTATTTCCTTAATAGTTGTATTTCAAGCGCTCATTCTTTTTCATTCAAACTTCTGGAAATTGCATCGATTCTCACTGTGGTTGGGGTTTTTTTTTATGGAATCAGGTGTGGTTCTTTATTTTTGAATATTTCTGCCGTAATTGCACAGGTTTAAGTTAAATTACCCTTTAATTTACATATATTTACTGTCGCTGTCATTTACATTGATTTACCAAAAATTTTGTAAATATTTATTGTAATGAGTGCAAAGTTTTTATTTACTTATATTTACTATTATCACAAGTTCATACTCCATTACTAAAGTAAATGCGAATAAATCATTCAAGTATTTTTTTCTTGCCACTTGGTGCGTTGGTCCATGGATTCCACTATTGTAGGCCTGTCATTTCAGTGGATGGCACATTTCTGAAAGGAAAATCACATGATACGTTACTCTTGGCGTCCCATGTTGTCGATCGTTTTCGGAAAACCCGGAACGCCGAGAAGACACACCGCTCAAAAGGCCGATGGTCAGGTCGGAGGTCCTGAAGAACGGTAAGCCTTCTGTCACGACTCACTAGCAAGTCCTCGTGCTGAAACTTTCAGCTCCTCGCGTCGAGTCACTCTCCTCGAGTCGAGCTTCGTTCCTCGAGTTGAGTCACTCTACCCGAGTCGAGCCTCGCTCCTCGAGTCGAGTCGTTCTCCTCGAGTCGAGCCTCGCTCCTCGAGTCAAGTCACCCTCCTCGAGTAGAGACTTTTATGTTTCACGCGACTTGCATGATATCCGAAGCTCCGAAGACCCACAGGACGAATAAAACGAATTCCCTTAGACCCACCAAAGGCCATCCAGGCGCGTGCCACGCCAAGCACGCCGCGTGTCCCTTAGGGAGAGAGCGCGCGCACGGCGAGGCGCGCACACATAGCGTTTTACGCGCCGCGCTGACTGGCCGCGCGCCACGTGTGGCAGACCATGCACCGTGCGCCACGCGGGGCACTCTGCGCCGCGCGCACGCTGCGCTCCTCCTCTTGGTGGGGCGCGCGCCCCTAGTCCCACATGGACGAGAAACAAGCCTCTTAAGGCCCTCCAACTACTATAAATACTCACTCTCATTGAGGGGGAAGCATCCAATTCATTCCCATTGAGTCTCTTGAATACTCGCCATCCTCTCTGCTTCTCTTGATGCCATCTTTGGCCTGAAGCGCTCTCTACAAGTTTCTCTCGTTCTCAAGGGTTCCGAAGCACTCTCGGGGACTCCCGAACGTCGCTCCCTCTGATCGAACACCGAGACTAGCGCTGCCCAGACACGCTCCTAGGGTTTTCCACTGAAAATCTCCTACGCGTTTAACACACTAGACGCATCCGCGATTTTCGACAAAAAATCGCCTACGCACCCTATGCGTCCCACGAGGTTCTGAGACGTCATCGAGGACTCCTCCGCACTCCGTCTCCTTTGTCGAGGACTCCTCCGCACTCACTCTCATTGAGGGGGAAGCATCCAATTCATTCCCATTGAGTCTCTTGAATACTCGCCCTCCTCTCTGCTTCTCTTGATGCCATCTTTGGCCTGAAGCGCTCTCTACAAGTTTCTCTCGTTCTCAAGGGTTCCGAAGCACTCTCGGGGACTCCCGAACGTCGCTCCCTCTGATCGAACACCGAGACTAGCGCTGCCCAGACACGCTCCTAGGGTTTTCCACTGAAAATCTCCTACGCGTTTAACACACTAGACGCATCCGCGATTTTCGACAAAAAATCGCCTACGCACCCTATGCGTCCCACGAGGTTCTGAGACGTCATCGAGGACTCCTCCGCACTCCGTCTCCTTTGTCGAGAACACCCTCTAGGCTCCGCGCCTCACGCTGCGTTACATACGCCTTGAACTACGTTCTGACCTGATCCCACGCACAAGTACGTAGGTAGCCTACACAAATGGCACGGTCACTCCTTCTATTCCCCCTTTCTCTCCTCCGAGAAGCCCTCCGACTGGAGAAAACCCAGCTCAGACTTTCGAGTTCACACCTTTGGCTCGAGTGAGGCCACTTAGTCCGGCCTTGGGTCGAACCACCCGAAGTTTTCAATAGTTGTTCATTTTCGTGCGACAACATTTTGACGCTAGAAGGAGAGGACTTCCCGACTTATTCAGCCCGAAATCCCTTCTGTCCATCTTCTTCTTTTCTCTTGAAGACTCGACTTTCTCGGACTCGAGAAAAGATGAGTAGTCAGCCACCCATACGTTCTGAGGGTATTAACAACACTGATAACGCTACTGGGACCAAAAAATACTTCTTGCGCTCCCGAGCGCATAGTGACGAAGAGTCGCTCCCTGAAGAGAGCTCGACCCGCTCACCATCTCCATCTCCAGATAGCAGGGACGACGATGCAAGATGTCGCTTCCAGTACCATGTGCCAAGCTTTTAGTCTTACCTTGGCCGACTGGCTGCGAAACAACCTAAAGGCGACCTAGTCTCTCGCCAACTAAAGGTGAAGAACGCGAGGTACCACAGTCGACTGGCTGCGAAACAACCTACGCATAACGCGGTGACCCTTGATGGGGATCCCGAAGGCCTCAATGAGGAAAGTCGCGATCGCGACCCTGATTACGAGGGTACTCGCGATTCGGAGGACATCGAGACTTATCTCACAAAGGATGGGGAACTCCCCGCTGTGAATGAAGCCGGTCCTTCAAACCTCTTACCCAAGACAGGGGATGTGTCAGCGGCCTCCCAAGAGGGGAACTCCCGACGTTCGGCCCTTGACCGACTTGGTCAAAGGGAGAATGTTGCGGAAAGTCAGGGCATGTAGAGAGCGCGCTGTCGTAGACAAAGCCTGCGCCTCCATGCGGTAAGCTCGATCTTAGGGATCATCTTACTGCTCAAGGCAATGAGCGTGGCAATGACAAGATAGAGCGACTAAGCTGTCGGCCAAACATCCCCCTGGTAGCCCCAACTAACGGGAACCGCCGCACGGGTCAAGGGTCTAATGAGAGGCGGCAGGTGACTCCTCCCGAACAGGGAGTTACTCTGACTACCGGTCTTGATGTGATCACAATGATCCACAATCTTTGAAATGAAGTACGAGATCTCCGAAAATACGGAATAGGCGGAAGTGCCTATGGTGTCGTTGAGGAGAATTCCTCGCATTTCACGGCTCAGATATTGGCCGAGGTATGTACATGAAATTTCAAACTCCCGAACCTCGCCCCCTATGATGGAAAAACGGATCCCGCTTACCACATCCAGCATTATGAAACCTGGATGACGATGTAGGGTGTCGCTCCCGGTGCCATGTGCCAAGCATTTAGTCTTACCCTCGTCGGACCTAGTTTCGAGTGGTTCAAGAACTTAGAAAGCATCCACTCGTTCAAGGACCTGAAGGACATGTTCCTAGCACGGTTCGCCACATCTATGGTAAAAGAAGACCAAGATGTACATGTGGTCAATCAGGCAAGAGAGTGGTGAGTCTCTTAGGCGATACCTTGCCCGATTCACCGAAGAGTCGAACAAGGTCGACCGCTTTTGACGATGGTGACGCAATTGCCGCTATGATTGAAGGCTTGCGCACAAGTGATTTCCTTAAGTCAGTCATTGGCCGTGTCCCTTCTACCATGGCCGAGAGTATGACTCGAGCCAAGACCTTCATGGGAGTCGAAGATTACCTCGACGGCCGCAAGAGCAACAATCAAAACTCTCGACGTCGAGACGAACCTAGCCACGAGCAAGGCGACTCCCGTAAAAGACGAAATAAAGGGAATCAGGCTTCCAACAGCCAACCCCTTACACCCTAGAAGACGCGACTTGCGGAAGACTTTAAAGGGTATTCGTCGTTCACACCACTGAACATGATGCCGGATCGGATCCTGGCTTTGGCACGTGACAAGTTCACTTCCCCAGCTCCAACGAAAAAAGATCCCGCGACTCGCGATCGATCTAGATATTGTGAGTTCCATCAGGAATACGGTCACTTGACCTCTGAGTGCTATAATCTTAAAAGGCAAATCGAGGCTCTTATCCAACGTGGTGAGCAGAAAGAGTTCGTGTTGCGCATGATCAGCGTTGCGGGCCCCACCACAAGCCGATCACAGTCCGGCAAGGGAGGAGGAATAGCCGCTTCTGCCGATCGAACCACAGCTATTGCGGATGCCAATCCACAGATCCACGTTGTGACCACCATACTGTGAGGTCCACAAGATGGAGATTCAGTCCGACAACGGAAAAAATTCCTAAGGGCCGTGGCTCAAGAAGACGCTGCTATGCACGTCAACTTTACGTACAAGGAACCTCCGTCCATGCCTCACGAGATGATGTACTTCACCAATGAAGAGGCCAAGCGAGTTGTGCATCCGCACAATGATGCAATAGTGCTCAAAGCCTAAGTGGCTAATAACCTGGTGAAAAGGGTTCTCATCGACAACGGCAGTGCTGTCGATATAATCTTCAAGACCACCCTAGAGCACATGAAGCTCGGGGGGCTACGCCCAACTCTGACCCAAACGCCTTTATTTGGGTTCACGGGGGAGAGAGTAATGACCGAAGGCATCATTGATCTGCCGGTCACCTTCGAGACTCCGGGAGGCATTGAAGTCGTTCACATAGTCCCATTCCTGGTGGTCGATCAAGAGTCGCCCTATAATGTCATCATTGGGCGATCCACGCTGAACCGACTGAGGGCTATTACTTCCATGTATCACCTACTCGTGAAATTCCCCACTGAAGAGGGAATTCGCATCATGGCTGGAGACCAATCCCAGGCCAGAATATACTACGTGCAAGGAGTCGATGGCAATTTCACTGGGAAAATGGTTAATACGATCTTCCAACTGGAAGACGATTGCCCATGCGACTTAAGGGACGCGAGAAAATTCGGAGAACTCGACCCTTGGGACGAAGTCGAGAGACTTAAAGTGGAAACCTCCTACGATCTTGCGCCAGTTGTGCTAGACGAGTCTAAACCTGACCAGGTTTGTAAAAATCGGCACCCGACTTTCACCCACTATCAAGACTCAACTCACCGCCTTCCTCCGAGAATTCAATGATGTATTTGCATGGACTAATGCAGATATGCCCAGAATTGATCCCGAAATAATATTGCACCGATTGAACGACGACCCAAGGGTCGCCGAAAAAGTGCAGGCTAGACGAACGTTCAATCCAGAACGATACTTGGCCATAAATGAAGAGGTCAATAAACTTCTCACCGCAAACTTCATCCGAGAGGCTAAGTACCCCAAATGGGTCGCCAACATGGTAATGGTGAAAAAACCTAATGGGAAGTGGCGCATTTGCATAGATTACAAAGATCTTAATAAAGCATGCCTTAAGGACTGCTTCCCACTCCGCGCATCGAACAACTGGTTGATGCCACAGCCGGCCAAGAACTCCTCAGCTTCATGGACGCGTATTCGGGCTACAACCAAATTCGAATGCATGAGCCCGATCAGATTAAGACAACCTTTTCACAGTTGGAGGTCTCTACTGTTATAAGGTCATGCCTTTCGGCCTTAAAAATGCGGGAGCTACTTACCAACGATTGGTTAATCAAATCTTCGCCAATCAAATCGTCAAGATCATGGAAGTATACGTGGACAACATGCTCGTTAAAAACCTATATGCAACTAATCACGTACACGACCTAAGGGAGATGTTCACAATCCTCCGTCGATACAAAATGAAACTCAACCCCAACAAGTGTGTGTTCGGGGTTGAATCCGGGAAATTCCTTGGATACATCGTCAGCCAACGAGGGATAGAGGCGAATCCCGAAAAGATCAAGGTGCTCCTTGAAATGAAGTCCCCGAGACGAATCAAAGAGGTACAAAGCTTGACCGGTCGGATTGCTGCTCTGACACGGTTTGTGTCGAAAGCCACCGATAAGTGTCAACCGTTCTTCAAAGCTTTGAAGAAGATGGACGGCTTTGAGTGGATTAATGAATGCGAAAAAGCCTTTCAAGAGATGAAAGCTTACTTTGGGTCCCCACCGTTTCTCTCCAAACGACAAGAGGGAGAGGTGCTATATGTATACCTCGCCGTCTTTGAAAGGGCCGTAAGCACCGTTCTTGTCCGTGAAGAAGATAAGGTCCAATGGCCAATCTACTATGTGAGCAAAGCCTTACATGACGCGGAGACGCGCTACACCGAGATAAAGAAACTTTCTCTAGCTCTTGTGATGGCAGCTAAAAAGCTGCGTCCGTATTTCCAAGCTCACCCCATCGTGGTGCGAACTGAGCACACAATCGGTAAAACTCTTCAAAAGGGAACATCGACTTGCATGGCGATCTGGTCCCAAGAATTGAAAGAGTACGGGATTGAGTTCCACTCAAGAGCAGCTATAAAGGGTCAGGCCTTAGCCGACTTTATGGCAGAGTTCTCATATGCTCTCGATATGAAAGAGCGGAAAAAGATTTGACCGATAACGCGATGACGCGAAAGAGAAAGGTTGACCCAACGGGTCCCATCTGGGAGTTACACGTAGACGGAGCATCTAATGCTCGGGGGGCTGGCGTCGGAATCATTTTGACTAACCTCGACGGGGAAAAGATATGATATGCCCTCCACAACGGCTTCCAAGCCTCTAATAATGAGGCTGAATATGAAGCTCTCATTGTAGGGATAGAGCTAGCATAGAAGCTCGGCTCAAAGAACCTGCGGATACACTGCGACTCGCAGTTGATCGTGAACCAGGTTAAATGAGATTACACTGCCAAGGAGCCTAATATGGTTACCTACCTGGCAAAGACAAACTCCAAACTCGATGCCTTCTCTTGGATCGAGATTCTTCAAATCCCGAGAGAACAACATTCAGAGGATGATGCACTTGCTCGCCTCGGATCTAGTATCGATGAAGACAGATTGGGAACCGTACCCATCGAATTTCTTCCACGGCCATCCGTCTCTCGAGACGAAGTCGGGACTATAGAGGATGTGTTCATCCAACTTGGATGGACCCAATTATCGAGTTTCTGCGCAGAGGGGAACTTCCCAAAGACCGCAAAGAAGCAGATAAGTTGAGAGTCTTAGCATCCAAGTACACGCTTCGAGATGACATACTCTACAAACGCGGTTACTCAACACCGCTGCTCCGATGCCTCAATAGTGTCGAGTCGACCAAGGTCCTTCGCGAAATACACGAGGGCATCTGTGGGAACCACGCCGCTAGAATCTCCCTCGCGCTCAAAGCGCTTAAACAAGGCTATTTTTGGCCTACCATGAAAAAAGATGCCTGTGAATGGGCGAGGCGCTGCGACAAGTGCCAACGCTTCTCCGAGATCCCGAGACAGCCGCCGACCCCACTGAGCAGCATCATTGTCCCGCGACCCTTTGCTAAATGGGGGGTGGACATCATTGGCAAACTTCCTAGAGCGCCAAGACAATACGAGTATGCCATAATCGCCATAAACTACTTCACCAAGTAGGTAGAAGCCGAGCCGCTCGCCAGAATAACCGAAGCGAATACGACAAACTTCATCTGGAAAAGCATCATATACAGGCACGGCATCCCTGTCTCGATTGTGACCGACAATGGCACACAATTCGACAACGCGCAAGTAAGAGATATTTGCGATCAACTAAAGATCAGTAAGACATTCTCCTCGCCGCGTCATCCGCAGGCCAACGGCCAAGTCGAAGCAGGTAACAAGACTATTAAGAGCAATCTTAAAAAGAAGCTCGAAGACAAAAAAGGTACCTAGGCCGAAGAGCTACCATTCGTCCTGTGGGCTTACCGAACGACCGCACAGAATGCCACCAGGGAGACTCCATTCTCCCTTACATAAGGGATCGAAGCCGTACGTAGTGCCAGCCGAAACCGAGATCCCCACGTTTCGAGTTGAGACTTTCAACGAAGAAAACAATGACGAGGCCATGCGCCTAGAGTTAGACTTAATCGATGAAAAGAGGTCAGAAGCACTTAACCGCCTCGCTGCACAAAAGCGCAAAGTCAAAAAATACTACAACTCCAAGATCAAAAGACGAACATTTGCCATCGGGAGCCTCGTATTCAGACGGGTGTTTCAGAATACCGAAGGGCAAGGCACCGGCGTCCTCGGCCCAAAATGGGATGGACCCTACAGGGTCCGCAAAGTCATACATGACGAGACTTACTACATCGAGCACACGGACGGAACCCTGATTCGTCACCCGTGGAATGCGGAACACTTGAGGCAGAACTACCAATAGCCAGCACTTTCCCGTTTTGTTGCTTTAATTTCCCATATTCAATAAGGCCTCCGAGCCAATGTTTTAGGATTTTTAATTATCCGCAATCGTAATAAAGTTCGAGGTTTCTCTTTCAAAATCCGCTTTATAAAAGTTTTATGGTTACCAAAAGTAAAACTTTTAACGCAAAAAACTTGGGTGGCTAGCAACAGTAAGGAAATCCTCAAGAAAACACGCTCCACCAAAAAAATTTTAGTCTCAACCCGAACACAAATGGGAACAAGGACCCTAAGACGCCTATATGGCGCAACCAAGTCGTCCCTCGTGACGCACCTAACGCTCCTACATGGCGCACCTAAGACGCCTACATGGCGCACCTAAGACGCCTACACGGCGCAACCAAGTCGTCCCTCGCAACGCACCTACGACACCTTCATAGGGCACCCAAGACGCCTACGTGGCGCACGTAAGACGCCTACATGGCGCACGTAAGACGCTTACATGGCGCACAAAAGACGCATACATGGCTCAACCAAGTCATCCCTCGCGACACACCTAAGACACCTACATGGCGCACGTAAGACACCTACATGGCGCAACCAAGTTGTCCCTCGCGACGCACCGAAGACGCCTACATGGCGCACGTAAGACGCCTACATGGCGCAACCAAGTCGTCCCGCGCGACGCATCTAAGACGCCTAAATGTCGCACCCAAGACACACCAAAGACGCCTACATAGCGCAACCAAGTCGCAGTTGAAACGCCTACAGGGATGCAATATAAACGGTTGGCATATCTGAGGCCAAATCCTGCTAAGGCAGAAGACCTGCCAAAACCACTGTCGAAAGATGCGTGTCTATTGAAACATGCCATAGCCATTCAGGGTAAGAACGCAAGACTAAAATGAGCAGACGTGTTCATAAAAGAAAATCATGTTCCATAAAAAGGGGGCAACCGCCCCAAAAATCCTAGAAAGCAAGCGCTAAAACAGGTGCGCTGAAAGGAAACTCCTAAAGAAAGCAATCGGCTAAAACACTTGTGCGAGAAAGAAAAAAAAATTCACTCAGCAACAGGCTCAATCCCGTCGAGCGGTGGGAACAAAGAGTCGAAGAAGTGGAAGGTGACCCCTCGAGAAACATTCTCGGTAACGGTAGCGTTCCGACACTCCACCGGCGCGGCATGCCTCGCCTCCTCGATCCCGAGATCGAAGTCGTCTTGTAGGTCAGACGCAAGCTGTTCCGCCGCTGCCTTTTCCGTGGTGAGCCGAGCCACCTCCTCCGCCAAAGAGTCACGCTCGCGCTCCGCCCAGACACGGGCATCCTCGCTCGACGAGAGCTGATTCTGAAGAATGCTCGCTTCTTCTGTAGGCGTCTCCAACTGGCATCGAAGGTCCCGCACCTCGCTCCGGAAAACTTCCGTCGATCGAGTCGCCACCTCAAGAGCTTGACGCTCCATCGTTAACTCTCCAGTTATCTTTTCCACTGTTGACTTGGGACAGTCACATTTAACTTGGGTGACTCCCAATTCCACGCGAGCCTCTTGAAGCTATTCGCGGAGACTCGCAAACTCTGCCTTTGAGTGAGAACCTCGCTCGGCATGGGCTAGCTGAGACTTTGCTTGAGCAAGCTCCTCTTGGGCGAGTCCCATACGTCGGATAAGGTCGTGAAGAATCTTCTCGCCTCGGGTCGCAAGCACAAGCACCTGAGGAGAAGGACAAGTCAGCAAAAGCAAGATGCTAGCGAAACGAAGCGAAATGATAAGCAGAGGGAAAACTTACTCTCTGTGCGTTAGAGACACCATTGCGGAAGAACTCCACATCGCTGCTTGCCACAATGCCCTTCCACATCTTCAACAGGGACTGCACGAGCCCCTCCTCTGAATTCCACAGCTTCCACCTCGATCATCGAGTTCGTACGCTTCGAATCCGAAGACGTGTCCGGAAGGGCCAAGGAAGAGGATCGCTTCAAGGAAGCACGGGGACCGCTCTCTGCCAAATGACCGGCGTCAGACTTCTCCCTGTCATTCTGCACTGCGATCCGAGAATGGATTGCCGCCAATGACTTCGAGTCCCGAGAAGATCTCGCCAAGCACGCGCGAGCCCTCGCCCTAGATGAGGAAGCTACAAAAACGACAAAGATCAAAACTCTGACTGAAAAGAGACTGAAACTGAAAAAGAGCAAACGCCAAAGTACCTGGAAGGCCACTGCTCGAGGGAGACGACACGGCACTAGAGGCACCCTCCGCCCGCTGAGTATCTTCACGGCCAAGAGGGAAAGGCGGGAACCATCCAGTGGACTCCATCAGCTCGGGAGAGCGAAATCGCTCCCCAGCTTTCCGAGCCTCCGACATTCCACGGATCTCCTTCACGAATTCGAGGTCGTCGGCCTCCGCGTCAGTAAAAAAGTCGGTCAGAGAACCGAACCAGAGTGGCGCATCTCTAAAGGCCTCGACTACGACCCACATCCATGCTCTCCTCTTATGCTTCTCTGAATCCGTGATCAGCTTGGTATTCCGGCGGTCGCGGACCATGAAGAAGATGGGTTGCCCGGGCGTGGGAAAGACCGCGACAAGATTATGGAAGTCGCCCATAGTCATCGCCCGTTCAGTTTGGCAATGTCACTCCATGTGACACATCGCAACCATGCGATAAAACGCCGGGCTCATCTGGCAGGCATGCACCCTCAATCGCGCGAGGAACTGCAGGACGATGGGCTAAAACGGCAATCGTAACTCGCAATGAAGACTTGCTACTGAAACTGCGGAAAACCCATGATGCAGATAGAAAGGACGATCATCCGGCAAGGGATGGAGAAGTGCCACAGACGTCGGAATGACATATGCCTCCCTGAGACCAACGAACGTTCGGTAGATGAGCGAGCTCGAAGCATCGATCTCCGAACAATGGAAGCCCTCAGGAGCAACAAAGCCTTCCACGAGATACCACTCCATCCTAGCAAGAGACATCGCCTATACTATCAGCCCCGAGGAAGAGCCTCCACCCCCCAAAACGGCTGTGCCAGTCGCTATCGGCTCCCCGGGACGCTCCACTATAAGACCCTCGGCTCTAGGACACGTTTTCGAATCTCCTCCGGGATCATCTGACTCTGGCCCAAAGTCGTCCACGCAGTCAATCTCGTCGAGAACCGACTCTAGCAGGTCGTCGCAGCCATGCTAGCAACTTCTCTCGGCGTGCCATGAACGCCCAAGTCGGACTTTGGCATATTAGACTAGGGCACGTCGTGCGCCCCCTCGCCAACTGACCGGCACCCTTGTCCGCGCCACGCCTAGTCGACGCACACTTGTGCGGGCGCGGTCGCGCCCAACTCGCCCTCTTCAAACTACTGCTCCACTCCACTTGGATCTTCATCCACATACAAGGGAACCTCCCCTAATCCTGAGAAGAGGTCGTCCTCTACATGCTCAGAGTCCTGAAGCAAGGGTGAGAAAGCTATCTCGGGATCCTCAGTTAAGAAGGGGAAGAGAATATCCATCGTGCAAAAGTGTAGAGAGAGAGAGAGATAGAGAGAGAGAGAGAAAAAGTGTAGAGAAAGAGAGAAATATAAAGTGGAGAAAATAAGAGGGAAGTGTGCCACTATTTATAGACCTCTGGGATAAGAAGGTAGAAGTCTAAATCCTACTCCCACAAGTGGAATAAGAGGAAAAAACCCGTCAAAAGTCAACTTTTCCCATGCAAACGCGTCACCCTCGCGCGCGGGGCGTGCACCACACGGAAATTTTGCGTGCCGCGCAGCATGCGTCGTACGACCCGCGCGCCGCGCCGCGCGACACTCGAAAAAAATAGAGAAGAAAAAATGTGTGTATCCTCGCAACGGTGGGAACTTTGAAAATAAAGTTTCATCAAACACCCGACTGGAATGGCTGAAATTCATCATCAGGAGCCTCCCGATCGATGAACTTGGGGGGCTAATGTTGTTGATCATTTTCAGAAAACCCAAAACGCCGAGAAGACACACCGCTCAAAGGGCCGATGGTCAGGCCAGAGGTCCTAAAGAATGGCAAGCCTTGTGTCACGAGTCACTAGCAAGTCCTCATGCCGAAACTTTCAACTCCTCGAGTCGAGTCACTCTCCTCGAGTCGAGCCTTGCTCCTCGAGTCGAGTCACTCTACCCGAGTCGAGCCTTGCTACTCGAGTTGAGTCGTTCTCCTCGAGTCGAGCCTCGCTACTTGAGTTGAGTCATTCTCCTCGAGTCGAGCCTCGCTCCTCAAGTCCATTCACCTTTCTCGAGTAGAGACTTTTATGTTTCACACGACTTGCATGATATCCGGAGCTCCGAAGGCCCAACGGGCCGAATAAAACGAATGCCCTTAGATCCACCAAAGGCCAGCCAGACGCGCGCCACGCAAAGCACGCCGCGCGGCGCGCGTCCCTTAGGCAGAACGCGCATGCACGACGAGGTGCGTGCGCATAGCGTGTTGCGCAACGCGCCAGACTGGTCGCGCACCGTGTGCCGTGCCTAGCAGACCGTGCGCTGCGCGCCGCACACACGCTGCGCTCCTCCTCTTGGCAGGGCGCGCGCCCCCAGTCCCACATGGACGAGAAACAAGCCTCTTAAGGCCCTCCAACTACTATAAATACTCAGTCTCATTGAGGGGGGAAGCATCCAATTCATTCCCATTGAGTCTCTTGAATACTCGCCCTCCTCTCTGCTTCTCTTGATGCCATCTTTGGCCTGAAGCGCTCTCTACAAGTTTCTCTCATTCTCAAGGGTTCCGAAACACTCTCGGGGACTCCCGAACGTCGCTCCCTCTGATCGAACACCGAGACTAGTGCCCAGACACGTTCCTAGGGTTTTGCACTGAAAATCTCCTACGCGTTTAACACACTAGACGCATCCGCGATTTTCGACAAAAAATCGCCTACGCACCCTGTACGTCCCTCGAGGTTCTGAGACGTCATCGAGGACTCCTCCGCACTCCGTCTCCTTCGTCGAGAACGCCCTTTAGGCTCCGCGCCTCACGCTGCGTTACATACGCCTTGAACTACGTTCTGACCTGATCCCACACACGAGTACGTAGACAACCTACACAAAAGGCATGGTCACTCCTCCTATTCCCCCCTTTTTCTCCTCCGAGAAGCCCTCCGACTGGAGAAAACCCAGCTCGAGACTTTCGAGTTCACACCTTTGGCTCGGGTACAGCAACTTGGTCCGGCCTTGGGTCGAACCACCCGAAGTTTTCAATAGTTGTTCATTTTCGTGCGACAACATCCCCCAAATTTTTTTCATCTACTTGATTTCTAGGGTTTAAGATAAACACCAATGTTTTATAATACTTGATAACACGAAATATTTTTGCTTTTAACCCGGATGAAGAAGATTACACAAGATCGACTGAGTATTCAATAATCGAAACTAGCAAACCCATATTTTTTTTTCTACTTGTGGGTAAATCTCTTTCGAAATACAACAAATACTAATCTCTGTATATGCGTACCTGCATGTTTTTTTCGGAAACTGAAGATGCTCGCCGGGGACGACGAAGGGATATGCTCGTTGGCGAAGAAAGAAGAACTTCGGATTTTTTATGGTTAATCCCCCCCCCCCCATTTTAAAGGTGAGGAAATGAATCGGCTTTTGCGTGTGGTTAATCTCGCATTCCATACTTGATTTATTGGGATTAAAAAAAACATTATAAGTAAGTATGAATTGGCGGGAATCAAAATTGGGGCATTTTAGTAAAATTAGTCGTGTAAATAAAATCTAGTGGTTATTTACCTAATATTTACAAAACGTTGGCTATTTAGCAATTCTCAACATTTAAATTGGCTATTTTACTAAATTACCCTATTTTTATTGATTCTCCTTGAAATTCTGATTAGTCGCAAAGACAAGATGTCGTACACAATGTGTTGACAATGTGTCCGACAACTTGCTTGAACACAGATTATGGATAAACAACAAACAGTTCAGTAAAAGAAATACACACGATATGGTTACCCAGTTCGGTGAACAACACCTACGTCTGGGGGTACGCTGCCAGTGGAAAGGATTTCACTATCTTGTAGTCAATAGTACACGCAAGGTTTATATCTGATTACAATCAACAAATCAATAAAAACCTAGAGACTATTACCACCAGTGATCACCTAGTCAGGGACTCCCCCTAAATTTGAGCTTCGTCTCAATTCCACCCTTCGAGCAACCTCCTGGCTCGGATGACCTTTAGTCTTCAGCTGTTCGTGAACCTTCAATCACGAGAACACAAAACCCAACTCTCACAGACACTCAATCTTTGTGGAATAGTGTTTGAGAGAAAACACCGCTATCAACAAAACACACAGCCTCCCAGTCCGCCGGTCTTGCACTTCTAAGAGCTCTGAGTGTTTTATCAAAAGCGTCGAGGCTGCTAAGGGGAAGCGCATGTCTTTTATAGCAGCTTTACAATCCTGGAAGTGAATCTCGGGTTTCCTTACCTGGCATCAAACGAATATCACATTGTAAAGACACCAGCGAGGCATATATCTTGTAATGAAGACAGTAGCGAGACAAATATCTTGCAATAAAGACAGCAGCGAGAATATCTCATAATTAAGTCACCAGCGAAGCAGTCTGTCAATTCTGGAAACTTGCCTGAAATAAAGTCTGCACACAGGAGGAAAGATGTCACACCAGAAGTAGAAACATAACGACCGACATCTTTCCACACAACTTGCACTAAAAAATAAAGCCAACAAGTAACGTATCAACAATCTCCCCCTTTGGCTATTTTTTAGGCAAGCACTTCCAGGAACCGTTCTCATACAAGCGTCATGACCAGAGAAGAGAGTCAAAATAAATGACCTCATGACGCCTCTCCCCCTGATTGCCTCAAAATAATACCAAAGGCAAGGATTGACCAAAACAGAGGGAGGAACAAACAGCCTGCAAAAGGATGAGAACTTGAACACACAGCATTACATAAACCAACAAGAGTATGAGAAAGCAGTCTTACAAACCATCCAGAAAAAAAAATCTGAACCACAAAGTAAACAGAGTAATAAACCAACATAAAGATTTCTGAAAAGAAGTTAGATGTTACAGGCCATAACAAATAAACATCAATTAGAGGAATCAGAAACATCTTTCGCTCGTCCTTCAGACCCCTCGGAGTCACTGACGACATCATCCTCGGTATCTTCATTGTCTGCGTTGTCATCCGGATGCATAGTGTGACTTGGCTGAGAAGTGGTAGCACCATCAGAGGTAGAGGAGGAGGTCATGACAGAGATAAGACGTTCACAAGCCGATTTCCTTCGAGAGGAGATATCAATGATTTCCTTGAGCGCATCAACTTCTTCAAACAGGACTTTGAGAACATCACTCCTAGCATTTTCCGAG
The DNA here is from genome assembly GCF_054948205.1 of Urtica dioica subsp. dioica. Classification (NCBI taxonomy): domain Eukaryota; kingdom Viridiplantae; phylum Streptophyta; class Magnoliopsida; order Rosales; family Urticaceae; genus Urtica; species Urtica dioica. The sequence continues at coordinate 7,769,395 of NC_142767.1, read as the reverse complement.
AGGGGAGCAACCTTGATGGTGCGACCATGGGCGACAGAAGATGCGACAGAAGGCATAGCAAGATCCCTCGCATGTTTCCCTTCAAACAATTTAGGGCTGAAGGAAAGGTCACTGGGAGGCTTACCAACAATGTCATCAGCCCTTAGTAAATCTCTCTTCTGAGCCACCATTATACCGAATAGGAGAGAAGGGAAGCCAATAGGAAGCTTCACAGCAAAGGACTTAGCGTGCTTGGCCAGGTGGTTGAACACGAACTCCCCAAAGTTGAAAGACGCCCGAGTACCAATCTGATAAATGAGGCATGCCAGGTCAGACTTGATGCTTGAGCCATGAGAGGAAGGAGCCCAATTCGTAATCCCAATTCTGTAGAGAACATAATATTTTGCAGAAAGATCTGAGGATGGCAGGGAGCCCTTGGAGGGCCAAGTCTTCTTCTCGTCGTTTGTGAGCTCTTTGGCAATCACATCCAGGGAGGGAAGCCGATCGATAGTGACAATTTTTCCTCGTCCCAAAAAATCATTGATCGCACTGGAGGAGAAATCAAAGCAGTGGCCACGAACATAGACTTTCCCAAACTCAGGATGATGAGACTGGTCAATTTCAGAGGACAAATTCACAATACACTCTTTCACCAGTTTTGGGTAATAAGGCCCAATCCCAGAGACAGTTTTGACGAGTTGAGCATCGTACAGGAGTTCCATGATCACGTCAATCTTAAGGGCTTCCTTTGACAGTTCCTTTTCCGGAAAAACAGTTCTGTTATAGACATACCTCCATTTTCTGTTGCGATCTTCCTCATGAAATGAGATATTATCCAGAGGAGCGGCTGGAACATCCTTAGGAAGCTTTTGACCCCCAACAGATTTCCTGGAGGTGAGGGACACGATCTCCGGATGAGCAGCTTCCTCTTCCTCCTCTATATCCTTCAGAACATCAGGAACATTCTCCTCAGCAGATTTTGCCTTCAGCTTCTTCTTGTTCAAAACCATCTTTACCTTCTTCTTCTTCTTTTTCTCCGGTTCATGAACAGTAGGCATACTTTCTTCCGTCATCTTCCTTTTCTTCTTTCTCTTCTCCGATAGAAGAGTGGCGATACAGACGTCATCATCTTTCTGTACCTTCTCTTTCAGGGAGGCAAGGATATCCTCCCCATCATCCTGAACCTGATCAGACTTCTTCTCTTGCCTTAGAGAAGAGGATGTTGGAACATCTTTCACGACATCTCCACTTAAACCCAGAATGCCACCAATGGCATCGACAGGATGAGGCTCTTGATCACCGAGGAGTGAATCCAACATATCATTATCCCTAGGATTTTTATCAGAGGGAATAGAGGTTTCAGGGTTACCTTGTACAACCTTGTGAGGGCTCTCAATGGGAGACCCACCAGTGAGAATTTCCTCTTCTGGAGCAGCGCCATCTTTTCTTCCTTCTTTAGAAGAACTGCTGGAGCTTACTTCTCCGGTAATGTCTGCGATCGAGAGAGCGGCTTTCTTGAGGATTGCACTTCTAGCGCCGGAGAGTGAGGGATTCTCAGGAGGAATTGACCCAATAATCGCACCTCCGGCCTGACCATCGGCGCGTTTATTGGATCACAACCCTCAAACCCGAACACCATGTCTATTACTCTCTAGCCCCAGCCCCTTTGATTTAACATCTTTCGTCTTCATCTCGGTCTTCTCTTTCTTGGGAGGAATGTTAGTGCTGATCCCACTTCTAGTTCCAACCATTTTGAAAGGAGTTTGAACAAAACTGTTACACAGATAACCGTCGTGAGGGGTGAAATCGCAAAACCAGGAGATAGTTTGAAAGAGGGGCGAAGAACAATGCGAGAAATTAAGAAAAAGGAAATAAGTAACTTCCCCGATTTTCTTGAAAACGTAACCGTCTGCATGTAAGAGAGCATAGCCAGAAGCAAAACGACGTCGAAGCAAGGAATGGGCCAAAGTCCGTCTCAGGCCCAAACTAAGAACAAGTGGCATTTTAGCCCGGTAATTCAGTCGAATGGGCCAACTAGAAAAATGGGCCCATGAAAAAACTTCCATGAAAAGAACGCGAACAAGAAGCATAGAAGTATCAGCTTTGACAACACAGATAATAAAGCCAATGATCCCTCCGAAAAAAAAGTAATTGCTATAGCTCAATGACGTACAATCCTAGATAGGATCTGAGATTTTCAAACCGGTTAGCATCCAAAGCCTTGGTGAAAATATCTGCGAGCTGTTTTTCAGTGTGAATGTATTCGAGTTTGATCTTTTTATCTTCCACAAGATCTCGAATGAAGTGATGTCTGATCTCAATATGCTTGGTCTTACTGTGTTGAACAGGGTTCTTTGAGATATTGATGGCGCTGATATTGTCGCAGAATAATGTCATGACATCTTGTCCAACATCATATTCAGTAAGCATCTGTTTCATCCAGAGGAGCTGTGTGCAACTGCTCCCTGCAGCGATGTATTCAGCCTCAGCTGTGGATAAGGAAATGCAGTTCTGTTTCTTGCTGAACCATGAGATGAGATTGTTTCCAAGGTAGAAACATCCACCAGAGGTACTTCTTCTATCGACCGTGCTACCTTCCCAGTCAGCATCAATGTATCCCACAAGCGTAGAAGAAGTATCATAGGTATATAAAAGGCCAAAATTGGCAGTTCCGGAGATGTACCTTATGATTCGCTTGGCTTGAGCTAGATGGCTAGCTTTGGGATTGGCTTGATATCGCGCACACACACCTATAGAGTAGACTATGTCTGGTCGGCTGGCAGTGAGATAGAGAAGACTACCAATAATACTCCTGCAGAGGCTTTGATCAACAGATTCTCCATGCTCATCCTTAGTGAGTTTAATGTGAGTAGCGGCAGGGGTCCGCTTGTGAGAAGATTTTTCCAACCCAAACTTCTTCACTAAGTTTTTGGCATACTTACTTTGGGAGATAAAGATACCATCATTCATTTGCTTGATCTGAAAGCCCCGAAAGTAATTAAGCTCCCCGACCATACTCATTTCAAATTCAGACTGCATTTGTCGAACAAAAAGATCCACCATCTTGTCTGACATTCCTCCAAAGACGATATCATCAACATAGATTTGCGCTATCATGAGGTTGCCATCATCTTTCTTTATGAACAGGGTTTTATCAATGCCACCTCTGGTATAACCATTCTGAACAAGGAACTGAGTTAGTCTTTCATACCATGCCTGAGGAGCCTGTTTAAGGCCGTAGAGAGCTTTTCTGAGTTTGTAGACACGTTGTGGTGAGCTGGGATCTACAAAGCCTTTGGGTTGGGCCACATAGACTTCCTCATTCAAGTACCCATTGAGAAAGGCACTTTTAACATCCATATGAAAGAGTTTGAAGTGGAGATGACAGGAGATGCCGAGCAAGAGTCTGATGGCTTCAAGTCTCGCAACAAGGGCAAAGGTTTCATCAAAGTCCACACCTTCCACCTGTGTATAACCCTGCGCCACAAGTCTTGCTTTGTTTCGAGTTATATTGCCATGCTCATCAGATTTATTTTTAAATATCCATTTGGTTCCAATGACATTCACATTGTCAGGTTTAGGAACTAGCTCCAAGACTTCATTTCTTTCAAACTGAACAAGTTCCTCTTGCATAGCATTAACCCAGTATTCATCATCAATAGCCTCATTTACATTCTTAGGTTCAATCTTAGAAACAAAACAGAGATTAGCAATCATCTCCCGATAGTTTACAGGAGGTTTTGGGCGAGTCCTTATTCCTTCACTGATTTCGCCAATCACCTCATGAGCAGGGTGATTTTTCTGAATTCTTCTGGAAGGAATTCTTTGTTCAGTCTCAGGAGGTGTTTCTTCATCCGGAACAATGTCGCTCATTTTGTCATTAGCATCTGTCCTGACATTAGGGCCTTCAGAAGAGATGTCGTCCAACAAGTTCTCAGCAATAGTCCCGACATCTGTGTTACTAGGAAAAACTTCATCTTCATCATTAGTACTATTAGTAACATCATGATCATCGTTTACCACCACATTTATAGATTCCATCATAGTCTTAGTGCGTTTGATAAAGACACGATAGGCCCGACTATTTCTAGAGTACCCAAGAAATATACCTTCATCACTTTTGGGGTCAAATTTACGTCGAGGATCCCTGTCAGCAAGGATATAACAAACAGAACCAAAGACATGGAAGTATTTCACATTTGGCTTTCTCCCCCTCCATAATTCATAATGAGTGATGGAAGTACCTGGACGAATAGTAACTCTATTATGAATATGGTAGGCAGTATTGAGAGCTTCAGCCCAGAAATGTGGTGGAATGTCTTTGGCTAACATCATCACTCTGGCCATTTCTTGAAGGGTTCGATTTTTCCTTTCAACAATTCCATTTTGTTGTGGTGTGATGGGAGCAAAGAATTCATGGGCTATTCCCTCTGCAATACAGAACTTAGCAAAGCTCATATTCTCAAACTCCCTCCCATGATCACTCCGAATTCTGATCACTTTGCCTATGCTTTCTCCTTTTTCTCTCTGAACCTTCTTGCACAAGGCTTCAAACACAGCAAACATGTCAGATTTCTCACAAATAAAATCAACCCAAGTATACCTGGAGTAGTCATCCACACATACAAACACGTATCTCTTTCCTCCAAGACTCTCGACATGCATCGGTCCCAACAGATCCATGTGGAGAAGTTCCAGAACACGAGATGTGGTAAGATGTTGCACCATCTTGTGAGACTTCTTGACCTGTTTTCCAATCTGGAATTCACCACAGATTTTTCCTTCAACAATCTTTAGATTGGGGACACCGATAATGTCTTTCTCAGAAATAATTTTCTGCATGCTCCTGAGATTCAGGTGACCAAGTTTTTGATGCCACAGCTTGGTTTCGTCAACCTTCGTCATGAGGCAGTTGTTGTTTGGTACGGGAGACCACATGTAGCAGTTGTCACGAGATTGTTGGAATTGATCTAGGGTTTAAGAAAAAGTCTAACGCTTCATTAAGCGGCGGAATTTTAAAAATTTTCTTTTTCAAGTAAAACGGTTTTTACTAACCTAGACAAAGAGCAAGCACATGTAAATAAAAACTATTATGAGCATAGAAGTTTACTAACCTTTCTTGAAGCTTGAACTTTGAGAAGCTTTTGGAAAGTTGCAACGCTAATCTCCCTCGCAGCACGTCTCTCTTTCTTTCCTCGGCACCTCGAGCAACCACGAAAGTTTCTATCACTAAATCACTCGAAATAAAAGGAATTAGTGTGTGGACACTTTTAAACACTACGACTTGAGAACGAGTCTTGAAGTCGCAGAGCTAAACTCTAGGTCAAATGAGGACCTAGGTGCCAAAACAATAAAACGAAATTGACTAGAGAGAGAGAGGAGATGGGCGGCCACAAGGTCTAGAGAGAGAGGCTCTCAATCTCTAACTTATGTGGAATGAGAAAACAATGAGAATGAGGGCCCTATTTATAGGAGAAGGGTTAGCCTTAGAAATGGGAGTTTCCTCTTTTTTTCCAAGCATTCATGAGCAATCTCTTATTGCCCTTTTTCTCCATATGCGCCCAACATGTCCATTCCCTTAAGGGATTTGTTTCCTCTTCTTTGCTTGTCTTGGCCGCCCAAAAAGTTTCCCTCATTGGGAAATTTGTTTCCTCTTTTTCTTTTGGCAAGTATCATGATACATTTATGCACAAAATATTCTCTCTTTCTTTGGGTATTATGGGCGCCCATATTGTCTCTAGAAGGAGCTTCTAGAAGCTTCTTCATTTGTTCATGACAACATGAAAAAGGCCCATTAAGAATTTTCAATAAAATTCTTATGAAATGAAAATTAATTCACAAGGCCCAATTATTTTAATATGACCGAGTGACATTAAGTCATCAAATGAACTTGTCAAAAATTTATTGACATTCATTTCATGCTATGTCTCAAAAGACAAAAATACCCTTTTGACAATTTTCGTTTTTGTTTTGACTTAGCTTCCAGTTTAACTATTCCTAATCGATGCGATTCGTGACAGTGACCTCATGAATCCAAATGAACAAAGCTTGAGCTAAAATACTTGGACTCAAAAGTTCACAAACCTTTTCCAAGTTTAGCTTAATGTCAACTAACTCCACTAAAGAGTTGACACTGAAAATCTCTCGGTTCAAATGAATTTATTTTCTACTCAAGAATTCAACCTAATTGTAATGAGTGGATCCACATAATATTATCATGTTTACCCTTCATGAATATCATCAGCTAGTCGGGATTTACAAAATTACCATTTTACCCTTCTAGCTGTTATTTCCTCAACTCATTTGTCGCTTGTGAATAAGTTAGAAACAATGTATTGACGAGGAGCTAACAAGTCACATTGTTTCATCCAAAAGAGTCAAGACTCAATTTGGACACTGGCCAGTTCATTTATTCACACTCCAAGGAACAAAGCATGAGGTTCATATATATTGCATTTCAGCAATCTTGTTCATGAATTCCATATCTATGAGAACTTCACAAAGTTACTCATGACATTCTCACAACTTAGTACTTCACCAATAGGCCTTGTTCGGAATCACATAGTGAGTCCGAACTCTGACTTTCTCAAATGAGAATACTAAGGTGTGAAATGACATGTCTCATTTCAGGATTAAGGTAAGCACGATGCAATTCATACATAGTGACTTCGAGACATAAGAGGTTAAATGGTTTGTTCTTATCTTGTCTCTAGAAGTGCACTGGTCAATTCAGGACCTTCGGAAGATACCTAGAAGAACTATAGAGTCTCCAACTCTCAATGCCTCATAACCAGACATCATAGATTCTTCTAACAATCATACTAAGGTCAATAGTCCTTTGACCCTTAGATTGCGAATATAACGTTTTAAGCAAACTACGAAGAGTTTGTTCATGCAAATCTACATTTGTCTCTTCGTAAGTTGTTTAGTTTGTTTATGGACTAAATGTTAGAAATTGAGTAAAATTAAATAGATGTTTTAATTAGCTCAATTTAATTTGTTCACTAAAAGACAAAATAGTGTGTTGTTGATTGAGAAAGAGTTTGTGAATGAGGAAGTGACGAGCTCGACTGAGGCGAGGTCGTCAGCTCGACTGGGGCGAGGTCGATTGAACGAAATGACAAAGTCATTTCAGTTCGATTGAGGGCGAGGTCGACTGGTCGACCTCCTGGCGAGCTCAGCCTCCTGGCGAGCTCGACCTCCAGGTGAGCTCGACCGCCTTTTCACGGAAATTCTCGCCAAAGGTCGAGCCTCTTCATTTAGCAGTTATTTGTGGTTACCGTTCGAACTAACGGTCACGTCTCTTCAAAACGAACTATCGTTTGGCCAACGGTCGTGTCGTTTGAGACTATAACCGTAGTTCGACCGAAATGGTGCGTCTGTTCGTAGTTCGACCGAAATGGTGCGTCTGTTCGTAGTTCGACCGAAACAGTGCATCTGTTCGCAGTTCGACCGAAACAGTGCATCTGTTCGCGAAGACCGTTAGTTCGACCGAAACAGTGCGTCTGTTCGTCGAACCTCTTCGCGAACAGGCACGATTGATTATATAATCCGATTTCGGATTTAGTAATCAACACAAGTTTCCGAACTAACTTTCTCAATTCCTGAAACACTAATCCAGAAACACAGTTCTTGCTTATTTCGAATTTTCACTCTGTCTTAGTGCAGTCTGAACCAGGCTTGTCGTATCCTGCGGTATTCTTGTACAGAAACCTTAAGAAATTTTTGGGGTACTCGAAATACTATAAGGAAAGCGTTCTTATGCGTGATTCAAGCCTCGAAGTCTTCAATTTCGAAGAATTATCCAACAATCTTATAGTATCTTGTGCTATGGCTACCGAGGCATCTGTTTCAAGTCTGAAAGTGATGAGCCAGGACTTCGTCAAGTTAGATCACTTCGACGGCACTAACTTTACTCGCTGGCAAGACAAGATGCGTTTCTTCCTCACCGCCATGAAGATCTTCTACGTGCTCAACCCGACGTTGGTGCCAATCCCAGAGCCGACGGACGAAGATGATGACGAACTCAAGGCGGACCGGAAGAAGCGTCAAGAGGACGAGCTGCTGTGCCGGGGTCACATTCTGAACGCATTGTCAGACCGACTCTATGATCTCTACACCGACAATCCATCGGCGGTCGAGATATGGAAGGCTCTCGAGTACAAGTTCAAGGCCGAAGAAGAAGGTACCAAAAAGTTCCTTGTCTCGAGTTATTTTGATTTCAAGATGTTTGATGACAAGCCTATACTTGCTCAAGTTCATGAATTGCAAGTTATAGTCAACAAATTGAGGTCTGTGAAGATAGATATTCCGGAGTCTTTCCAAGTTGGTGCAATTATTGCGAAGTTGCCCAATTCGTGGAAAGGCTATCGAAAGAAACTTCTTCACAATACCGAGGACTTCTCTTTGGAGCAAATCCAGAAACATCTTCGAATCGAGGAGGAATCGAAGATGAGAGAGAAGACGTCGGATGCCGGTACTTCCAAGGCCAATGCGGTGAACGCTAAAGGCAAGAGGAAGTGGAATGACAAGGAAGGAATTTCGGGTTCCAAAAAGGACTCGAAGAAATTCAAGCATTCCGGCAAATCCAAGTCCGGTAACAAGCCTGGATCCAATGGGTCCAAAGGGGGCTGCTATGTGTGTGGCAAACCCGGTCACTATGCTCGAGATTGTCGACACCGCAAGACGGATGTGAAAAAGGTCGACGCCACTATGACCGATACTAACATAGTCGCTACGTTGAGCGAACTCATGGCGGTCAAAGGCAAGGTTCAAGGGTGGTGGTACGACACTTGTGCTACCGTTCACGTCGCCTATGATAGGGCTGCCTTCAAAACCTATTCTGAAGTCAACGATGGACAAGCGGTTCAGATGGGAAACGAGCATCGCTCTCAAGTTGTCGGCATCGGGAACGTGGATCTCAACTTCACCTCCGGGAAGACGGTCACTTTGACCAATGTTCTTCATGTTCCGGATATGTGTAGGAACCTAGTTAGTGGCGATCTCCTAGGCAAACCGGGGATCAAATCTGTGTATGAATCTTGCAAGCTTATCTTGACCCGTAATGGTGTATTTGTTGGCAAAGGCTATTCCAGTGAAGGGATGGTCAAATTATGTATTATTGACAATGTTATCAATGAAATTTCTCTTTTTGCTTATATGCTTGATTCTGTTTCTTTATGGCATAGTAGATTAGCACATATTTGTTTTAGCACTATGAAAAGGTTAATTAAATGTGGATTAATTTCGTGAAAATCTGATAAATTAGATAAATGTGAAATATGTGTGAAATCTAAAATGATAAAGAAACCGTTTTATAGTGTAGAGAGAAATTCTAAGTTGTTAGATCTTATACACTCTGATATATGTGAATTCAATGGCATGTTAACTCGTGGGGGAAATAGGTATTTCATTACCTTTATTGATGATTGCTCTAGATTTACATATGTGTACTTATTGAAAAATAAAGATGATGCTTTCAATGCTTTTAAAGTGTATAAGACTGAAGTAGAAAATCAATTAGGAGTTAATATTAAAGTCCTTAGAAGTGATAGGGGCGGTGAATATTTTCCTAGTGATTTTAATACTTTTTGTGAAGAAAATGGTATTGTTCATGAATGTTCTGCACCTAGAACACCACAACAAAACGGTTTAGCCGAACGTAAAAATAGGACACTTCAAGAGATGATAAATGCCATGTTAACGCATTCTGGTTTACATTTTAGTTTGTGGGGTGAAGCTTTACTATCCGCATGTCATATTTTAAATCGTATTCCTTTAAAGAAAACCCAAATATCTTCGTACGAGGTATGGAAAGGGCGAAAGCCTAACATTGGGTATTTCAAAGTGTGGGGGTGTCTAGCCTACTACAAAAACATGGATCCTAAAAGGACCAAGTTGGGTCCTCGAGGGATGCGAAGTGTTTTTATTGGCTATGCCATGAAAAGCAAGGCATATAGACTTCTAAACTTAGAGTCTAATGTCATAGTAGAATCCCGAGATGTGGAATTCTTTGAGAATCTTAACTCGACAGGAAAAGAACCTCAAAATTCCACTTATGAAGAACCTCGACCAGGCGAGCTCGATCTCCAGGGAGGATCGACCTCAAGGCGAGCTCATACCCATGGTGAGCTCGACCAGCAGGGAGGTTCGACCTCCAAGCGAGCTCGACCCTAGGTGAGCTCGACCCCTGGCGAGCTCGACCTCCAGACAGGCTCGTTGCCTCAAGAGAAAAGTTCTTCTAGGGTAGTTGTAGAACAACCCGAACTTCGGAGAAGCAAAAGAGTCCGTAATTCTAAGGAAATAGATTCTCGCATCATTTCTTTTTACCTAGTAGAAGGAAATAGAGAGAATTTTGCACGGAAAATTCCTATCATTCTTCTTATTGAAGATGATCCTAAGACTTATAATGAAGCTGTGGCTTCTCGAGACTCTGCCTTTTGGAAGGATGCTATCCAAGATGAAATGGATTCTATTATGTCAAACCACACTTGGGAAATTGTCGATCTACCCAAAGGGTCTAGACCTATTGGGTGTAAGTGGGTGTTCCGAAAGAAGTATCATAGTGATGGTACTCTTAATACTTACAAGGCTAGATTAATAGCCAAAGGATTTCGACAACGGGAAGGAATTGATTACTTTGACACATATGCACCGGTAGCGAGGACAACAACAAGTAGAGTGTTGTTTGCCTTGGCTTCTTTGTATAACCTCAATGTTCATCAAATGGATGTCAAGACGGCATTCTTGAATGGAGATCTCGATGAAGAGATTTACATGGAGCAGCCGAATGGTTATGTGCATCCGGGTAATGAACAAAAGGTTTGCAAACTTGTTAAATCCTTATATGGATTAAAACAAGCACCCAAACAATGGCATCAAAAGTTTGACTCAGTCATACTTTCGAATGGATTTGTTCCTAACGTTTGTGACAAGTGTTTGTACTCAAAGGTGCGTGGTAACCTTGTGATCTTCCTATGTCTATACGTTGATGATATGTTGATCATTAGCAACGAGATGAAAGGAATATTAGAAACGAAGAGGTTTCTATCTTCCACTTTCAAAATGAAAGATCTTGGACAAGTTGATACTATTTTGGGTATCAAGGTTCGTAGAACCAGTGGGGGTTATGAACTTAGTCAATCACACTATGTTGAAAAAGTGCTTGATAAGTTCAAACATTTAAATTTCAAAGAAGTGAATACCACATTTGATCCAAGTGTAAAACTTGAAAAGAATGATGGAAGGGCTGTGGCTCAATTAGAATATGCTAGTGCGGTTGGTTGTCTTATGTACTTGATGCAATGTACTCGACCAGACATAACATTTGCCGTTAGTAAAATGAGTAGATTTACCAGCAATCCAAGTGCCGAGCATTGGAAGGCCATTGGGAGAATCTTTGGATTTCTTTTGAAAACCAAAAATCTTGGACTTCAATACGGTCAGTTTCCTGCCGTACTAGAAGGATATACTGACGCAAGTTGGATATCGAGCGTTGGAGATAACAAATCTACGACGGGATGGGTGTTTACACTTGCCTGCGGGGCAGTTTCTTGGAAATCAAAGAAACAAACATGTATCACTCATTCGACCATGGAATCAGAGTTCGTGGCTCTTGCTTCCGCAGGTCAAGAGGCTGAATGGTTGAGAGATCTTCTTTTAGAAGTTCCATTGGCTAAAGACAATATATCAACCGTGTCGATACATTGTGATAGTCAATCAACTTTAGCGAGAGCATACAGTGAAGTGTATAATGGAAAGTCTAGACATATTAGTCTGAGACATGACTATGTGAGGAAATTGATCAAAGATGGGATCATTTCACTCACATATGTAAGATCAAGCTTTAATATTGCTGATCCGTTCACTAAACCTCTGGCAAGATATTTGGTGAGATCGACCTCGAGAGGTATGGGTCTTAAACTCCTTGAGTAGCGATCTGACAATGATGGCAACCCAACCTAAGGTTAGGAAATGACTAACTATAGGTTCAATGGGTACGAACAAGTCATTGAATTGGATATTCATAACATTATATAATAATGTTGACTGTTACAATCGGGAGGTTGAGTTTCTTAACTCTTAATGAAGTTCAGTCTTGAGGACAAGTATCTATACGTAACAGAGATACTGTAAGAACTTCACCTATGTGAATTTCGGGATGGTGCCGTCCCAAAAGTGAGAGTTGGAGTTTCTCTCATGAAAAACTCACGAGACAGGATGAGCACATGGCCATTAACGGTGCTAAGCGTGTGATATAGGCGAAGAACACTAAAGAGTGTGTGTTGAGTAACACCGATTTTATCACAAGGAAAATAGGTTCAAAGCCTGGCTACCTAAATTCCGATAAAGTCATGTGTTACTTAAACTAATGATAAGTTCAAATCGAAAGATACTTATCTGTACTAACACTTTTGTTTCTTTTCTGGATTCTACTTTGCCTTTTCTGAACAAGTGGGGGATTGTTAGAAATTGAGTAAAATTAAATAGATGTTTTAATTAGCTCAATTTAATTTGTTCACTAAAAGACAAAATAGTGTGTTGTTGATTGAGAAAGAGTTTGTGAATGAGGAAGTGACGAGCTCGACTGGGGCAAGGTCGTCAGCTCGACTGGGGCGAGGTCGATTGAACGAAATGACGAAGTCATTTCAGTTCGACTGAGGGCGAGGTCGACTGGTCGACCTCCTGGCGAGCTCGACCTCCAGGTGAGCTCGACCGCCTTTTCGCGGAAATTCTCGCCAAAGGTCGAGCCTCATCATTTAGCAGTTATTTGTGGTTACCGTTCGAACTAACGGTCACGTCTCTTCAAAACGAACTATCGTTTGGCCAACGGTCGTGTCGTTTGAGACTATAACCGTAGTTTGACCGAAACGGTGCGTCTGTTCGTAGTTCGATCGAAACGGTGCGTCTGTTCGTAGTTCGACCGAAACAGTGCGTCTGTTCGCAGTTCGACCGAAACAGTGCGTCTGTTCGTCAAACCTCTTCGCGAACAGGTACGATTGATTATATAATCCGATTTCGGATTCAGTAATCAACACAAGTTTCCGAACTAACTTTCTCAATTCCCGAAACACTAATCCAGAAACACAGTTCTTGCTTATTTCGGATTTTCACTCTGTCTTAGTGCAGTCCGAACCAGGCTTGTCGTATCCTGCGGTATTCTTGTACAGAAACCTTAAGACATTTTTGGGGTACTCGAAATACTATAAGGAAAGCGTTCCTATGCGTGATTCAAGCCTCGAAGTCTTCAATTTCGAAGAATTATCCAACACTAAAGACTAATGTTGTATCATAAAGCTTCAAACAGACACAGAAGAATGAATGAACGTTTCAACTTTTTATTAATGAATAAGCAATTACAAGCAAGAGTCTTCATGAGACTTTATTACATCAAATGTACAATATAAAGATTACAACTCTTCTTGTGGGCACCATTGACAACAGAGATTTGGTTCCTCGCATAAGTTCATCATGTTCCTCATTAACCACCACACACTTATCACGAGTAAAATTGACACGTAAGTTCAGATCACAAAGCTGACTAATACTGATAAGATTAGCAGTAAGTCCTTCTACCAATAAAGCATCAGTCAAGCAAGACATACCAGGATAGTTTAACTGACCTTTACCCACAATTTTGGCTTTTACTCCATCTCCAAAGGTAACATGACAGTTAGAGTAAGGTTTCACGTTGGTCAGGAAGGTGTGATCACCTGTCATGTGGCGTGAGCAACCACTGTCGAAATACCAGTCACTCCCGGTGGACGCACTCAGAGATGTGTAGGCAATATTGGCATGATATGACGTATTTTTTACTCTCCATTCCAGTCGAGTAAAAGGTTGTCGGTGAGGTAGGGCATTCCTGTGAATAGATTTTTGCTGTCGGACATTTCTCCTGTATAGCCGATAGCAAAATGGTGGAATATGGCCCTTTCTACCACAATAATGGCAGACCCAACGAGGTCTGTTGACAAGAGACTTGGTTGGTCTAGAGGGATATTGCTGATGTAGATCAGGGAATTTGTCACTACCAGATGGCTGAGGCATGTTTCGCGACATATGGCTAGCCTGCTGTTGGGGAACAAAAGGGGTGTGGGATGATGAAGCACCGTGAGTGAATCCAAGACCCTTCATGTTCTTTGCAGATTTGCCAATGGTGAGGATTTTGTCAAGACTGTCAGTCCCGGAATTCAGCATCCTGACCGATTTAGTCATCTGATCAAGTTCTCCATTCAGACGACTGACTTCCTTCTTCAGATCTAGAATGGTCTCTAGAAGCCTTGCCTTGTCTTCAGTCAGAGTGAGGATAAGAGCACTCTGTTTGTCGAGAATCTGGGATTCCTCAACCCATTTGGTGTGCAGAGTATCGTATGCATCATTCATGGCGTCGTCAGAAAGTTCTTCCTCTAGAACAAATTTCTGGGAGCATTCACCAAATTCATTAGTAGATTCATGTGTATGAATAGAAGCAGTAAAGGCCACAAAGTTACTTATCTGATCGGAGTCGCTATCTTCATCTTCTTCATCCGATAGAGTAGCGTTATACCCATTTTTCTGTTTCTTAAGGAAGTTGGGACACTCCTTCTGAATGTGTCCGAAACCTTCACATTCATGACACTGAATACCTTTCCCTTTTCCAGAGCGTTCACCACTTTTACCATTCCTGTGAGGGTTAATATTCTTCTGGAATCTTTGTTGGAAACTGCCCTTGCCATCTTGCGAGACATTTTTCCCATTCATCTGATTTAGTCTCTTCATAACCCTGCTATAATTTTTTGCCAGCATAGCTATAGTGTCGTCAATATCATTGTCAGAATCCGAGTATACCTGTTCCATTTGTTCATGAATAGAGCTTTTGAGGGCCATCCCTTTGTGTTTCTTCTCCGTCTTGGGTAGAGAAAGCTCAAAAGTCATGAGGGATCCCATGATTTCGTCAAACTTCAGCGTTTTTAGGTCATGAACTTCTTCAATGGCTGTGATCTTCATTTTAAATCTTGGGCTTAAAGCTCTCAGGGTTTTTCGAACAAGATCTTCATCGGTCATGGGTTTCCCGAGAGAATAGGATTCATTGGCAAGGTCTCGGATGCGAACGTTGAATTCAGCAACTGATTCATCTTCAAGCATAGTGAGAGCTTCAAAGTTGGTTGTGAGATATAGTAGCTTTTGCTCACGTACCTTTGTAGTTCCCTCATGGGCAACAGCAAGGATTTCCCAGGCCCCTTTGGCACTAGTGCATGTGTTTATCAACCTGAAAACATTTTTATCGACTCCGTTAAAAATCGCATTAAGAGCACGAGAGTTACCAAGGGCCGCCTCATCTTCAGTGGGGGTCCAGTCCTTTTCGGGTTTTGGATCAGTAGAGGCTCCTTTGTCATCAACATTAACATGAGCTTCCCACCCGTGTATCACAGCTTTCCATGTTCTGCTATCAAGGGATTTCATGAAGGCGGTCATGCGTGCCTTCTAATAACCATAGTTGGTTCCGTCGAGTACCGGAGGGTGATTGACAGAACCTCCCTCTCGGGAACTATCCATATTAGGTAATCATAAAAAAATCCAGGAAACCACCAAAAAGATCAAGGTGCCTGCTCTGATACCAAATGAAATTCTGATTAGTCGCAAAGACAAGATGTCGTACACAATGTGTTGACAATGTGTCCGACAACTTGCTTGAACATAGATTATGGATAAACAACAAACAGTGCAGTAAAAGAAATACACACGATATGGTTACCCAGTTCGGTGAACAACACCTACGTCTGGGGGCACGCTGCTAGTGGAAAGGATTTCACTATCTTGTAGTCAATAGTACACACAAGGTTTATATCTGATTACAATCAACAAATCAATAAAAACCTAGAGACTATTACCACCAGTGATCACCTAGTCAGGGACTCCCCCTGAATTTGAGCTCCGTCTCAATTCCACCCTTCGAGCAACCTCCTGGCTCGGATGACCTTTAGTCTTCAGCTGTTCGTGAACCTTCAATCACAAGAACACAAAACCCAACTCTCACAGTCACTCAATCTTCGTGGAATAGTGTTTGAGAGAAAACACCGCTATCAACAAAACACACAGCCTCCCAGTCCGCCGGTCTTGCACGTCTAAGAGCTCTGAGTGTTTTATCAAAAGCGCGAGGCTACTAAGGGGAAGCGCATGTCTTTTATAGCAGCTTTACAATCCTAGAAGTGAATCTCGGGTTTCCTTACCCGACATCAAACGAATATCACATGGTAAAGACACCAACGAGGCAGATATCTTGTAATGAAGACAGCAGCGAGGGAAATATCTTGCAATGAAAACAACAGCGAGAATATCTCATAATTAAGTCACCAGCGAAGCAGTCTGTCAATTCTGGAAACTTGCCTGAAATAAAGTCTGCACACAGGAGGAAAGATGTCACACCAGAAGTAGAAACATAACGACCGACATCTTTCCACACAACTTGCACTAAAAAATAAAGCCAACAAGTAACGTATCAACACTCCTAAATGATAGCCCACATCCATCCATCTGGGTCGCGGTCTTCGAAAGAGTGACTCTCTCTCCATATATCTTCGTCTTTTATGAGGTGGGGTGTTTCTCGGATTTTGTGTGAGGAAGGGTGGAAAGGGTGGCTTCATGGGATTAGAGTGGCCAACTCACCTCATATTTGTCGATGCTACTTTTTTTGGTGATAGATTGCATCTTTAGCTTGTTTGCGCTTTTACCGAGTGTTGTTTGAGTCGACCTTCTACTTTTTTTTCCGGTTCTTCCACACCTCTTTCCAATCCAACATCTTTCTCTAGGGTCGCTCTAAGAAATTCAAATCCTCTTCTAGCGGATCGTCCGTCTTCGGTCTTATCTTGGTCTTGCTATTTGTTGCGCTCTTAGCTATGATAAAAATTTCGTCTTTCAGTTTTCAGCCGTTTCTCTTTGGTTGTTCATTGCTCCTTCTGTTTTAGCTCGTCGATGGCTCAACTCATCTAATTTGATCTTCAAGCACGCTTCGATCATTATAACCACTGTTCTTAACTTTCTTTCGAGTTAGGTTGCCCTTTTTTCACACTTTCTTCAATCTGTTTGAGTGATTTCTTGTAGGATGTAATCACTCTATTAGCAGTATGAATGGCGGGAATTTATCTTCTTACATGAAATCACCAAGTTTTACCTAAATGCTACTTCTTGACTTGTCAGGATCACGTTAGCTTCGAACTTTCGCTATGATCCCGGCTTTTCCACAGATGCTTGAACATTGTTCTTGCTGATGTTTGACTTATTTAACTTACTTTTGGCTTTCCAAATTCATACGGGCCTTGGTATGGTTCTCTTGAGCAAACCCCATTATAGACAACCACCATATTTTTACAAAATGTCATCCATATTTGCTTAAAATGTTGTTCACCTCAACATCAATGTTCTAAATTAGCTTCACCCGAGCAGATATCGGATATTACGTTGTAGAAAGTTAACCATCTCTTACATATTGTTTTACCTTGGCTTTCTTACTTCTCAAATATTTAAGAATATTGAAATAAATTATGAGTTGGGTGGTGAGGTAGCTGTTAGTAAGAATTGGAGATAACGAGATTGTGTCTATTACTCGGTGTAAATTAGTGATTTCAAGCAAGCAAGTGTTGAGACACCGTTTACCGTTACCGTGACGAAACTCAAATTTTATGAGTATATCATTTTCCGTAAAGATTTACCTTGGGTTTTACGAGAAAGAAATCGGTAGATTTTCTATAATAAATAAATATAAAATAAGTATTATAACTTTTATTTTTTATTTAAATTTGTTTTATTTATATTTTTATTTATAAATGCGGTAAATCTCAATTTTCTCTCGGTAAACCCCGATTTTTATGAAGTTTTTAACTGGGTCGAGTTAGTTTTTTGTATTACGGGATTCTCTAAAAAGTTGTTCAAGCTCTTATATTGTTATTTAAGCTATTCATTTCCATTATTATGAAGATTCTTTTTTATATATATTTAGCTCTATTTGTGATAGATATATCGATTCTTTATTAGAAGAATAAATGGAGTTTCAAAGTCAAAGGTTTGTATAATTACCTATCCTTATTTATAAATAATAGCACATGTATTTTATTTATAATGTGTATATGCATAGCTTGAAAACGTGACAGCTCCTTGAAGCGAGGGAGAGTTAACAAACTTCCAATTTTATTAATTCTGTTTTTTAAAAATTACATTTTATTAGCAGGGATAAATTCGATATAAGCTTTGTAAAAACTACCATATATATATATATATATATATATATATATATATATATATATATATATATATATATATATATATATATGTATATGTATATTAAAATTGGCTATTTTTTTTAAAGATTCTTAAAAGGGAAAATATATGTAGTATCCCTCGTGTTTAATCAAAATGCGAGATTTCTCCCCTCTATTTCTAGAAATATCATATATATCCCTTCAGTTTAATATAAATGACATATACCTCCCTTAAAAAAATGTTATATTACAAATATCCCCCTTTTCGTTTATTTTTTACAAAAAAAAATAATTTGAACTCCCCAAAATACCCTTAATAGAATAAATATTTATTTACTATTTTATTAAAAAAAAAAATCAAAATCTCTCTTTATAAAAAAATTCCTTAACTTTTTATAAAGAAATTTTTTAATTTAATTTTTTTTTTATAGAATAAAAAATAAAAAATTATTTCATTAAGGGTATTTTGAGGAGTTCAAATTATTTTTTTGTAAAAAATAAACGAAAAATGGTGATATTTGTAATATAACATTTTTAGGGGATGTATATGCCATTTATATTAAACTGAAGGGATATGTCTGATATTTCTAAAAATAGAGGGGATAAATCTCGCATTTCGATTAAACACGAGGGATACTCGTGATATTTTCCCTTCTTAAAACGTTGACTATTTTGGCTATTTTGAAATCTCAACGTTTCAAATGGACTACTTCGTGTAATTTTTCTATTTTAAATCTACTTGCACACGCAAAAGGAAAAAAAAAATGAAACATAACTTGCAAGACTGAAGAAATACCAATGTAGCCATAAATTATCTTAAGTTCACCATAAATCAAGGATTTTTTGACATGAATGTTTTTGTTTTTTTTTTTTTTTGTTCACGCCCACTTCAATAGCAAATGAACTGAAGAATGGTATGCAGTTCTAGGGACATCCTCCTTTTAATTGCTTATAAATTAAATGGCTTTATTTCATCCGACCACTTAAAAATCAGCGGTTGGCGGGCTTGGGCGCGGGAAGAATAGAAGGAGGCGCGCCTCGAGTGGCACTGATATGGCTAACATAGTCGCTGTAGTGCATTGTGTAAAGAGTGCTCTGATACCGAGTTAGACTTATCTTCTTCCGTACAGTCTCCGTGATTGTACCATTGTACCCTGCTTTGCGCATCAACGAGTCTATCGTCTCTATTTTGCTCCAACCTATAACCAAATCACTCACGTAATGAGGATATGTCTACAGAACAGCGAATACGGACTCATCGGTTGCAACTCAGCGACATTTTGGAACTATCAGATATGGAAAATTTAAGAAAGCTCATATCCCATTGTAAACCTTAATATTTGTTTTGGTTCTGAAAAGTAGAGAGAAATTTATGTTTACCCTCGTGGGCAGCGATCTCGGGCAGGTATGTGGCGCTACGCCTTGTGCTATAATCAGGATCAGTAAATTCAATAATCATTCCGTGTTTTCCAACCTGAAGAATGAAAACTCAATGTTAAGATATATGAAAAGGACAAATAGTTACGTTGATAAACTCTCAACAGTCATATGTGCTTACAAGATAACTCGATCATTATCATAAGTAAAATCACCGTAGAAGAAGAATATCAAGTTCAAAACAATAAATTAGTCGCACAATCATTGCTGAAGCATACAATTAGACTTCAGACTATTAAATTGAAGACGCGGAATGATCTATGGATAAAGTTATGTCGAGTAATCCAATTAAGTGCCCTGGAAAAAGAATGTACATACCTCCCAGTCAAGATGATGGCTAGCAGTTTCATAATCAGTCAGAACGGAAACTGTACATTCCAAAGAAGGCAATTCTTTGGGTTGAATAGGAGGAAACCTCCGATCCCTCAAAGCACTACAAGATATCACCAATGAGAATACACAGATTGGCACCACAACAGTGAAATAAATCACAGAAAAAAAGCTTGAAATTCTCTCAACTATTCAATCAATGCTATACATTAGTTTTGATTCAGAAAATTTTATCAATAATATTTTCACTAGGGCTTCATGTGCCAGCAAAATGATACTGATAAGATTAAACAGAAGAAACATATTAACTTCTTGATATTTTTTTCTTAAGAATCAGTCAGTGATGTAGTGCAAATTAGACAATTGGGAAGAGATCTACAAAAATAAGTCGATGATATCGAAGGGGAAAAAATAGACTGCCTTACGTCAAACTTTCAAGAGTATGAAACCAGACTTAAAAACTGATTTTTTTTTTTTTTTTTTTTTTTTTTTTTTTTTCAATTGCTAGATCCCAAGTCATCAGTGATGCTCATCGAATCCAAAATTTCTAGCTAAGAAATTGGCTCATGAAACAATATACATTTGTATATGGGATGAGGTAGTTCTCAAGATACCCCAAAGATAAAATTAAAATAAAACAAAGATTTGTTCCATAAATTTACATGGTTGCTCAAACGAAAGACGGAACAATACCTGTTTAGAGCATAATCCTTGAAGCCATTAACCAACCAACGTGGTTCTAGTGTTCCTATACAGCCACGGAGGCGAGGTTCTCCGCCATTGGCAACTTTTTTCCAAGTGACAAACAATGGACTAATTCAAGAATATTAAAGTCAGATGAATCACACAACAAGAACCGGTACGGTAATAATTGAAATAATGGACAAAGCTCTACATACTCAATTACTTGTCTCCCAACCAATAAAGTGAAGTAGGTATACACTAGTGGAAACAAATTTCTAAAGGGATTCAGCTTTATTTTTAGAACACCCAATTCACTTGTTCAATTTCCAAATAAAACACATAGCCTCAGATTAAAAGTAAAAAAAAAAATACTAAAAAAAAACACCCTTCTTACTTCAATGGCCTTAATGACACTATCTCACAAATTCTGTAGTATTCTCTTTAACAAAACCCAGACAGATGAAAGCAGAAAATCAAGACACTCAATCACATGCAAAGCCCAATAAATAGAATTCATCAAAATCCTCGCTAATTTCAGAATCCAATCGAATTTCAGAAAAGAAAGTGAGAACTTCAATCACGAGCATGACGATCGGTCAAAAACTACTGCTAAAAAAACCCAAAATTGAACGCATGCAATAGATATGTACATGTAATTTCTATAATCAGACATAACTAAATCGACACATGAATAGAAAGAGATTATTACTGTTGGCCGTCCTCGAAGCCCGGTTGAGGAGATTCCTCGTTGTTGTAGTGAGCGACGAGAGTGTCGAAGCAAAACACTGCCATTTCCTTGTTCGCCGAAACCATTTTCGCTGCTTTCTCAACAAAATCGAATCGAAGGTTCAAATTAATTTTATTTTTTTTAATTCGAGAGTTTAACTTGATCGAAAGTCTATTTTCTACAACTAAACAATCCGATTAAATAAATGCAGACAGAAATAAATCAAAGGACGTACGAAATAATTGAAGGAGAGCAGAAAGTCACAGAACAAACTTTCCACTCGAGTGTTTTCTGTTCCACTTCTCTTTAAATAGACATTTGCGTTACTTTGTTTATTTTTATTTCCAAATATGCCCTTCTCTTTTACCCATAACTACAAAAACTGCTTCCTTTTCTTTTGGAGCTGGGAACCACCCTCGGGAGATTATTGACGTATCGTTTTCATTTTCTTTTTGAAAGAAGAAAGAGAGGATAAAATAACAATGGTACCTTATTTTATTATGAAGAATTTGTCGTAAGTAGGTAATCTCTTAATTTTTCCAATTTTTTTTTTTGGAAGGTTTTAATCAAAATTTTATTTTATTAAAAAAAATCTAGCAAATTCGCAATATATTAATTAAATTTATTTTTAGTTGATTTAACTCACTGTTTTAAAATAAAATAAAATTTTAATTATTTTAAAAAAAAGCTATTGAACTACTGACTTAATTTTCATTTTTATTATTTATTATTTATTATTATGTAGTTCAATGTTTTTTTTAGTAATGTCTTACATTTTTACACAACATATTAATATAAAAAAATTATTATTTTTAATTGTCATCTTCTATATAAATATTTTAATACGAAAATAACTACAAACAATTAAATATTTAGATACTGAAGTTTTAAATACCTAATTAAAATTGGGGGATTTGTTAATATCTTCATCAAAGTTATGTAAAATTTCATGTTTGTATTATATGACTACGAGTGTTTTAATTCAGGCCAAACAAGTAAATTTTTGAAAATCAAAACTCTTACCCCTTCCGTAAAAAGTCTAGGTGTTATTTCACTAGTGCTGAAAAAAACTCATTTGCCTTTTGATTTCGTGTTCATCCTAAATGGTGGATGTGTTGTTTGGAGGAATATCAAGCAATCTTACGTTGTGGAAGCAGAATATGTGGTTGCTTGTGAAGCATCCAAAGAGGGTGTATGACTTAGAAAATTCCTTAAGTATTTGGAAGTTGTTCCAAATTGTTGGAATTGATCTAGGGTTAAGAAAAGATTTAACGCTTCGAGCAAGCGGTAGAAAATAAAAATTTTCTTTTAAACAAGTAAAACGATTTTACTAACCTAGACAAAGAGCAAGCACATGTTATTATTAAAACTATCTAAAAGCGATTACACGTTTACTAACCTTTATGAAGCTTGATCGTTGAGAAGCTTGTGGAGGTTGAATCGCTCGTCTCCCCATGCAACTCGTCTTTCTTCGTTCTTCGGAGTTGATTTTTTCTCGTTCTTAGATAAATTTTGACCCATCTCTCTCTATAAATCAAGGTTAGGTAAAATTTTATGTTTGTATTATATGATTATGAGTTTTAATTCATGTCAAACAAGTAAATTTTTCAAAATAAAAACTTTCAACCCTTCCAAGAAAACTCATATGTGTTATTCCACTAGCACTAAACAAATTCATTTTCCTTTTGGTTTTAATTTTTTAGAAATCTATTTTAGTTAATTTTTTCTCGCTCATAGACAAATTTTGACCCATCTCTTTCTCTCTCTCAGTGCGCATCATTATGAAATGAGACGTTATGCAGTTTGGATAAGGTAATCTTCTGAGGTGGAAGTACGACAGAGACTTGAGATTGCAAAAGGTCGCGAGGAGTAGGCGAGCAACATCGAACGAGTAGCGAGGGAGACATGAGCATCAACCGTTATTGGGTGAGTTTTTGGGCTACACCTTGAGTTTGCATCTTTTTTGGGGCTGTGTGAAATAACTTAACGTGATTAAAAGATTGTTCAACAAGTGGGTGAAACAACGTGTTGAACATTTGATTGTTTTTACGCAGTTTTCATCAAAATGATAAACAAACAAACAATCAAACAGAAAACAGAAAAGGACACGAGAGAGTTGGTAACCCTGTTCGGCGATAAACCACCTACTCAGGGGGACTGATGTGTCCGGGTGAAAACAATCCACTATATCAAATCGTCAACGAAATATGAATATTAAGTTTGATGACTCTCTCACAAATACCTTGTCTTTGACTTCTCTAATGGATGTAAACCCGAGCTCCCCTCAGATTAGAGACTTAATCTCTAAGTTTCACCCAGTCTTCTCCTAAAGATGATCATACACGCCAATGCAAACACACGCACTCACAAACTCTAATCAAAGCAGTGATCCAGAAAATTGCAAGCACCAAGAGCTAGGTGTCGATGAAGGTCTCCAAGGCAGAGAGACTAGCTCAAAGTTTAAGGCGACGTGAATTTTTCTAACAAGATTGAATGAACTAATTCGACTCACAATGAATTTTAATAGGTCAACGCACGAATCACAGAATCGAAAGTCAAATATCCGATAATATATACTCGACATACTCTAAACAAAAAATTAGGAAGCTTCCTATTTTATACGCACGAGAGGACAATGTAGCATAAGTAACCCAAGTCTTGAACAACTTCTTGCAGCTTCGCTCGAACAACCTTAACAAAATTATTTTGCCAAACTAATCATGCAAAAAAGGATACAACAATCTACCCCTTGGCATTTTTGGCAAAACAAACAGACACTACACATAGTGCTTCAAGCAAAACAAAATAACCACTGGTTCAAATTCGTTCAGCACTCCCATTTTTTCCATAAAAATACAAGCCAACGGAATAATGAAGTCTAGGTTGAGAGTAAAAAGAGCTTAACATGCTGAAAAGTAATAAAAGCAAGGAAAAAAATTACATTCTTGTTCACGCAACGGTATCTTCGTCTTCATTTTCTTCTTCAGCCTGAATATCTTCCATTGGGTACTTGAGGTTGCGCAAGAGAGCAATCAACTTCATCCTTAACATTGCGATCTTCTTGATTTCAACAGTCTTCTACTTGATCTAAACTCGGGCTGCCTGATAATCCTTTGTTTCAAAGCAGAAGAAATAAAGGAGGATGTTCCTACACATGAGGAGGATGGTTGAACATCTCCTTGAACATCTGGAGCAGCAGACACCCATTCAATATAATTAGCAGCTTTCCCAATAAATAAATTGTGATCAACATTGAAGCGCAGAGACTCTCCAGAAAGTGCACCATCAGAAGCCTTCAGCCAATGATGTTGTCTAATCACCAACTCATAGATCATAGAGGGGAACCCAATGGGGCCAAGTGCATAAACTCTCCAGAAAGTGCACCATCAGACTTCATGAGCTGCAATTTGGTCAAAAATGATCTTACCAATATTCAGATTACCCTTGAGGCCATTAGCATACAAGACTTGTCTCATGAATTTGCTCACTGATCTCCCATGAAGATTTGGGAACCAGTTTTTTATGGCAATGCTATAGAACAAAGAGAATTTAGTGGACATCTCTGTAGATGGAAAATTTTGATCTACCCAACAAGACATCTTCTTCCTGGTCAGCACACGAGCAATCTTGTCAAAGTCTTGCTCCCCTTGAAACTCGTCCATTGAATCTGTGCCTTAGAAGGCATTGATAGACCAAGAAGAGAAAGACACCACATTTCCTCTGACCTTAAGAGTTCCAAAGTCTGAACTACATACATCCCCGAACTTCTTTGGGATATTTGCAATCACCTCTCTGACAAGCTGGAAAGAAAACCTCTTAGAAGAAGTAACAATAGGAAAAATATTTCTCTTCTTCGGTAGAGATACAATCTCAGGAATAGTTTACTTCTCTTCAGCCAATATCTTCTCATGTATTAGTGATCTCTTGAGCACAGCTTCCAACCTCTCAGCAAAGGACTAAGTAGAAAACAAAACACCTCTTCTATAGAAACCATTAGAGGCAGCAACATGGCCCTTCTTCTTTGATGAATTCATTTTCTTATGAGCGGGCCCAAATACATGTTCCGGAGCATAATGAGGAACTTGTTCAACCTTCTTCTTCTTCTTCTTCTTCTTCTTCTTCTTGGAAGCAACTGATTTCTTCTTGCGAGAAGGATAATCTATCTTCCTTTTGTGAGGTTCTTCTTCACTTTCAGTCTATTTCTCATCATGAAGGACTCTCACAGCTTCATTTACACCATCATCCCTTTCGAAGTCTCATTCTTCAGTGACCTTCCTCTTTGCAGACGTCTTCTTCTTGGAATAGTCATGATTGTGACCTCAGTTGAGAATCTCTTAAATAACAGGCTCAAAACGAACTTCATCAGGACCATCAAACAAAGCATCCACACCATTTTCATTCTGAGCCACATGAACAAGCTCGGGTACATTCTCAAAGGTACCATCTCCGACAGAGGGCTGAATCGTAAGAGCACATCTGGAGAATGTTTATTTTTGGGAAACAACCTAGTTTCCCGGTTCACTAAGAAACAAAATAGCATCTCTTTTTCCACTGCTGAAGCAGAGTACATAGCAACTGGAAGTAGTTATTCTCAAATGTTATGGATGAAGCAGATGTTGTTCGAGTACGGGGTTGAACAAGATGTTATGCCTCTTTACTGTGATAACATGAGTGCTATGAGTATCTCGAAGAATCTGGTGCAGCATTCGAGAACTAAGCACATTGACATCAGATATAACTTATTTGAGGAGTTGATGGAGAAGAAGATTATTAAATTGAGGCATGTGACCACACAGAAGCAGTTGGCTGGTATTTTTACCAAGCTCTTTGACAGCGCTCAGTTTGAAACACTTAGATCCTCATTGGGTCTTTTTTTAATTGAGAATTAATTTTCTCAGTATCTTGTCTGTCAACCAGACTTCTACAGATTTATTCTTTTGGTTGACGTGGATTTAAGTGGGAGCTTATCTCTGTGTTGCTTATCTGAAGAAATATTTATTTAAAATATTATATATGAGGAAATGAAGGTTATTTTTTTTTTTGCTGAGATAATGGGTTTTCAATTTGATTTGATTGAAGCTCGGTTTTATGACACATGTCTTTATCAGGGAAGTGTCATTAACTCATTCCCGCTTCTTGAGAATAATACTCATTGGCATATTGCATTGTTCAATACTTTCTCTCTCTTGTTCAAGAAAGTTACCTGAAAAACCTTGATTTTGTCTCATAAATTCTTCGT
This sequence comes from Urtica dioica subsp. dioica, assembly GCF_054948205.1. Classification (NCBI taxonomy): domain Eukaryota; kingdom Viridiplantae; phylum Streptophyta; class Magnoliopsida; order Rosales; family Urticaceae; genus Urtica; species Urtica dioica. The sequence goes on along the minus strand of NC_142767.1, from coordinate 7,742,766 downwards.
GATTCAATGTGTTATTTGTCCGATTTCTGAGAAAATGGTGGCTACTCGCGTGTCTAAAATTATTCATATTCATGGAGGTAAAAATGTTGGGGTTGTGTCATCATCGGAGCCGCGTGTTTCACCTCTGAACATAATCGCTGGCGCCGCAATGTTGGAGAAGGATTGAGAAAGTCTTCAGAATCCTCAATTTTTCGAATAAGGTTCCACTCCTGTTGCGAATCAGGTTTGCCCTAATCATGATGTTTCTTCTATCGTTGCTGGGGTTATTCTATCTCTCTTGAACAAATGTTGGGGTTATGTCGTGATTCAGTGTGTTATTTGTCCGATTTCTGAGAAAATGGTGGCTACTCGCGTGTCTAAAATTATTCATATTCATGGCGGTACAAATGTTGGGGTTGTGTCGTCATCGGAGCCGCGTGTTTCACCTCTGAACATAATCGCCGGCGCCGCTATGTTGGAGAAGGATTGAGAAAGTCTTCAGAATCCTCAATTTTTCGAATAAGGTTCCGCTCCTGTTGCGAATCAGGTTTGCCCTAATCATGATGTTTCTTCTATCGTTGCTAGGGTTATTGTCTTTGAAACTGTAATGGGTCCTAAGACTAGTGATGTCGTGCCTAGTCAGGCACATGCAACACATGGGGAGGAATTCCAGAGATTCATTACCCTGATGAAGCAATTGACCCTTCTTTGAATATCTATGTGAAGAAATCCAAGAAGAAACCCTCCAAGAAGTCCTCTCGTGCGAAGAAGAAGTCTGAACAAGTGCCTCCTGTTGTTCAAGGCCCCTCTGCTCAAGAGGAAGCCTCTGTTGAAGTCAATATGGTTTTCAGCACTGCCACCCAATCTGCATCGCAAAACCCCACTAAAATTGAGCTAGTATCTTTGGTGTACCATATTCCATAATCAATTGTGCCGCACACATACTTGATTATCCTCTTGACATTAGCCAGATGGCTTTCCTTGGGATTTGCCTGATATTTAGCTTATACTCCCACTGAATAAGAGATATCCCGTCTACTTGCAGTCAAATACAATAGAATCCTAATCATTGCTTCTGTAGAGAGTCTGACCAACAAGAGCACAATTTTCATCTTTGGTGACTTTGACATAAGTGGTTGCAGGTTTTCTCTTATGAGCAGCTTTCTCTAGTTCGAACTTCTTCACCAGATTCTTGCATATTTGCTATGAGAAATGAAGATACCATCTGATTTTTGCTTGAGCTGAAGTCCAAGGAAATATGAAATTTTCCCAACCATGCTCATCTTGAATTCTTGTTGCATTTGTTCAACAATTGTCCAACCAGATTCTGTGAACTTGAACCAAACATAATATTGGAAACATAAATTTAAGCAATGATGAAGTATGACCTTGTGTGTTTCACAAAAAGAGTTTTGTCTACTCCCCCTCGAGCATAGCCATGATCAACCAAAAACACAGTCAACTTCTCATACAAGGCCCTAGGCGCATGCTTCAACCAATACATGGCCTTTTTCAGCTTGTAAACATAATAAGAAGGATGAAGATCTTCAAATCCCTTCGGTTGAGAAACAAAGACTTCTTCAGTGAGGAAGCCATTCAAAAATGAACTCTTGACTTAAAGTTCAAATGGCAAGCCAGAGCAAGTAATAGACGGATGGCTTTTAGACGTGCAACATGGGCAAAGGTATCTTTGAAATCCACACCTTCTATCTGAGAATAGCCTTGAGCAAAACCTTATACTTGGTGATGTTGCCTTTTTCATCGGATTTATTCTTGAATATCCACTTGGTGCTTATGAAATTTACATCATTGGGACCAGGAACAAGATTCCCGACACCATTTGTTTCAAATTCACCAAGTTCTTCATGCATAGCAACTACCCAGTATTAATCAAAAATAGCTTCTTTGATGTTCTTAGGCTCAATGCTAGAAATAAAACAGGAATGATTAATCATATCACGAGAATTAAGAGCAAGCTTATCTCTGGTTCTTAGTCCTTCGTGAGGATCACCAATGATAGAATAAATAGAATGATTCTTCTGGATTCTTGAGGAAGTTTGAAGGATAGGAATGCTGAGAACTTTCTGAGGGAGTTGTTTCTCATTCAAGTCTTGAACAGATTCATCATCAAATGAGCCATAAAATTTATCTTGAAGAGTTGTAGAAGGTTCTCCTTAACCAACTTTTTGAACAACCTTGAGTGGAATTGGTTGCTTCAAAAGTTAAACATTATTCATCATCTTGATCTGTGTGATCATCAATGTCTTTGATGGTGACATTAATTGAATCCATTGCAGAATGAGTGAGCTTGTTGAAGACTCTGTAAGCATGGCTTGTAGTGGAATAACTAAGAAAGATCCTTTCATCGCTCTTTGGATCTAGCTTCTGCATGTAGTCTCTATCATTCATAATATAGCACATACTTCGAAAAATATATAAGTAATTGATAAAGGCTTCTCCCCTTTCCACAATTCATAACAGGTCTTCTCAGTACCAGCACGCACAAAAACCCTGTTATTGAAGTAATAGGCTATGTTCACAACTTCAGCCCAGAACTTCAGAGGCATATTCTTTGAGTGAATCATCACTCTTGCCATCTCCTGAATAGTGCGATTCTTGCGCTTTACAATTCCATTTTGATGTGGAGTAATTAGAGATGAGAATTGATGAGTAATTCCTTGAGATTCAGAGTACTAAAAAAGGATATGTTCTCGATCTCCTTTCTATTGTCACTGCGAATGAAAGATATACCAACTTCCTTTCTCTCTGGAGTTTAGTACATAAGGTGGTGAACACTCTTTACTGAAGAATAGGGTGAATAGTCATCAACATTTACAAGCACATACTTCTTACCCCTAATACTTTCCACCTGCATATGACTCATCAAGTCCATGTGGAGTAGGTCAAGAGGTCTTATGGTGTTGATCTGAGAAGTACTTTTGTGAGCGGTCTTCATATGCCTTCCAATCTGCAATGAACACACAATATTGAGATGTCTTTTGAGTTCAGGAATCCTTCTAATAAGGCCGCCAATAGTGATTTTCTTGATGGTATTAAAGTTCAGGTGCTCTCATCCTCTTGTGCCACAGGTTCATCTCATCGGACTTGCTGATCATGCAAGTTATTCGAGAAGTTGATTGACCAACTCCTAGTAAGTAATAATTGTTGGATGGTCTCCTTCCTTCCATGACACATTTGTTGCCTTTGTAAAATACTTGACACTCTTTCCTGAGTGAACTCCACATGATGATATTGGGACTGATACGTCCGGGTGAAAAAAAATCCACTATATCATAAACTTTGATCAAAGCAGTGATCCAAAAATTGTAAGCACCAAGAGCTAGTTGTCGATGAAGATCTCTAAAACAGAGAGACTAGCTCAAGGTTAAGGCGACTTGAATTTTCCTAACAAGAGAGAATGACCAAATTCGACTCACAATGAATTTTAATAGGTCAGTCCACAAATCTCCCACGAATCACACATAATCAAAAACCAAATATCCGATAATATATATCCAATATATTCTAAAAAGAAAACTATAAAATTTCATGTTTTGTTCGCACGAGCGGAGAATGTACCATAAGTAACCCGGGTCTTGAACAACTTCTTGCAGCTTCGCTCGAACAATCTTAACAAAATTGTTTTGCCAAACTAATCTTGCCACATAGGTTCCAACATGGTGGATGCGTGGGAGTCTCAGTGTCCACATGGTTGTGTCTACATGCTCGGCGGCGTGTCTACACCAATAGATCCAACTTTCTTCAAACTCTTGGAGGTTCGTTCTTAGTTTAAAATTTTAACCACATTTTATTTTACATTTGACATTATTATATTTGTTGTGTTGTTCATTTTTATCTTTGATGATAGATTAAGCATTTTGCATAGCTCCCTCGTAGAATTTCTAAATAATCTAAAAATTTGTCCATTTGATATTTACTTTTGAGATTATCTTGGTTTTAGAATATCGGGTTCGCTCATCACGTGTAGATTTTTATATGAAAGAACCAATGTCGCTCTAGATAATTTTTTATACATTATTGATATTCTCGATGAGCCTAATTTTTCTCGAGATCAAACTTATCTCATATTCAGATTTCCAAGGTCTACGTTGGCGAAAGTACCTTTCCCTCATATCTAATTGCATTTCGTAATATTAATATAAAAAAACCAAATTATGTGAATTGGATTCAAGAGTACAATACTTCTACAAGAAACATCTCGGACTTTTATTTGATTCTTGTGATATTATTGGTTTGATCATTGCCTCTAAAAAAGCCTTAGAGATTTACTCAAGTATCTGAAAGACGAAAAAAAAAAGAAGAAAGTAAGTATATGATCAAAATATTTTAGCTTAGCCCTGACTTCCGATATCTCAAAAACGAATGAAATATATTAGCGTCCTAGTACATCACAAAGACATTTTGAATTTAAACAAGAGAGATCATACTTTTAATAAGTAATATTTTATGCAATTTGGGGGGTTTTTTGAAGTTATTTTATTATGATAAAATAAATTATTGGATTAAATTATTAGAATATTTTAATAAACATACAAAATTTTAGTCACGTTCTTGAAACTTAGAAAATAAAAATTAGAAAGTTGCATTATTTTTCTTTTTGTTAAACAACATTATTATAAATCTTCATTCATAATAAATAGTTATATTTTCTAAGTAATCAGAGAGCTCAAATGATCAAATATTTGTTATTGTTTTTGTATCTAGCGTAATACAATAATTTAACTTGTTTTTTGTTGCCAATATCACATAATACAATATACTAGTATTACTGCGATTTTACAGATAACAATAACGATACACGTGACGGTGTGAGGCTTGTCACATATGTCGCTTCACGTCGTCAAGTTTGCTTGTCTACGGTAGTCTCGAAAAGAGCGTAACGTTAAAGGGTAAACCTGAAATGCCAAGATCTTGAGAGGATCCTCAGAATTGCGGTGAGGATGATGAGTAGGTTTCGGCGTCCCCGAGAAGTCTGTGAGATGAAGGGTGAGTTTGAAATACCACGATTCTCAAAGGTCCTTGGAAAATACGACTGAGGTGGTGGTGATTAGTGTTGGTCGTGGTCTTTCATTTTGTTATTAGTCGGGTCTCCGATCTATGTTATCTAAACGAGATAAGAAGAAAGTGATCTATCGGAGTACACTGGATTTTCTCTCGATGCACGCTCTGACGCTCAATATTAATCTGAGTGAAAATGATGTGAAACGTATAAATTTTTTCTCTTGAATTTTAGTGTGTGAGAGAGAGTGAGCGAGTGAATGTATATTTTGGTAGAATTTTGTCTTAGTGAGAATTCACTTACTTCAAATGATGTTTAGGGTGAAATTTATAGACTTAGTGTTGGGATGTCATTGTAAAAACACAAGGAAGAGCATGGGGGTAAGATTCTTTGCTGTATCCGACCAGGCAAGGTCGTCGCTTCGTCGATGTGCTTGGCTCGAGTGATGCTCCTGGCTTGGGACAAGCAAGGTTGGTGGCTCGCTGATGAGGGAAGTATCTCGGTCGCAGGGTTATATGTGTGTTTCGTGCGCGTTAAGCTCTTATTTTCCGGGTATTTTTGATGGTTTTAGAGTGATTATGATGATTTATAAGTTCAAAGGAGTAAATGAGCATCTATAAGCTGTTGGGAGTCATTTTCCGACAAAATGAAAAATCAGAGTCAAAATGGAGCACGAGACGCGAATGGACAAAATTCTAAGACTCTGCACGCCGCGTACTTCCCTTCGCACACCGAGTGGAGTGTGCAATCAATCTCCGATTAATATGCGCTTTCCGTGCACTACTCCCATTTTCAACCTCGCGCCGCGTGCTACCCTCTACGCGCCACGTGAGGCTTGTGCACCTTCTCCGAACAATATGCGCGCTCGGCGCATTTCTCGAAAGCTTCGAAGCGCACCGCGCACACCTTTCTTTGGGCCATGTAGTTGCCCCATGCGCTGCGATCCTCTTTCTACGCCCTGAGAGGTCTCGTCAGGCAAAACATAAAATTAACGATTTTTTAATCATTTTGAGTCGTATGATCAATTGTAATGACCCTGATCACTCCGAAAACGAGCAGAAAACCTATATAATCAACTCTTGTAACCTAAAAACATATTTTAACTTTTATTTTAGTTTGACAACCGGAGAAAAGGCAACCGGAGAAGAAGAACACCGTTCGTCGCGATTGACAACCTCGGATCAATGTTTTTCCTTCTATCTCTATTCCTTGGAACTCCCTTTTATTTATGCTTTCTTTTAATTTAGTTTTCATAATTTGTTTTAGTTTATTTTGTGTTCTGTACCTCTCGACATCATGAGCTAATCCCCTTAAAGGCTATGGTGTAGCGAGTCTTGAATATGGTTATGGATTCAAATTCACTTTACTAAAGTATTTACTTGTTCTATATTACTTTGCTTAATTCAATTCTGTTCTTAAGGCTTGAATGTGATTAGCTACCTCGTCCATACATTTTATATTGACTTGATGCTTGAGAAAGATTGGGTGGATTGTGTTTTTGAATTGAATTATTGCAATATATTCCTATGCTAGAGATAGCTAGGCTGTTACTAAGTCGTTTAAACATTTTTGTGTTTAATGCTTGACTTGTTTTATGAATTGAGATCGAGAGATAAAATTTCGGCATATATGATATTATTATTGTGAACGTGACTAGCAAAGTATGAATGTTTAAATCGTGCATTATTTATGTGAATTTAAACCATCGAATAGACTTGTGCAACCGTAGTCATTACCTTCGCATAATCGTAAAACCATTTTCTTTTTGCTTCCTTTATTTCTTAAATTAGTGATAATACTTCATCTCCATCTTTTAAGTTCAATTCGGTTCTAGTTAATTAAATTATTGATTAAGTTAAGTCCTCGTGGGTACAACATCCTTATTTACAATTCTATATTACTTGGGCGACACGTGCACTTGCGTTCGAAAATATCGCAACACAGAGCTAGCAGGGCGCTTCGCTTAGACGAGGCTCAAGTGAGGATGGGGCCTTGGCCGGGCGGGGCCTACGGTTTGTTCGGGTAGTTAGGCTTGGACCTGCTTTGTAGGGCTAAGTAGTTGGTTCCCTCTAGTTTATGATATCGTTTTCATTGTTGGACCGATGTTTTTTTTTTTTTTTTTTTTTTTTTTTACCTCAGAATATCGTGTTTCTCGTCAGAAAATGACGATGTAACAATTAGTGTTTTCTTCTTCCTATTGCAGAAGTTAGGAATGCTAAGTAGCCCAATAAATTGGGTCTACAACAAATAAAAGCTAATACAATTTTTTTTCCAGCAAAATATAAAGAAGTCAATATTTAATACATCAACACTAAACTGACCTATTTATTTAGGAGGAAATCCTCTACCAATAGATACTGCGCATTGTATTTTATGAAGTTGTTAATGTTAGCTTTAATCTCTCCCAAAAAATGTTTTCTCCTAAGAGAGCTAAAGGATAAAATTCTCAAAAGAAATACGAGCATCATAATTAGCCATACGTAAGAGCCACATGATCAATAATTGTATATTTTGTATCCAATCCGAATTTTTAAATTGTAGACTCGTTCGTAGAGTCTCTTATCTAATACACTTGCATGAAAAATTTACCTTAAGACTAACCAAAACATTGGAACAACAATATAATAAAAGAAAACGGCGAGTATAAAAATTAGAATATAACAATTGAGTAGAAGACTAGAAAAAGGAAAAGATTCCAAATAATAGAGCATAAATAAAGTGATAGAGGTTAGGTACCAAGGACTCATTTATTATTCTATTTGAGTGGTAGGCTCTAAATTATGGCTCTTTTATAATGAAACTTTGTTCACTAGGGGTGGCATTGGGGGATTGAATTAAACAAGACTTGTCCAAATCAACGCCTTGCCATTTTCATCAAAGAAATCAGGAGGAATGCAATGTATAAATAGTCAATTGCTTATTTGATTAAGAAGATAATTATTTTAAGGAGGAAAAAAAGGGTTGCAATATCCAAGCAAGAAGGAAGGCAAGAATTTTAAAATGTTCTTCTAAAGAGGCAAATTTTGATAAGAAAATATTAAAAATAATCCTAGTCATGCAAATAATTCCTCTTATTCATGTGATGGCAATGAGGAAAGAACTTACTTACACGTAATAGAGTCTACGGATTACAGCATCAAATATTATGTTGTCCTCTCATAATCTATGAAAATAAAGAGACGACCATTAAATTATGAGCGCAGTAGGGATCTAGAAAAATTGAAACGTAAAATTTGCAATGTAGACATAGTTTAATTAATTTATGGTAATTAGTCATTGCATATTAGTCTTTTACCCAAATACCTTTAATTATCTATTTTAAGAAATTAAAAAAATTAAGAAAGCAGAATAATTAGAATTTCACAAATTAAGTAACTGTTTTCCTAAGACACACAATTAATTATAACTCCAATTTTTTAAAAAACTTGTCACTCTTTATTTAAAAAAAAAATCGAGAAGAAACATAAAAAATAGCCAAAGAAGGTGAAGATGAATATTAACAAATATTAACGATTATTAACGGATATTAACGACTATTAACTGCACAATTTTGAATACAAACCCAGAAATCTATTAACATTTATTAACGATTATTAATTTTGCAATTTTGAATACAAACTCAGAAACCCAAAACTCTATTAAGAGTTATTATCGACTATTAACTGAATGCGATTCAGAAGAAAAAAAAAATTATGTTGATGATCTTTCCCTATCTTCAAACCCTAATCTCAGCCCCAATATTCGATTGTGAGTCCTACAACAAGAAATTAACGCAAAATAAAAAGGAAATAAAAAGGAACACGAAAATCCGAGCCGAACACAAAATTTCAGATGATATTGAAGAAGATGAACGAAGATTTAAGAAGAACGAAGAAGAATTACGAATGAGAGAGGCAGAAGTCATGCATTCACACGGTGCTCCGGCGACTTGAAGAACCATTATGACACCCACCCACCATCACGTGCCTCTCTTTCCCTCGCACGTCTCTCTCTCTGCGATTTTCTAAGGTTTTTTTTTCCTCTTATTTCACACATTGTGGGGAGGTAGAGAAATAACAAAAAAAAAGAGAGAAAGAGAGAGGAGAGAAAAAAAAAGATCATATTAATTAGGGGGATTTGATATAATAAATTAGGTATTTTTTAATTTCGAAGTTCTTTTTTAATCCTAAAGTAGTAAGGGTAATACGGGTATTTAATTCTAATAAGGGTAATACGGTATAAAAACACTTGCCACTCAGACTGATGGCTATTTAAAAAAAACGTTGGTGAAAATGAAATTCACACGTTTCAAGTGGCTTACTTCGTAACAATTCTCTTAAATTGTTGTTAGTATAATGTCACAAGCCAAGTGACAAAAGGGCGATTTTAAAATCCAACTTTTAAACCCCATTAATTGAAGAAAATGGCATATACATACATACATATATATATATATATATATATACGATTTTTTTTTTCTTAAGTATATCTGAATGGTTGGATTGATATCCAGCGGGGGCCCAGATTAATCTACAACCGAAAACGGATATTGTCACTGGTGGAACATAAATTTTCACTTCCATATATACGAATTTTTCGGTCATTAGTGAGATTCCTTTCACTTCCATATCTATGCATTCTCTTTTTATTAAACAGTTTTTATTGATTTACTGTTCTACCATTTTTTAATTCGTTTTTGTAATCATCACTTATATTTTTGTTTGTTTATAAATAAAAGTATTATGCATTTTAAAATGAAATCAATGTGTATAATTACTAGTTTGTTTGTTTACAAACGAAACTGTTGTTTTTATAAAGAACATAATTTGTGTAAATTTATTTTTACTTGGGCAGCTGTATTGGCACAATGAAACATGAGAATTTCATATTAGGCATGATTTTATTACGAACATAATTTGTGTACATTTTTTTTTATTAGGCAGCTGTATAGGCGGAGCCGTCTTAATGAATTTGGGGGCTTTGGGCAAGCGGCAAAAAAAAAAAAAACTTTTTTATAATTATATTTAGATTAATTAAAGAAAATAACACTCTACTAATATGTATATGTTAATAAAAATTTGAACAATAAAAACACATACAAAATCAATAAAATAAAGATAACAAAGAAATAGATATCACAAGAATTAAAGAAAAATAAAACTATATTATGTTCAAGATAAATTAATATAGAACTTTTTTTTTTGTTGGATATCTCTCTTGACTTTTTTTTTTCAATTTCAATCACCTTTTTATTTTGGACTTTTGAGTATTGTAAAATCAATTGAATTAAAAAGATATAAATAAGTGAACAAAATACAATATTAATCTTATAAAAAATTACTAGAATGCTACAATTTTTTTTAACTTTTTATATCATATTTGCAGCTTCATAAATACTAAATATTTGGTTTTAAATTGGACTACCCAGCCCCAATAAACTAAAGAGGAAAATTTCATAACTAACTTAAAACATGCGTCACTTTTCATATTTCACTCATATTTTCAAAATATTTCACTAGTAACCGTTTCTCTTTTTTTTTTTTTTTTTTTTTTTTTTTTTTACAAAAACGCCCTCATGTTTAAGAAATTTAATCAACAATTATTGAAATTTGATCACCAATTATAATAATATGGTCAACACCTAATGAAATCCGATTAACTGTTATTGAAATATGGTTAAATATTATTGAAATCTTACTAAAAGTTATTGAAATCAATACTTATTGAAATATGGTCCACTACTGAAATCTGATTAATTGTTATTGAAATCTGGTTAACTATTATTAAAATCGGATTAACTGTCATTGAAATCTGGTTAACCGTTATTGAAAACAATTATTTATGAAAATTAGAAAGTTCAGTGATTAGTATTGAAAATAGTTAAAAAAACAGTTACTTTCCACTATTTCCTCTAACCTGAAGAGACCTAAACTGAATGGTATGGGCGTAATTTTGGCTTAAAATTTGCACTACCTAGCACTTATAAACTAAAATGGTATGGGAGTACTTTAGTGATAGTTGGGCATGCCTTGCTGAATGGTATGGGTCAAATATAAGGCTTGTCTAACATGGGATTTATACACTGAATGCGTATGCCTTGCTTTTACTGGCATTGGGCTGGGCTTGTGTTAGGCCCAATGAAATATGTGAATTTCATATGAGATTATTCCTAAATTATGACATCCTCAATACTTTAGGATCAAAATCAAATAAGTCAAAATTAATTCAAAATATGACTTCCATATATGTGTTGGTACAAAAATAACCTTAATAAAACATCCCTTTTTTTTAATTTTGTTATTTACTTAATGGTCACAAAAACAAAGTAAGAGATCATTTTTCGTTTGATAGGTGAACTTAAAAAAAATTTGAAATTTTGAAAATCTGAAAAAAAATGGTTTGAAAATTTTGAAAATTCGTTTGAAGATATATTGACATTTTTTTATTTTTTATTGGCATGAATGTCAATAAATTTTCAAACGATTCTATAAATTTGTTTGAAGATTTATTAATAAAGTTTTCAATTAATTTTATGCATGTCAGCAGACCAAATTCTTTGAAGATTTATTGTCATCTAGAAAATTTATTGACATCGATGTCAATAAATTTTCAAAGAATTTCCTAAAATTGTTTGAAGATTTATTGACATTGATGTCAATAAAAAGACAAAATGTCAATAAATCTTCAAACGAATTTCCAGATTCTTGAAACTTTTTTTTTTTTTTCCAAAGTTATCAGTTGCATCCGAAACACGTTGATATGGACATAAATCTCATTCTCTCTCTCTCTCTATCTCTCTCCCTCTCACCAAAAGTCAAACCTTAAAGTTAATATAATGACAAATAAACCGAAATCATCACCGGTAAATGGAGAGAGGCTCGAAACGAGATTGATTTTGGATGTGTAGTTGCTGATTTTCGTTTGGTTTTCTTGAATATATATTTTTTATTCAGAGTTTTCAGGTTTAAAAAAAAAATCGTAATGTCGACAATGTCAATAAATCAAGTAGATTATTGACAATCATGTAAACAAACTAGAAAGACGAAATATGAAAGAAAAATGATATTTCAATGATGGTAGTTTTGTACTAAGAAATATAAATAAGACATACTTTTGGATTAATTTTGACATATTTGATTTTGGTCCAAAAGTATTGAGGAGATCATAATTTAGGAATAATCACATTTCATATTAGTCATGTTTTGTTAATAATTGGTAAATAGCTAACAACGTTTATTAACAAACAATAATTGACTTATTTGTCCCAATTACTCATGCATTTCACTTTTCTATTTAAAAATGCATTTAAATTCAATGAAATATTAATATGTTATTCTCCCACCATTTTTGTTGATTATTATTTTAATTTTTTTTATTTCAAGTCTTTCAGATTTTCTTATAGCCCTTTTCAGTTTCATAAGTATTTTTTGTTCGTATATGCTATCATCGACTATTTATAGTTATTTGCATAATTAATGTGGGCTATTCGTGCGTATTTCTTATTAACTGTTATTTATAATTATTATCATCATATGACAATAGTTAAAAATCGTCGTTAATATATATTACATACATAAAAATGAAAATAAATGAAGAACGAAAATGTAAACAACTTTGAATTCCACCTCGACACGGTTCCGCTCCGTTGTGTTGAGACTGAAACGAAGTCAGCTGCCACGTCAACGCATGAGTCAGAGTTAGTTAGCTAAGTCTGTTAGAGTTTGTTAGCTATTGAATCAATGTATTTATACTCAATTCATCATTGTAATAATCAGTAAGTGAAATAAAAAAAATTCATCAGATTCAGTTGAGGCTTTCTCTCTAAATCCAAACTCTCTCTCTCTCTCTCTCTCTCTCTCTCTCTCTCTCTCTCTCTCTCTCTCTGCTTCAATTTATATCTTGGTATCAGAGCTACGTTAATGGCGTTCGAAGGTGTTTCGTCTTCATCGTCATCACAGTTGAACGATCCTCTCAGATCTGGATCTGTATCACAATTTGCTCCAACTCTCAACACCGCGATCTCGGTGAAGCTCGACAAGGAGAACTACTCCGTCTGGCGGTCACATGCGCTTTTGGCGATTATCGGTCACAACTTGCAAGGTTTTATTTATGGAACCAAAGTGTGTCCACCGGAATTCATCAAGACGATCAACAGTGATGGAATTGCTGTGAAAATCAGCAATCCAGAATTTCTTCAATGAAATCGAGAAGATCTACTCCTTCTTAATTGGCTTCTGTCTTCACTCTCCACCACAATCCTTCACTCAATCACTCGCGTGCGTACCTCTCATGGAGTCTGGAATGCGCTTGAACGGCGATTTGCTGTTCATTCGAAAGCGAGATTGATGCCTCTGAGGATTCAATTGCAGTCAACAAAGAAAGGTTCGCTCTCAATCGCAGATTACTTTGCAAAGATAGAGTCAATTGCCGATTCAATTTTCCTAGCTGGAGCCGAAATCTCTGAAGAAGACCTAATTGCTGCGATCCTCATGGGACTCCCGTCAGAATATGACGTCATCGCTATGGTGAGCAATTCTCTACGCACAAATGAGTCTCATGCTTGTGAACTCTCAGTTCAAGAAGTCCTGGCGATGGCCTTGTCTCAAGAGACGAGGATTGAGCAACTCAACTCTGTTTCTGAGATTGAGATTCAAGGAGCCAGTGCCAATTACTCATCGGAGACGCGAGGAAGAGGAAGAGCTCGAGGAAGATCGAACATAGGAAGATCTAATGGTGGAAGACACTCCAACTCAAGACCTACTTGCCAGATCTGTGGCAAACAAGGTCACACGGCAATGGCGTGCTGGCACCGACTCGATGAGACCTATTAGAGTACGAATGTCTCCAACAACTCTTCTCCAGTGACTTAACAGTCAAAGTCTCCTTCAGCGTCAGCCTACTTTGCCGGACCTGAGACGCTCGTGGATCCAGCCTGGTACGCAGATTCGGATGCAACCAACCATGTCACGTCGCAGATGGAGAACCTGCAGCTAAGCTCGGAATACAAGGGCAAAGAAAAGCTCATGGTCGGCAATGGTAAGTGTCTGAATATCACTCACATTGGATCAACTGGTCTTTACAAAAATTCAAAACCTGTCCTACAATTAAAACAGATTCTTAGAGTACCTAAAATTAAAAAGAACCTTGTTAGTATCTCTAAACTCACAACTGATAATGATGTTTTTTGTTGAATTTCATCGTGATTGCTGCTTGGTAAAGGACAAACACACAGGTGTGGTTCTTCTTCAAGGGAGAATTGAAAATGGCTTGTATTGTCTGTCAAAATCTACTAAAAAACCTGCCTGCTTTCATTGTGGAAATGTAGAGTCTTTACCTGAACCTGTTGTAGCATCACAGAGTGTATCTAGCTGTAATGTCTTCAATACCTCTGAGTCAAATTCTTGTTGTTTTTCTGTATCTGTATTTGATTGATTCAGTCTTTGGCACAGACGTTTATGTCATGCCTCGAATAAGACAGTTGCTCATGTACTGAAACAGTGTAAAATTCTCTGGTCAATACAAAATAACACAGATTTTTGTGATGCGTGTCAACATGGAAAAAGCCATTCTTTACCTTTCAATGCAGCTCAAATACATACAACAAAACCACTTGAACTTGTCTATACTGATTTGTGGGGACCCTCACCGGTTTCATCGTCTCATGGATATAGATACTACATCTTGTTTGTGGATGATTTTACACGATTCTGTTGGATTTACCCCTTAAAAGTTAAGTTAGAAGCTTTAGTCATTTTCAAAAACTTCAAAAAATACGTTGAAAAATCCCTAAAAACAAAAATTTGCTCTCTCCAAAGCGATTGGGGAGGAGAGTATAGGTCTTTTACTTCCTTCCTAACTGAGCATGACATAAGTTTTAGGCATCCTTGTCCTCATGTACACGGTCAAAATGGGAGAGTAGAAAGAAAACATAGGCATGTGGTAGAGCTTGGTCTAAGTATGCTTGCTCAGTCAAAAATGTCTTTGTCTTTTTGGTGGGATTCATTTGCCTCATCTGTTCTTGTCATAAACACTTTACCTACCCCAGTCCTACAAGGTCACAACCCATTTCAAAAATTGTTTCATAGGCAACCAGATTATAAATTTCTCAGAGTTTTTGGTTGCTCAGTTTATCCACATCTAAGGTCTTACAATAATCACAAGCTTCATTTCAGATACACAAAAAGTCTCTTCATAGGTTATAGTCCAAATCACAAGGGTTACAAATGTCTTCACTCGTCAGGCAGAGTTTACATAACAAGAAATGTTGTGTTCAATGAACAAGAGTTCCCTTTTGAGACCCTATTTTCAAACAAAATGTCACAAAAAGTTGATGTCATTCCCACTGTCGTTTCGTTGAGTCAAACCAGTTTTCCTACTTGCCATTCTTGGTTCTCACCAGCTACAGGTGATCATGATAATTCAACAACTAATATGTCTCAGCAGGGTAACACAGACTCCAACAACCAAGCTCCTAACTCCTCCAACACATCATATGATCAGGAAACCACAAACATTTCTATCCCTATACAACCATCAGCCACACAAAACAATACAAATGCCTCAATTCCCATCTCACACACCAATGAAATCCTTGCACAACCATAGTCTCGGTTAACACTAACCAATCACAACTAGCCTCTCCAATTACACTACCTCTTAGGATCATACAACACCACCCGATGCAAACCAGGTCTAAATCAGGGATCTTCAAACCCAAAGCCCATCTAGCCACAAAACACCCTCTCCAAATTGACCCCGGACCAGGTGAACCTGTGAGTGTTGTGCAGGCTCTTGCAGATTCAAAGTGGAGAAACGCCATGGAGTCCGAGCTACAAGCCTTACACCATAATCACACATGGTCACTTGTACCACACACCAACCAAAAGAATGTCATCGGCAACAAATAGGTCTTCAAACTGAAGTACAACTCCGATGGATCTCTACAACGCCACAAAGCCCGACTTGTAGCGAAAGGCTTTGCACAAGAACCTGGTGTTGACTTCTCAGAGACCTACAGCCCTGTGGTTAAGCCGTGCACGGTTCGAGTTGTGCTTACTTTGGCAGTGTTCAAAGGCTGGAATGTTGCTCAGTTAGACGTCAACAACGCGTTTCTAAATGGGCTATTAACATAAGATGTTTTCATGCTTAAACCAGACGGCTTCACAGACTCATCACATCTGCAAGCTGCGTTGAGCGTTGTATGGACTGAAACAAGCGCCTCGGGCATGGTTTGAACACCTCATATTGGCCTTAGTCAAATGGGGATTTGTTAATGCCAAGTCAGATATCTCCCTGTTCATCTACGACAAAGGAGGAGTCTATATTCTTCTACTGGTGTATGTAGACGATATACTAGTTACCGGAAGTGATGACAAGATGATCAGTCGCCTCATCACAGATCTTAACGCTCAGTTTTCCCTAAAACAGCTAGGATCACTACATTACTTCCTGGGGATTGAAGCTTATAGAGATAAAATCGGTCTCTACCTTACACAGTCTAAATACATTGCTGATTTGCTCCTTAAGATGAACATGACTGGTGCCAAGCCGTACTCCAGTCCAGCTGCACCAAATCAAGCTTTGTCCAAGGAAGTGGGGGAAGCAATGGAATAGCCTTACCTGTACAGAAGCTTGATTGGAGCATTACCATATCTTACCATCACAAGGCCTGACATAGCCTTTATTTTGAATAGACTGAGTCAATTTCTGCAAAATCCTACCAACATTCATTGGCTTGCTGCAAAAAGAGTACTGAGATACCTTAAGGGTTCAATCAAAGATGACATAACATTCAAGCCGTCCAAGCATCTCACACTGACTAGCTTTGCAAATGCAGACTGGGCCAGCAACTTGGATGACAGGAGGTCCACAAGTGCATACTGTGTGTATTTTGCAAACTGCCTCATTTCATGGAGCTCTAGAAAGCAAGCAGTGGTGGCCAGGTCAAGTACAGAAGCTGAGTATAGGTCACTAGCCCACGTAGCTGCAGAGTTGACTTGGATAAAGTCGTTACTTGGAGAAATGAAGATCAGTCTACAGAATCCACCAACAATTTGGTGTGACAACTTATGAGCAGCTGCGATGGCCTCCAATCCAGTCTATCATGCTAGAACAAAACATATTGAAATCGACTTACACTTTGTGAGAGACATGGTAGCTCAAAAACAAGTTGAGATTCGATATGTTCCTACTGTAGATCAGATTGCAGATGCTCTAACCAAAAGTCTGTTGGTGACAAGGTTTCTAAGGCTCAAAGACAAGCTACATGTCAAGACCTCCCCATCTAGCTTGAGATGGGGTGTTGAGACTGAAACGAAGTCAGCTGCCACGTCAGCGCATGAGTCAGAGTTAGTTAGCTAAGTCCGTTAGAGTTTGTTAGCTATTGAATCAATTTATTTATACTCAATTCATCACTGTAATAATCAGTATGTGAAATAAAACAAATTCATCAGATTCAGTTGAGGCTTTCTCTCTGAATCCAAACACTTTCTCTATCTCTCTGCTTCAATTTCTATCTCGTTGCAATACACCACAATACCTGCAATAATTATCAATTACTACCTGGTATTAACACCACCACGTCTATTGTGTCATTGTCGCCAAAGGAAGAGAGAGAGCCGTTAATTTTATTCAAAATTTCATCGTGAATATGCTATAATAACCAATACCTACTAATTAGGAAACAAATCTATAATTGTAATTATTAAATCCAATCCAAATATTTTTTAAATCTTTGATCTACAAACATCAGTAGATTAACCCCTAGATATACAAACAAACAAAGCATTAATATGATAAATTAAGAAGCTCTAGAGACAAATTTAATGTACTAGATACAACAAACAAAGCTACAATTAATAAGAAATAACCCATTTTCTGCGAAAATGAACAAACCAATCGCAAGAAAAAAAAAATTAAACGAAGCATTCAGATCTAAAAATAAAAAAAGCCCTATTACAAAAAAATGGTATTGGGAGTTTGACTTCGAATTGAGCACCACTCGTGTCTTTGTTTCCCTTCCGCATTCGAGCTCCACAAGAAAAAGAGAAAGAAATTCCAATCCTAATATCCATCAAAAGTTTGTACGACAGTTACATAAATGTCATGTAAGGTATAAATTTTAACGTTGCACGATTGATAAATTATGTGTCGTACAAATCATCAAAGTCTCGTTTTTGCGGCGGCCTGAACAATTTTCGCCGTGGTGAAGTGGTTTGCACGTCAAGTTTCTAGAAACAGTCGTGCAACCTATGTCGTGCAAGTCAGTATTTGTAATAGTGCATAGAGAGCATATCTTTATCATGTCAAACCAAAAAAGTTAAAATCCATCATTAACCAAATACACCAACTTATACACATGTAAAAATCAAATGTTGGAAAACCCAATCACTCAAATTATAAACAAAGAAATAACTAAGAAATTTACATTTTGACCTTCGCACACTCAACTTGCCTCTTAGTTTTTGTATAACTCTGCAATTGGTTTGAGTTATACTCATTTTTACTATGATATGTATTTACTGAAGAAGGAAAATTCATTGCATATACCAAGAAAATTCATTCGTATAGTCTGTGGACTATTTTGTATACTAGCCCAATTAGCTCACTAATATTAGGAAAATAGCCGAAGTTCTCTTAAGTTAAGGGAATAGCCCAACTAACCTAAACTACCTAAATTACCCCCATAGGCGGAATCTCCCGCGCCAGAGCTGCCTCTCGGAGATCTCGTACACCAGGTTCATCATCAGAGGCAGAGTGAAGAACAGGTTCACATGCATACACAGAATCACCAGAGTACTCACGAATCCGGGGCCCAAGTTCGCAGTTATAATGCCTTGATCATCTCTTCCCCGAAGGCGGAGTAGCCCAAGAGCCCAAAGCCGCCGTACATTACGGTGATGAACGCAATGGTCATGGCTAAGATGGTCCCGAACTTGCTCTTGTCTTTGATCTTCGACTCCAGAGGCAGAACCATTCC
This sequence comes from Urtica dioica subsp. dioica, assembly GCF_054948205.1. Taxonomy (NCBI): domain Eukaryota; kingdom Viridiplantae; phylum Streptophyta; class Magnoliopsida; order Rosales; family Urticaceae; genus Urtica; species Urtica dioica. Next base: position 7,723,810 of record NC_142767.1, on the reverse strand, counting down.
AAACCAGAAGATTCCGGAGCTGAAGGAGTGAGCGAGCTCGAGACGCGGCTCCAGATCGGGTACGTGGACGCCAAGCATAGGGCGTTGGACATGATCGTGGAGGCCAATGAGGGAGGACGAGAAGCGCGTGACGGAGGTGATCGGCAGGAGCAGTGTGGCGGCGCTCGTTAGCCTCCTCTTGTCCTCGCCGCCGCTGATGGTCAGGGAGAAGGCCGTAGCGGTGATATGCTCTCTGGCGGAGTCCGGCGGGTGCAAACCAGTTAATTAATTAACTGACTGAATTGAGTTAGGTTAATTAATTAACTGATTGGTTTAATTAAGAATTAGCTTAGATTCTGATTTTTTTTTATCAGTAAAGTTAATTTACTAACTGACTGAATTAGGAATTAGGTTAATTAATTGAATGCTTTGAATATGAATTGACTTAAGTTCTGATTTTTGTAAATTTTTTGTGAATTTTCAATCCAGACATTCAGTTAATTAATTAACCTTACTCAATTTAGTCTGTTAATTAATTAATTGATTCGCGAAGGGTATAATTGTCTGCTAAGAAAAAATGAGCTATTTTCTTAATTAAATGAAACTCGGGCTATTCCCCTAATAAGAAGTGTAAAATGGACTAGTGACAACAAATTTCACTATATATAATATGATATAATATCGTCTTTAATTGGATCGTAATCGTGCTATTTCTCGTAATTGTTCATGCTCCAAAGTTGATAAACTTAACTATGGAAATTACTAAAATTAGCTTCGGAAATAAATGAACTTATTATAAATTTGTGAAAGAAATGGTTATTATAGATTGGCATATTGTTTCTGAAATTCTTTCTATATAAGTTAATAAATTAATTTTGAAGATCAATAAGATTAGCTAACATAGTTTAAGAAATATAATTCAGAAGTTAAAAAATTTAGCTTCAAATTTTATTTTATTTTTTTGACGCAAACTTCAAAAGTTGGAAATCGAAAGCTATTCCTGCCATAGAGACCATTCACAATACCTTGAAAATCATCTAAAAACTTCGTTAAGATGGATTTAAAACTTATTGAAATTATTCCAAAATCTAAGTAATTATTTAAATGTTAAGCAATATACTAATTTTAAAAATTATGCATTTATACATATGTATCATTACATCTACAATAGTTTTACAATTAAATAAAAGCTGTGTAATCAAAATCTAAGACACATTTTTTTTTCTTCTTATTTTAATTATCAATCTTCCCCAAATTATTTATAGTCATAAATTTTGAAAGATGGCCAAGTCATCCAAGCTACTTGTGTAATTTCTTGGATATTTATTTCTAGACTAACTCACACTGCTGTGCGCATCACTGATATTAAAAATATTAAATTCGGTAAGTCTCTTCCACGACATAGCAACTAGAAACAACGAAATTCGTAAAAAAACGACAAAAAAGAAAAATAGCGAGAATTGACAAAAAAAAAATGACGAAACAAAAAAAATGCCTTTTTGACGGCTGCAAGTGTCCAGGCAGCCAATTTTTAAGCGAAAATTGATGATTCTTGCTATCGATTTAACTGATTTTCAGTTTTAAAAAAAAATTTAAATTTTTTCAATCACTTTGATATTTTAGCTCATTTTACTCAAATCTTTCTTCACCCACAAGTATAATTATATTTTAAAAAGAATATATGAAGTAGTCGAATGGTGGTATACCATCAATTAAGAATGAAGATAAGGGTATTTCCTATATGACTCTTAGTTCATTTTTATCTACTTTATGAGGTGACGAAGAGTCGTAAACTTCTTTATGACGAGATACGGACTATGAGTTGGAAGATTTTTTCCCGTTTGACTCATGTATGATCATATAGTCCGACCATAAATCGTGGATTATGAGTGTCGATCCATAAAGAGACACTAACATTGTCTAATATTAATCAACACTATAATTCCATGAACCAGCATTTTACCACAAAGTAAGATCCCAACTGTTTCCTCTAACTTTTCTCTATAATCTTAATGGTAAGTCTATCATAATTTCACTTTCATTTTTATCCCGGAACTCACTATTAGTATTTTCTTGAAGACAATATTTCAGATAATGATGGACCATAATCTTTTGTTTTGCTTAGGCACTCTGGAAAGATGATTAGAAAATTTGGTAGTTATATAAAGTATAGATAATATACTTTTAAGAGACAAAGTAAAGTGCTTGTGGTCAAGACTCGAGAGGAATAAATAAATGATATCCTAATATTTGGTCATAAATATGATTTACACTTTCACCTGATTATTATTAAAGGTATGGGCATACCGACCGGTTAAAACTAATTGGTTGATTAATTTACATTTTAACCGATTAAAATGAACCAAATAGTTAATTTAAGAAAATTATAAATAACTAATCCACTTAAAACATACTAATTTCATTTTAGCTAATGTTTAGTTAATAATTGAAAATTAGCCAAATTGATTATGTGGCAAGTGAGCTACTTATTTTGTACCGAATATACCTTTACTAGTTAGCTAATTAAATTTATTTTCGGAATAAAAATTATCATTATTCTTTAAATTCTTAAATTATAGGATCTGTATTTATTATGAACTAAAAATAAACTCAAACAAAAAAATAAAATAAACGGAGAGGATAGAAAGAGAAACAGAGAAGAAATTGTAATTCATGATTGTAACAGTTCTTCTCCAAAAGGTTATTCCTTTGCATTCCAGACCTCATCATCGATAGCAGAAGGTTATTCCTTCCCACCCATTATTCTTATTTAGTCTAGTAATTCTCTCGGTGCTCAATGCACGCATATACATAAGGATTGTTTTTAATTCTCTTTTCTTTACTAATCACACACTATTAAGTGTTTCAATATCTCTCTCTCTCTCTCTCTCTCTCTCTCTCTCTTAATTGTGTGTTTGAGTTTTTATTTTATTTTTGGTTCTCTGAGTTTTTTGGACATGACCATGAATGTTCGGTGAGCAAACGAAGATCTGCCATTGAAATATTCTCAACGCCACGCTTGAATTGATGGGATTTTTTTTTGTAAGTTATAATTGTTAATATCTGTTAATAACAGTTAATCTTCGTAAATTATTGGTAATACGTTTCATGCATGTTGATCTTCTCCAAGTATTTTTTTATGATTTTTTTATGATTTGGATGGAAAATAATAAGTTAATTGATTTGTTGCCTCGTTTAATGGGTAGTTATTATTATTATTATTTTTATTGCAAATAATAATTTGATGTAAATGAGCGGGAATTTTTGTAAGGTTAAATTTGTCTTTCTTCGCTGGGTAATAATGTTTGCTGGCTAATTAATAAAAATTATCTAAACAATGGCTACTTTGCAATATTAAGTTTTAAAATGGGCAGTTAGTAACACTGCCATTAATTAATTATTCGTTTTGGTCAAAATTAATCAAGTGCTTAATTTTAATCAATTATTTTATGGTTAACAACCTATCAAGAAAAATAATATTGAAACTAACGGTTAATCGGTTCACCGTTCTAAAAAACAAGGTTAACTTGTTAAATCTTTAATTATTTTGAGGGGTTAACTGTTTCGTCCACTTATATTCGTTAGTCAAGATTACTTTTAGCTTTGGTAGAATTTTTTTTTTGGAAGGCAGCTTTGGTAGAATTTAAAAGCAATTCTTTTTTCTCCTCACTTTTAATATTTCATTCTTAGCATATACACTCAATCCACATTGAGAAAATGAGAGTTGCTGAGAACATTAAAAAAAGAAAAAGAAAAAGAAAAAAAAGAACGTTCAAGAGACTATGGAACAATTTATATTTTGGGGACAATATAAAAGTAGGTAAATAATAAGAAAAAAAAATCATAATAATAAGTTAATAGCACATTTGATACAGACAAAATATTGAATCATGCTGCCAACACAAAAACAAAACAAAAAAAAAAAAAGAGGCGCTCTAAACAACACCGCAAACACAAAATCAAAATAAACCAGAATTTTATTAATCACCAGCATTCAATAAAACGACAAAACATAAATGTGTGTTGAAAGAAAGAGAGAATCGGAGAAGAGAGAGAGTGTTCCGAGACTTTGAATATTTCTTATTATTTGATATGAACTTGTATCACCTATTTATACATATGGTGGATACAAGAGAGAGTGTAATAAATACATGTAATAATTCTATCTAGGAAATAGAACGTAATAAATGTTACACAGAAAATAAGACATAGGAAATATATGACAAATAAATTAACACAATTTCCCATGTGATGAGTTCCAAGTAGAGAGGACTTCCGAGGCACGCTTGTCAGGAGGAAGGGCGAACTGACGAGCTAGCGAACTGACGAGCTAGCGAGGTGACGAGCTAGCGAGCTGGTGAGCTGGCGAGCTGGCGAACTGACGAAGTGACGAGCTGGCGAACTGACGAGCTCGATTTCAACACTCCCCCTCAAGCTTGACTGTATATGTTGAGGAGGTCAAGCTTGCTACATAGCTCGGAGAAGGTTGCTCGAGGAAGGGCTTTAGTGAGAATGTCGGCGAGCTGACGACCTGATGGAACGTATTCTATATCGATTATTTTTTCTTCAATCTTTTCACTGATGAAGTATCGGTCGATCTCGATATCTTTTGTTCTGTCATGATGGACTGGATTTTTGGCTATGCTGAGAGCAGCTTGATTTTCGCAAAAGAGCTTGATTGGACCTTCGATGATGATCTTGAGGTCGTCGAGAACTCTCTTCAGCCAGATGCCTTCACATACTCCGCTTGCGAAAGACCTGAGCTCGGCTTCAGTACTACTTCTTGAGACAACGGACTGCTTCTTGCTTCGCCAGGTAACAAGATTTCCCCAGACGTATGTGCACATGCCTGATGTTGATCGTCTTTCTGGAACATATCCGGCCCAGTCCGCATCTGTGAACACTTCGACACCTCGACTTCGCCTTTTCTTGAAGGAGAGGCCAGTCCCTGGGGCAGCTTTGAGGTATTGGAGAATCCTCATGACTGCGTCCATGTGAGTTTCCGAGGGATTACTCATGAATCGACTTACCATACTCACTGCGAATCCAATATCTGGTCTCGTGTGAGTTAGGTAGATGAGTTTTCCTACGAGCTGCTGAAATCTTTCTTTGTCGGTGGCGGCCTCGGTGGTGCGAGCTAGAAGTTTCACATTGGAATCCATCGGAGTGTCAACTGGTTTACAGCCAAGCATGCCAGTTTCTTTGAGGAGATCCAACGTGTACTTGCGCTGGGAAACAGAGATGCCCTTTTCTGATCGAGCTACCTCCATGCCGAGGAAGTATCGTAGGCTGCCGAGGTCCTTGACTTCGAACTCAGATGACAAAGTTTGCTTCAGTCTCCTGATCTCTTCTAGGTCGTCTCCGGTGATGACTATGTCGTCCACATACACACTCAGGATGGTGTGCTTGCCTTGTGTTGAGATCTTTGAGAAGAGTGTTGGATCGGCTTGACTCTGCTCGTAGTCGCAACGCTTGAGCACATTGGTGAATTTTCCGAACCATGCTCGAGGGAACTGTTTTAGACCGTATAGAGACTTCTTGAGTTTGCAGACTTTGTTGGCTCCTTGATCATTGTCAAATCCCGGTGGGAGTTGCATGTAGACTTCCTCTTCCAGTTCGCCATTTAGAAACGCATTCTTCACATCGAGCTGAATGAGAGGCCAATCTAAGTTGGCTGCTAGTGAAATGAGGATTCTGATGGTATTGAACTTCGCAACTGGAGCGAACGTCTCTTGATAATCAATCCCATATGCTTGAGTGTACCCTTTCGCGACAAGGCGGGCTTTGTATCTCTCCATTGTCCCATCTGGATTGTGTTTGATGGTAAAGAGCCATCTACATCCAACAGTTCGCTTGCCTGGTGGTAGCTCGACTATATCCCACGTATCATTCTTTTCGAGGGCTTGGATCTCGGCATGACTCGCATCTCGCCACTCAGGACTTTGAAGGGCTTCCCCGATGGATTGTGGCACTTTACCTTCATCTAACTTCGCCACATAGGCTTGGTAGCCCGTAGATAGGTTCCCATAATACACGTAATCCTCTATTCTGTATTGACCACACGACCGAGCAGGTTTTCTCAATGCAATTGGTAAGTCTGGAGATGAGATGTTACCTTGTTCAATAGTGTCGTGGTTCAGGTTCGGAGAGACATCTTGTTCGCGAGCTTGTACCGGACTCTGGGTGATGTTCAGTTCGCTTGGAGAGGGTTCAGAGGCTTGCGAGCTGGGGATCAGAGTCGGACTGGGCGAGCTGGGAATTTCTTGAACATGTGAGGTCAGACTGTGGGGCGAGCTGGGAATTTCTTGAACAGATGAGTTTGGATTTGGGAGCGAACTAGGTGGACTAAGTGGCGAGGTAAATTCTGGGTTTATGATGAGCCAATTTGGGAAGTCATCTCCATTATTCTCCCCCTAACGAGCTGAATTGGCGAAGTAAGGACTTAACTCATGAAATGATACATCCATGGAGACTATGAATTTACGGGACCGGGGTTCATAGCATTTGTAGCCTTTCTGAGTTGCTGAATAGCCAAGGAAGATGCACTTGAGAGATTTTGGATCAAGTTTACCTTGGTCATAAGAATGGGTGAAGACTGAACATCCGAATACTTTCGCAGGTAGAGTTGAGATGAGTCGAGAGTGAGGGTATGACTCTAGAAGGACTTGAGATGGGATTTTATAGCCAAGGACACGAGACGGCATTCTGTTTATGAGGTAGGTGGCTGTGAGGACTGCTTCCCCCCAAAAATGAGAAGGGACGTTTGGGGAGAACATGATGGCTCGAGCGACTTCGAGTATGTGTCGATTTTTCCTTTCGGCTATTCCATTTTTGTTGTGGGGTGTGAACGCACGAGCTGGAGTGAATTATGCCATGTGTTTTGAAGAAATGGCCGAGCTCGGAATTAAAGTAGTCTCGGGCGTTGTCGGTGTGGACAATTTGGATGGAGGTGTCGAACTGTGTTTGGACCATTTTGTGAAAGATTTTGAATAGGTTGGATGTTTCGGATTTTTGTTTCATCATGTATATCCAACTGAGTCTAGTGTGGTCGTCAACAAAGAGAAGAAACCATCGCACCCCAATGATATTGGGAACTTTTGAGGGTCCCCATATATCACTGTGAATTGTGGCAAATGGGCGAGATGGTTTATACGAGGTGGGGTGATATGAACTTCGAGAATGTTTGGCGAACTCACACATGTCACACTGAATGGAATTGATATTTTTATTGATAAACAAAGAAGGAAACATTCTTTTGAGATACATGAAATTTGGATGCCCTAGTCTAAGGTGATTGAGCATGATCTCTTTGTACTGGGGTGAATGTTGGGCGAGCTGACACATGGCGGGCTGATCTGGCTTGATGACATAGAGTCCGGTACTCAGCTCGGCATTACCAATCTGTCTCCCCGTGACCTGTTCCTGAAACACACATGAACTTTCATCAAAAACAGTTCGGCACTTAGAGTCTTGGTTGATCTTATGCACATATAAGAGATTGCATTGTAGTTGAGGCACAAAGAACACCGAGTCTAGTCTCATGGACTTCGTCAAGACAACGGTGCCAATACCAGTGACTTGAGTTTTGGCTCCGTTGGCGATGGTGACTGATATGCTTTTATTACAAGCGGAGTAAGTTGTGAATAGACTTCAATTACCAGTCATGTGATCAGTGGCACCGGAGTCGACAATCCATGCTGTGGGATTCTCTGAGCTTACATTGAGGGCTCTAGGAGAGTTACCTAGATGACCAATGCTGGAGGTTTCTCCACTGAGTTGGACTTGTTGGACAAGCTTTTGGAGAATAGCGATCTGGTCGTTGCTGAAGGGAGAGTCCGAGGTCGAGGTCGAGGTCGAGGCAGCGGACGAAGTGGATACTAAGTTTCCGACTGAGTTCGGATCCTTAGTGTCTCGGGTTGACTTCGAGCTCGGTGGTTTCCCATGCAGCTTCCAGCAGGTTTCTCGGAGGTGTCCAGGTCGTCTGCAATGATCGCAGTAGGGGCGAGGTTTACGAGGTCTCTCTGTTGAGACGCGGGCTGCAAGTACTTCGTCTCCATGTGTGGTGAGGGCGGACGAGTCTGAGGATGAGCCCGGAATTGAGCTTGATTGGATAACTCCCATCATGAGTTTCCTCCTGCTTTCCTCGTGTCTGACCGCGGAGAAGGCTTCACGGAGAGATGGTAGTGGTTTTGTACTAAGTATCCGACCTCTGACCTCATCAAGGTCTTGGTTGAGACCGGATAGTAGTTTAAACACACGTTTGGTCTCCACTATCCTGCGGTAGATTTTTGAGTCTTCGGAGCTGGTCCACTGGTGCTGTTCGTAGAGGTCGATCTTCTGCCATAGATGTGTGAGCGAGCTGAAGAACTGAGTAACAGACATCTCTCCTTGACGTAGGTCGTGGAGAGTGTTCTCAGTTTCAAACAGCTCGGACATATCTTCTGAGTTGGAGAAGATTTCTCTAGCTGCTTGCCAGATTTCTGCTGCCGTTCGGTAAAGGAGGAAGGTTTCCCCGATTTCGGGAAGCATAGAGTTTATGAGTCAGGACATCACCATGCTGTTTTCGGCCTTCCAACTCTTGAACGTCGGATCTTCGATCACAGGAGATGCGGCCACGCCTGTGAGGTAGTCATCTTTACCTCGTCCCGATATGGACATGAGCACGGATTGAGACCACTGTAGGAAGTTGTGGCCATTGAGTTTGTGGCTCGTGATATGTTGGGAGAAGGATTCAGATTGCGACTGAGTGGGCGTGGTCTGAGTGGTGTTCATGGTGATTGATTTTCCCTGCTCTGATACCATGTTGAAAGAAAGAGAGAATCGGAGAAGAGAGAGTGTGTTCCGAGACTTTGAATATTTCTTATTATTTGATATGAACTTGTATCACCTATTTATACATATGGTTGATACAAGAGAGAGTGTAATATATGCATGTAATAATTCTGTCTAGGAAATAGAACGTAATAAATGTTACACAAAAAATAAGACATAGGAAATAGATGACAAATAAATTAACACAATTTCCCATGTGATGAGTTCCAAGTAGAGAGGACTTCCGAGGCACGCTTGTCAAGAGGAAGGGCGAACTGACGAGCTAGCTAGGTGACGAGCTAGCGAGCTGACGAAGTGGCGAGCTGGCGAACTGACGAAGTGACGAGCTGGCGAACTGACGAGCTCGATTTCAACAATGTGGAAAAACGAAGCTGAACCGAATCCTTGGCCCAAGTTTTATGGGTTCAATACCTACGACTATATTCATCGAGTCGTGAAACAACAGGCCATGGAGATTAACTCCAAGTTTGTCTATGTTAGTTCTAGTGTACAGCGAATAAATACAAACGAACAAAAAAACACGTAAAATCTCCAAAAGAAAAAAAAAAAAAAAAAAAAAAACGACACGGACCCGGAAAAAAATTCGCTCTACATTTTGTTAAACAAGCATCTGAGGATTGAGACCGCGAATTCACTGACCTTGTGGGGTTGGAAGATAACCGAACAAACAGCCGCTACGGCGATCAGACATAAAGTGGGTCGAACTCTCAACTCCGGCCCATAGCTTCCATGGATCGAGCCCGACAATAAGAGGCCTCGTTCGACCATTTATCTCTACTCAAAATCGGAATACTTTCACTTCTTTTGTCGTAAATCAAAACCCACCGAATCTCCGGAGTTGCAGTCTACGGTTATCTCTGTGTCGTCCTGCAAATTACATAGCTGAATTTGTTATATATAGTAGACACAATATATAAAGTGTATAGCGTAAACTACAAAGGCATACCCTCACTTTCAACTTCTTACTTGTGCAAAATTATACCCTAACATTTCGAATTCATACAAAATAAAACTCACTTTTTAATTGTGCAGATCTCCAAATTTATACATATTACATGATACAATTAGAGAAAAATTAAAGATTGAAGTAAAATAGTTGGGAATTTTATGCACAATATTATTCTTATCTAGTAAACTAAGGCACGCTTAATTTACGTAAATTAAAAAAGTGGGTTTAATTTTGCATAATTACAAAATAAAAAATAAAAAAGAGAGTAAAGGCATTATTTTACATGCAATCCAAATGTTAGGGTATGCTTTTACTTTAAAATGAAAAAGTAAGGGTTTATTTTACAGTTTACCCCAAAGTATATAACAAGAAATTACGGTGAGTTTAATATGTTATAACCCGGAACACAGTTTCTAAATATAAACAAATATTATCAGTACCTGGAAGGGAAAAGAAGCAAGATCTTCATTAGTAGTAAGTTTCTTGATGGCACGACTGGCTATGAATTAGGCCAACGCCGTCGATGAGCATAGTCCATATATTTTTTGTAACATCTTCAAATCAGTGGCGTTGGGTTTTATCTTAACGATCGTAGTCTTCAAATTTCGTAAGATCTTCTCCAGAATGGTGGTGCATTCGACCACTACCAAAAATTTCAATAAGCATTCTAATCTTTGAACCTGAAAGACTGTTGAAACCTGTTGGAAAGTCTCTGACCCGGGATTTTTCAGTAACCATGCTATGTCGACAGTGAATTGGGAAAATCACTGCACATGAAGCATTGCCTAAACAAAGCTTCCGAGCTTAAGTGGAGGGTTGGTTGTGCATGTTTGACTAAACAACGCGATCAAACTCCGTTATTGAGAAAAACAATGGTTGGATACTTGGATTGGTAGTAATATTATATTCATGTTGGATTGTGGGTGTGTTGCCTTGTTGGGGTTATCAGTTTGAACTTCATTAATTACAGTATTGGTTTGGCTGTGTTTTATTTATTTCCAGAGTTATCCAAAGTGTGTGTACGTTTGAATTAAGGGCTAGTTACTCTATGTAAACATGCTTTTTGATGTAATGAGAAGTCTGGTTGCGAGAGTAAACTTGAAAATTGAGTGGAAATTAGTATTATTCAAATGCCTACATGAGGAGTCCACATTTGTGTTTTCAAACTCTGATTATATTTTTATTTTTCTTCAAATATTTCCCAGCATTTTTTTTAATAGAACATATTACCCATTTAGCCACTCTCTTTTAATATATGAACCCAACTATCATTTCGTTTTAAAAAATAGCCAACCCCATACCAGTCTTCCATCACATTTCATCATTACCGAAAGACCTCGAACACATTTAAAAAAGAAGTCTAACCTTATAACGAAAACAATTACCCAAACAAAAATACTTTTTTGCAAATTACCTTCCCGAAATCGATTACAGATCTAAACTAATATAGAATAGACAAAAAACTCATTCTTGTGACTCGTACTATGTCTTTTCATATCGACATTCCTTCTGTTAGTCTCCACACCGACGACCGCCGCAAGTCTTCACTTTGACGACCATCGCCGATGACCGTTGTGAGTATCTTTATGTATATTATAGTTATTATCTATAAAGGTTAATATAATTGTTACCGGCCCGTCCCGATCCGGTGAAGCGAAGACGAGAGCGACAACGGCCAGCCCGAGGGCTTGCCTCGGCCATTGGCCGGCCTTAGGGCATGCTCGGCCAATGGCCGGCCCAAGGGCCTGCCCCGGCCATTGGCCGGCCCTGGAGCCCTCCCCCAACGCATGGCGGGCCATGCCGCATGCTCGGCCATCGGCCGACCCAAGCCACGCTTGGACCATGACTCACATCCGGCCATCGGCCGGCCCAAGCCATGATCGGCCGATGGCAGACCATGGCTTTCACACGGCCAAGGAGTCCCCAAACACTTCTTGGTCGCCTATAAATACGAGGCTCGACTCCTCGAATCAGGTAATCCGAAGTTGAGTACTGAAACGCTGTCGAACTCATACTTCACTCGTTTCTCTCAAGCTTCAACCCTTTAAACACTAAACCCTCGACACTCCACCTCAATTCCACTAATGTTGAGCGTCGAAGAGGTAAATAGAGGCAACCCCTCTGTTTTCCCTTTGTAGTTCACGTGTTCTTTCTCTTGTTTCAGGTGTTCCGACGAATACTATCGACCTCCAAGCAAAGGGACGACTTGGGATACCAAGTCCGACACGCTCAAGCCAAAGCGAGACCACTTGGTTCGGCCTTGGGTCTAACCGCTTGAGGCTTCTAAATCGTTGTCCAAAAAAGAGCGACAACATTTTGGCGCTAGAAGGAGGCACCTCCCGACCTTGGTAACGCTCTCCCTTCCAACCTCATTTTCTACAATTTCCACGACTCTCGAAAGATGAGTCAAATTCCAACTACATCCACGGGCACCCAAGCGACTAGCTCGAGATACGGCTTTAGAAACCTAGCGCACCGTCTAGGAAAGCAGCCTCGTGATAACAGAGCCAGTCCCAAGACCTTGCGGCCGACCCCGAAGCCGTGCTCCGAGAGGACACAGCCCGAAGGCTCGCCGAGCTCCTAGACCATCCAGGCGTGGATAGCACGCTTATTGCCAACCTCCTCGGCTACGACGTCGAGGGTGGTTCCAACCACGACGACTCCGATCCCGACTATGAGGGGGAGTCAAGAACTGACGAGGCAACCCCTAGCCTCGTACGCTCCCGGTCACTTAAGAACTGTTGTGTATTTAGTTGTGGTTAGTAAAGACACATGTTGAGATTGTTGGATAAAGGAGCAATCTCTTTGTTAGAACAAAAAAATTTGTTGTACAGAAAATCTGTTTCATCAAATAATACTGACCGAGCTATGCAGATTCTACCCGAGCTGTGGAGGCATCTATAGCCTTTGTGAAAAAGGACTGTAGCCAAGAAAAACACATATAGATGACTTGTACCTGAACTTGTTTTGATTGTAAGGTCTCAAGAGGGGTAGCTGACAAAACCAAAGGTTTTGAAGAAGTTGAAGTCAGGGACAGTGTGATAAAGTGTTTCAAATGGGCTTTTGTGGTCTAGTGTTGGAGTAGGCAGTCTATTGATGATGTACACAGAGGTAACAAATGAGTCCCGCCAATATTTATAGGGTAGTTTGGTTGTGGAAAGGAGTGTCAAACCCATTTATGTTATGTGTTGGTGCTTTCTTTCTGATTTTCCATTCTGTTGATATGTGTGTGGACAACGGTGTCAAATCTAATCCATAGGCTTTGGAGAATATGAACTAATGGTCTATACTCACCCCCTGTTTGTATGGATTTGATTTTATGGTAAATTGTCTTTCTATGTATGTGTTGAATCTGTGAAAGATTACTTTGGTTTCAGATTTGGTTTTGAGAGGGAAGATTCGGGTAAAACAAGTCAAGTCATCTATAAAATATATGTAATACTTGTAACTATCCATAGATAAGTCAGGAGCAAGGCCCCGAATGTCAGAATGTATTAAGTCAAATGGATGCATGGAATGAGACTCAACAGATACAAAATTGAACATATGTAATTTGCCAATAGCACAGTTTGAACAAAAATTGAGTTTTGAAACAGATACATGACTTTTGAAAAATTTTAATACATCAGAAATGACATCTTTTGATGCATGGCCTAGCCTGCTATGCCAAATGTTGACATCCTGAGTGCTGGGATTATTTGAAATAGTATTAAACACATTCGACTCTATGCAAGACTCTACAATTTGAGACTCAATACATGACTCAACAGTTTTTGACACATTAATAGAGAACAAGTTCCCATTTAGAGAACTAACAAGAGCTTGAAAACGAGGCTTGAGATGTTGAGACAGTTTTGACAAATCCAGTTGATACAACCCGTCCTTAATAGCTGCTGCTAGCAACACATCCTTCGTGATCTTGTCCTTTATAAGACATTGATGATGATAGAACTCAATGAGAATGTTGTTATCTTTTGTAAATTTGGATATGCTAATGAGGTTCTTGTTAATACTAGGGACATGTAATGTGTTTTTCATAAGCAAGTTTCCATTGTTACTCTCAATGCCGAATTACCAAAATGTAATATAGGTAAGTGAGAGCCATTACCTACTATGAGCTTGTTCTTACCCTTGTACTCAGCGTTGTTGTTGATGTTGGTGACTTCAAATGTAACATGATGAGTCACTCCACTATCAAGGAACTAGTCTTGATTCGAGTGTTCCTCTTGAGACGTCATTGCTGAGTAGACTTGAGCACCTTGCTGTTGAGATCCACCATTAGATTGATGTTAAGGCGAGTTCGAGGTAGTCGATCGATTGCCGGAGAAGTAGGCATCGATTTAGTGGAAGCATTTGTTGGCAAGATATCCTACCCTTTCACACAGTTGACAAGTCGCTCAATTTCCATTATTGTTGTTGGTGTTGTAGTTACATCCACCAGAACGACCACATCCGCGACTTCGAGATCGATCACCATTTTTCCACATGCTCCTCAAATTGCTAGATTAGCCATAGGCGCATATAGTGGATCTGAGTTGTTGAAGGAACTGATTACCTCTAGTCTCATCTCATGAGATTATAGTGCAAATTATACTTCATGTAGTGATAGATCATCAGATCTACTAGTCAGATTCACCACTACAAACTCATATTCAAATCCTAAGGCACTAAGAATGTAAACTACCAGATCGTCGTATTTGATTGTAGATCCGGCGAGGCTTAGATTGTCTCCGATTGTTTTCATCTTGATGTTGGTGAATCAAGCGCGTATCAGACACGAACAATCGTTCTGATACCACTCGTTGGAGATGATTCTACCATATAACCATATTAATGCGGAAAAATAATTAATTACGCTGATCATAAGCTAATTAAATTATGGTTATAATTAAAAAGATCTAGTTATGTTTAATTAATTTAATTCACGAGAACATATTTATCAAGCAACCGATTTGAGCGAAAAACGAATACTTACATTGATTTTCGGTTCAGCTACAGAACGCTCCTAAACCAATCGCGTACTCATTGCGTCGTCTTGATGAAGGACTCGAGGATGACACGTAATCTCCGAGACGAATAAGATAGATGAGTGGGCACAGTCTTTATCTCACTAGATGAGAAACGTGGTGTTTCAAATCTCGCTCTTATTTTATTAAGAATGGAAACGAATTTCCAAGGGGAAGAGAGGCAGAAAATTTCGCACGGCCAAGAGGGAGAGCCACGAAATTATTAGGTCAAAATCCTTAATTTTTGCCTTCTCATGAACCCCTATTTATAGTAGTAAAAGGAGATATTCATGGAACGTTCCAGAATATATTATTTCCTTTTATTGTGTTCACACTAGAAGAATTAATCTAGGCCCTTGGATCTCAACAAGTGAATCCTACTTTTTCTCTCATCCATCAGATCAATATCTATGGGATATTATTCTCTATTTAAATAGAGAATATTTTATTTAGTGAGATAATAAAGGAGAATATATTATTTCCCTTTAAATATATTCTCCTAAATACTTTCCTTTAAATAATGAGAGAATATAGGACAATATCTTATATTATTCTCTCTCCTTTATTTAAACAACTAAAGAGAAAATATTGGTAAATACCAATTTTGAAAATTTCGAACTTGATGGCACACGGCCAAGGAGATTTGCGCAACTTCCTAGTGCCAAAACCATAATTCGACTTTTTCATGTGTGCAAGACCCAATCGCTTAAAACCCAACTAATCATTTATTTACTTGGTCCAACAATAAACACATAATTAATAATTGTTTATTTACTTGATCAAACAATAAATAAACAATTCTACCATAAATATTTATTTAATTCTGCGAATACCCGTTTTCCAGAATTAATGCTGTCAATCATAATTACAGCAAGTGAGATTAATAATGATAAACATTATTATACGAAAGTTCTTATCCGCCTTTGTTAGAGCTGAATCGGGAACTATGGACCTAGTAATAGAAGCTTAACAAATCCAATGAAAAAGATGAAATAGTCCTTTCTCTTTTTCCATCGATTAGTTTAATCTTGGTCAAATACTCCACTTTGTAAGCCAAGACTGAACTGTCCTTTATACTAGAATTATATTTACTCATCGTGACGAGTGTCAACTGATATAGTCAGTTCGTGATCAAGATCCTCCAGGTTCAACCCGTGTCAAGAGAAGTCAATTTTTCCGTTATACTTCTCTTGATACATATCAGCCCTAAGCATTGTTGCTTCCCCAGCGAAAGGTTCTTTCGAA
This sequence comes from Urtica dioica subsp. dioica, assembly GCF_054948205.1. Lineage (NCBI taxonomy): Eukaryota > Viridiplantae > Streptophyta > Magnoliopsida > Rosales > Urticaceae > Urtica > Urtica dioica. The sequence goes on along the minus strand of NC_142767.1, from coordinate 7,707,799 downwards.
CTTTACTTACTTCGAAAGTGCTAGCAATCTATCGGTTCTGGAATCAACCCTTAGGTGAGTGAACATTAACCTTCTTTCAGGAAGACTGGATTCCGTATCTGTAAATCACTTCCCACTCGAATCATGCTCTGAGAGACTCCCAAGACATAAGCTGTGATTAGCATGGATAGCCTTTTAGCGAATGAGTCAAAGAACTCAGTAACATGACCCAGTGTCCATGATCACTTCAGGATTCAGATCAAGTCTCACTGTGACCATCATAGCGGCCTCGGTTAGTGTGTCGTAACGATCCTTAAACGACACATCTATAACCAAGACTTGTCCAAGTCGTACACTTACCACATGTGTAGAATGCTCCCACATAGTGATCAGCCTTCACCTATGTGTTCTACATATATGACTTTAGATAAAGCTTTCCAGGCGTATATCAGTCATCGACCTCGGTTTAGCTCACCGTCCGAACTCAGGTGCCCAGCACGTGACTCAGTTTAATACGGAGGCTATGGAAGATAGTTGTTATTGATTCTAATTGTTTAGAACTCAACCCACTAATCATATAATGCTAATAGAGTAATCTTATTATCGAATTTATTAATCATTTATTCATTATCTTCAAGTGGGCAATATTCCCAACAATCTCCCACTTTGACCAGAGAAGATAAGTTTCCTTCAGCCAATTTAATTCTTTGCCATCATTATAGACGGTTTAGACTTTGACCCAGGATTGAGATTCCCATCATATGGACTCCCACTTTTATCTATACTCTATCATTTTTGTCGATCTGACATATGTCCCATTTTCATATTATTCTAGTTCATGCATTTTTGCAAGTGATCTTTGACTTACCATTTAAGGTCAAGTCAAATTGTTCATAGTAAATAAATTTACTTTAGAACAAATTAACACTTCGCATACCTTTAGATTATACACCAGACTTTATATCTAAAGATAACAAGTCTCCCTATCAAGGTGTACATCCCTTTGGTGCCAAAACAGGTTGCACCATTGCATGGTTTGACCTCATCACCATTTACTATAGTGTGATTTATTGAACGTGTTTAAATAAGAACTTTATTGACCTATTTCCATTACTTGGTTATTTATTGTTGATCCTTGTTTGTCGTGTTCATATTCAATATATACACAGGACTTTGAGGATCTACTATATTTAAATAAAGTATCTCACTATTTCCAAAAATTACAGTGTTTACAACACATGTAGTTATTCTCGGAAATACGATATTGTCTAAGGTCTAATTATTAGTCCTTTTTTAAGACAATGTCAATAGCCTCAACATTTAGCTCATACCTTATATCAATAAATATGTTTGAGACATAATGGAACGAGCATGTCGTTTCTAAATTTAATTTTAGAAACAGTTAGCTCAATCAATTAACTTGTGTCATAATGAGGTCTAGAACTATAATAGTAATGACTTTATTCATGACACTTGTTTAGGAGCTACACTTATCGATCATTCTCAAAATATTGATTATAACAAACACCCATGTGCAATCATGATTAGTTTGTTAAGTACTTAGGATCTAGCTTTCATATTTCAAAAGGTTTAGTAGTATAACTACTTCGATCCACGTCTATATGTTATTGGAACTTCATCCTCAAAGGACAGTTCATCTTCAATTTTGAAGATCCCAAATGAAGTGGTTCGTGGTATCAGAAAGAAGAGTATCATTGATGATATTGTCTCTCCTTAAGGGCTCAATCCCTTACCTTATAGCTTATTAAAGCTTAAACCATTTCATTAATCCTTTTATAGATCTCTCTATTCCTTTAAGCTAATAGCTTAACAGGTAGATCTATTAAATATGGGCTAATAACTTTCAGACAAGTTAGTTTGATCGAGAGTGATATCTCAAGATCATGTCTTTCCATTTAAAGAAAGTTTATTGTTGATGAGAGTGACAAGGATCCATTCTAGGATGCTCCCACTAGGTTATTGATTTTAACGACAAGATAATTCAAAATTATCATTCCTTTCGATTCATTAATTTATGTGGCAAGGTAATCATTGATTACTCTTCCACTTTAATTATTGAATAATAGCGTATACATTCTGGTTAAGGATGCCATCTTCAATGATGGGTTTAATCCTATGAAAGATGTTGCTATTTATTGAACAACAAGTGGCTAGATTTCATTAAAGAAAGCTCCCACTTTTTTTTGAACAATAGTGACTAGAATCCAATTAAGGATGCTCCCACTCAATAATATTGGTTATTTAGTGACTAGGTTCCATTTATGGATGCTCCCACTATGTCAATGAATAAGAGTAGCTAGGTTCCAACTAAGGATGCTCCTACTCGATTATTGAATTTTAGAGTGGCTATGTTCCAATTAAGGATGCTCCCACTCAATCAATAAATCTAGAGTGGCTAGGTTCCATTCAAGGATGCTCCCACTCAATCAATACGAATATTAGTGACTAGGTTCCAATTAAGGAAGCTCCCACTAATTTAATTAATCATCAACACTAACTTTTAGTTGTGTCTCCTTTATTACTTATTATTCGCACAAGTCATTGTCGAATAATGGTAATAATTATTTAGACGCTTTCAAAGCTCTAAATAGTTTTTAAACAATAAAACATATCCAACATAAGAATTTAATGAAGCAATAAAAGCTAATTAAATTCTAACAGAGATAATAACTTAGAAAATATTTATATTTATTTATTGTGCTTCTATATAGCATACGAACGGAAAAAAAAAACGTGACCTTCATATTCTATATCTTTTCGTAAGGACATAAGCATTCATGAATATTCAAATATCATAAAAGCAATCAAGGCATTCAATTATAGAAGGAAATATTTAAAGACACAACCATGTGTTCATAAATAATGTAATAAAACATAAAGAAAGAAAGATTCATCCTATCTGGAATAACCATAAAGGCTACAGTCCAGAAAACCTCAGATTATTAAATGACACATTCCATGTTCAAAAATAAATCCAAAAATGAAAGTAATAAAACTAGCAGGAAATTAGATCTTCAAACGGAGCATGAGCTTCTCTACAATTCGGGCTTGAATCCGACATTGTTCAGAAAGCTTGTCTATACACGTGTGCTCCATCAGATCTGCTTTGCAACAAGAAAAGAAGTATGCTCATGAATAATTATCCTCAAAATATTTTTAGGATATCTTTAATCATGAATGTTAAGGTACCATACCAGCATTCTTCTTGTTTTTCTCAAGCTCAGCCAAGTACAAAGGACAATGCCTCTTCCAATGGCCTTCAGTGTTGCAGTTGTGGCATTTACCAATGCTTTCTCGCTTCTTCTCTTTTCATTTTCCACTTCTCTTGAAGTTCTTCCTTTCCTTCTTAGCGGGACCTTTCCCCTTTGAAGTATTCGGGCGTGCCTTAGATGACTCAGCACCAGAAGTCAACTTCTTCTTGGTTTTAGGCAAAGAACTCTTGTCAGCATAGAGAGCTGACCCTTTGTTCTTCCCATGTCGAGTGATAGACTCGAAAGTCTGTAGTTCATTCAACAGCTGAGACAGTCCATACGTCAACTTGTTCATGATGTAGTTGGACGTAGACTGTATGAAGTCACTTGAAAGGGAATTCAGGATTATTCCTACCTAAGTAACCTCATCCATCTGTGCCCCATGGACTTCAGCTTCGGTGAAGTAGTTAGTCATCTTCATGACATGATCCCTCACCGGAGTTCCCGCAGTCATCCTAGTGCTAGTGCACTTACGGGTGAGCTCAATGCGGGCTTGCTCGCTTTGCATCCTAAACATTTATTGCAACGAGTCAAGGATCTCCACAGCGGTCTTCTTCCCTTCCATCTTAGTTCGCAACGCATCAGATATGCTTGCGAGCATATAGGCCACCGCCTTGTTATTGGCAGTAGTCCACTTGTCATAGTCCTCCCTCAAGTTCTTGGAGGCACCATGAGCAGGAAGAGGAGGTCTGTCTTCAGTGAGGATAAAGCGAATGCTTTCACTCACAAGCACAATGTTGAGATTCGACTTCCACTTAGGGAAGTTATCTCCAATCAGGACGTCTTTCTACAACAGGGCCATAATCGGGTTCGACATGATTACTAAAAACATAAAAGTACATTTACTAGTAATATGAAAAGAAACAACCATCAATATAATTTAGGAAATAAAAACTATAATGCAAACATGCACGGGATAAAATACTAATAAAAAAGAACCCAGTTTTTATATTCCAAGGTAATTCGACTAATAGCCACAGTCCGTTTCACTCTGGTGACGTAACGGAGTGCACCTAGTGAAAATGTGAACCATCTCAGATTAGTGAGCAATCATAGTACATGCACCTTCATAACTATGCTAACTAACTACCAATTTTATAGGAATCTTTGGCCACATGAGCAACCACCGGTTGGTTCATGCATGAGTCAACCCAACATTTCAGTGAAAGAAATCTAGCTCATACGCACTAGTGTAACTAGTACACGCAGAGATCAACCCTCCCACCTATCGTCAGAGACACAACCTTGGTATTGGAATCAGAAAAGCCCTTCCGAATGGAACTGACCACCATGTTTAGAAAACCGCCGGTCGCGAGGGGATCTTTCATCCTCACGGTGTTGTGTCAATGTTGGAGACCTTAGGACTCAATATACTTTCAGTATTTTAATTTTTCTAGCATTAACTTTAATCTAGGTGATCCACTCGAGTTAACTAAGTCATATTAAAAACTCGAGTGTTTCTAAGCTACCCTTAAAAACAGATGTTTCGATATAGCTTAGTGATTAGGAATTCGTGACATCTAGTCTTGATTATCCTAATAGTATTTCATCACGGAAAAACTCCCAGTAGAGAAGGTGAGACACTAGGTCTTCTTAAGTACCTCTCAACTTAGCCTCTTATCGGCTTGGTGACAGAGCTCTCCGATCCGTTCAACTCATTCATTAATTAACTATCCTAATCCAATTAGACAATTTTAATGAATGAAAGCCCATGACAACCACTAACATACGATACATGATCTAAGTTATAGCATACAAGCATGGTATAGTAATTAAATAAACAAGCAAGAGCATGCAAGAATGGTTTGATTCGGATTGATCGTTTCCTATTTGATTCTATAAAGTAAATCAAGATGAGCCCAATCATATTGGCCCATGGATTCAATTGGGTCCATTCTTATGTCCCTTAGAAAAATAAATCAATATCAAATTATTTAAATTTTTTTTTTTATCGAAAAAATTAATTAAGTAAGGGCCCATTCTAATGTCCCATTTAAAATAAATCGATATCATAATAATTTATTTTGTAATATTTTAAATAAAAATCATTAGGGCACAGCCCATACAATTAATTAAATAAAACATTTAAAAATTTAATTTTTTTTCGGTAAATTTTTTTATAATGAGTGGGCCCGTGGGCCCACTAGGGTTTCCGGGCTGAGGCCCGGACGAATCCTCTAATCTTGACCTTGGTCAAGATTAGACTTGAGGCTGCACCGGACCGCCGCCGCCACGAGGGCGCGGCCCGGCACGAAGAGGACGACAATATTTTGTGACAAGTTTTCTTGTGGCGTAGTCGTGGAGGCTTTCTTCGTCTGTCATGCTTCTTCGTTGTGTGTCCGTCTCTCGCCGATCGTCGTGATCAAGAACGTCACACCATCGGATTAAAACAATAATAATAATAATTACATAAAGCCTATACCCTTTGAATTTTGGGTTTACAAAAAATCTAGAAAAGCGAGAATCAAATATTCTACGATCAAACCACGAATCACAATCCACATATCATATATTGAATTGCATAAAATTAACATCCACATGTAATTTCATTCAAACCATGTTTAAATTAATTACAAGAACGAATCGATTAATTAATCATCACATCTAGCTCTGATACCACTTGTTGGTGAATCAAGCGCGTATCAGACACGAACAGTCGTTCTGATACTACTCGTTGGAGATGATTCTACCATATAACCATATTAATGCGGAAACATAATTAATTACGCTGATCATAAGCTAATTAAATTATGGTTATAATTAACAAGATCTAGTTATGTTTAATTAATTTAATTCACGAGAGCATATTTATCAAGCAACCGATTTGAGCAAAAAACGAATACTTACATTGATTTTCGGTTCAGCTACAGAACGCTCCTAAACCAATCGCGTACTCCTTGCGTCGTCTTGATGAAGGACTCGAGGATGACACCTTAGTCTTCCGAAACGTAATCTCCGAGACGAATAAGAAAGATGAGTGGGCACAGTCTTTATCTCACTAGATGAGAAACGTGGTGTTTCAAATCACGCTCTTATTTTACTAAGAATGGAAACGAATTTCCAAGGGGAAGAGAGGCAGAAAATTCCGCATGGCCATGAGGGAGAGCCACGAAATTATTAGGTCAAAATCCTTAATTTTTGCCTTCTCATGAATCCCTATTTATAGTAGTAAAATGAGATATTCATGGAACCTTCCAAAATATATTATTTCCTTTTATTGTGTTCACACTAGAGGATTTAATCTAGGCCCTTGGATCTCAACAAGTGAATCCTACTTTTTCTCTCATCCATCAGATCAATATCTATGAGATATTATTCTCTATTTAAATAGAGAATATTTTCTTTAGTTAGATAATAAATGAGAATATATTATTTCCCTTTAAATATATTCTCATATATTCTCCTAAATACTTTCCTTTAAACAAGGAGAGAATATATGACAATATCTTATATAATTCTCTCTCCTTTATTTAAACAACTAAAGAGAAAATATTGGTAAATACCAATTTTGAAAATTTCAAACTTGATGGCACACGGCCAAGGAGATTTGCGCAACTTCCTAGTGCCAAAACCCTAATTCGATTTTTTCATGTGTGCAAAGCCCAATTGCTTAAAACCCAACTAATCATTTATTTACTTTGTCCAACAATAAACAAATAATTAATAATTGTTTATTTACTTGATCAAACAATAAATAAACAATTCTACCATAAATATTTATTTAATTCTGCGAACACCCGTGTTCCAGAATTAATGTTGTCAATCATAATTATAGCAAGTGAGATTAATAATAATAAACATTATGATACGAAAGTTGTTATCCGCCTTTATCATAGCCGAATCGGGGACTATGGACCTAGTAATAGAAGCTTAACAAATCCGATGAAAAAGATGAAATAGTCCTTTCTCTTTTTCCATCGATTCGTTTAATCTTGGTTAAATACTCCACTATGTAAGCCAAGTTCGAACTCTCCTTTATACTAGATTTATATTTACTCATCGTGACAAGTGTCCACTGATATAGTCAGTTCGTGATCAAGATCCTCCAGGTTCAACCCGTGTCAAGAGAAGTCAATTTTTCCGTTATACTTCTCTTGATACATATCAGCCCTAAGCATTGTTGCTTCCCCAGCGAAAGGTTCTTTCGAACTTTACTTACTTCGAAACTGCTAGCAATCTATCGGTTCTGGAATCAACCCTTAGGTGAGTGAACATTAACCTTCTTTCAGGAAGGCTGGATTCCGTATCTGTAAATCATTTCCCACTCGAATCATGCTCTGAGAGACTCCCAAGACATAAGCTGCGATTAGCATGGATAGCCTTTTAGCGAATGAGTCAAAGAACTCGGTAACATGACCCAGTGTCCATGATCACTTCAAGATTCAGATCAAGTCTCACTGTGACCATTATAGCGGCCTCGGCTAGTGTGTCGTAACGATCCTTAAACGACACATCTATAACCAAGACTTGTCCAAGTCGTACACTTACCACATGTGTAGAATGCTCCCACATAGTGATCAGCCTTCACCTATGTGTTCTACATATATGACTTTAGATAAAGCTTTCCAGGCATATATCAGTCATCGACCTCGGTTTAGCTCACCGTCCGAACTCAGGTGCCCAGCACGTGACTCAGTTTAATACGGAGGCTATGGAAGATAATTGTTATTGATTCTAATTGTTTAGAACTCAACCCACTAATCATATAATGCTAATAGAGTAATCTTATTATCGAATTTATTAATCATTTATTCATTATCTTCAAGTGGGTAATATTCCCAACACTTGAGTACGTATTCATCAATACTAAGATTTCCTTTCTTCGTGGTTTGAAGCGCTAGACGAAGTTGTAGAACCCTAGCTTTGGAGGTTGTTTGGAAAATCTGATTGAGAGTGGACCAGACATGTGCAGATTTGAGGCATCGATTGACATGGCCGAGCATTCCTTCTGAAATCGAAGAGAAAAGCTAGCTGAGATGAAATTGGTCATGTCTAAGCAAGAGTAGATGCTCTGGATTCGGCGATTGACTCATTAATCCTTCGGAGTTGACTATGTTGAGCGATTGAGCCAGAACTGGGATCGTGCCTTAATGAAAGGCTTCCAGTCCTTCATCTCGAGTTCTTGAGAGGACTTGTGAGCTCCAAAATTGGAAATTGTTTCGATCAAGCTTAAGACTCAACGGATTGATGTGAGGTGCAAAACTTTGGTAAGTTTGCAATTGACTGATCAACGAAGACTGAAATGTTGTCGAAGATGTTTGTGCATTTCCTAAGGACGCCATCGTTGAGCGGATTCCAGTTTGGATCAAACTCGCTCTGATACCATGTGAAACAATAGAAACTGAACAGAGATGAGGAAGATAGAGTTGAGAAAGATGAGAGAAAAGAGGAGTGTTTGGCTGAATGAGCTCAGATTCTCATTAACTGAATTATGCCTCTCAACTGTTTGATATAAATACAATCAAGCTTGACTAATCTCAACCGTTGGTTTCTAATAGCCTCAACTTAATCTAATCCAATGGTTGAGCTGTAGTCGAGACTTAACAGACTTGGCTGATCACTAACTCTTTAATAGTTATCGATTGTAATAGAATCCTACCTCTATAAGCAAGCATAGATCTTGAGTATCATCTTGAAGCAAAGTTGCATTCCATAGCATTGTGTCACTACATGAAAAGGGAAAACATAAGTTTTTATATATAAAAGCAATCCCATTGAATAAAAGCAATCCCATTGAATATAAAAGCAATCCCATTGAATACTAGAGATGGTACGTAGATCGGAAGCTCTCCTTCGCACTGAGTGGAATTGTATGAAGGCTTTTCCAATTTCCTCTTCGCAGCTAATTTGTGCCAGATAGGTTTGAAAATTACTTTTTCCTGATCAAGAAACAAACAATTGGAAAGCTCTTAAGAGGAGCAAAAAAAAAATCTTATGCATAATTTCACATAATAGGGAAGTAAGAAAAAAAAAATACACACACACACACAATAATCATTTGACTGTTTGTTGGAAAACCCAATTCTCATCCCAATTTTACATTACTATAAGATTGTCCAACTAATATATAATATTTGATAACTCATTTTTAGGAACTGAGATATTATGTATAGTATAATAATTAGTTGGTCGACAAGGGTTAAATATAGAACAATTAGCTTATAAATAAGACAGACTAGTAGGAGAACATGGACCACTTGAAAGTCCGATAGGGTTAAATTGTAATTCGTTTCGTTATATATCAATTAATACAAAAAATAGTATTTCGTATCATTCATAAACAAGACCCCCACAGAGAACATAAATCAATTATGAGCATTTCTTCTGAGTAGACACCTAGACCAGCTTTCTAGCTTACTGGCCGACAAATAATATACATTTACAAAAAGATAAAAAAAAATTGAAACCGAGCTTGGCAACAAACTTTTTTGCTTCTTTGCGAGTCCAAAATGTTTATACACACAGTGAACCTGAACTTTAGTACGTGTTGGAGACCCACGTTGATGGTGTTGTACACAGGCATGGTCAAATTCAACCTTTGCAAAACCTGTTAGAATTCAATCTCAAATCAGACCTAAAATCTGAAAATAAAACGCACAATTACGAAGAAGAATAGTACACACAAATTTATAGTGGTTGACTTTCAATGCGAAAGCTACGTTTACTTTACCGCTGCAGATTCTCACTCAAACCCAAATCGATAGAAAAGCGGTTTATAACTCTCTTGCGCTTTACCCAGACAATCGGCATATAAGGTATTTATCTGCGAATGGTTGTCAAAATGTCTTAAGCTCGTCAGCTCGGCGACTGACTAGGCTCCACACACCAATAATCTCCCACTTGGAGACTAATCTCATCACATGTCTCCATCTGCAGCAGCGACTTCAATCCTCAGGCAAAGAGTCCACTAAAGTCTAGCAGAACTTCAGTTTGTCATATGGCATCGACTTCGTCAACATGTCAGCTAGATTCTGACTTCCTGCGAACTTCTCAAGCGCTAGTACTTCATCTTTCAATGCCGATCTGATAAAGTGGTATCACAACTGTATATACTTCATGAATATCAATGCCGAGCTCGATCTGCCTCTCATGTATCGGATGATCCACTTCACAGCATCATGTTGCGATGTTTTCGCACACGCAAGTGAACATGTCGCCCAAGTAATATAGAATAGTGAGTACGGATGTCGGACCCACGAAAACTAAACTTAATTAACAATTAAATCAACTAGAACGAATTAAAATCAAAAGATGGATGAGAAAAATTGTAACATAACTTTTTGACAAGTAAATAAATAAAGCAATTAAACAATGTTTTACAGTTATCCGAAGGTAAGGACTATGGCTTCACTAGTCTATTCAATGGTTAGGATTCTCAAAATTTACGCATGATTTAAACACACAAATTTTGCTAGTCACGTTACAATGATATCACAAAATCTCACTCAAGCATCTAGAAACCTAAACCTATAAACGTATAAACGACTCTGTAACAGTCTAGCTATCTCTAACCTAGGAATGAATCACAATAATTCAATTCATGTAAACTAACAACCTAATATTTCTCAAGCATAAAGCTGAATTCAAAATCAAGAATGAGGTCATGAGTCTCATACAAGCATTAGCATGTAATTAAATTAAGCAAAACACGATAGAATGAATAAATACTTCAACTAATAATCAAAATGAATCCATAACCATGGTCTAGACTAGCTACACCATAGCCCTTATGGGGATCAGTTCACGACGTAGCGAAGAAAAGAAGAAGAAGAAGAAGAAGAAGAAGAAGAAGAAGAAGAAGAAGAAGAAGAAGAAGAAGAAGAAGAAGAAGAAGAAGAAGAAGAAGAAGAAGAAGAAAAAGAAGAAGAACTCAAATTAAACAAAGCATATTATAAATAAAAATGGGAGTTCAAGAGAATAAAAGAAGAGAACAAAACTGTAATTGTAGCGTATACGACAAAGAACGACTCTCCAAAATTTTCTATCTCTCCCAAACACACAAATTCAAAAGCAAAAACTAAGGCCAAGTAATAAGAGGCTAAGATGTGTTTTTATAGGACTCTAGGTTTGATTACATGAGTTTTGAGTCAATTTTTGAAGTGACCTGGATCATTAAAACTGATCCAACGGCTCAAAACGATTAAAAAATCGTTAATTCTTGTTCTTCCTGATGGGATGTTGCGGCCCGCAGACTCAGTTCGCGGCGCGCATAGAGGAAAGCTCACGATGCGCTTTGAAGTTTTTCGGAAGTGTGCAGAGGGCACATATCGTTTAGAGACTTTGGCGAGATTGTCGATGACACCTTGCGGCGCGCGGAGAAAGGCTTACGATGAAAGGTACAATTTCCAGCTCCTCATGGAACGCCCATAATGTTCTGGGACCGTCTGAACTCTCCACGTGGTGTGCGGCGTGCGGAGGCTCAGATTTTTGTCTTTTAGCGCCTCATATCCCATTTTGATATGTTTCGACTTCTGATTGCTTCGTTTTGCTTGGAAATGACTCCAAAGAGCTTATAAAGGCTCTGTTACTCCTTTAAACCTGTAAATTCCTGTAAACACACGTAAAACATCAAAAATTATGGAGAACTCACTAGATTCAAGCCGAAAAATAGGATTTTAACGTATAAAAAACGTACTCATCATCTCCCAATGCTTTTTCCCTAGGTTATGCATATACCTGAGTACATCACCCACTATATGAGAAATGTCCGGCTTCATACACACCATTGCGTACATCAGGCTTCCAACGGCTGAGGCAGTGGGGATCTTGTCCATGTATGCCATCTCGTCCTCCGTCACCGGTGATTGTTCCTTGAATAGTTTGAAGTGGCTAGCCAGCGGCGTTGGATTGACCTCGCATCCTCCATGTTGAAGCGCTGGAGTACCTTCTTCACATACTTTTCATGTGAGAGCTTGATGCCCTCTTTGGTCCTCTTGATCCTCATCCCAAGAATCTGTTTCACGGCTCCCAAGTCCTTTATCGCGAACTTCTTAGACAGTCTCTTCTTCAACTCGTCGACCTCGTGTAGGTCGGCACCTACGGTGAACATGTCATCAACGTAGAGAATAAGAATTAATCAGGTGGGAGTCTTCAAGTCTCTTGAAGTAGCAATAGTGGTCGGCCTCGCATTTGTCGAACTCAGCTCACTTCATGAAGTTGTCGAACTTCTTGTACCATTGCCTTCGGGCCTATTTCGGCCCGTAAAGACTCTTCTGGAGTTTACGCATGAGCTCCTCTTTGCCCTTCACCTCGAAGCCTTCGGGCTGCCTCATGTAGATCTCTTCGTCGAGATCGCCTTGAAGGAAAGTTGTTTTCAAGTTCATCTAACGGAGATGCAGATTCTCTTTGGCCACTAGCCTTAAAACGATTCTGATCGTCACGAGCTTGACTATGGGAGAGAAGATTTCCGTGAAATCGATTCCCTTATTCTTTTGGAAGCCTTTCACCACCAACCTTGCCTTGAACCGTTGGCTTTCATCACGTCCCTCTTTAAGTTGGTACACCCAATTGTTGTGCATGGCTTTCTTCCCTCCTGACACCTCAGCTAACTCCCAAGTGTGGTTCGTCAATAACGAATCCATCTCGTCTTTCATGCCAATCTCCCCCTACGACCCCCAGGAAGAGGGTTTACCACCCCGTCTCCAAACTCCACGTCGACCTAAGCACATGTCGATCTGCTAATCATTGTCGAAAGGTCTTTAGTTCGTCAGCTCGGCGACTGATTAGACTCCACACACCAACAAAACCTCTTGCAAAAGGTTGACTAGTTGGAAGGTTCTCCAAATTCGGCAACTAGTGAAGATCATTGGAAAAGATTGAACAATTACACAAAGACAATCACTTTTTGTTTTACTTTAAGAGAAATAAAATTAAGCCAAAAGATTATATTTTTCTTTTACATTGTAGCCCCCTCTCAGTAATGAGCCTGGATCCCTCCCAATTTATAACCCCTACTAAAAAAAATTAATATTATTTAATATTTTTTATTTTACACTAAAACAAATACATATCAGCCCCCCAAAAGAGAAACCATTTAGTATATCCTTACCTTCATACTTCAAAGATATTGTAAGAGACTTACGGAAGAGCTCGGCGGGGCTGGAGTCAATACCGGCAGCGTGTCGGTGCACATACTATTTAGCAGAGGACAAAAAATAAGATGAAAAGACATGATCTTTTTAAAAGAATGTGCTTGCCAAAGCTTTCTGCAACAAAAATCCTCATCCATATTGGTTTTTTTTTTGTTTTTTTTTTTATTTTTTATTTTTTTTTTATGTAGGCTTTTAGGCCATATATAGCATGTACAGTTTGTTTGTGTGGAAGAACTAGTGGGAATTTGATTTCTTTCTTTGGGCTTAAGTTTGGTGCTATGCTAAAACTTCACAAATGATTTTTAAGGAATAACCTTTTCTTAGACTACAATTAAGCGCTCTTCTCTTGAAATGAGTTTATAGAATAGAACCTACGAAACTCAATCTTGCTTTGAAATCTATCCACCCACATCATCATCTTCCTTTTCGGGACTCATTCTATGTCGTTTAGTATCGCGATTCCCTATGTTAGTCTCCATACCAATGATCGTCGCAAGTCTCTTCATGAATACAAGAGTTAATAAAGTTACATACAATTAACTATGAAGGTTAGTACAATTATTTTAGGTGAAATGACCACTCAATTTTTTTGGTTAGTAAAATGGAACCTTCAAATGGCCTCCCTCGGCTATGGTCGGAGAGCCATCGACTTGCGAAGGCTTAGTGTCTACATCTTCAAAAGGCAGCGTGGGCTCGATCTTTTTATTTTAAACACTTTTTACTATTATTACAACAAAATTCTTTTTATTTTATAAACCAAAGCTTCCACAGATTCAAGCTAATCTTGGCCGGAAATTCGGTACGATAAAAGCTTAGGATTGATTGTTTTAAAAAGCCTAGTTGTAGCTCAAACTGTATAGGGTTTTTAATTATTGTTATTTTGAACCTTGATGAGTCATAATATCTTTTTTATATTTGAGTTGGTATTCATGTTTTTAATGAGATGCTTGAATGGAATAACTTTTAATACTGAGAAGTGTTCCATAAGCTTTATAGCTTAGGATTCTTCTTCAGAATTTCTTGTTTTATACATCAAACAAAGTGATACAGCTGGCACGGTGCTTTTCTCCAATGAGAAATATGGTCGCGATACTAAACTTGAAAACAGTAACCAAAACGTGTAACCAAAGCTTCTTGCCTATATATCCGAGAAATTATTTTAACTTAATTCACCTTTTTCATTTCTTTTGTTTGCTTTGATAGCTCTCTCTCTCTCTCTCTCTCTCTCTCTCTCTCTCTCTCTCTCTCTCTCTCTCTCTCTCTCTCTCTCTCTCTCTATACATACATATATATATATATATATATATATATATGGTTTGACATCTTGCAGTCCTACTATGGAAACATGTGGTAAGTGTTCATTTTCACCACATTCATTTAGTAAAATATGTTATTCATAAAGTATTTATTTCACTGCCGTATATCATCAATATATCTGTCATAAAATCAAATAATGTTTATCTTTACAAATTCAAGAAGAGCAAAATTGGTGACTACAAATACAAATAGGTGGATTATACGATGTACTTTGCACTAAGGTCTTTTAAATTTCTTCATGCAAATATATAAAAAAAAATATTTGATTACTTAATTTTTTTTTATACTACGGTATATCATCAATATAATGCCCTCTTAATTATATGTCGTAAAATTAAAACAAATGCTTTTCTTTACAAATTCAAAAACAGAATTGGTGACTGCAAATACAAATAGGTTGATTATACGATATACTTTGCTCGAAGGTCTTCTAAATTTCATCATGCAAATATTTTTTTTTAAAAGAAAAATTGCAGAATATCTTTTTTCTTATTGGCTACATTGGGAGGAATTGGTGCATGCGTGCGTGTGTGCGTGTTGCGCTCATAATAATCTAGACACATCCAGTTTTGGTTGTTCAATATGAATGAATGAATCTGATTTTGGTTGTTCAATATTCCAGTTTCAGTTATGTCCTCATGGTCAGGGCACAAATTTCCTGGTTTCTACATGCGCCTGATTGATGATGAGACGAAAGTAAGTAGAGAATGCAAATCATGGTCAAGACCTGTGGTGACTCCTTTCTATATGTGCAATAGTTTTGCCTATGTTTCATCCATAAATCATGCGGCGATTTGCCTTATGAGATCAACCAATCTTTTCGTCAACACTCCCTCTACTTGATGATCGACACATCCACATCATGCAGAATTTGTCTCAAAGACTTCAAAGAACGTTCGCCGTTTTGCATGTGTGAAGATTGCGATCTCCAAATGGACTTGGAATGTGCAATGATGATGATGTCATCGATAGGGTCTGAACAAGGCCTCCAACACTTGAGCCATTCACATCCTCTGTCTTAGCAGATTGTTGCTATCTCGGAAAGTAAGGCAGTGAAATGCGTGGGTTGCGAGTCCATGATTTCAGGCGAGTCTTATGGATGCGCTCACTATGACTACTTCTTGCATAAACACTGCGCCGAGTCTCCGCTGGAAACATCGCCAAATCTTCGCCACCCTCTCTATGGCCACACTCTTTCGTTCGTTGTCACCGGAAAGAGCTTCAGTTGCAGAATCTGCGAGATGAAAAAGGAAAGCTTGTGCAACTTCAAGCTGAAGTGCAATCACTTGCTAGGCAGTGAACATGAGCAAAATATTTGCACTCCTCGCAATCGTATATGCAGACCGCAAAGCAAGTGATTGCACTTCAGCTTGAAGTTGCATAAGCTTTCCTTTTTCATCTCACAGATTCTGCAGCTGAAGCTCCTTCCGTTGACAACGAACGAAATAGTGTGGCCTAAGAGAGGGTGGCGAAGATTTGGCGATGTTTCCAGCGGAGGCTTGGCGCAGTGTTCATGCAAGAAGTAGTCACAGTGAGCGCATTTATAAACCTCGCCTGAAATCATGGACTCGCAACCCACGCATTTCACTGCCTTACTTTCTGAGACAACAACAAACTGCATTGCTGACTCCACAATGGAAGCAGAATATGTGGCTGCTTGTGAAGCATCCAAAGAGGCTGTATGGCTTAGAAAATTCCTCAAGTATTTGGAAGACGTTCCAAACGTCGACGAGCCCATGACCCTTTATTGTGATAATAGTGGGGATGCCGCTAACTCAAAGGAACCTCGAAGCCATAAGCGCTCTAGGCATATTGAGAGGAAATACCATTTGATTCGAGAGATCGTGTAGCGCGGAGATGTGGTGCTGAAGAAGATCCCAACGGTGGACAACCTAGCAGATCCATTCACTAAGGCCTTATCCAACAAGGTCTTCGACCAACATCGGAAGGGATTAGGCATGAAGGACTACTCACATCTTCTTTGAGTCAAGTGGGAGTTTGTTGTCAATGGTGCCTATAAGAAGAGTAGTTGTCTTTACTTATGTACATTTGATGTAATAAAGTCTCACGAAGACTCTTGCTTGTAACTGCTGAATCATTAATAAAAGTTGAAACGATTATTCATTCTACCTTGTCTGTTTGAAGCTTTATGATAATTTATAGTCTTTAGTCCTTAAACAAACTTAACAACATATGAAGAGACAAATGTAGATTTGCATGAACAAACTCTTCATGGTTTTCTTAAAACAGTATATTCGCAATCTAAGAGTCAAAGGGCTATTGATCCCAGTACAATTGTTAGGAGAATCTATGATGTCTGGTTATGAGGCATAGAGAGTTGGAGACTCTATATTTCTTCTAGGTATCTTCTGAAGGTACATAATTGACCAGTGCACTTTTAGAGACAAAATAAGAACAAACCATTTAACCTCTTATGTCTCGAAGTCAGTACGTATGAATTACATCATGCTTACCTCAATCCTGAAATGAGAAATGTCCTTTCATAACTTACGTATTCTCATTTGAGAAAGTCAGAGTTGGGATTCACTATGTGATTATGAACAGAATCTATTGGTAAAGTACTAAGTTATGAAGATGTCATGAGTAACTTTGTGAAGATCTCATAGATATGGAATTCATGTACAAGATTGCTGAAATGCAATGTATATCACCTCATGCTTTGTTCATTGGAATGTGAATAAACGAACTGGTCAGTGTCCAAATTGAGTCATGACTCTTTTGGATGAATCAATGTGACTTGTTAGCTCCTCGTCATTACATTGTTTCTAACTTATTCACAAGCGACAAAGGAGTTGAGGAAATAACAGTTAGAAAGGTAAAATGGTAATTTTGTAAATCTCGTCTAGTTGATGATATTCATAAAGGGTAAACATAGATAATATTTAGTGGATCCACTCGTCACAACTAAGTTGCATTCTTGAGTAGAAAACAAATTCATTTGAACCAAGAGATTCTCAGTGTCAACTCTTTAGTGGAGTCAGTTGACATTAAGCTAAACTTGGAAAAGGTTTATGTACTTTTGAGTCCAAGTATGTTAGCTCAAGCTTTGTTCATTTGGATCCATGAGGTCACTGTCACAACTCATTTCGAGTAAGATTAGTTAAACTAGAAGCTAAGTCAAAACAAGAACTAGACAAGTTTTACAAAAATTGTCTAAAGGGTAATTTTGTCCTTTTGGACATGGGATGGTATGAATGTCAATAAATAAGTTTTTTGACATTGCCATATGATGACAATGGAAATGGATCACACAGCCGTAATGAATTATTTGGGCCTTGAGGATTAATTTCATTTCATGGAATTTTATTTGAAAATTCTTAATGGACTTTTCTTATGTTGTCATGAACAAATAAAGAAACATCTAGAAGCTCCAAACCGTCCACACCAAAGAGAGAAAAGAATTATTTTGTGCATCTATATATGAAGATACTTGCCAAAAGAAAAATAGGAAACCGATTTCCTCTATGAGGAAACAATATGGGCGGCCAAGGCTAGGAGAGAACAAATGAGGAAACAAATCCAAGGCCGTCTAGAAGGCATCTTGGACGTGTGACATGAGGAAAAAGGGAAGCAAATATTTGCTCGTGAATATGTGATATTCTATGGAAAAGAGGAAACTACCTTTTGAAGGTAAACCTCCTCCTATAATTACCTCACCTCATTCACAACTCACAATACACAATTTTGAGATTGAGAGCTTTTCTCTCTAGATTGTTTGGCCGCCCTTCTCTCTCTCCCTCTAACCCTTCTTGTTCTTTTTTTTTGCACCTATGTCCTCATTAGACCTAGCATTTGTTTTAGCTCTTTGGCTTCAAGACTTGTTCTTGAGTCATCGCGTTTAAAAGTGCCCACATACTAAATCCTAACTACACTCAAAGACTCTAGTGATAGCAACTTTCGTAGTTGCTCAACAGGTTCAAGAAGACTATCTGACACTTTTAATTCTTTTGCTGAGTTGATTTTCAACTTCATCTTTGAACTTTTTGAACATAACTAGTGACTATGACTTTTCATGAATAAGATATATGTAGCT
Organism: Urtica dioica subsp. dioica; assembly: GCF_054948205.1. Taxonomy (NCBI): domain Eukaryota; kingdom Viridiplantae; phylum Streptophyta; class Magnoliopsida; order Rosales; family Urticaceae; genus Urtica; species Urtica dioica. The sequence goes on along the minus strand of NC_142767.1, from coordinate 7,689,086 downwards.
ATATCTTGAAAAATCATCTATGAACGTTATAAAATATTGTTGACCGTTCCAAGCATATGCTGGAAAAAGTACACAAATGTCTGTATGAATAAGTGCAAAGACGTCTGAAGTTCTGTTGGCTTCAAATCCCTTCTTACCCGTTTGTTTTCCCTTTACGCAATTCACATAGATGTCAAAGTCCATGAAATCTAAGAGATCTAGAATTTCATATGACACAAGTCTCTCTAATCTACTTTGTGAGATGTGACCTAATCGTTTGTGCCATAACGTAACCGAATTCTCGCTAGTTAGTTTTCTCATTACACCTCGAGTACTTAAATGCAAGGTTCATTAAATGAACCATTTATATCAATGGAATATAAATTATTATATACTAATAAAGAACCGTACTCAACCATATTTGTATTAGCATAGTATATAGCCGCAAAACAACAACCACCATAGTTCCATCAGCGGTCATTGGCCCCATTTAAGGATCCGTACATGTTTGAGCAGTTTCCAGGAGTTCCATGTCTTGCATCCTCATGCTAATAGAGAGAAGGCCACCTCTATACCTAGAATGTAACGCAACAAACCCAAATCATTTATAGCAAAACACCGATCCAAGTCAGACTTCAATGATTCAATCTCATCATAATCATCACCGGTAATAATCATATCATCAACATACAAGAACAGAAGGATACGACATGTACTTGTACGCTTAACGCACAAAGCGGAGGCGTGCTAATTAGGGATAAAGCCAAGAGTGGTGATCACCGTGGAGAACTTCTCAAACCAAGCTCAGGGAGCATGTTAGAAATTTGAATTGCGAAACAAATTAAATTTTTCATTCTCAAATGAACAAGAATAACCGAATTTATCCAAAGAAGAAATAGAAATCAAATTCCGTCTAAAAGACGGTACAACGACAGTTTCATCAAGATCCATACAAAATCCAGTCTTTAACATTAATCTAAATTTCCCGATTGCTTCATCTTTAACCTTCATGCCATCGCGCACATAGATGTATCTTTCTACATCATTTGAATTTCGGCACAAAATTAGTAACTTGTCACAAAATTAGTAAACTTTCGAAAACGATTTTCAAGCTCATAATTTTAATTACATGTACATGCATATCTTTGGCCATAGCTCTGATACCATTTGTTGGAATTGATCTAGGGTTTAAGAAAACATTTAACGCTTCGGGTAAGGGGCGGAATTTCAAAAAATTTCTTTTGAAAAGTAAAACGATTTTAGTAACCTAGACAAAGAGCAAGTACATATAAATAAAAATTATTATAAGCATAAAATAATTTACTAACCTTTGAGAAGCTTGAACGTTGATGAGCCTTCGGAAGGTTGAAACGTTCATCTCCCCTCGCAGCACGTCTCTCTTCTTTCCTCAGCAACTCGAGCAACCACGACAGTTTCTATCACAAGAATCACCCGAGAGAAAATGAATAAGTGAGTGGACACTTTTAAACACAACGACTCGAGAACAAGTCTCAAAGTCGAAGAGCTAAAATTACTAGGTCAAATAAGGACCTAGGTGCCTAAACAAAAACGGAAGAAAATTAGAGAGAGCGAGAGAGAGAGAGCAGAAGTCGGCCAAGTCTAGATAGAGAAGCTCTCAATCTCTAAAACTTTTGAATGAAAGAATGGTGAAGAATTAGGGCTCTATTTATAGGAGAGGTCTCACCTTCAATAAGGTAGTTTCCTCTTCTATAGAATATCACATATTCATTATGCAAATTTCCTCTTCTTCCTTTTATTTCACGCGGCCAAGAGGATCCAAGTAAGTCCTTGGATTTGTTTCCTCTTTTATTTGCTTCTCCCTTGACCCAAGTTGGCCGAAATTCACTTTCCTCTTGGAGGAAATTTGTTTCCTCTTTTTCTTTTTGCAAGTATCTTCTCACATTAATGCACAAAATATCTCCCTTTTTCTTTAGGTGATGGGCGGTCAAGGCTCTCTAGAAGGAGCTTCTAGAAGCTTCTTCATTTGTTCATGACAACATGAGAAAGGTCCATTAAGAATTTTCAATAAAACTCTTATGAAATGAAATTAATCCACAAGGCCCAAACAAATTAACTTGGCTGAGTGGATGTGAGTCATCATATGACCATGTCAAAAAATTTATTTACATTCATTTCATCCTATGTCTAAAAAGACAAAAATACCTTTTTGATAATTTTCATAAAACTTGTCTCGTTCTTGTTTTTACTTAGCTTCTAGTTTAACTATTCCTACTCGATATGATTTGTGACAGTGACCTCATGGATCCAAATGAACAAAACTTGAGCTAAATACTTGGACTCAAAAGTTCACAAACTTTTTCCAAGTTTAGCTTAATGTCAATTGACTCCACTAAAGAGTTGACACTAAAAATCTCTCAGTTCAAATGAATTTATTTTCTACTCAATAATTCAACCTATTTGTAATGAGTGGATCCACTGAATATTATCATTGTTTACCCTTCATGAATATCATCAGTTAGTCGGGATTTACAAAATTACCATTTTACCCTTCTAGTTGTTATTTCCTCAACTCATTTGTCGCTTGTGAATAAGTTAGAAACAATGTATTGACGAGGAGCTAACAAGTCACATTGTTTCATCCAAAAGTGTCAAGACTCAATTTGGACACTGGCCAGTTCATTTATTCACATTCCAAGGAACAAAGCATGAGGTGATATACATTGCATTTCAGCAATCTTGTATATGAATCCATATCTATGAGAACTTCACAAAGTTACTCATGACATCTTCACAACTTAGTACTTCACCAATAGGTCCTGTTCAGAATCACATAGTGAGTCCAAACTCTGACTTTCTCAAATGAGAATACGTAAGTTATGAAATGGCATGTCTCATTTCAGGATTAAGGTAAGCGCGATGCAATTCATACGTAGTCTTCGAGACATAAGAGGTTAGAAGGTTTGTTCTTATTTTTTCTCTAGAAGTGCACTGGTCAATTCAGTACCTTCGGAAGATACCTAGAAGAACTATAGAGTCTCCAACTCTCAATGCCCCATAACCAGACATCATAGATTCTCCTAACAATCGTATTGAGGTCAATAGTCCTTTGACCCTTAGATTTCGAATATATCGTTTTAAGCAAACAACGAAGAGTTTGTTCATGCAAATCTACATTTGTCTCTTCATAAGTTGTTAAGTTTGTTTATGGACTAAAGACTAAGGTTTTATCATAAAGCTTCAAACATACAAGGAAGAATGAATGAACGTTTCAACTTTTATTAATAAATAAGCAATTATAAGCAAGAGTCTTCGTGATACTTTATTACATCAAATGTACAAAAGTAAAGGCTACAACTCTTCTTGTGGGCACCATTGACAACAAACTCCCACTTGACTCAAAGAAGATGTGTGTAGTCCTTCATGCCTAATCCCTCTCGATGTTGGTCGAAGACCTTGTTCGCTAGGGCCTTGGTGAATGGATCTGCCAGGTTGTCCACCGCTGAGATCTTCTTCACTTCCACGTATCCGCGCTGCACGATCTCTCGAATCAAATGGTATTTCCTCTCAATATGTTTGGAGCGCTTATGGCTTTGAGGTTCCTTTGAGTTAGCACAGCCCCACTATTATCACAATAAAGGGTCATGGGCTCGTCGACGTTTGGAACAACTTCCAAATACTTAAGGAATTTTCTAAGCCATACAGCCTCTTTGGATGCTTCACAAGCAGCCACATATTCTGCTTCCATTGTGGAGTCAGACATGCAAGATTGCTTAACACTCCTCCACACAATAGCTCCACCATTACGGATGAACACAGATCCCGAAGTGGATTTTCTGGAATCCTTATCCGCTTGAAAATCGGAGTCGGTATATCCCTTCATAGTCAGGTCAGTACCTGAATATGTAAGCATCAAGTTCCTAGTTCTTCGAATATACTTGAGAACATGCTTAACAGCAATCCGGTGCTCGGGTGCAGGGTTGGATTGAAAACGGCTAACTACGTCAACGGCGAAACAGATGTCAGGTCTAGTGCAAAGCATAGCATACATGAGACTTCCTACGGCTGAGGCGTAAGGAATTTTTCACATGTCCTCAATCTCTTATGCAGTCTTGGGAGACTGGTCCTTAGTGAGTGAGACTCCATGCCTAAAGGGTGTTTGGCCCTTCTTGGAGTCTTGCATCGAGAAGCGATCCATCACCTTATTAATATAAGATGCTTGAGAGAGCGACAGGGTCCAGTTTTTCCGATCTCGAAAGATTTGGATCCCCAGAATGTACGCGGCTTCACATAGATCCTTCATATCGAATTGCTTTGCTCAGATAACTTACCCACATCATTACCTATGAGTAATATATCATCGACATATAGTACCAGAAACACAACTTTGCCTTCGTGCATTAACTTGTAAATGCACGGCTCATCTATTGACTGCTCAAAGCCGAAGCTCTTTATAGTTTCATCGAATCTAATATTCCATAACCTAGATGCTTGCTTTAATCCATAAATGGACTTAAGCAACTCACATACCTTGGTCTCATGACCTTCTTCCATGAAACCATCTGGTTGAGCCATGTAAATACGCTCATCAAGATTGCCATTCAGGAAGGCCGTCTTGACATCCATTTGCTAGATCTCATAGTCGAGAGTTGCAGCTATGGATAGGAGTATGCGGATGGATTTAAGCAACGCGACTGGCGAGAAGGTTTTTTCATAGTCAATCCCTTCTTGTTGGGTATAACCCTTAGCCACAAGTCGTGCTTTAAACGTCTCGACGTTCCCATCCGGACCCATTTTCTTCTTGTATATCCACTTACACCCTATGGGTTTAATCCCTTCAGGATGGTCTACAAGTTTTCAGACTTTGTTGACATACATCAAGTGCATTTCAACTTTCATGGCATCAAGCCAAAGGTTTGATTCAGAACAAGCTATCGCTTGACTATAGGAAACAAGATCATCCATGTCAGAGACGGCTACGAGAGATTCTCCATAGGATATGTACCTGTCAGGCTTTTGAGTAGCCCTCCCACTACGTCGAAGTACTACTTGACGAGATTCTGAAGAGTTAGGTTATGTTTCAGTTGGGGTAAGAACAGTTCTTACAGATGAGGTAGAAGCTTCCTCACCCAACTTTTCTTCAAGCACAATTTTGCTTCTAGGTTTTGCATCCTTCATAAAGTCCTCCTCAAGGAAACGAGCATTCGTGCTAATGAAAGTCGTATCGTCCTTGGAAATATAGAATGTGAAACCTTCGGTTTCCTTTGGATATCCAACGAACAGACATAATTTTGACCTACTAGCCAAATTGCTAGTCTTTTGCCTCAGCACGTGTGCGGGGCAACCCCAAATTTTGATGCGGCCAAGATTTACTTTACGGCCAGTCCATCGTTCATAAGGAGAACCAGGAACCGTATTAGACAGAATTTGGTTCAGAATGTAAGCGGCTGTTTCGAGGGCATATCTCCAAAAGGAAAGATGGAGTGATGAGTAACTCATCATTAATTTAACCATCTCCATAAGAGTTCAATTTCTTCTATATGACACTCCGTTTTGTTGAGGTGTGCCAGGTGCGGTAAACTGAGAAGCGATACATTCTTCTTTAATGAAGTCATCGAACTCTCCAGACATATACTCACCACATCGATCAGATCGAAGGGTTTTGATCACTTTGCCAGTTTGCTTTTCCACTAAAGCCCTAAAGACCTTAAAAACGTTAAAGGTCTTGGAGTGGACCGTCCCTCACAAGTCTCTTAATCTTGTCTAGACTGATATGACCAAGTCTTAAGTGCCAGAGGTATGTTGATTTTGTTAGATCGGATGATTCATAAAGTTTGATCCTCTTTGGCTCCCTAATTAGATCGTTATCTATTTCAATGTCTAAAAGTGAAGGTTGAGTGGGATAAATGTAAAAAAGACCGTTCTTCATACATGCATCAATGACAAAAGAATTTAAAAAAGAAATTCGAATTCCATTCTTTATAAACTTTAAATAATAATCGTGCTCGTAAAGTTGAGCAACAAATATTAGTTTTTCCCAAAGGAAGGAACATATTAAACATTATTCAAATTTAAAATGCGGTCTTCAAAAGACAGCATCATCTTCGCAGACACCATGCTCCCATCACCACACTTGAAGCAGAAGTCGCCATCCTCTAAGCTTTTGCTTTTCCTAAAATCAGTCAAGGAGCAGCAAATATGGTAAGTAGCAGCGGAGTCAATAATCCATGATGATACGTTATCAGTTACTAAACAAGCTTCGGTTATAAGTACAATACCTTTTTCCTTAGTCTTGAGGTAGGCAGGACAATTCCTACGCCAGTGACCAGGCTCATTGCAGTGGTGGCACTTGTTAGATTTGTCCACCTTCGGAGCCTTTGGCGCCTTCTTCTTCTTTTGAACCTTAGGTTGGTTCTTCTTCTCGGCCTTGCGAGATCTCTTCTTAGATCCAGAGATGGAGGCAGTAGCATGTACCTCTCCTAGAGCCCTTTTTTCTTAGTGAGTCCCTCAGCGGTGTGAACCTCCTTCATAAGCTCGGTAACAGTGTACTCTAGCTTGTTCATGGAGTAGTTCAGCTTGAAGGTATCAAAAGACTCGGAGAGAGTTTCCAAGATCATGTCTATTTTAGTCTCCCCATCAATCTCAGATCCAATGATCTCCATTTCGTTTAGATAGCTAATGATCAGCATCATATGATCTCTAATGGGAGTTCCATCTTTCATACGACAATTCATAAACTGTCGGACCGCTTGTTGCCTAGCTTGACATCCGTGCCCTACAAACATCTCATGGAGATTGTAGAGAATATCGGCGGCAGTCTCGATATCACGATGTTGTTGTTGCAACACATTATTCATTGATGCTAGAATATAGCACCTCGCAATCTCATCGGATCGAAGCCAGGCCGCCAAGGCATCTTTCTCCTCTTGTGTCGAATCTTCATTCGTTTGAGGAGGACAGGGGGTGGTGAAAACCTATTTGTGCTTGTCGACATTAAGGACTATGTTGAGGCTACGTTTCCAGTCGACGTAATTGTCGACGTCAAGTTTATTCGAGGAAAGAATGGTTGAGAGAGGGTTGAGAGACATATTTCCTACAAAAGTTGAAACAAGTTTATGATTATTCTTTGGTTTATGATTTAAGTTTTGTTTAAGACTTAATAAAATCCAAAGATGTTATAAACCAAACGATAATTTACTCCCTCAAGAGAAGGCCGTAAAAAATCTCCATTTATAAGTAAATGACACATCATTAATGCTTAGCCAAGATGTCAATACACCAATTTTGACTAGCCACCTTTTAAATTGGTATAATCACTCACATCCTTTCGCAGAGCCGCAAGGGAGGATTATTAGGGATTTGAGCCTAAGTGTGCAACCAACCACTTAGTCAAAAAGATCAACTTTGAAAAAACAATCCCCCAAGAGGAGGCCTTGTCTTCATCGTCTCACTCTCGGACGTAGCTCATTGAGCAATGATCGAAGTAAAAACACCATAGTACTCTCATTTAAGAGATGGCCACAAGAGTGACTCTTAGTCTCACGTTAATTACTTCTTTCATTAGTGTTGGGGATCGTGGGTTACAAAGAACAAGTATAACCCTCCCACTTAGTTTTTGGAGTTGGTACATCGACTCTTATAAGTTCGGAGAGTGGACAACTAGAAAAGAATCCTAGATCTTCATGTTCATAGTAGTGTTAGTGCATAAAGGCACAAGGGAGATAGTCGGATCTTTTCCTATTTTCTATTCGGGAAAGTGCATGAGGGAAGTGTGAACTTCAACTCACTCGAACACTTAAAATTTTGAGATTACAACGAGAAAAAAAAAATTTGCAGACAAAAGGAAAAAAAATATTGATCGACCTCTCGGCCGCCACAACAACCTCACCACCACCATTCTTTTCTCTCTCGCCGCTCCCTCTCTTCTCCTCTCCTGGGCGAGCGCCGAGAGCCCAGCCGTGCGAGCACCGAGAGCCAGCCGCGCGAGCGTCGAGAGCCAGCCGCGCGAGCGCCGAGACCCCGATAGCGCGAGCTTCACCTGCAACACAGAAGAAAAAAAAATTGAATCTCCTCCAAGCTATCTCTCTCGGCCATCATCATCATCATCCCTCCTCGCTATCTTTTTCTTCCTCGCCTTCGTCGCCTTGTCTCCCACGCGTCTCACAGCGGTCTTGCGCCCGCCACCAGCCGAAAGGAGAAAATCGCCGCGCGTTCTAGGAACTCCGGCGAGCACCTCCGGCGAGGAAAAGAGGAAGAAGACGGCTCATATAGTCTGACTCTTCATGCAAGCGCAGTCACAGATCAGGTCGAGATGAGCGAGAGCCGACAGAACTGACCACGTCGAAGCCGGGAAAAAAAGTAGAGAATTCGGAAAAAAAAAAAAAAAAAGATATTAAAGCTAGATCTCACTCGTTCTCGACGCTTCAGAATGTGTTAATGCTCCAGGACGTGTAAAGTCTCGAGAAGCGTGAAAAGCAAGGAAACTCCGGAAGTCAACAAATTTTCAGACGATCTTTTCCGAGTAAGTGTGGAGACTTAAGTCAACTACATACCAAGGGAATAACCTTGTTTACGTGCATTATTGCTTGTTAGTAAACAAGAATAGGAAAAGCTTTAAAATCGAATAATCTCAAAGATTATGGCTTTGGTCGATTTTCCTGAAAACTTAGCCTGAGTTCGCTCAATAAGTTCAAATATAAGATCTATGAATCCCAGCCTCTGCTACGTGATATAATCATCCCTTAAGTTTTGCGGTTGACCCCTTAGAACGGGGGAGACAGGAGAGCCGTGTTTAACTCTCGAATTCGAATCGAGGGTAGAAGTACCGGGAGTCATATCCCGAGTCTTCAACCTAAAATACTAACGAGCATAAAAGGGAAATGAAATCTCTTTCAGGATTTATCCTGAGTCGCTCTCATGTAAGTAGCATAGGTGTGTACTCTGAGTGCTGCGGAGTATCCGAATCCTAAAGAATTGATGTGTCGATAGTACCAAAAGGAAATGAACCCTGACGGGCTATGAGGGCCTGGGGGATGGCGCTGAGTACTCATATCTCGGGAAGTCGACCAAGAGTCGTACCCGACTTTGTTGCCAGGCCATGAAGGCCTGAAGAATGCACCTTGACGGGCTATGTGGGCCTGGGGGTTGCGCCGACGTCGAATGAAGTGGTACCATTAGTGGATCCCAGACAGACGTTAAAACTCTTAGGCCACCGGACGACTGCTGCTTGAAGTCTAAGGCTGGTCTCTTGTCGTTCTGAAGGTTATAGTGATGGATGTGTATAACCTTAAAGACGACAAGTACTAGTTAGAGTGTGCACACATTAGTCATGCTCTAGAACTTGTTAGATTCGCATCAATGCATTCTTATGTGCTTATTTGCACATCACATGTTATCACATGGCATTAGTCACTTTATTTTATAAGTTAGACTCCCACTTGCTGAGTCAATCGACTCATAGTTTATGACCCTTGGTAATGTAGAGAAGGGCAAGACGGCGATGTGAATAACAGAACTAAAGACGAAGACCGGACGTGTATCTCTTGACCTTTGGGCTAATGAGAACTCACCCGGGATCAACCTCTTCTATAGTAATATCTATATTTTGTTGAACCCCTTCCGTACTCTACGCTCCTAAAACTATCTTTTATAATTATACGTAAACACAAGAGCTGATATGTATATATAAAGAGTCGTCGTGAGACTCAAATTCTGAATTGAGAAAAATGAAAAATTTACCCAGGTATTTATATAACGACTTATAATACTTATATGATATCGTATTACGTTTAACATAAGTATTATGATTATTATGTTTATTGGATTCTGTTTCTGTTGGTATGAGATATATTTTTATATTTATGTTGAGACTTGTGACGTAACCCACTGTCGCAGCTCGTGAACCGGCGACGAGAGGTCGAGGGTCGTGACAGGTTTTGTGGTATCTTTTTATTTTTCGGCTCATCTACGAGGAGACTTCCCTCTAAAATTTTCAAGAGCATATAGATTTTGAACATATGTGATATAGATATAGTTTTGAAAATATTTTGAAAACTTATTTGATTTGGATGGCAAAATATTTTCAAGTTTGAAAGCGAAAACGGTTTTTCAAAATTCAAACTAGTTTTGTAAAATTCAATTTCAATTAAATTTTCAAAAATTAAAACATTTTAATATTTCATATTATGTTTATAATCTTATAAAAAAAAATTTCTCAAGAAAATTTTCTCATTAGACTTCTATAACTCATGGTAGTGGGGCTGAAAATCCAGATTTCTAAAAAACTGGACTTTCGGAACAGCCGCGCACCTCAGAGTACAATTGCCATAACCGGAGGCTCTGATGTCCTTTTGACCTAAAACCGGTGGCATTGGAAAGAGAACAGACATACCTTTAATTTGATTTTAGAATCATTAAATTTCGAATTCTGAGCAGAGAGTTATGCCACTTTTACTACGGTTTTTACTCCAGCTCGAAGAAAACATAAATAATTAAAGTTCGGTCTTTGAATGCGTTAAAAGAATCGAGTGTAACGGAACGTTTTAGGAAGTTGTTAAAGCTTTTATTTGTGTTTTATTGACATGGTAATAATATGGTATAAAAGAAATAACAACAAACATAAAAAGATTCAAGTAAATAAAAGAAACTAGTAAGACAAGAAAACTAGTCACAAAATTTACTCGAAATATTCTCAAACTTAAAAACACGTTTTTCAATATAAAAAATTTAAAACTTTTAGAACTGATTCTAATGTGTTTTAATAACATCCCAAACTCATAGAAAATCAACATGATTTTTAATTTAAAGGCAAGAGCAATAAATTAAAAAAAAATATCTAAGAAAACAATTCTAACTTGTCACAAAATTAAAAAACTTTCGAAAACAATTTTCAAACTCATAATTTTAATTACAAGTACATGCATATCTTTGAGCATAAAATAATTTATTAACCTTTGAGAAGCTTGAAAGTTGATGAGCCTTTGGAAGGTTGAAACGTTCGTCTCCTCTCGCAGCACGTCTCTCTTCTTTCCTCAGCAACTCGAGCAACCACAACAGTTTCTATCACAAGAATCAATCGAGAGAAAAGGAATTAGTGAGTGGGCACTTTTAAACACGACGACTCGAGAACAATTCTCAAATTCGAAAAGCTAAAATTAATAGGTCAAATGAGGACATAGGTGCCAAAACTAAAACGAAAGAAAATTAGATAGAGAGAGGAGAAGTCGGCCAAGTCTAGAGAGAGAAGCTCTCAATCTCTAAAACTTTTGAATGAATGAAATGTGAAGAATGAGGGCTCTATTTATAGGAGAGGTCTCACTTTCAATAAGGTAGTTTCCTCTTCTATAGAATATCACATATTCATGAGTCAAATTTCCTCTTCTTCCTTTTATTTCACACGGCCAAGAGGATCCAAGCAAGTCCTTGGATTTGTTTCCTCTTTTATTTGCTTCTCCCTTGACCCTAGTTGGCCGAAATTCACTTTCCTCTTGGAGGAAATTTGTTTCCTCTTTTTCTTTTGGCAAGTATCTTCATACATTAATGCACTAAATAATCTCCCTTTTTCTTTAGGTGATGGGCGGTCAAGGCTCTCTAGAAGGAGCTTCTAGAAGCTTCTTCATTTGTTCATGACAACACGAGAAAGGTCCATTAAGAATTTTCAATAAAACTCTTATGAAATGAAATTAATCCACAAGGCCCAAACAAATTAACTTGGCCGAGTGGATGTGAGTCATCATATGACCATGTCAAAAAATTTATTTACATTCATTTCATCCTATGTCAAAAAAAGACAAAAATACCATTTTGATAATTTTCGTAAAACTTGTCTCGTTCTTGTTTTGACTTAACTTCTAGTTTAACTATTCTTACTCGATATGATTTGTGACAGTGACCTCATGGATCCAAATGAACAAAGCTTGAGCTAAATACTTGGACTCAAAACTTCACAAACCTTTTCCAAGTTTAGCTTAATGTCAACTGACTCTACTAAAGAGTTGACACTGAGAATCTCCCGGTTCAAATGAATTTATTTTCTACTCAAGAATTCAACTAAATTGTGATGAGTGAATCCACTGAAGTTTATCTATGTTTACCCTTCATGAAGATCATCAGCTAGTCGGGATTTACAAAATTACCATTTTACCCTTCTAGTTGTTATTTCCTCAACTCCTTTGTCGCTTGTGAATAAGTTAGAAACAATGTATTGACGAGGAGCTAACAAGTCACATTGTTTCATCCAAAAGAGTCAAGACTCAATTTGGACACTGGCCAGTTCATTTATTCACATTCCAAGGAACAAAGCATGAGGTGATATACATTGCATTTCAGCAATCTTGTACAAGAATTCCATATCTATGAGAACTTCACAAAGTTACTCATGACATCTTCACAACTTAGTACTTCACCAATAGGTCCTGTTCAGAATCACATAGTGAGTCCAAACTCTGACTTTCTCAAATGAGAATACGTAAGTTATGAAATGGCATGTCTCATTTCAGGATTAAGGTAAGCGCGATGCAATTCATACGTAGTCTTCGAGACATAAGAGGTTAGAAGGTTTGTTCTTATTTTTTCTCTAGAAGTGCACTGGTCAATTCAGTACCTTCGGAAGATACCTAGAAGAACTATAGAGTCTCCAACTCTCAATGCCCCATAACCAGACATCATAGATTCTCCTAACAATCGTATTGAGGTCAATAGTCCTTTGACCCTTAGATTTCGAATATATCGTTTTAAGCAAACAACGAAGAGTTTGTTCATGCAAATCTACATTTGTCTCTTCATAAGTTGTTAAGTTTGTTTATGGACTAAAGACTAAGGTTTTATCATAAAGCTTCAAACATACAAGGAAGAATGAATGAACGTTTCAACTTTTATTAATAAATAAGCAATTATAAGCAAGAGTCTTCGTGATACTTTATTACATCAAATGTACAAAAGTAAAGGCTACAACTCTTCTTGTGGGCACCATTGACAACAGGTGTTGTATTTGCAACTTCCTTATCCTTCTTTCTTATCTTTCCATTGTCCTCACTCTTAGAGCTTGAGGCCAAGTCTATTTTATCTTGCTGTAACATTTCCTCTTACTGAACACAGTATGAGATGAGCTCATTCAGAGACAAGGTCTCTTTCTGACAATTGTAGCTCACCTTAAACTGACTAAAATGTGTAGGAAAAGATATCAAAACCAGATGCACTGGCAAGTCCTCTGAGAGTTCAAGCTTAAGTGCTTTCAGCTTTGAAGCAAGATGAGACATCTCCAGTTTGTACTCCCTTATATTACCTTTACCATTTTACTTCATTGAAATCAGACTTGTCAAGAGTGTACCAATTTAAGACTTTTCGTTCTTCACAAATATGTTTCTCAATATCATCAAGGAATTTCATAGTCGTAGCTATAGGATCGGATATAGTGCCCCTGAATGCTTATGGAATGGCTTTCTTCATGATTATCATGCACATGCGATTCGATCTCTCTCACTTTTCTATTTCCCTCTTGTCATCAGAGGTACTCTTTTTCGTAAATGCTGGAGGAGCTTCAGTTCATATCGCCAAGTCAGGATCGATGACCCCGAGAACAATCAGCAAGTTCTCCTTCCATGACTTGAAGTTTGAGTCATTCAACAAAGGAATTGAGTTGATGTTGGCATAAATATTTTCAAGAGTCATAACCGATACAAAGAACAATAAACAAACAAAACATGTTCAGATTTATTCTAAAACAAAATTGAAATTCAAATATGGTAAATCTCATCTCAAGATATCGTGCATTCCATCAATATTGTGTCTTTGTACAAGAATAATGACTTGTAAGTGATATCTTGGTGCACTAATCAAATACGTACAATAATGAACATATCAAATAATAAATCCTCATTTGGGCCGATTACTATTTACATGTAAAACCTAAGAATCATCACATATTTATTAATACATGCATATATGCAATTAAGTTAAACATTTACCTTCTTTTGAGCCGATAAATATCCATACAAAAATTAAACGTACAAAACTTTTTTATACTTTAAAATAAATAAATTTCCACAAGATAGGCCACTTTGGTGACATGTTGCTTCAATCGACTTATTTTAAAATATATACACATCAAATAATACCAATATTTTATTTAATGGCTTAAAAAAATCGCAGCCCAAACAGAAACTAAATAATGGATCAGAACCCAAACTTTGTGAAAACCTAGAGTTTCATTCCATGACGGCCAAAATTGACCGCCAATCCTGAGTCCCGGAAAACAAGACATCGCTCACATACATAAATATAATATGCAAATAACCATCTATAAATGTAATTACTAAAATCAGTCAAAAATAATTTTTAATTACCATTTATTTTTTAATTTGTTGTAACAAACGTGAATATAAAAACCAATTATATTCCGCATTTATTACCATTTATTTTTTACCATTATGTTAAAACAAATCACACAATCTAGGTCACTTGAAACGTTGGATTTGTAATCTAGCCAATGTTTTATATATTTTAAAATCTAGACTCAGTTAATGACGTGACCTCATTAGTCTAATAATATTTTATGACTGCTCCTAACATTTTCATATGTTAATTTTGGTAAATGGCTAATTTATTGAAATAAACGAATCGTTGACTAGTTCTTTAAAGTTAAATTTAAAATTGACTAGATAATTAGAACGATCTTATAATAATAATAATAATAATAAAGCCATTAATGACTCATGAGAACAAACTTCCACATTCTTTACCATTTATTAATTATTATTTATAAAAACGGATTCGCTTTAATTAAGGAACCAATTTCAATGATTCAATATTTAAACTTGACTTTTTATTTATTTATTTATTTTTTGGTTTTAGAGTGGGTATATATATCATACCACCGTTAGCCTTAATTCTCATATCAATTTGGGTTCCAAGTCTAACCCAACTTATCATTACTTATTTCGGTTTTTTTTTTCTTTTTCTTTTTTCTTTTTCAAATCTAAACTTTGTGTTTTAAAGTGCAAAATCCATATATCATATAATAATATTGAGAATATTAATACCAATAGTTAACATGTCAGCTTACATAGGAGAAATGAAAAGAGCAAATAAAGTTTAACAAAGCGGTAATAGCTGGGTCGCAGCTCTCAGTCGGAGTCGGAATCGTGTCTCCTGCGCTTCTTTTCCTTTTCCTTGCCGTGCTTCCTCTTCTCGTCTCGTCTGCTTTCGCGCCTCTCTCGCTTCTCATGTTTCCTCTCCTCACGCTTCCTCCTTTTCCGACTGCTTTCATCCTCGGAAGACTCTTCTTTGGGGCTCCTCGTCGCTACATTCTGAATCGCAGCCTTTGGCATCTCAGCGGGAACAACGTCCCCCTTGATCGTCGAATGAAGAGTATCAGAATCTACATGAGGACGGTTTGCTCTGCACTCAAAGAAAAAAAAAGAAAGGGTAGTGAATACAAGATTCTGAATACTCACAATTGTAAGAAAAAAATGATAAAAAGTCATTTTTGGTGTGTTCCACTTCCACCTACACTTTTGCCCATCTCGTTTCCTATTCTACCAAACAAGCAAATTTTCATTTTCCTCTCTCTAAATCACTCACTAATTTGCTTCCTTCCTAGGAATAGTGTTGGGTCAAGCAGCCAGATCCAAGGTTTACATGGTTTTCGAGGCGTACGCCTCAATACGTAATGAAGCGTAAGCATCAAGCCAATACATATCGGGTTTAAATGGGCTATATACCTAACTCCCCCAATAAATTAACTAAAGCTTATAAGACCAAAGCCTAGATCAATTTATAAATTGAATTCGTCTTTGGATGAAAAAAGGCATAAGGCTTAGTATGCCTCATCTAAGCCTCACCGCCTCTGCTCAGCAAGGTGTAAGCCTTAGAGGCGTTTTCTCCACACCTCACACGCCATTAAAAATGTGGTCAAATCCATAGTTTGCTTTCCCATGTGATACGGGATTTGAATCTTCATAAGGGATCCGAGTTAAGAAAAAATTGTGAGCACGGAAATTTATCTAGGGAGTTAGTTTTGTGAGTGTGACATACTTTGAGAAACCAAGGCCGTGGACGTGAGCGGCCTCGGAGTGGCCTGCGCCGACATCCTCGGCGGTTGAGCCTCGCTTCACAAGCTCGGAGAACTCGTGCTTGTCGAGCCGGTTGCCCTGAGGCCGGCTCGCCCGCTTCGGAGCTAACCCTAGAGCCTCTCTCATCGCCTGCTCTTCCTCTTCCTTTATCCTTCTGATCTCTTCTTTCGCCGCCTCTATATCTGCGCTTCGAGCACCCTTGTCCCTCGCATACCATGTCAGATCTTTCCCTGGACAAATCAACAAATTTCTCGTGATTAAAACGAATTTATTAAGTGGTTTAACTACTCGTTGGTATCTGAAATGAGATCTAAGACTCTCACGGAGTAGTTTGCAAGGTAGATATTTCAAATAAAACAGCAAAACATACAAGAAAAAAAAGTGCTAGAGTATACAGCAAAGTTTGACTATCAAAATAGTTACCTTTCTGCCATCTTCCAACCGGAGCCTTGACACTGTGGCCGAGATAGTTCTCTCGGTGCTTGTCGGCCTTCACATCGTCCCAACTGAACTCTGTACGTTGCGACAGAAACATAGAAACCCGAAATGTCAAAATCAGTCATATGGGCACACCAAAAAAAAAACTAATATCAAAACTATAAGGCATAACTGCAACTCTTAAGTCTGCCACGTATCAGTGAAAAGATTAGAAACTCTGAACACTCTCTCAGCATGGTAGATTAATTCAATATAAAAATTGTTTTCAAATAAGCTAGTGAGTATTTATGCCCACAAAACACATTTCTTGACCACAACCAAGTACTTTACAGAAGAAAATATGTAGATACAAACAATAACAAATAACTCCCACACGCTGATATAAAAAAGAACCTTCAATTAATCCTTCGCTAAAGATCTTGCTTTTACGCTTCCCATAAAAAAAAACCCCCAAAAAACGATTAGGGATTTAACCAAACAGAATCGAAACTTTTAGTAGCCCCAAACTTGTTTGTTTCTTGAAAAGAGGAAAGAAAGAAAGAAAGAAAAAGAAATTAAGATACACAGTTCTACCAATCCAAAGGGAAAATTCGCAATTAAAAGGATAATCGAACCAGAAACCTAATTCGCGTTCATGGTCCAACCGGTTGTTGGATATAAAAAAAAGAGTGATATAAGATAATAAATAAAAAGAAGAGAAAAGGGGAGAAAGTGCATACGATCTCGGCCACCGCGAACGCCACCTCTAGTGGGATGATACATTTTGGGTCACCACCGCGATTCTTCTGTTTCCCTTCAACTGGATGTGGACGTTAGTTTAAAGTATCTAAGTCATTGGTGTTAAAGGCTAATAATCCTTTAAAGTATCTAAGTCATTGGTGTTAAAGGCTAATAATCCATAGTTGAGAAAAATTGGGGGTAATCTATAGTTGCTTTTTAGAGCAAATAGACCTTCTACTTTTGTAGTTGTGCTATTAGTCCCTAACCTTTATTTTGGAGTACTTTGGTCTAGGGCTGTACAAAACCGAACCGAAAATCGGATAAAACCGATATACAAACCGAACCGAAACCGAAATTTGGAGCCACGTCAGCTAACCGAAATTCGGATTCGGATAACCGATCCGGTTTACAAAACTGGACCGGATATCGGATTTGATTTTGGGAAAATCTGGATATCGGTTATTTAACCGATTTTTTTTAATTAAAAATAAATAGATATTAAAAAAAAGACTTGATCCTGTTGTATGGCGAGAATACATGGATGAAGTGGAAGCACTAAATGATTCTAAGCAAGTTGTTTCGGGTAAGATAATTAATTTGATATTTTATTTGACATATTCATTTGTTGTTTGTTTATTAAAACAAATTTATTTTAAATTTATGTCATTATTATTAACAGATGATGGTCAAGTTGTCATAGAAGAATAAACTTCTCATATATCAACTCATACTACTATTACAACTTGATTATGTGATCTATAAAGGTAACATACAAATTCAATTGTTGTACGGTTTATTATGATCATTAGGGTTGTAATTTTAATTTTATATTATGATATTTACATGTGCAGGTAGTTTGAGACGAGTGTCCTTTTGAATTTTATTTATTTTTACTCAGTTTTAGATTATGTATTGTCATTTTGGAGCTTTATAAGAGTCGTTTGTACTCGTTTTTTGAATTTTTACAAACCGGATTTGAATTTTAGAAACTTGATATCCATTTGATAAAACTGGATATTAAACTGGATCTGAAATTTTACAAACTGGATTACCGAATTTTAAAAATTGGATACTGGACTGGATACTGGATTTAAGAAACCAAATAACCGAATATTCGGATAATCGAATTTCGGTTTTAGACTAAATTGGACCGGATACTGGACCAAGTTTTTAAAAACCGAAAATTCATATTCGGATACTAAAAATGTCAAAAACCGAACCGAACCGATCCAGTTTCACCCCTACTTTGGTCCCTAGCCTATTAATTTAGTAGCTTTCTTGTCCTTTTCGAAGAAAAACTATTTTATTAAAATAAAATTTAACACGTTTAAAAATTAAAGAGTTAATGACACTTTTAGACCATCAACTTTGTCACCTTAACAAAGAAGTGTGGCCTGCAATTGGAAGACTTCATTGTTCTTCGTCCCATCTTACAGTCGGACGCCTGTTTCTCACAACTTTTTCAGGTCATCAACGAGTGGTCGCACGAATACATTGATTTCTTTTCCAGGCCACCTCGAGCCCGAGATAGAAGCGTCAACATCAAGTACTCAAATTTTATGCAAAGCAATGGAGGCAAATTGTACGCGGTCAATACCACCGGCTACATGCTATAAGACAAGCCCATGTACCATGATGTACACGCCTACCACAATGCTTATTGAGCCTTGTAGGCTGATTTAAATTGCATTTTTTCAAGCTCATTTAAATCTAAGTGATATTCCAAAATTACTTAAACAATTAATAACTTATTCGTAAAATACTTTATTACGAATGCGAAAGAAACTGCAACCACGATTCAGTAGTGAGAGTGTAATCCATTATCTAATTATTACGAGCATCTTAATCCATCTTATCAGAGTCACCTTTGGAAATATGGGACCTAGTAACTGAAGCTCCTACAAATCCGAACAAATAGACGAAATCTCTATTTTTCTTATTCATTCGATTCGTCAATCTCGGCATCACTCCACAAGATGAACCGAGACTGCACTCTTCTTGTTATTAGAATTGTATTTAATTAGTGAGTAAAGAGTTGGCACACGCCTTGGTCCTTGTTTATTCGGAGAACTGCTCGGAAGACTTGGTGTCGATCAATCCACGAAAAACGTGAGGAACTCAAAGACCTTGAAGATTGTCAACCGGTGTAGAAATTCAAATATCAGAATTTCAGGTGAGTTTTTCTTGATCCTTCTATTTAGAATTGTTCTTATTAGTTATATATATATATATATATATATATATATAATATATATAGTAGTTCATCAATATGTTTAATTAAAATTGAAACTAGATATGTTGTTCATGTTTACATATAATCTAAATCGTTTAGGATTCTAATTTCCGCATTTGTGAAATATGTTTATTTCTCAACAAAATATTCATTTGTTGGAATCTTTGGCATGACAACATTGACTGATTTTAGCTTTTATTCGGGAATTCTCATGTTCTCAACTTGGGAAAAACGAATCCAATTTTGATATTTACGGACTAAGGTGTTCAAGAGACTCCACAGGCGGAAGACAAGCTTTTCTCAGGAAGTGGCAAAGAGAATCTTATTAAATTGGTAATTCAATCGATCCCTAATTATACTATGGGAACTTTTAAATTGTCGTTTTCAATTTGCCAAGAGATGGAACAATTGTGTACAGATTTTTGGTGGGGTTCCGAAGGAAAAAGAAAAACAAATTTCACTGGAAAAAATGGAAATATCTATGCAAGCTTAAGGAAGATGAAGGTTGGGATTTCGTCGGCTCCAAAAATTCAAACAAGCTCTTCTACAAAATCAAGTTTGGAGATTGGCTAACAACTTGAAATATCCAGTCGGTCGAATTCTCAAAGGGAAACATTTCCCGACATTGTCCATTTTGGAGGCACAAATTTTTGATGGGTGCTCATATATGTGTTGTAAAGTCTAATGTCGAGGAAAGAACTTATCAATCAAGGGTGGCGATGGCGGGTCCGAGATGGAAGGTCGATTAAAGTTTATGAGGACATATGGCTATCCGAGGCTAAACTTTCAAGATTCAATCTCCTAAAACGAAGCGCAAATTGTTGATGGGTGCTCACATGTGTTGTAAAGTCTAATGTCGAGGAAAGAACTTATCGATCAAGGGTGGCGATGGCGGGTCCGAGATGGAAGGTCGATTAGAGTTTATGAGGATATATGGCTACCCAAGGCTAAACTTTCAAGATTCAATCTCCTAAAACGATGGCGATGGAGACGAAGGTTAGCGCTCTTATGTTACCAAATGGCACCTGGAACAAGCAGCTTATACTCTATGAAGATAGGGATCTGACCCTATTGCTTGGCAGTTTGACAACAACAAATCATATTCTACAAGGATAGGTTACCGTCTAGCCAAGAAAGAGGAGACTCAAGCTTCAAACGGGGGCCAGCTACACCAATCTTAGAGAAAAGCAATAGCAATACCCAAACTTGGGTACGACCGAAACTAGGTTTAGTGAAAATAAATGTTGACGCGACGTTCAAAGCGGAAAATATTTTCATGGGAGTCGGTTGATGTATAAGACGCGACAATGAGAGTTTGGAAGCAGCGACGACACGCTCTCAAAGATCAGTTTATTATGCTCTTGAGGCAGAACAACTGGCAATCCGAGATGACATAAGGTTTGCGATCAGACTTGATTTCTCAGAGTACGAGATTGAGTACGACTGTCAAACGGCGAACAAATTACTTGAGCAACGGAGCAGCTCAAGACTGAAAGCAGGGAGTCTAGTTGAATATATTTTAATGCCTCTTTTAATTTTAATTTCAGTTTTTGCTTTACAAAAGGTAATTGTAACTCCTTAGCTAATTCCCTTGCTGCATTCGGCAAGGCGTGAAGAACAAAAAAAAACACTTGGTTCACTGAACCACTTTCTTGTATTATGGATATTTTTTAGACCGAGATGTTAAACTCCGGTAGTCGTAAATTGAAAGCTGAATGTTTCTCTAAAAAAGTGGGAAAATCTTATGTTTGAAATTGCTCCTATGAATTATAAACACAATGATCTAAATATATTTAACGTAATTCATTTTCTAAATTTAAAAACGGTTTATAATAATACATTAAAATTTAAAAATGGTTTATAATAATACATTAAGGAGTAATTCTATAAATTCTCATGTGTAGTAACCACTTGCCCCTAATTTAATCGTGTAAAACATTCACCTTAAAAATCTAATACATTAGAAATTTCATCTATGTTGGCATAACAGATTTACTAAAATACCCCCTCTCAATTAATTTAATATATAACCACCTATAAAAGTATTCATTTAACCTTAATTTATGATAAAATTAAAATAAATACATTTTGATTGTGACGGCGACCATGCCCTATATTCCCCGCTGAGGGTGGTTGTTGAGTGTCGAAAGAGGTAATGCATCTTAGACAGTGCAGATGAAGGAAGGCAAGATTGCCCTTAAATTGACGAAGATGGAGCTTCTCTCTCTCTCTCTCTCTCTCTCTCTCTCTCTCTCTCCCTTGTGAGTTCCGTTCTATATTTTTCTCGAACACAAAGGGTTGAGATCAATTTACAATTTAAGTGGCTCGTCCGACGTTAATTTTTATTGGCAATTAGTCATAAAATTATTCACAATTGTAAATTGGTAAAAGCAAAAAAGAACATAAATTTAAATTAAATTTTACTTTTATTTTTGTTAACTTCCATGAACTTAAGTGACTAATTTCTATTAGATATTGAATGAAATAAATAAATATGTAACTTGTTAAGAATATAAGGTAAAGTTTTTTTACGAAACATAAGGAAAAGTTGTTACTGTCTAAGCTCATAGGGAATTATATGTAATTCCTAAAATTAAAGTGGACAAACAAATAGAGCAATTATTTGAGAAATGGACACTTGTTCCATTTTTAACCGTTGACATTATGCTCCACAAGGAAATTTGAGAAGTCAAGTTTAATGTTACATCACATTTGAAAATCAAGCTTTGTTATGCACTAAACAAAATCAAATCGAACTTTAGGTAAGTAAAACATCTAAAATATCCCTATTAAAAAACTTCGAAAGGATGAGAAAAATGAAACTAAAAGCTTTAAAATTACTAGAAAAAGGAAGAGAAAACCGTTGAAGTCAACATAAATATAAAGACAAAAACTTCGAAAACATATTACCATGACGTTGGTGATTTGATAGCTTTTTTCCTTCATCACTTTAATGGTTTCAAAAGTTTTGCCTTCATTTTTCGAGTAATTTCGAAGTTACTGTGTTTATCCTTCTAATAATTTCAAATTTTTTAACATATGATATTTTAGATTTTTACTTACGCAAAAACTTGATTTTCTTAAAATGTTCAATATAGGGTTTGGTTTTCAAATATTAGGTAACATTATGCTTGTTTTCTCTAAATTTATTTCTACACCAATGTCAATTTGTGGTATAAAATTTGATCTATATAATGGCTGTGTTTGACATAGCTTTGCCTTTTAAAAAAGTGATTTTAAAATAGCTGTACGAAAAAACTGTTGTTTTAAAAAACAGATGAGTGTTTGGTAAACTATTGTAAAATAGATGTAGTTGTTAATAAAAGCTGATTTAGTGTTTGGTAAAATATATATTAATATTTATTTGTAATAATTATTTATATAAAATGTAATTAATAATAATAATAAGATATATTTTGGTATATAAAAAATATATCAAAGTGGGTGTCTATAGAATGTAAAAAATAAATTATAAATTTTGGTGACGTCAAAAAAATTATTTGATAAAAGCATATAAAGATAATTAGAATTAAAAGTTAGTGTAAGAGAAAATAAAAGTTAAGAGAGATAAACTACAAACCAAAAACTAAAGCTACGTATAAAAGCTACAAATAGTAGCTTTTAGTTTTTTAGTTAAAATATTCAAAAACACTTTTCAGCTTTTAGAAAAAACAATTTTACCAAACACTTGAACATGATTTAACTTTTAGAAAAAGCTAAAATCAAGCTTAATAAGCTGAGCCAAACATAATCAATATATATGAGGCGCTTAAAAAAACATAAAATGGAGCCATTTTCACTCATTTTTTTTCTTCTTTAAAAAAACAAGCTATGACGTAGGATCCAAACCCAACCCGAACCGTATTGAGCCAAATAAAGAAAAGGTAAAAAAATGAGTAGGCGTAATTTCTAGGGCACGTTGACCAGAAGCGACGCACTAAACCGACAGAGAAACAAAAATGGCAATGAGATCAGTGCTACTGAGCCGATCCGCCGTGTTGACTCGTTCGATGGAGACGACTCGTGGAGCGACTCGCTACTTCAGCGACGGAAAAGGAAGAATCCTGAGCGAGGAAGAACGCGCCAAAGAGAACGTCTACATCCAGGTCCGTACCGTCTTTCCTTTGGGATCATTTGAAATCATTTCCGATCTCATTTCTGTTTTGCGTTTCTTTGTGTTTTTGTTTTGTAAAGAGAATGGAGAGGGAGAGACTGGACAAACTGAAGCTCAAGGCTGAGCAGGGAAAGGAAAAGGCCCAAAAGGAAAAGGAGAGCGCTGAGAAGGTATTTTTTTTTTATATATATATTTTAGGAAAGTATTCCAAGAATGGTAATGTTTGAGCTAAGAATGGGTTTGAAGCAGATTAGGTCTATTCAATATGTTGTGTGTGATTAACTTTGATATTGTGAGCCCTTGTGTGGGATAGGGATTCTATTAATATGGATGTGATGTTGCTTAGTTCTGATCAAAATATTTCCAATCATGTATATGTGCGTATTAGGGCTGTATAGTGGGGTTATCATGTTTAGATGTGTATTCCTTCTTCCTCTTTCTATCGGTCTCTCTTTTCTGAGCTTCATTATTTATTATAGCCGGACCGCAATGTTGACTAGCATATCAATTTATCTATTTATCTATTTATGCAGAAATCTGAAGGAAGCCATTGAAGCTGAAACTGTGATCTACACGTGAACAATGGAAGTCAAGACGAAGATCTAAATAAAACTGGACACGGTTTTAACCACCTGATGAGTGGTTGTTTGGTTGTACAGACTATATAGTGTTACGGTGTCTGATAAAACCTTTTCATATTTGTTGTGTGCAAATACTTGACGATCTACTAAATCTCTTTCGCTTTATTGCTTTCATCATCTTTCTGCTCGTTTCCTAATTTTTCTCTTCCACTTTTGGACTCGCATCCCATTTTTATTTCATCGCAGAAAAATGACGGCGAAGCAAAATAAGAGTTGTGGATTTATTGATGTTTTAATGGTCTGGTATTTGATGATATCAGTCAATATCTTCAAAGAAGTAGACTAAAATTGAATATCAATATCTTCAACTATGAATCTACTCTTTCCTTCGAAGGCCCTCTTTGGTAGTTGGTAAAAGGAAAAGCCTTGAACATCAATAACATACTGTAATTGATAAAGATAAAATTCATTCCTATGTTTTGACAGAAATTAACATGTCAGATGCTATATATTAGTGTTAGTTGGTTAATTCCCAATCAAGCACTCGGTTCTTGCCTGCTTTTATTATCCTAAATGCCATTTCCGACAATCCTCAGACTATGATTTCTTGTACAAGAAAATAAGAACAGGACAGAGCGGTCGGTTTAGCATCTGGAACTTGCAGCAGATCCAACTCCCGACTGGTAATTCGGAAGAAAACTCTTCGACGGTCTCCAATTCCTGGCTGTAATAATAAATGAACACATAGTATGTAAAATAAAAATATACATACCAATTTGAATAATTTTATTGCCTATGACTCGCATGCTTCGCGTAAGAGATTATCATAATATAGCATTAAAAAAAAAAAAATACCCTCCACCGGGGTGACCCATGTAAACTACTAAGCTGATCAGACCTCCAGGCATTACGATATCCTTTGCAGCTTTCAAAGCCTCGAGTGTTGTTTTTGGCTCTGTGATTACTTTTTTATCGCCTCCAGGAAGATAACCCAGGTTGAAAGCTACAAGCCTGAAAAAGAAATAGCCGAAGTAGTTTCATCTTATTTCATAACCGAAAAGATGATTGGCGTTCCCGGGCCTTGGCTTGACCAAAAGGATGCAAGTTGAACAGGATTATAGTAAGATTCGTTCCGATTTCTTCCAGATTTCGGATAATGATAAAACTAAAGCTGCTCCATCTATATTTTTTGGGATCTGCATTGTGTTTTTTTTTTACTTTAGTATTTGTAACATTTTAGCTTATGGATTTTTAGAAGCTCAATCGTCCCATGGGCGAAATCAAGGATTGTTCAATTTCTCAAACTCGAACCAGTGATTTCTACCAAAGTTCTCCCCTTTGTGTTTAATCAATGCCTTAGAGCTTAAGACGTTTGAACAGTAATCTAAAGCACATGAGGACGATGTTATCCTCAATGATACAAGTACAGAGGCAATCGTGCTATAAGCAACCAAATTTTAAAAAAATAAAAAATAAATAAATAAATAAAAAATACAGAACAGAAAACGCTGAAATTCCATATTTTCAGAATAAATATATACATATATATATATATATGTAGAAGTGTGAAGCCCGGATGCACACCTGGCCCAGCCCATCAACAGGTATTTGGTTCGTGTCGTGTAGGGTGAAAAACGACAGCTTGTAGCAGCCTCTTTTGTGTTGCTCGCTGGAAGTCGTTTTATGCCACACGACTTGAGCCATTGGATGACCAAAGGATGAGCGGCTAGGATTGCAGCAAGGGATATTCGTGAAGATATAACGAGTGCTATCGAAGACCAAGAGTCGGAGCGAGAGTCATTCATTAGTCTTCATCTTTTCTAGGGTTTTCTTCTGGTGAGAGCAATTCAGAGAGAAATTGGGATTCCAGAGTTGTGATCTGTTTTTGTTGAGAGTTCGGTTGAGAATATCTCAGTTCTTGATCGCTGTATTGTTCTGGTTGTTTTCTCGGTCAAAGATTGTATCTCTGTAACAAAACCTTGGAAGTTTGAGTAGTAACCCCGATATCGGTCAGCGAGTTCCGTCACCGGAGCTCAACGTGCACGTAGCTGTGTTTTACAGTGAAGCACGATAAAATTTCTTGTGTATTTTTCGTTCCTTGCAAATCCCGATCCCAAATCGTGCTTGGCCGTCTGAGTGAATGTGTGTTCGATCCAATCGCACAACAGTGGTATCAGAGCATTAGGTTAAACACAATTCCTCTCTTGTCGAGTCTTTTTCTAAACACCATCCCCAAAATTCCCGTGTCTAGGGTTTTGGTCTAGAAATCCTGTGTTCTTGAGTGTTGTACTGGTGTTCGTTCGGTGATCGGTGTCTGTCCAAGAAATTGTCTGCACAATCGGTGGTGTGTTCTTGCAAACTCGCAAGAATGAGTTCTTTGAAGATGGAGTTTTCGGTGTTCGACGGCAAAGGAGACTTCGCCAGCTGGAGCAAGCGAATCCGAGCCCTCCTCTCCCACAACAAGGTCCTCATAGCCCTCGAGCCCGACGAAAAGAAGCGGAGCGAGGACGCCTTGAAGAAGAAGGACGAGATTCTGGAGGAAGCCTACAATCTCCTCATTCTGAATCTCTCTGACGCCATTCTCCGGAAGATCGATGGCGCCGAGACGGCTCTGCAAGTCTGGGAGAAGCTAAAGTCCATCTACTCTGATCAGACAGCCCCTAGCTTGGCGTTCTTGAAAGGTGCAATCTTCAACTACAAGATGGACCCGTCCAAGTCAATCGAAGAAAACCTGGACGAGTTCTTGAAGATGAATCAACTCCTCAAGGGGACTAAGCAATCCCTCGATGACACCAGTCTGGCGGTAATCCTCCTAAATTCACTCCCGGAATCTTTCTCGGTGGTAAAAGATTCACTGCAATACACCGGCACTGTTCCCTCCCTCGATCTGGTTATTTCCGGCCTCAAAACTCGTGAGCTGGAACTCAGAAACCAAAAGAGAAGCGCTGGTTCGAATCTTTTCGTGAAAGATAAGCCTGATCATGCCTCGTCAAACAATCCTCCGAAGGGCAAGAAGAAAGGCAAGAATGCCGGCAATGGCAAGACTGAAGGACGCAAGTGCTTCTACTGCAAGAAAACCGGGCACGTGAAGGACTGTTACAAGTGACTGAACAAGCAGAAGAGTGAGAGCAACGAGACGAATGTGGCAGGCAATAAGACCACGGAGAACAATGTCTTTGAAGTCCTCAATGTCTCAGACAGTATACGCGCAAAGGAGTGGGTTCTCGACTCCGGCTGCACATTCCACATGTGTCCCTACGCAGACTGGTTCTCGGATCTGAAGACTGTTCAGAATTGCACGGTGTACATGGGCAACAACCACCCCTGCAAGGTCAAGGCTATCGGCAGCATCTCTTTCAAGCTTGAGGACAACAAGAACCTGATCCTCACCAACGTGCGTCTTATACCAGAGCTCAAGAGAAACCTCATCTCCCTGGGTACTCTAGACGACCTTGGTTACAAGAGTGTTGCAGAAAATGGACTCCTCACAGTGAGTAAGGGTGGTAAGGTTTTTCTTACAGGAAAGAAACACAATGGCTTGTACATTTTATGTGGTTCACAATGTTGTTTCTCTGCCCCTGTTTCTCTTGTTTCCACTAACACATGAGTCAGAGGGGCCTTGAGATCCTCGGCAAACAAGGTAGTTTTGGTAAGGACAAATTTACCAACATCAGTTTTTGTGAAACTTGTATTATGGGGAAACAACAACGTCTGAAATTTTCTAAGGGAACACACTTATCCAAACATGTTCTTGAATATACTCATGCTGACTTGTGGGGCCCAGATAAGACCACCACTCACGGAGGGTATCGTTATTTCTTGTCTATTGTGGATGACTTTAGTAGAATGGTTTGGACTTATCTTTTGAAATCTAAGGATGAGGCTTTTGAAAGTTTTAAAAACTGGCAGATTTTGGTTGAAAACCAATCTGATCAGAAAGTTAAAAGTCTCAGAACTGATAATGGTTTAGAATTCTGTAACTATTTGTTTGATGAGTATTGCAGTAGCAAGGGGATTGTAAGGCACAGAACTGTCCGACTCACGCCTCAACAGAACGGAGTGGCTGAGCGTATGAATCGTACAATCCTAGAAAAGGTAAGGTGTCTTCTCTTTACATCTGGTTTATCTAAGCCCTTTTGGGGTGAAGCCCTTGCTACTGCCTGTTATCTCATTAACCTAAGCCCCTCTAGTGCTATCAGTTTTAAGTCACCTTTAGAAGTTTGGTCTGGTAGAACTCCCAACCTGAGTCATCTCCGTGTGTTTGGGTGTGCTGCTTATGCACACACCCGTGAAGGCAAGCTTGACCCTAGATCCATAAGATGTGTTTTTCTAGGATACCCTAGTGGGACAAAAGGCTACAGGTTGTGGGAACTAGGAGGTAAGGGCATTAAGATCATTGTGAGTAGGGATGTGATCTTCAATGAGAGTGTTTTTCCTTGCCGTGAGTCAGAAAAACCAGAGAGACCCCAACCTGAAACCCTTAGCAACTCCAGAAACCCCGATAGCATAAACCTTGAGGTGGAGTTGGACCCTAAACCCATAGAGCCTGAACCTGACCCTGAGCTTGAACATGCCGAACCTATAGGGATTCAAGATGGCGAGGATGAACATGTTCAAGTGTACCAGTTAGATAGAACTGATCAAGAAGAGCTAGAGACCTACCAGTTAGCTCGTGATAGGTCTAGGAGAGAGATCAGACCCCCCAATAGGTACTCTTTTGCTGATCTGGTTTTCACAGCCTTAGTGGCTGCTCATGAGATCCAAGTGGTGGAACCGAACAGCTACAAAGAGGCTATGGAATCCAAGGACAAGTCCTTGTGGCTTGCAGCGATGGAGGATGAGATGAAATCCTTAGCCGTAAACCAAACCTGGAAATTAGTTCCTAAACCTTCAGACCGGAAGCTCATAGATTGCAGGTGGTTGTTTAAGATCAAGGATGGCCTGACCCCTAAAGAACCCTTGAGATATAAGGCAAGACTCGTGGCAAAAGGCTTCACCCAACGTGAGGGGGTAGATTTCAATGAAATTTTTTCCCCTGTTGTGAAATACAAGACTATCAGGATTATGCTATCCATTGCTGCACACTCTGATCTTGAGGTGGAGCAAATGGATGTTAAAACTGCGTTTTTACACGGTGAACTTGAGGAAACTCTTTATATGTCACAGCCCGAGGGTTTCCATGATAAGAAACACCCAGATTGGGTTTGCCTTCTTCAGAAATCATTGTATGGTTTAAAACAATCTCATCGCCAGTGGTATAAAAGATTTGATGGTTTTGTTGTGAGCATTGGCTTCCATAGAAGCAATTATGATGCTTGTTTCTATTTTTCTTGTGATACCTACCCTGTGTACTTCTCTATGTAGATGACATGCTTTTGATCAGTAAGTCCAAGTCTAAAATAAAAGAGCTGAAAGACAAACTTCAGTTCTGAGTTTGATATGAAAGACTTGGGAAATGTGAGAAAAATCTTGGGTATGATGGTTGATAGATGCAGGGGAAAGAAAGAGCTGAAGATTCATCAGTCACCTTATTTGCAGAAGCTGATTGACAAGTATGGTCATAGGAATCATAAGCCTGTTCATGTCCCTCTAGCTGGACATTTCTTGTTGAGAAGGCACCAGTGCCCAACAACTCTGTCAGAGATCTCCAAAATGGAGAATGTGCCCTATTCCAGTGTGATTGGGTCTGTTATGTACTCAATGATCAGCTCTCGCCCAGATTTGGCCTTCTCCATATCTCAGCTGAGCCGTTACATGTCCAATCCTGGACATGAACACTGGAAGGCTCTCCAATGGGTTTTGAGTTACATTAATAGTACTATTTTTGTTGGATTAAATTACAAACGCAGATATGAGTCACTTGACCTTGTTGGGTATGTTGATTCTGATTTTGCAGGTGGTAGAGACTCAAGGAAATCAACAACGGCATACTATTTCACTCTTGGAGGAAATTGCATCAGCTGGAAATCGCAGCTTCAACCATTGGTAGCACAATCCACAGCAGAGGCAGAGTATGTAGCACTTGCAGATGCTACAAAGGAGGGTATTTGGCTGCAAGGAATGCTCGAAGAAGCTAAGCTGTTAACAGGAAAGGCCGTGATCTACTCTGACAATCAGAGTGCTATTCATCTCAGCAAGAACCCGATCCACCATGAAAGAACGAAGCACGTGGACATCAGATATCATTTCGTGCGAGACAAAGTGGCAGAAGGTGAGATTGACGTGAAGAAGGTGCCGACAGAAGACAATCCGGCAGACATGGGAACTAAGGTGGTTACGAACACAAAGTTCAAGCATTGCTTGAATTTGTTGTTCATCGGATAAGAAGAAGGTGAGTGAGCGAAGATGGTGACGAGATAATATGCGACTGATATCGAGGAGGTATGCATTCAGACTTCAAGGTGGAGAATGTAGAAGTGTGAAGCCCGGATGCACACCTGGCCCAGCCCATCAACAGGTATTTGGTTCGTGTCGTGTAGGGTGAAAAACGACAGCTTGTAGCAGCCTCTTTTGTGTTGCTCGCTGGAAGTCGTTTTATGCCACACGACTTGAGCCATTGGATGACCAAAGGATGAGCGGCTAGGATTGCAGCAAGGGATATTCGTGAAGATATAACGAGTGCTATCGAAGACCAAGAGTCGGAGCGAGTCATTCATTAGTCTTCATCTTTTCTAGGGTTTTCTTCTGGTGAGAGCAATTCAGAGAGAAATTGGGATTCCAGAGTTGTGATCTGTTTTTGTTGAGATTTCGGTTGAGAATATCTCAGTTCTTGATCGCTGTATTGTTCTGGTTGTTTTCTCGGTCAAAGATTGTATCTCTGTAACAAAACCTTGGAAGTTTGAGTAGTAACCCCGATATCGGTCAGCGAGTTCCGTCACCGGAGCTCAACGTGCACGTAGCTGTGTTTTACAGTGAAGCACAGTAAAATTTCTTGTGTATTTTTCGTTCCTTGCAAATCCCGATCCCAAATCGTGCTTGGCCGTCTGAGTGAATGTGTGTTCGATCCAATCGCACAACAATATATATATATATATATATATATATATATATATATATATATAAGAAAAAACCTATCAAAATATAATCACAATATTAGAGAAGAGAGTACCTGACTGGAACATCTTTGGGAAGAACTTCAGCCATTTTGCTATGACATTTCTCGAAGAGCTTGACAGCTTCTTTCTGCAAATAAAATACATTTAACCCATGACACGACCCACAGCTGAGCTCTAAACTAAACGATCACAACATTGGTTCTTCATTATGGCCTCAACATTGGTTCGTTGAAGAACATACCTTGTTTGGAGTGGCCAATCGGTCAAGCAAATCCGAGGTGCTGTCTAAGGCCTCTCTCTGGATATCGAACCCATAAACACATCCCTCACCGGACTCACCGGAAACCATATTGAGCATCGTTAAGGTGTCGTGACCGTTCCCACAAGTGGCATCGACCACCGTGTCCCCCTTTTGGACCACACACTCCCAAACCCTGAGATAAATCAATTCGGTCATTGACGACGACTGATATTGAAAACTTGAGGAAACGACACAGTCTAGATTCGATTTGTTCTACTTCCTAACTATTTTTCAGCTGAGAATCTTGTTTACTAACACTCGAAGCAGAACAGTATTTCATAATTGGACACAATTGTGAGTGGTTCTTTTTCGCCCTTATGAACTACAAAAATAAAACTATTCCTGTCCGATTCGTTGTATGCAATACTAATTAAAATTATAACAATAATCAACAAAAGATTGAAAAGTAATCATACTTGTGAGCAACTTCAGTGGCCTTTCTCTTACCAAAGATGAAGCTTGTCAAAACATCCTCTACGCCTGATCAAATTCATTACTCGGGTATGTAAATCATGTCAAAATTCATATAACCGAGAAACGAGCAAACAAAATAGTCCACTTTTCTTTTATCCAACCTAAACAAAAATCTGTTTGGTTTATGAGAAAATGCACAAGAGAAAAAGCACAAAGATTTCGAAAGAGATAAGTTAAATGAGTACCGGAAAAAGGAGAGTCCTCTGATTGAGAAACCGAAGTGGAGGAGAAAGCAACACTGGTCAGGGAAGCAGAAATGGCGGAAGCTTCGAATACGTTTCGACGAGAATAACAAGACTTTGTTGGGATGGAGAGAGAAACGTTTTTCATTGAAGAGGAAAGTACTGGTCTGTCTGCGAAGCTTGCGATAAGAGATTTGTGCAATCCTGAGAGAAATCTCAGCGACATTTTCTTTTACCGTTTTTGTTTTCCCTCGCTTCCAAATACAACTGTGTATCTTCTGTGCACTCTCTGTTAGTTTTGTGGTTCTTCTTTGGCAGAGAGTTAAACAACAAGCGTCGACCAGGGCCAAACGATGTCCTTTTGTATCATTGTGGCATCGAATGTTGTCGTTTATTAAATATTTTCATTGTCGGCCAAACAACATTCGACAACATGTGGTTCTTCTTCAGGGCCAAACGATATCCTTTTGTATCATTGTGGCGTCAAATGTTGTCGTTTATTAAATTTTTTCATTTTCGCATCGAATGTTGTCGACCAGAGCCAAACAACATTCGACAACATTGATTTTTCGGAAGAAATCATGCTCATGGCATACTCAGGAGACGTGTAGCCACTGCATTTGAGCACAACATAATGGGAGCCGCCCAAATTAACATGTTGAGAAATTAAAATGTTGAATGAAAATAAGAAAAAGACTTATTACGTTCCGACCAATCGTTGGGTATGAGAGACATTGTGCATCTCCTCGAAAATCCTAGCAAATCCAAAGTCTGATATCTTTGGATTCGTCTTGTCATCAAGGAGAACATTGTTCGCCTAGAGGTCTCGATGTATTACCATTATAAAGGAATTCCGGAGGAGATATACGAGACTCCTCGCAACGCCGATAATAATGTTGAAGCATCTCACTTCTTCTTGAACCTAAATAATTGAAATCAAAGGATTTCTTAGGATGGGATAATCGTTAAAAAAAAAAAAAAAAAAAAAAATTATAGTTCGTGCTAGTTTAGGGAGTGACTTACCAAAGGTAGCACTAGCCAAGCTATTGTTTGGCATGTACTAATAAACGAGCAAGTTCTCGTTGTTCTCCATGCAAAAAACCAAGAAACTGAAAAAGATTTCTGCGTTGGAGCTTGAAAAGTAATTACATCTCGTTCTGAAACTCTCGCATGCCTTGTTTGGAACTGCTATCAGTCTCTTAACCGTTATCTCTATGTCGTATTGCATTATTCCTTGCAAACCAGTCCCTGAAATTTTCAGCCCATAATGTTACATTTTTAGGATAATTAAAATAGATCTATTGAAACTAGGATGACAATTTAGTCCGGACACGAAACAGTTACGACACGATTTAATGCGGATGTGGATCTCAATAAATGGGCCGGTTCTTAATTGGGTCAGAGACGCTAACACGATTAAATAATGGGTCAAAACAACGCGATTACGGTAACATGATTAATATCCAATTAACACGATTATTAAATAATCGACAAGAAACACGATTACGACCCGCATGCAGTGGCGGACCCAGAAATTAAAGTCGAGGGTGGCCGAAAATATATACATGATAAATAATTATCGGTAGTTAATTTTTAATACTTTTTATTTTAAAATATTAATCAATTATTGGTGTTTTCATTAAGAAAAAAAGTTGTACATATACAATATTTAAATATCTTACACAAATTTTTTATTAAAATAATATATAACTAATTTAGTCCGGACACGAAACAGTTACGACACGATTTAATGCGGATGCGGATCTCAATAAATGGGCCGGTTCTTAATTGGGTCAGAGACGCTAACACGATTAAATAATGGGTCAAAACAACGCGATTACGGTAACATGATTAATATCCAATTAACACGATTATTAAATAATCGACAAGAAACACGATTACGACCCGCATGCAGTGGCGGACCCAGAAATTAAAGTCGAGGGTGGCCGAAAATATATACATGATAAATAATTATCGGTAGTTAATTTTTAATACTTTTTATTTTAAAATATTAATCAATTATTGGTGTTTTCATTAAGAAAAAAAGTTGTACATATACAATATTTAAATATCTTACACAAATTTTTTATTAAAATAATATATAACTAATTTCTAATGTTTAAATTAACAAATTATCAATCCCTAAACAAATCTCTAAAATATTGTTTTAACAAATACCCTAAGAAATAAAAATAATCTTAATTTTCAACTATACATGTACAATGTCACTACTCCACTGTTATATAATCAGTTTGTTTTGGAGTTAAAAAATTCCTCTTTTTTTAAAATATAGTTGGATACAATATTCCACTATTTTTTTAGAAGAAAATTCATACCTCACAGCAAATTACTACTCCTATTTCATGATGTTGGTGTTCTGACTCAAGTAAAAAGCAAAAAATAAACTTCTCAATCTGAAGCCTAATCCGCAAAAGTCACGGCAGACTAGGATAGAACAGTAGAGAAGCCAAAAATAATAATAATAATAAAAAATGGAAATACCAAATTACAAGAAAATAATGTTATAATACCAAATTACAAGAATAAAAGACGTTAAAGTAAGGCTTTTTTCAGACTCTTTGGTCTTTTAACATAATATATAATGTTATAATATTTTTTAAGAGCCGAGAAACCAGCGTCCAACAAAGAGATATTAACAAAGAAACATAAAAAAAAAATATAAAAACACATAATTAATTATTTTTTCTCAAAGAGTTAGGGGTGGCCTGGGCCACTCCCATGATCCACGTGGGTCCGCCCCTGCCCGCATGAATATGACCAAACTAATACGATTACAATCCAATTAAAACAAAATTAATATTATATATGTATAATTATTACTATATATAAAAGTGATATATATATAGTTTTGAGAATAGTTAAATTTAACTATTCAGGTAGAACAACATATAGTTTTTCAATCAATTAGATTATATAGAACAATTGGGAACAATAACAATTTAAGAGGAACAATCTTTTAATCATATAGTTGTTTTGTTAATGGTCAATTAGCTTTGAAATCAAAAATATCGTAGATACATATTTAGATTGTTAATAGGTTTGATATGAATATGTTTATTCATTATGAAAGCATAATAACTAAATCAAATGTAAATGTTATATAGTTTTAGCATAAAATGTTATATAATTTTAAGAAGTTATAATGAATTTTATTCAATTTAAATAATTATATTTAATTTTATTTAATTTAAAGAGCCATAACATGTTGACTTTCTAAGCCCTAATCTTTCAATCATATAGTTGTATTATCATCGGGAAAAAAATATTGACCAATCTAGTCTATTGGAACAGGACCTATATAGACCCATGGATCCATACATCTCGTTCGGAAAAGAATCAATAGAATGTCATATAGGCCCGAGTCGGACATCCAATTGCTTCGATTTGAATTTTTGACTTTTATATATTTTATATCGAATGTAAATATTATGTACAGACCAGCCCGTGCTAAAATCATGTAATGATAAGACTTATAAGAGGCCTATGCTATCAATCAGCCCAGCAAAAGCTAAAATCGTCAATATTAAAAAAAAATCACCTATATTAAGATGAAGCCCATTCACCTGAAGATTCGTCACCGAAGAGGACGGTCCCATTCCGAAGTCTCTTGGAATCACGACCCTTACCGAGCGCTTCCTTGATATTTGTGGTTTCCTTGCGATTTAGAAATTGACATTTTCCCCGTGGTTGACCGTTTCGGAGGGATTTTAGGACTTGACGCCATTATCAGGCTTAGGCCAATAGCGACATTTCCTTCGAGAGCAAAGGAAAGGCGGTCACCCATCAATCTCACGGCGCACGCGCTCAGACCTCTCCACGGCGTGAGTGTCGCAAATGTGATGCAAAAAAACCACATCAACACAGAGCATTATCAGATTGTTAATCAATACGAACTATTACCGAAAGTAGACGTTTCACCAATACCAAAAGGAAGTTGTACCTCCAAAAAATATTTACCAAAAAAATAGGAAATTTTATCAACTGCTAATCTCTTCTAATACATGCATGAATGCCTGATAGGAAAGGTAGCCAAAACTAAGTTTGTTGAGTCCTGCCTACTTACAAACCATGTGAGCAAGAACATTGTCACATCTAGAGATACAACACATATTAAATGCGACAAATGGGTCTAACAAAATTTTACAGGCTTCAAACATGCCTATAAATTTCCAATTTGGGCTACTAGCAGCAAAACCCAGCGCCTCCACCAACGCCTTAGAGTCATAGACTCATAGTGAATCCATACCTTGAGCCATCCTTTGTCCTTTTGCACATTTGCACCACTTCCAAAGTGCTGTCGCCTTTCCCAGGTCCACGGATACAAACCAGTAGATTGTCGTCGCCTTTACCTTAAAATAGCCCAACTCATGACTATGTCTTACTTGAGTTTGAACTATTTTCTTAATTTTTCGAAACCTTGGCTAGAATTTTAATATAGGAGATTTAAATGGGTTATATATACAATTCTCCGAATTAATATGCATTGATAGCAGACCTCAAAAAAAAATAGTTGTCCATTGGACTTCGTCCACAAGGCAGACCCTCGAAGATAGGCCCGAAAAACGAGAAGGAAAAAAGAGGGCGATAGAGCAAGACCAACACAAAGGAAGCATAGTCCACTTCCAAAATTTCGATGAGAAGAAGAAAAGGGATTATTCCTATTCTATGACTTGTATCATGATTTTGGACCAAAATCTATTAAACTCAAATAAATCCTAAACTATGACTTAATGAAATGAGTAATTACATATTTATCCTTCATATTTAGTTTATTTTTATTAGTTAATTAATAAAACAAAAACAATTAGTTAGTTTATATTATGAAAACAAACATCATTACAAAAATCCGGAGAGTAGCCTTGGGAATCTTCGACGCTGAAGCTCCTGGGAACGACGGTCATGGCCGCCGGAGAGCAGCCCATGGCCATCCCGGCGGCGGCGACCTCGAAGTGTCCACTGGAACAGCCCACCATGGATTCCGCGTAGAATTTCTGTGGTTTTTAAAGTTAAAAAACAAAGAAAAAACGATTCTCGGGATTCTGGATAATTTTGAAAAGTTTCTGAAAATTTCTGGGTTTTCGTTGAAGACTTATTGACGTTGATGTCAATAAAAATGCATATTTATTGACATCAATGTCAATAAATCTTCAAAGGAATTTTCCAGAATCGTTGAAGATTAATCTTCAAAGGAATTTTCCAGAATCGTTGAAGATTTATTGACATTGATGTCAATAAATATGCATTTTTATTGACATTAATGTCAATAAATCTTCAACGTTTCTGGGTTTTCGTTGAAGATTTGATTCTGGATAATTTTGAAAAGTTTCTGAAAATTTCTGGGTTTTTGTTGAAGATTTATT
The DNA here is from genome assembly GCF_054948205.1 of Urtica dioica subsp. dioica. Lineage (NCBI taxonomy): Eukaryota > Viridiplantae > Streptophyta > Magnoliopsida > Rosales > Urticaceae > Urtica > Urtica dioica. The sequence goes on along the minus strand of NC_142767.1, from coordinate 7,651,579 downwards.
TACATTAATGTCAATAAAAATGCATATTTATTGATATCAATGTCAATAAATCTTCAACGAAAACCCATAAATTTTCAGATGCTTATCAAAATTTTCCAGAATCTCGAGAATCGTTTTTTCTTTGTTTTTTAACTTCAAAAACCACAGAAATTCAACGACTTAAACACTTTGAATAGGATCAAATTTTTTTCATGAAAATCTCTAACCTTAAACTAAAAAGACAAACAAAGATTACGAACTGAAAAACGAAAAAAGATAGTGGAAGAGAGCTGAACCCAAAACGAAAAAAAAGTCAAATAATTAAATAAGAAAGAAAATCAAATATTATTAAAAGTAAGGGTATTTTTGTATTTAGTGAAAATAGGTAGTCATAGTTTAGGATTTATTTGGGTTTAGTAGATTTTTGTCCAAAATCTTGGTACAAGTCATAGAATATGAATAATCCCAGAAGAAAATGAGAGGATGAATTCTCTCATTTAATGACTCGAAAAAAAAAAAAAAAAAAAAAAAAAAAAAAAAAAAAAAAAAAAAAAAAACTTCAAAAATATGTAACCAATGTAATAATTAGATTTTATTGCATATCATGAAGTAAAAATAGAAATGTATAGGTCACATTAATTGAAGATGTTGATTACGACAATATAATTGTACAAGTTAGAGCCCGGAAGTAGGGCTGGATTTTTGATATTTTGGGATTATCATATCACACTAAAATCAAGAAGCTTTTTTTTCATTCGAACCTTTGTTACTTTCGAGCATCGACATTTTTTTTATTATTATTATCATTGTCTTCTGATCACAAATTTGGAATCCCGAGACAAGGATTTAGCCTTTTTCCTTCTTAACACAAATCGAGTATCATTAACGGGGTATTCGTGACTGTTGACTTCGGCGATTTCTACATCAACAACAGTCATAAACCATAAGCTTCATATAATTTCAAACAATCCTAAAATTAATCTTGTTACACCCAATAAATCTTAAAAAATAAATTAATCCAGATAAACAAATTATCAACCTATATAATTTAATATGAATTTAACAAATAAGTCAAATAAACTGATGGTGAAATTCATGAGAGCATCAATCGCTAAATAAAGGTGAGATTTTGTGATCGTTTTAGACTCAAACGATTCGCACTTGAATGAAATAGAATTATCTATGAATTTACTACATGTGTACACTAAATAAAAAATTTAGACGCTACTTACGTGTCTTTATAAAAATCATGCTCAAAAGTCATTTGGGTGCAACTCAAGTTGCGTCTAAGTACTAATAAGACATGCAAGAGCTCTTAGAGAAATATCTAGATATTGCTTCTAGACACAAATTTGAATATATAGAGATGAGTGGTGCTCTTGTTCATATATAATATCTGTTGAAGCCATGCTTTGGTCGATCAACAAAAAATCAGTCTTTAAAAATAACTTTTTAGGTATTTGATAAGATAAATAAACGAACAAAAGAGTATAGAAGCAAGGTAAATGATCTAAAAACTGTTCTTGATCTGATAAATTAGAATTGGCAGATGGAAATAAAGTTAGAAATAAATGATTTATCATTCAACGAAGTTAATTTAGCTATGAATTGGAAATCTCATTTAAAAGCCTTTATAAATAATAAAAATGATTTGAATATTAAGTATAAAAGCAAAAATAATTCCCATACATATTTAGCTTCTGCCCCAAATCTTTTGGGTTGGTGCAAAGAATAAGTACCTTACATATCTCTACTCATGCATTGACCTATTTTTACTTCCCAAACGAACCTAATTATCATCAAATAGCGAGTCAACCAATGAATGAGCTCTCTTTCCATTCAATAGGACTTATTCTCGAAAATGATGGTCCGCAAGTTTTCTGTCAGTCAACGAAACAACCCTTATCCAATTCATTTAAACTCTTTAAATATTAAAACTTGTGATTTAAATGTGAAGCGTGGTGGACTATTTGGTTACTTGTGTCTTGCCAATTTCAATACCCAATTTTTATGCTGTCTTATTTGCTAAATTTTCGGCCAAATCACAACTCAAATTTTAATACAGAGTCTACTGATTTTCAAGAATGTTTGTCATTGGAAGGTGGATTGAAATGAAAAAAAAAAAAAAAAAAAAAAACAATTTGATAGCCACAATGTTGGATCCCACTGATTGCAAGGTTATATTTAAATTGTAATATTTCAATATGTGATTCGAACTTAGAGAATTGACTTTTTTTTTTCTTTTTTTTTTACTTAAACATGAGATTTGACTTTTTTTATACCTATTGCTTAAGTACTAATTAAAGCTGCTATACTTCAATACAAATCCATCCATCTTCTGACACCAGGTCGTACAAAGTTTCCTGTAGTACTATGTACTATCAACTAATTAATTCATATATCAAATTAAATTATTTCTATAACTTCTTTATTGGCAATGGTCCATGAAGATGATGCAGTAATATTCCTCGTTTAAAATCCTCTTAGATTCCTCAAATCGTTTTACATATACAATGAAATCGTTTCTTGAAAAGTTGACAAGGAGAGGAAAGTTTGATTTACTTAACCACCATTTTCAGTTACAACAGAGGATTCCTAATTTGTTTTATTATTAATTTTTTTTTTCCAACTAATGTAATATATATTATATTGAATATTCCCTGTTTTTTTTTTTTTTTTATCAGAATAATAATGCTAGTTGATAGGTTTAGCTGTGCATGCAAGACCATGTGTAAGAAAATAATAGTGGATAAGGCTATAACGGCATGTCTTTGAAGTTAAAGTCTGCTGACGCTGATTTTCAAACCTATCTCAAGCAACGTTCATATCTCACAACCATTCATTCACTTGGGCAAAATATATATATATATATATATATATATATATCAATAACTTATTTTTTTGTATCAATGTATGAATTCATTTATCCCCACAACATAATCAACATCATCATCTAATGACCGACAATACATACCCAATGCTTCACAGACCACCAATAAAACTCATATATCATCTCTACACTGTATGTCTGTCCCTAAATATACCCTCCCCTCCTCTAAGGAAACAAGAAACTATTCAAACAAACAAACGAAACAAGAAACTAATAATAACTGTGATCACTAAATGCTATAGCAACCTTTCTGTGTGTTTTGTGTATGTACAAAAAGACCACTCGTGTGGTCGGGTCTGGTCTCTCACATATGGAAGCGGTAGTTCTGGTAGTCGGGTTGCGGGGGCACGGGACGGTGGGTGAGGAAGTCCGGGGGCGGGTAGGGTTGGTGAGGTGGCGGGACGTGATTGGGGATGGGGTGGGAGAAGAGACACGTGTTTTGCTGGGGGGGACGGGGTGCTGAGGTGTCGGCGCTGGTGATGTCGTGGATGCTGGAGCGCTTGCGCTCCCTCTTCCCGGAGCCCTGTCGGAGGTAGTACTTCTGGGCGTGGCTGGCCACCTGTGTCGGAGTCCGAGTCACCACAAAGTTCCGAGATATGCTCCTCCAATCGCCCTTCCCGTATTGCTGAAGCCCCAGCAGAAACAGTCTGATCCACCCAAAAACAAACCAGATAACGCTTAAATGACACTGATTATGATGCTATGTTTGCTCTATGACAGCTTCGAATTAATCAGACAATGTTGCTTCATATTTGCGATATGCGAGACAGACAGCAATGATTTATTTATGAACGCGCTATGAATTCAACAGACTTCTCAACTAAGCATTGTACATAAGCCGTGAGCTGTTTTTGTGTTTTTTTTTCCTTGTTTTCTTTTAATAGTTTTACGCGGTTAGATAAGCTTCTAGGAATTCCCAAAAATTTAAAAAAAAAAAATAGTAACAAAAATATAAAAGGAGTTTTATCCAAAAATACCCCATTACGAGTCACTAATTAACCGCTAACTGAACAATAAAAACTTTCTCGGTAAATGTTACTAACAACCATATTCACATTAATAAAAAAAAAAAAAAAAAAAACCAACAACTCAGCAATCTTTTTTTTTTTTTTCGCTGAACCTGCAATATTATAATTCCAAAGACTAGTAATTAAGGCTAAAACGTCGAGAACAATTGATTTTTTCGCAAGTTCGAGAAAATTCGAAGCACAAACCAAACGAGTTAATAAAATTAAGTCAATTTTCTGAAAAACAAAACGAACAAGTAATTTATTGAAAAATGAAAAGAAAAAAAAAAGGAAAAGAGAAAAGACCTGTGTTCTTCTTCAGTCCAAGGAGTCCCTTTCTTCCTATCGGGATCGGATTTGGGCTTCCCGCCACCGAAGGAGATCTGATTTTCAGCTCTGGCCTCCGACGAATCCCAGCTTCCCGGCAAATCGTCGTAATTTGGAGGGTCAATTCGACCGGCTTCGATCTCCTCGACGTCGTGGACGAGGTCGGCGTAGTGCGCCGCCACTTGCTCCGGCGTCTTCTCCGGAAGAAGCTGAGCGATCGCCTTGAAGTCGGGATTTCCGTCGGGATACCCAATCAGAGCTTGCTCGAACTTCATGTCCTCCTCGCGAGTCCACCGAGCCTGAAACATGGTTTGGGGTTTCAAGGGTTTTGTTTGGAGAGAGAGAGAGAGAGAGTCTTTCTTGGAGGTTTCGCGTGTTTGGTGGGAGATTTTCAATTGCTTGCTTGGGATGGCCGATTGTGTATATTGTTTGTTTTTGTGTTGTTTGTGTCTCTATTACGACTGAAATGTTTCTCTTTATATATAGACTTGGGCTGGGCTGGGCTGGGCAGGTCAAATATTCATTTTCATTTCTTTTACTAATTAAGTATATTTAATTTCCCAGAGCGCTGTATAGTACAGATATATGAGAGAGAAAGATAGATAGCGACAGAGTTGTTTGAGAAAATGACGTGTCATTTAAAATTGTTTTCTAGTTTTTCTTTTTTAATTTTAGAATATCTGGGGCTAAGTACCAAACTCAGCAGAGTCCTAATTCAACACGTTTTTGCTTTTATTGGAGATTTTCACCTTTCTTTTAATTTACCTTTTTTAATCTCTTTTTCTTTTTATTGGATGATGCATTTCTATATATTGCTTTGTTTTTTAATCGTTGATGGCGATTTTTTTTTTTTTTTGAAAACAAAATATAAAAAATTCGAGATAAACTCTTATAGATTAACCGAGACTGTTCAGTGAAAGAGTCCAAAAAAATTATAAAGAGAATTATAACTCATGAAAGGTAAATAATAACAGAGATGACGAAATGCATTTGACGAGATTGCTCCATCGCCCTCCAAAGAAGAGAACTAATTTTTTTATTTTCAGATTGTATAGAAAAATGTCTAATAGAGTTTTCCGAGTGGAAAAGTGGACGATGGTTAACCCGTCTCCAATCTAAAAAAATACAGTTAGATAAGTTGTATATTTTAATTTAATAAATACTAAACTGAAAAAACTAGTTGAAATGCGGAATGCCATTCCCCTCGTTTTTTATTTACTAAGTTTTTATTTTTAATATTTTTCGTCACTAAGTCTATAGCTGAATAGAGTTTTCAATTGAATTTAAGTATAAAAGAATATGTAATAATAAAAAATAAAAACTTGACTCAGTGTTGTTCATAGGGCAGGCAATTTATCTTGCTCAAATTAGACCACTCTTTTAAAACTATAGTCCAACTATGAGTTTAATTGGTTAACTAACTCAATTCACTAAAAAAAAGTATATTCCTATTATACCCCTCCAAACAATTTGTGTGCCACAAACTACAATTCTCAATCATTCATTGCTGACAGATCATTGAAGGTCTTCATCGCCGGACACTGCGGCCTTGTCCGTTCCATCATTTTACGGAAGCTCAAAACCCTAGGCTTCCAAACCTCCTACTCTGAACCCACGCCGAGCTTGACCTAACTTTTCAAAGCGAAGTCGAGTCCTTCTTCGCTGCCGAGAAGCCCGAATTCGTGATCCTCGCCGGGACGGAGTACATTACTACAAATACTATTTTCCGGTGCGGAAGACATTCGGGTGCGACTTTTCGCACCCAAAATTCGCACCAAATGAGTCTTTCAGGTGCGACTTGTCACACCCAAAACTAAACCAGCATATACAAATTTTCGCTGATTTTTTTAAACTTTGGGTGCGACTTTTCGCACCCAAAAGTTCGTCAAAACTTTTGGGTGCGACTTAGTCGCACCCAATGCTTCATCAAAACTATTAGTCGCACCTATAGTCTTAAAACATTTGAGCGGTCAACTTCCCCCCTCTTTTTTGTGAAATACTATTAGGTGCGACTTTTCGCACCCAAAAGTACTAACGTCTTAAATTTTATCGCGGTCAAATTTTTCCCCTCTTTTTTTGAAATACTATTAGCTGCGACTTTGTCGCACCCAAAGGTACTGACAAATATCATTGGGTGCAACTTTGTCGCACCCAAAAGTGTCATTTTGTCGCACCCAAATTATAGGTCAGGATATAAAATAAATTTTCACTGCGATTTTCATTCATTCTCTCACATTCCGAGCCTCTCTCTCTCTCTCTCTCTCTCTCTCTCTGAGTTCTCTCCTACCACCACCACCAGTCCACCGAGCCTCTCTCTCCACCGAACCTCTCTCCGACCACCACCGACGGGTACCACCACCATCGAGCGTCCTAAGGTGAGTTTCCTCTCCCTTGCTTTTTTTTCTTCCTCTTTAATTTCGGCCAGCCGCAAACTCGACTCTTCTTTATTTTCTTCCTCTTTGCAGGTACCGCCCTTCGCACCCTCAACCTCAGCTCCAACGCCTTCACCGGCAACCTCCCTCCCGGCCTCTGCTCCCGCGGCGAGCGGCCTCTCGAGAACCCTCGACCTCAGCCCCAAATTTTCTAGGGTTTGGAACTTGAATTTGGGGCTTTTGTGGAAATGAGTTGACGTTGGCCGTGTGTTTCTGGTGTTGGCCGTGTGTTTTTGACGCTGGCCGTGTGTTGAGTTTGATTTTGTGATGTGATTATGAAATTGTTTAATGTTTGGGTTGAAAGGCATGGTTTTAATTTTGTTAGATTTTTCGGACGAATTTTGAGTAATATGTGGACTTTGCCGTATGAAGTTTTGGATGTGTTTTATGAATTGAGGAATTCTGCTTGATGATGTGTTGAGGCTGTAATGATTTTTTTTTTTGCGAATTCTGGATATTTGGATTGGGTTGTGTTTCGACCGAGGGATTTGGTTATTTGGCCGAGGGATTTGGTCGCCATTTTTTTTTGGTGACTTTTTAGGTGCGACTTTAGGTGCGGAAAGTCGCAGCAAAATGAGGCACCCGAAAGTCAAGACTTTTTGGGTGCGACTTTTTGCACCCAAGACTTTTAGTTGCGGACTTTCGGGTGCAGAAAAGTCGCACCTAAAGATATCTTTGGGTGCAAAAATTGACTTTTGGATGCGAAAAAAGTCGCACCCAAATGTCTTTTTTGTACTAGTGAGTAGCGATCAGATTAACTCATGCAGAGTTAATCCGATCAACCTTCACAGTTAATCGGATTACCTATCACAGTTAATACGCAGAACTGGACTTGCGACCTTCGAACGGTCGGAACGGCGCAACCACGGGACTCGCCGATGTTCAAGATTGTTTCCAAAGGAGGATCGTCATAGTTAATCGGATTAACCTTCATAGTTAATCCGATTAACTATCAAAGTTAATATATGCAGAACTGCACTTACGACCTTTAAATGGTCAGATCGACGTAACTACGAGACTCGCCAATGTTCGAGTTCATTTTCGGAAGAGGTTCATCATAGTTAATCAGATTAACCTTTATAGTTAATCAAATTAACTATCGCGTGCTCTGTTTCTGTCTCTCTCTCTGAGATTTTCCCTTGTGTGTTTTCTCATCTCCATCGTCGAAATTTTCTCTTCACCCAAATTTTCTCTCTTCCAGAAGCCTCTCGATGCCTCACCTCTCCGATCGATGCATGATTCCAGCCCAGGTGCCGAAGAATCTCACTCCAACGCCGGCCATTCCTCCGGAGATTTCAGCGGCAAAGAAATCGTCGAAGAGAATGATGATAGAGGAGGAAGCAAATCAGGATATACCTAGGTTGTTCCCGAGGAATCGCCGCAGGAGGATTAGAGCTTTTTCCAATTGGAATCTCCGTCCGTGCAGTGGTGACGGAGCAAGGCCTCCTAGAAGCAGAGAACTCCGGCGTAGTGGGTGGCGATGAAGTGCTTGGCGTCGTGGAGGTGGCGGAGATTGATGAGATCTGCGGCGACTGTGGAGGAGGTTTGGGATTTCTAGTGATCTTGAATTGAGAGATAGTTTTTTTGGGTTATATAGGTATATAGCCACACGGCTATAGGGGAATTTGATTTTATCCAACCTTCTGTTAATTTCCTGTTAATAGCCACAGCAATCTATTTACAGCATGTTAAAAGACTTGAATGACCTCAAATAATTCCCGCCCATTTTCACCCCAAAATTAAAAAAAAATCGTGCATTAATTAGAATCCAGTCAAATCCCGCCCATAAATTTCAACCCATTAATTAAAAAGGAAAAAAAATTAATCAGCCATAACTACATCGCGCAAATTGAGGGATACAATTAACACGGGATAGTAAACCATCTGACCAAAACCAAATTTCACGCAGCAAAAAAAAGGAGAGTCTCGGTGTCGGAGCGGCGATGCTCCAACGATGAAGGACTCTCCGTCGCCTGTAAAGAAGAAGAATTGGGAAAGAAGAACCCAAATATTTTACAGAAAGAAGAATTGGTAAAGAAGAACCCAAATGTTTTATTTTTTTATTAATTAAGATCCTTCATTTTTTTTTTTCTCTCTTCTTCTTCTTCTTCTTCTTCTTTTTTCATCGGAATTGCTGGTGGTTTTGAGTGTATGAGATTTGTTTCAGTGATTGTGAATTTGTTGAGATTTTGGTTCGGGTGAATTCTTATTCAGTATTGTAAATACAACATTGATTTACAGTTAATACCAATTGTTTCATCGTAAAATGCATTGTAAATACAAAGATGATTTTTTTTTTCTCTCTTCTAATTCTTCTTTTTTATCATCGGAATTGCTAGTGGTTTTGAGTGTATGAGATTTGTTTCAGTAATTGTGAATTTGCTAAATTTTTGGTTCTGGTGAATTCTTATCCAGAATTGTAAATACGACTTTATTTACAATCAATACCTATTTTTTTATCGTAAAATTCATTGTAAATACAAAGATGATTTACAGTATATTCGTGTAAATAAACTGAAAAAAATTCTGAAAATATTTTGGACGCTCTAAAATTATGAAACAAATAATATCAATAAATGAAGAATATATTTACAGATTTTATCCATAATAAATTGCCACGAAAATAGAAACTAATTAGTTAAAGTCAACGCTGAAAATTTTCAAATACACATTAACAATCTTTCCAAATCGGTTAGATTCAAAATTTAAAAAAAAAACTGCCTAATTCAATTAGTAGGTGTAATAAATAAGGGCAAATGTGTAAAACTAATTCAATTAATAAGATGCCACGTAAGCAAGATGGCAATTTACGGGAAATTAACGAAAGATTGGCTAAAACCAAATTGCTAATTTTTAAGATGGCTACGCAGCCAATTATTTGTAGTTTTTTTTATCAGAATGTGGGAGATGGGTTTGAATCTCCGAGAGTGAGAGAGGAAGTCAAGAAGTTGGCAGTTAAATTTGGGGGGTTTTTTTGAAAACTCTGATTAGTGTTGGCTATTTACTTAAATAAATTCATAGTTCGGCTATTATTTTAATCTCCCCCTGATAAAGAGGTTAGATATTAATAAATCTCTTGTTAGTATTTAACTATAAACTGTTTATTTCTCATGCCTTCTAAATTTCTACTTATGTCAATGTGATTATCTGAATTTTCATATTTTAAATATTTCAAATTTTTATATATTATTTATTTTGATAGTTGTCATTATTATAGCTGATAGGTTAAATCTTTTGCTCTATTGGTTTTTCAAAAGAAAAAAATTATTGAAAATTTAATTATTCCAGATTCATTTGCCAAATCATTTGCATAATTAATTGGTTGATTCCTTAAGAAGATCCTTCATAATTATCTAGAGATAGCTATTATAATGTGCTAGATTTTCTAATTTATATATAGTTACTCTAGATATCAAGCATTATTGCATGTCCTAAATTAATGTAAAACTTATCTGAAAAAAATCCTATATCATGCATGTCCATATTCTCTTGGGAAATTATTATCAAAAAATCCAAATCAATTACTTGCTATTTTAAAGAAGATTCCAAGATTGCCACACACAACCATAAAAAATCAAGCACTTAATGTAAGATTAGTTTCTTAATACTTATCGTCACTCGGATTTAATGATGCCACAAAAATCCAGTTTGACAACATCATTAGTAATTACTTCCCCGAAAAAAAAAAATCATTTGTAATTTCATTATGCAATTATATTTTGCAATGGGAATGACTACAAAATATATATATATATATATATATATATATATATATATATATCGGTATATTATAGCAAAACTAGTTTATAAAAATGAGGTTAATTATACCCTCCATTCTTCCTCTAATTAATAATTTAAAATATTCTAAATAAGATTTTTAATGCAAAATAGTATTAACGTCTCACAATGTACAGTGAACTAGTCATTTGAGCATGTTAGTCATAGTTTAAGTTTTATTAGTTCTCTAACAATTTTTTAAAATGATGAATACTTAGTAAAATCATGTGTCAAACATAGTTATAATTAGGGATGAGAGTTTCGTGTTCGTGTCGTAATCGTGTCGTTTTAATCGTGTTTGCATAAATAATTGCTAGAACTAAATCCGACTATTTATTAATCGTGTTTGAAATCTAGATACAAATCTGACCGTTTATTTTTTTACAGATCCATAACCGTTTAAATTAAACCGTTTAATAGTCGTGTTAAATGAGTATTTAACCGTGTTTAGACATTCGAACTCAATTAATTGCGATATAATTATCAAAAACATAATAGTCATAGATTAGAATTGTCCTCTTTCTTTTTGCACTAACTTCCGATACATTGACACTGAGTCACGTGGCTAACTAATACTTTTGTTTTTCCTTTATTCTTTTCTTATTTTTTCACACAAAAAATTTGGCAAAATATATAAAAAAAAGGAGGGAAAATAATGAAGGGTAAAAGTAAACAAAATAGGTAGTTGAAATTTTATGGAGAATATGGAGGGAATGTTATGGAGGGATATCAAATATAAATATTAGTCTAATTATTTATAGTTTCATGAAATAATAATAGAAATTTATAATTATATGAATGTTTTATTTGGATAAAAATTAGATATTGAATTTGAAAACAAATGGAGGTAATAAGTCATTTTATTATAATTGAAATCAAATAAAATTGAATACGATACGTTATTATGAGACTATAGTTATTGTGATAGTCAAATTTAAATTGTGATTGTTCGATATGAATTGAATTAAATTGAAATTAAATAAAATTGAATATGTTACGTTATTATGAGTCTATAGTTATTGTGATTGTGAATTGAAATCAAATAAATTGAATATGATACGTTATTGTGAGATGATAGTTATTGTGATTGTGAATTGAATTGAATTAAAATCAAATAAAATTGAATATGGTACGTTATTATGATATGATAGTTATTGTGATTGTTAATTGTGAATTGTGATTGTTCGATATGAATTGAATTGAAATAAAACAAAATTGAATATGATACGTTATTATGAGATGATAGTTATTGTGATTGTGAATTGAATTGAATTAAAATCAAATCAAATTGAATATGATACGTTATTATGAGATGATAGTTAAGGTGATTGTGAATTTTATTGAATTAAAATCAAATAAAATTGAATATGATAAGTTATTATGAGATGATAGCTATTGTGATTGTGAATTGTAATGGTTCGATATGAATTGAAATAAAACAAAATTAAATATGATACGTTATTATGAGACTATAGTTATTCTGACTGTCAATTTTAAATTGTGATTTTTCAATATGAATTGAATTGAAATCCAATAAAATTGAATATGATACGTTATTATGAGATGATAGTTATTGTCATTGTGAATTGAAATTGTTTTATATAAATTGAATTGAATTGAAATAAAATAAAATTGAATATGATACGTTATTATGAGATAATAGTTATTATGATTGTCAATTTTAACTTGTGATTTTTCAATATGAATTGAATTGAATTGAAATTCAATAAAACAGAATATGATACATTATTATGAAACTATAGTTATTGTGATTGTGAATCGTGATTGTTCGATATGAATTGAATTAAAATTGAAATCGAATAAAATTGAATTTAATACATTATTATGATACTATAGTAATTTTGATTGCTCGATATGAATTGTGATTCTTATTGCTCCGGTTAAGTCAATTGGTATACTATTGACCATATATTATCATATGTGAATTGATATTTATACAAATATACTTTATTTTATTATATCATATTTTCTAATATCAATTTTATGTTTATAATTATAAATTTATGTTTATAGTTATAACTTTATAATTTTACATATATAATATTAATGGTGTTTAAATGGATCGTAATCGTGCTATCACTCGTAATCATGTTAATTGGATCCTATTCGTGCGGGTCGTAATCGTGTTTCGTGTCGATATTTTAATCATCATGTTAATCGGTTTTTTATCGTGTTACCGTAATCGTGTCGTTTTGAACCATTATTTAATCGTGTTAGCGTGTTTGATCCAATTAAGAATCGGCCCATTTATTAAGATTCAAATCCGATTTAAATCGTGTCGTAACCGTTTCGTGTTTCATATCCGGACCAAATTGTCAACCCTAGCTATAATCTTACTATAATATTGCTTAACTTGAATAAGAAATATAATCTTAACTTAATCAAACAAATCGCCTGTAGCTTGAATAAGAAGAAGAAAAAAATCCATTATCACGCATGTCCATATTCTCTTCCATAATTATCCAAAAAATCCAAAATAAGTTATTCAGTATTTTAAAGAAGACTGCGAGATAATTTAGAAAAAAAGAAGATGATGAGATAATCAATTACTTTCTATATATTAAAGAAAATTCTGAGATTATCATATGCAATGCAACCATGAAATTTTAAATGCTGTGTATGGTCTGTTTCTTAATACGTAGTCTCACTCGAATTCAGTGCAGCCACGCGAATTCAGCTGACGACATCATTAGTAATTTAATCGTTCACATGTATTTCCTATGGGAAGTAACTACATGGTAAACTAGCACTGCCCGTTTATAAAAATGGGGTTAATTAATTTTATAAAAAGAAATTTGTAACTTACTACAATTCCAAACATCACGTTTGAGATATAGCCAACGTTTGAAAATTTATTAAAAGATAGTTAAACAGATGAAGTGATAATTGAATAAACCATTTAAAATTTTCATTTTGTCATTCCAACCGATTTTGCTTTGTTTTGTTTTGTTTTTTTTTTTGTTACGCTGATTCGTCACTTATCTCTCATACAATTTCTTTTTTCTCATCAAAACTTCAAAAATCCATATCTTCCTCATATGAACTCGAAATTGAGTGATTCAAAATCCTACGGATTTGTGGCGAAGAGAGCTTCAAAAATAGACCCATTGTATTGAATGAAAAATCATGTCTACTATTCTAGAATTCCGCCGGAGTTCACAACTGGTACATTAATTATCGAATTTATAAATTATTTACATTTTTTTTGTTAATTATAACATGTTTAATATAATGATATTTAAGTCAAATATAATTGTCATTGGCTATTGTTATGCCGTTATTTTCACACGGTATAAATAACACCCCGAGAGCAAAAAAATGACACATCAAGCCCATACACAAGGCTCAAGCCCACAAGCATTCACGAGCCAAGCTCCGAATCAACACTCATAAAATGTCTTTCAAAAGAGACTCTCAAAGAATGTTTTCAAACTAGACTTCTTGACAAATCTTCAAGACAAAACCACAAAAATGACCACCCGGTTGTTGGAATCGATCTAGGGTTTAAGAAAATAATTAACGCTTCGGTAAGCGGCGGAATTTTAAAAAAAAAAATTTCAAGTAAAAACAGTTTTTTTTTACTAACCTAGACAAAGAGCAAGTACATGTAATTAAAAACTATTATGAGTATAGAAGTTTACTAACTTTTCTTGAAGCTTGAACTTTGAAGAAGCTTTTGGAAAGTTTGCAACGCTCGTCTCCCCTCGCAGCACGTCTCTCTTTCTTTGCTCGGCACCTCGAGCAACCACGAAAGTTTCTATCACTAAATCACTCGAAATAAAGGAATTAGTGAGTGGGCACTTTTAAACACTACGACTTAAGAACGAGTCTTGAAGTCGCAGAGCTAAACACTAGGTCGAATGAGGACCTAGGTGCCAAAACAAAAAATCGAAAATAAACTAGAGAGAGAGAGGAAGGGGCGGCCAAAGTTCTAGAGAGAGAGTCTCTCAAATCTCTTAAACTTGGATGAATGAAAAGTGTGGAATGAGGCTCCTATTTATAGGAGAGGTCTCACCTTCAATAAGGTAGTTTCCTCTTCTATAGAATATCACATATTCATGGGCCAATTTCCCTTTTCCTTCAAAGAGTCACACGGCCAAGACTTGCCAAGCAAGTCCTTGGATTTGTTTCCTCTTTTATTTGCTTCTCTCTTGACTTATTTGGGCGCCCACCTTGGTTTCCCCTTAGGGGAAATTTATTTCCTCTTTTTTTTTTGACAAGTATCTTCATACATTCATGCACAAAATATTCTCTTTATTTGGGTATGTTGGGCGCCTATACCATCTAGAAAAAGGCTTCTAGAAGCTTTTCCATTTGTTCATAACAACATGAAAAAGGCCCATTAAGAATTTTCAATAAAATTCTTATGAAATGAAATTAATCCACAAGGCCCAATTAATCTTATTATGGCCGAGTGTTACTTGTCATCAAATGACCATGTCAAAAAATTTATTGACATTCATTTCATCCTATGTCTCAAAAGACAAAAATACCCTTTTGACAATTTTCGTTCTTGTTTTGACTTAGCTTCCAGTTTAACTATTCCTAATCAATGTGATTCGTGACAGTGACCTCATGGATCCAAATGAACAAAGCTTGAGCTAAATACTTGGACTCAAAAGTTCACAAACCTTTTCCAAGTTTAGCTTAATGTCAACTGACTCCACTAAAGAGTTGACACTGAAAATCTCTCGGTTCAAATGAATTTATTTTCTACTCAAGAATTCAACCTAATTATGATGAGCGGATCCACTGAATATTATCTATGTTTACCCTTCATGAATGTCATCAGCTAGTCGGGATTTACTAAATTACCATTTTACCCTTCTAGCTGTTATTTCCTCAACTCCTTTGTCGCTTGTGAATAAGTTAGAAACAATGTATTGACGAGGAGCTAACAAGTCACATTGTTTCATCCAAAAAGAGTCAGGACTCAATTTGGACACTGGCCAGTTCATTTATTCACACTCCAAGGAACAAAGCATGAGGTGATATACATTGCATTTCAGCAATCTTGTACATGAATTTCATATCTATGAGAACTTCACAAAGTTACTCATGACATTCTCACAACTTAGTACTTCACCAATATGCCCTGTTCGGAATCACATAGTGAGTCCGAACTCTGACTTTCTCAAATGAGAATACGTAAGCTGTGAAATGGCATGTCTCATTTCAGGATTAAGGTAAGCATGATGCAATTCATACATAGTGACTTCGAGACATAAGAGGTTAAATGGTTTGTTCTTATCTTGTCTCTAGAAGTGCACTGGTCAATTCAGTACCTTCGGAAGATACCTAGAAGAACTATAGAGTCTCCAACTCTCAATGCCTCATAACCAGACATCATAGATTCTTCTAACAATCGTACTGAGGTCAATAGTCCTTTGACCCTAAGATTGCGAATATATCGTTTTAAGCAAACTACGAAGAGTTTGTTCATGCAAATCTACATTTGTCTCTTCGTAAGTTGTTAAGTTTGTTTATGGACTAAAAGACTAAGGTTTTATCATAAAGCTTCAAACAAAGAAAGAATGAATGAACGTCTCAACTTTATTATTAAATGAATAGGCAATTACAAGCAAGAGTCTTCATGAGACTTTATTACATCAAATGTACAAAATAAAGACTACAACTCTTCTTGTGGGCACCATTGACAACACCGGTCGGCCAAAGAAAATGATCACTCGGATGGTCAAAGAAAATGACCACCCGGTCATCTTCACTCGGCCAATATCACCCGGTCATCTTCATCCTGCCAAGACCACCCAGCCATCTTCACTCGGCCAAAATCACCGTCGTCTTCACTCGGCCAAGATCACCCGATCGTCTTCACTCGGCCAAGACTACTCGGTCATCTCAATCACGCAGTCAAGTACTTTTCACCAAACTCTTGGCTCCTATAAATACCACATTCATTCACAACACAAGGTAAGTTTTTCTCAACTTGACAAAACTCTACAAAAATCATATTACAACTCTCACTCTCTCTCTCTAGAAAACATAGAGACGAGTACAAATCATTCACCAAGAACAAAAAACAACACGACTAATAATGTTGAGCGTCGGAGCACGCGTCGAGGGAAAACCCTCCGTGTTCCTCTAGATTAACATTTTCTTATGGTTAGGTGAAGGTGCAAGGATTCGAAGACCCGACGAAGAACATGAAGAACGTGGAAGATCCAAAGACGCGGCGACTCGAAGATCCGAAGACCCGGACACTTGAATATCCGAAGAACACGATGAAACGAAGAACACAAACACGTGAAAAACACGGAGAACGTGGAAGATTCAAAGGGTTGAAGACTCAAAGAAACAAAGACCCAAGAACTCAACAAAAAACGCGAAGAACACGAACACGGCGAGAAGAGAAGAACTTCACCAAACCCAACCTACGTGCGATCATAGGGTCCGGCCCTAGATCGAACCATGGACGGTTCTTAGTGCTAATCCAAAAACACGATTATCAACTATTTTCCTAAACATTTTCAAACGTTGGCTAAATCTCAATTTTATAGTTTAGTTTTGTCTACCAATCTACAATGCCCTTATAAAAATGGGTTATTTAATCTTTTTTGTTTGAAGTGTTAATTAGACCATGAATTCTACCTCTAATATATAAGATTCCAAATAAACATAAATTATTCGTTTATTCAAACTTATTATAAATTAACTTCTATATTTTATTATCAAAGTATAGAAAAATAGGCATGTTAGATGATTTTTTGGGTTCGCTAGATATATAGAATTATAAAACATAATAAAATTACCGTATAACCAATATTTCGTTAATCAGGGAAAATGACAGCAAAAATAATCACAACGAACTATGCTTAAGGCGGCAGGGAGGCAATGAGGTTGGGACCACCGCTGCATTAGACGAGGCGACCATAGGATACAACGACAATTCCCGATGGCGTAAAGTTGGCGAGCGTTTCAAGGATTTGTAATGAGCTCTTTTTTCACTAGGCTTTCTAATCCTTCCTATCCTCCAACTCCAATATCCCTTCCAGATATGCATTCAAATCATTGCTCATCAATTTCGTGATATAGAAGTTGGATTCGGGATTTCTTGGTGACTTCTTCCTTTATCTTTGATGTTGGAAGATCGAGGGTGATGACCCTGAGGCTTTAAAGATTATGCACCGAACCAAGTTACTAGGACAAATTAGGCTTTCAACTGCGGATGACTATTAGATGCTAGTCGCATCCAAAAGAGTCACATAATTCATAAATTTTTTTTGCTAATTTAAGTGTGTATTTTTTACCATTGACGACTAGTCGTATCCAATGGTTGTGACGTCATTGGATGCGAGTAGTCACATTTAAATGTCAAAATTTGTAGCGAAATTTAATTTTCCCTTATTTTTCGTTTAGCTATCTGACGTGGCATTATTTTAATTAATTTATATTTAATATTTTCGGATGCGACTTGTCGTATCCTTTGACGTTCGGATGCGACTAGTCGCATCACTTGGTCCTATTGAAAATAACAAGTCTCATCCAATTGCTAGGTATTTTTTTATTATTTAAAGTCGGCTTCTTCTTCGTCTTCCTCACTCACCTCCCTCTTCATTCTCTCTCTCTAAATCCACCAAAACCCCCCAAAATCGATCACCCATAAACAACCTTCACTATTTTCTCCGACCACCCACCACCAATACCCCCCCGCCCCTCTCTCTCTCTCGTTCTCTCTCCCTCTTCGAACCACCACTACCACTGACCAGACCTCCGGTGCGACCACCCTTCTCAGACAAAACCTCTGCCATCTTCTCCTCTGTCTTTTTTCTTCGACCACACCAGCACAACATTGTCGAAATCCCTCCGCCATTCTCCGAAATCCAGCACGGCACCTTGACCACCACAGATCTCGAACCACGTTCCATTGCTCCTCTAACCACGAAGCTCCTCTGATTCTCTTTCATAAAAGGGCTCGTCTCTCTCTCTCTCTCTCATTCCTCATTCTCTCCCTCTCTGATTCCCCCCCCCCCCCCTCTCTCTCTCTCAAATATAAGGTCTCCGACCACTGACACTGTCGTGAGACTCTTCCATTGACGCCATGCTTCGCCGCTATTTTTTTTTTTTCTGTGCACCGACTGAGCCGCTGAACCAAAACAGCCTTTAGGTAAATAGTTTAACGTGAAATTTTAATTTTAAACTATTTGCACAAAACAGCCTTTAGGTAAATAGTTTAACGTGAAATTGTAATTTTAATCAGGAATTTTTTGTAATTGTAATTAGTAAAGTTAATTTAGTTATTGTAAATGTAATTGATTTAGTTAATTTGAATTAAAATTTGTGTTAAAATTGATTATTAGTTTGAAATTGATACATAGATTAAAAATGATTATATGGTTGAAATTGTAGTTCATCTCTTTAATTAATATGTTTGCTCGAAGAAATCCTTGACTGATATGCTCTCCTTGCAGATCTTCTTGGTGGTTTAGGCACTAGTTTGAATTCAACGAACTTTGACGTAATCAGAGGTTCTTTGACAGAAATAGGTAACTAGAAGTGATTCATCCAACTCTTTCCCAATAGGTCTGATCAAGACGAGGAAGAAAATTAAACCAACAAATGCTGATGGAAAAAGAAATGCTAATGTATTCTTTTCTTCTCTTTATACTGTTAAGTTGGGTTATATTTTAATTAAATAGTGTATTTTTATTTTAATTTATAAATAATTAAAAAAGGTTAAATCTGAGTCTACACTTTTCCTTTTAACGGTGTAGGTAGTAATTGTGCAACTAAAATATAACATTAGGTATTTTTTTTGAAAAAAGAAGAATAGGTATATACGTGTTATTTCAGGTAAACTTTAGGTATTTTTCTGTCATTTCTCCGTTAATTATAAGTAAAAATTTATGCTTTTTTTTTTTATTAACATGCCCAAATTTATAAAAATATCTAAATTTACGTAATACACAAGGGATATTATGGAATGACCGAATTGTGCACATTATGTCATATAAAAAAATTTAGTGACTTAATTACTTAGAAATTTGTAAAAAAAAAAAATAACAAAACAATCTAAGGTTCTCCTCTATATAAGCTCAAGTCTTTTTAATTTCAAATTTGATGGCTTCTCTCTAACAACTATAAAAGTTATTTTGTGAACATCAAATAAATAGATTGCTAAATGTGTTCGTTGTTGGATTGGAGGCAATAAGAGAAGTTGTAGCTAGGGGACAATGAGGAGATATGACGAATATCATCAACGATGAGTCCCAATTCAGTGGTTGGAATTGTTGCGGAGAGGAGAGCAGCTGAATGACGTAGAGGAAATCAGAGAACAAAACAACCTTGACAACATTACGAGTGCAGGCAAGCTTTAGTCCTTCAAGGATGACCATAGCTTCGGTAATATATGGGATGATGAGGGCAAATATCGAAAGATTAGGAGGCCGTGACTAGTGGTGGTGCAGTGAATGGTACTGAGGCCGCTGCAAAGATTTGGCGCTTTGATTGCAACGTCTATAGTGACGAGGGTTGTGTCTGGGTTGAGGATAGCTGTGGCAAGTGGGTTTGCTTGGCTACGGTCGGCGTTGGGTCCGTATGCCGAGCATGGTAAAGGGTATGAAGGTTGTCGAGGAGGTGGTGGGTTCGATCGCGGAGGTATCACGGATCTAGGCAAGTTTGGCATTGTGAAATTGGTTGCAATAAGTCCAATGCGACCAGACAAGAACTACGAAGAGGCGGAAAATGTCGGACGTGAGGACGTTCGCTGCATTTAGAAGGAAACCAATGCGATATCCAGTAAGCCGTGAGTCAATGGTGTGGTCGAGGTCGCAGCTTTGCCAAAGAGAGAAGGCATCAGGGCATGTCCAAATAGCATAGACAACAGTCTTCGGGACAAATCTGCAATACAAACAAATCGGATAAAAAATGATTGTTCTCCGCGTGAGGGTGGCATTGGTGGGCTATCCATGGTTGATTCTCCAATTTTTTCTTTTGATTTTAGGTTGAGGTTGAGCTTCCATAACCACTTTCACCATGATTCCAAAGAAGTAGAATTCGAGGGCGCATCAGACTGGGTGGATGAAAAGGCAATATAGTAACCGCTCTTAATATTGTATTCACCATTCTTCAAATAATGCCAACGAAGACAGTCATCAATTACATGGTTACTAAGAGGTATGCTAATGACAAGAGTTGCATCTTCCGGGGTGAACACGTCATGGATAAGGTCGATGTTCCATTTTCCGTTCCCGAAGTGAAGGTCTGCCACACGAAGGTCTTCCGAGAGATAGGGTCGTTCGATGAAGGAGAAAGTGGTAGGTTGGGGCAGCCCTTTGTCATGACAGATTCGAAGTACTATGTTAAGGAAAGTAGCTAGCTTGGAGTACGCAGGAAACTAGGGAAGTGGGATGGCGAAGGATTCTCCAAACTTGTTTGGCAAGAAGTGCTTGGTTGAAAGCGCCAAGATCTTGGAAGCCGAGACCCCCTTCGGGTTTACTCTTGCAAATGTGTTTCCATGTGCACCAATGAGTTTTTTTTTTCTTTTCATCGGTAGAGCCCCACCAAAATCGAGCAAAGAGGCGGTGGATCACGGTGATGAGGTGAATGGGAAACCGGAAGCAACTCATGGCATATGTGGGGATTCCTTGGACAATGGATTTTATGAGTACTTCTTTACCGGCTTGGGAAAAGAGAGAAGGTTTTCATCCCCTAATCTCGCTCCACACACGATTGTTATCATGAGAGAAAAAGGTTTTCTTACTTTGGCCGACGAAGGCGGGGATGCCGAGTTATTTCTCGTGGCATGAGACAATACGGACGTCTAAGGAGTTGGTGATAAGGATTAAGTAGTCTATACCAACTGAGCACCCAAAATAGAGTTCCTATTTATCAACGTTGATTTGTTGTCCTGAAATGGCCGAGCAAGTGTTAAGGATATTTCGAATGGCTAGGTCCTCGTGGTTTAAGGCGTCGAAAAAAATGAGGCTATTATAGGGAAAAAAATATATGGGATATGATAGATCCTAAGGTTCCAAAGGTTAGGCCACTGATTGGGTTGCTTGTTTCGGCTTCATGGAAAAGGAAATAGAGCCCATCCGAACAAAAGAGAAAGAGGAATGGAGAAAGTGGATCGCCTTGGCGGAGGCCCCGGCTCGGATTGATTTTTCCATGAATAGAGCCATTAAGGCTAAATGAGTAGGTCATGGTACTAAAACAATTCATGATATTTTTTAATCCATCGGTCATTGTATCCAAGCTTGAGCATCATGGTCTGGATGAAAGGCCATTCGACACGATCAAATGCTTTATAAATATCAAGCTTAAGGGCAGCCTTATGACCACTACCAAACCGACTGAGTCTCATGGAATGAAGGGCTTCGAAGCCGATGGTGGCGTAATCAAAGATTTGTTGTCCATGAACAAAGGCTGATTGGGTTGCAAGGAATTTGGAGGGCATGGTGGCTTTGAGGCGGTTGGCTAGGCAAGATGATATAATTTTGTAGATGGGAGCAAAGGCTTATTGGCCGAAGGTCTTTCATGTGTTTGGGCTTGTTGATTTTTAGGATAAGGCTAATGAGGGTGTGGTTGATCTCTCGGGCTGACCAATTTTCATTGAGAACTCCTAAGCAAACCCGAGTGAATAGGTTGCCTAAGGTATCCCACTAGAAAAAGCAAGCGGGAAGTCATCAATACACAGGGTTTTATATGGGGCATCTTGAAAAGAGTTTCTCAGATTTCATCCGGCTCAAATGATTGTAGAAGGATTTCATTGGTGGAGGCAGAGATTCTAATGGGTACACAAGCCAGGAAAGCTGATGTGATTGATTGAAAAGGGTTGGTGGACTGGTAAATGGATCGAAAGTATGTGGAGATTACTTTCGGCATGGTGTGGAGTTGGTCTGCCATCGACCATGAGAGTCGAAGAGACCTGTGATGGTGTTTTTTCATTTTCTTTGTGTGGCCTTGCGATGAAAATATCGCGTGTTGCGATCGTCGTGTTGGAGCCAGAGAGCACGACTTCGTTGGCGCCAGTAACGTTCTTCTTTGTCAAGGAGGACATTGAGAATGTCCTATTCGTTATGGAAGTGAGCTACTGAATTAACGGTGATTTTTGATTCCAACTGCGAGCAACTTTGCTTTTTGACGTTTGATAGAGTTCAGAGGCTTCGGAATTGGTCTCGATTCCATGTACGGAGGCGTGACTCGCATTGGAGATTGGCATTTGAGTCGTTTATTTAGAGGACATGTACATTCAAAATGACCACTTGTTATAACTTATGTTTAAAGCTTCTTATACATTAATTAAACCTTCCATTAAAAAACAATAGAAATATCGCATGTTTTTTAATATGCCAGTTTTACATGCCATTAGAAATAAACATTCTCATGCATGTGCATATCCAAAATGATGTTTAATAATTAAATACTAAGTGTTTTACAAATAGGCATGACTCAGGAGCTAAGTAGTGATGACATTGATGACCCTTTTTTTTCTTTGAATCATAGAGTAGTGACGTGGACTAAAACAACCAATTACCACTTTTTTCAAGAGCAACTTACAAAACCCATGTCCTTTTTAAATAAATAAATAAACTTATCTTGTTTGAAAAGTAGTGCGCAATGGTGTTGTAGGTCTCTACAAAGTTCTACACCGAGCTTTCCAACAAAAAAAAGAAAAAAAATCTATACGACGACCAAACTTTTCAAAGGCAAAAATGTAGCACTATTAACATAATACTTTTAAGTGGTAGTTATAAACAGAATCCAATTCCACAGTTGATGGAAAGTTGGTATTTATCTTGAACAATAATTAATTTTTAAGAAAAAAAAATTTACAAAGCTTAATGGAAATCAGCTGTTGCCTGATGGAGCAGCTAAAATACAATAATTAAAATAAAAAGATATATGTATAATAAAAAAAAACTGGTAAGAAGGATTAAGAGGGAATTGATGAATTCTCTTACAAGGAAAAAAATGTTAAATAATTTTTCAGGTATGTTTGATAAAAATGAAA
The DNA here is from genome assembly GCF_054948205.1 of Urtica dioica subsp. dioica. Lineage (NCBI taxonomy): Eukaryota > Viridiplantae > Streptophyta > Magnoliopsida > Rosales > Urticaceae > Urtica > Urtica dioica. The sequence continues at coordinate 7,628,173 of NC_142767.1, read as the reverse complement.
AAATGATAAATAAATGAATTGTTTTGAATGTATATTTGTAAAAAAAAACAAAAAAAAACTTTTTTTTTTCTCAAATTAGAACGATTAAAAATAGTAAGTTCGGTATATTATGAATTCCTCCAATCTTTCATATTTTCTACATCAAAAAAAAAAAAAAAATCAATCCTTCCTCTCCTCTTGGCCTCTACGTAACAAAGCCTAGCTGTCGCCTATGATGGAAGTATGAGACTAGAACTTTTAAATTTTGAGGATAAAACGAAAATATCCATTCGTAAGCTTTAATATGGCTGCTTTTTAAGATTTGTTGTTAGCAATATTGTATTAATATTGATGTAAAATAAGACAAATTGCATGGAAAGAAAAACACATAAAACCAATTACATATAAACCGGAAAAGCCAAAACGGAAAACTAGTCGAGGTCCGTTGGACGGTTTCCTTGAAGCTTTTTATTGCTCTCCCACGGATGCTGGACTAAACGAGCGATAGCCTCCCCAGGATACAACGACTTCAGAGGCAAGTTTAACACCAAAAGACTTGACTCGCAGCGAACTGGAACCTGTGCGAAAACTATCACCACGACAAAACAAAAGAAAATTTCTGGGAAGGAGAGATACTTGGGAACAGTGGGGAATAAGATGGATTTTTTTTTTTCTCATCCTGAATGAGGGCTGAAGCCTCTTTATATAGGCCAAGGCTATGGTTTGAACTTCAAAAACGTCCAGCCATAAAGGCATTAACGCAGGCTATAACACCCAGCCATTTAACACACCGTTTTGAATTCAAAACCATGCGAACAGTCCAACGTTTTCAGCCTTAATGGCATTATTACACAGCCATAATGCGCACTTAAAGCTCAAAACCCATTGAATTGAACCATACAAACCGTTGGCTTTAATTCTCAAACGTACACTTCGTCACTTCGTCCGGTCGAGCTCGTCCAGTCGAGCTCGTCCAGTCGAGCTCGTCCAGTCGAGCTGGAATGACTTCGTCACTTCGTCCAATCGACCTCGCCCAGTCGAGCTGGAATGACTTCGTCACTTCGTCCAATCGACCTCGTCACTTCGTCCAGTCCAGCTCGTCACTTTCTCATTCACCTTAGGTCCGATTTTGGCAAACAAATATTCAACTTTATAACCCTCGTTACGAGAAATCCGTATCACTTGGAATTATTGAATTCCGATGAGTGGAGCCCACTCAAAATTTTGCCACAAATCAGCCATACACATGTTTAATTCCAACATTTGTTTCTAATGATATCAGATTCTTGAAATATACATTCGGATCGGATTTTGGCATGGAAAGTATACTGTGGATTTTTTTTATACGCTTCGCCAACTGTTGAATTTTTTTTTGTAGTCAAAATCGTAGAAAATGATTTGATTATTTCTTTCTGGATGGTCTTACATGCGTACCAGCCTATGATTACAAAGATCATGAGATTATTTGCTTGATAATGTTTTATCTTTGCCCATCTAAATCTATAATATATTAGAAAGCGATTGAAAGCGACTTAACTTGAGCAAAAGCATCAATAATGATTGAAACTACTACTTGTCCGTGAAATATATTTATGCGTGATGATAGTTTAATCTTCCGAAATAAATATTTATTTATTTATTATTTTTTTTGTGATCTGAGTTTCAATGTTTCATGTAATTAATTATACAATATATGAACGAAGAAAAAAAAACATTTATTCGCAATTTGAGCATAGAAAATAAAACTACAAATCACACAAAAAACACTAAATATCCCCGAGAGTTACCAACATGATACAATATCATATTATTTCAAAAATAGCTTTCTATAGTAGATAATTTATTATGCTAATAATTTGAACTTACTTAAAAATCAAATAAATCCTCGCATGAACTACGAGAATCACAAGGCGAAGGCATTACATAGAAAAATTAAATTCTTAGTAAAAATGAACTCGCATTAGAATTTCTTTTAAATGCAATTATCAATTATATCAAATAAGAAAATAACAAAAAAGCTCTAACCAAATGAATCAAAAGCTCGAAATGAACACATGGAAAGCTCAAGAAAGACGAACGTCAGTTATTGACGAGACAAGAACGACGAGAATAGAAGGCTTCACCACAACACAACCTACATGCAATTATAGGTTCCGGCTCTAGATCGAACCGCAGATGGTTCCAAGTGTTGACCAAAAAATAGTGTTAACAACAACCATGCCAGAAAAAAAGTGAAATTCTATTAGAATTATGAGTCACTCCTTATGTTTTGACTGTTATAATGAACATGATAATTCATAAGAATAATATTACATAAAACGGCACGCACAACGTTAGTATTATTTTAAAAAATACCATTACTTTTATGTTTTTTTATTTCACTTTTTATACCATTATATATATATTTAATTTTTGTAACAATGGTTTAAACTTTAAAGCCAGAAATATATCTTACATGCTTAGTTATTTTTATTTATTGAGTTAATGATATTTTTGGCCACTCAACTACAACCACTTGAACGAAACCCATAATTGACTTGGCTGAATAAAATTCTTGAAAAAATGTCTCTCTCTGCGTGCATAATTCTTGATAATGTGTGTATTTGAAGAATTATTGGGTTCGAGTCTTAGGGTTTTGTTAAAACTTGAATTTTTGATGTTTTTTCTTTTGTTCGTGTGATAAACTTATTAGCGATCTTGCACATTGTGAATTTTTTTTCTTATGTGTCGCAATTTGCTATTTTCATTTGTGATTGGAATAACCGGAGGTGGCGTTGAGGCGATAATCACTGGGGGATGAGTGAAAGTCACCGGCGAAGGCGTTGCGAAAGTCAAATCGGGTGGCGGAAGGGATGAGTTTGTCAAATCATGTTGTTACCTCGGTGACTAATTACGCCAGTCTCGGAGAATTTCTTCTCTTGACTCGCATTCGTCGGCTTTAATCCGGTGCAGCACTTCACCGCCGCCGACGACCGACGAGCCGCGAAAGCTACGGTGGCATAACCGACGACTTCGTGCGCGAGCAACGGCTTCGTACTGAATCACAACGTATGCCATCGTTTTGAAAGTCTCGGAGCCTCCTGAAATATCAGAAAGAACTATGTAACCTTGAACCTCTTCGATTTTGTCTCCGCCTCCATCTTCTTCATCTTCTCCGGCGACAGCGCTAAGGTTTCGGTCTCTGGCTAAAATGAGAATTTAGGGTTTGAATTGGGATGGAGAAAGGGACTGGGATTGGGATTTGATTTTTTATTTTTTATTTATATATAATAATAATAATAATAATAATAATAATAATAATAATAATAATCCATAACATAGTTAAAAAGAGACAATGCCTCTCTAACTTTTATCCTGGTGCCGCCACGTGGCGCCTCCAGGAGGCGACACGTGGCGGCACCAGGATCCGACACGTGGCTTTTTTTTTTTTTTTTTTTTTTTTTCCAATTTTGAATTTTTTTTCCCTTCCAAATATCAATATATTTTGTATAATTTTTTTATGTATATTATAATCATAATTACCAATACTATATCAATAACATATATTATCATTTTTTTTCCCGATCTTTAATATTTTTCCCCTCTCTCATCAATATATTTTGTATATATTTTTATTTCAACTTGAATCCTGGTGTCGCCAGGCAACGACACGTGGAATCCATTTTTTTTCCCTTCCGATTTTGATTTTTTTTTTACTTCCGATTTTGATTTTTTTCTTTCCAATTTGATTTTTTTTTATATATTTTTTATGTATATTATAATCATAATTATTAATAATATATTATACTATATCAATAACATATATTATCATTTATTTTTTTCCGACCTTGTAATTTTTTTCCCTCTCTCATCAATATATTTTGTATATATATTTTTTTCGAACTTGAATCTTGGTCCGCCAGGCAGCGACACGTTGAAGCCATTTTTTTTTTCCTTCCAATTTTGATTTTTTTTTTACTTCCGATTTTGATTTTTTTTTTTTTGCTTTCCAATTTTGATTTTTTTTCCCTTCCAAACATCAATATATTTTGTATGTTTTTTTTATGTATATTATAATCATAATACTAATACTATATTATACTATATCAATAACATATGTTATCGTTTAAAGTTAGAAGTTCCATATGAAGCGGGTAATATGCCGATTGAGCCTGCTTTGTTGAAGGACGATATTGATGTTAAGTATTATACGAAGTGCAAAAGTCGTAGAAAATATGCACTTTGTGTAACTTTGATATCGAAAGAAATCATAGCGTTTAGTGCAAACAAAGTAGATAAAGGAAAAAATGTTATCAATGAAGAGTTGCGTCGTGTTGAACTCAACAAGAGACGAAAGAATTTGATAATCACCGATCGAGATGATGAAGTATACGTGCATGACATAGATGATTATCACAACAACGAGGAAGATGATGAAGAACAAAATAACAAAGTTGAGGAAGATAAAAGTGACAAGGGAGAAAATGGACACAACAGTGACAAAGAAACAGAATTCGAAGAGTTTGCGAATCATGAAGAATATAAAGATTTTGTTAAACATTTTGCAGTATCATCAGGACACGGTGAACCATCAAAACAAGGTGAACCGTCACGTGACCCTCGTAAAGATGTTTCACAAACGGATTTCGTGCGTTATTCATGGGAAGTCTCTAACTTCACAGCCGATGATGTTGTCAAAGAAGAACGTAATGAAGGTCCAACTCTGTTGTCACATTCTTCCACATGTATTAAAAATAATGAGATCTACTTATAGTATGGAAAATGTTATGTTATATATTTTATAACCATTGATTACATGCAATAGGTAGCACATAAGATATATACCTTGGGAAAGAGTTTGAGCCAAAGAAACAGATGAAGCAACAGATTCATGTTTTTGCTCTAAAAAATAATTTTGAGTTTAGAGTGAAATCATCTTCGAAAAAGAGATGGTATGTCATATGCAAAAATGAGATGTGCACTTGGAAGCTGAGGGGTGTTGTGCTGTGGTCTGATATGTGGCAGATAACGTCGTATGAGAGTAGACATTCTTGCGCGCGTGTGGTTCGAACAGAAGGTCATATAGGAGCTGCACCTTGGGTTATTGGGCACGCCTTCAAAGATAAGTACAACATTAGCTCTATGGCTGAATATTCAGCGCATAACGTGAGAGAGGAAGTCAAGACAAGATGGGGTGTTGGCATATCGTACTTGAAAGCTTGGAGAACAAGGGAGAAATCAATTTCTTACGTAAGGGGTACGCCAGAAGAATCTTATCAGAAGTTACCATCTTGGTTATACATGTTGGAGCAGAAGAATCCAGGGACTCTTACGGCGTTTGTGAAAGATGGCGATAGATTCAAATACGTGTTCTTTTCTATTGGGGCGTGTCGTAGAGGGTTCAAGTCTTGTCGACCAGTCATCTCATTAGACGGTGCATTTTTTAAGACAAAATACGGTGGACAGTTGCTATGCGCAATTGCAATGGATGCTAATTCTCAGTTGTATCCACTTGCATTCGGGGTAGTAGATAGCGAGTGTCATGCTTCGTGGATTTGGTTTTTGAGAAAATTGAGAGAAGCTATCGGTGAAGACGTTGAAGAGTTGGTGTTCATATCCGATCGACATGTTAGCATTATACATGGCGTCGAAGTGGTGTTCCCCGGTATCCCTCATGGAACATGCTTCCATCATCTCAAACTAAATGTCCAATACAAATTCAAGACTGATCATTGTGGTATTGAACTGTATGATGCCGCTTATGCCTTCAATAAGCGGACTTTCGAAGCTCATTTTCGGCAATTGAGGAGAAAATATGTCGAGATGGCTAAGTATCTCGAGGAAGTCGGTTTTGATCGGTGGGCAAGAGCATTTTTCCCTGGAAAACGGTAAAACTAAAACTTTTTCCTTTGTCATTACAAGTATTTAACTATATGTGTAACGTCACTAATATGTAACTGTTTATATAGGTATGATTTAATGACAAGCAATAATGCAGAAAGCTTCAACAATAAGACGAGGAATGCTAGAACGTTTCCCATCACTACTTTGCTTGAGTTCATCAGATTCACACTTCAAACGTGGTTTTTTAATCGAGAAGAAATTGCTAGAAAATGTGATACAAGACTGTCCCCGAAGTTTCAAGATAATCTCGAACATCTGAACGACAAGGCACAATACGTGAATACCTACGGACTCGGGATGTTTGAATGTAATGTTAGAGACGAGAAAGGTGACTTTGATGTGCATTTGATGAATAACACATGCACTTGTAGACTACCACAACTACTTGGAATCCCATGCGAGCATGTCATCGCATCCGCACAACACAGGAGTGTGGACATTTATTCGTTTTGCAGTCCTTTCTATTCGAAGGAGATATGGATTGAGATGTACAAGGAATCTATATATCCTGTTGGGAATGAAGATCAGTGGAACGTTCCGGATGACATAAAAAATATGAAGGTGTTGGAACCCGTTGAAAAGAAACAAGCCGGTCGACCGAAGAAAAGTAAACAAGGAAGGCGAAGAGTCAATCGATACCCATCTCAAGGAGAAAAAGTTGTTATTCATCGCAAATGTGGTAAATGTGGTGGTATGAGACATAACAGGAAGACATGCACATGGAGAGAATGAAAACATATTTATATTTATTAAGTTGATCGTTATGTTTATTTTTTAAAACTTATTTTGTTGAACAATTGACGTTTAAGTTTGAGTTGAACATGTTTGTGGTTATGTTTATGTTTATATTTTTATTTATTACTTTAAAATATTTAAATGTGAATTTAATGACATGAAACTATATAATGACATGAAACTTAAGATATCCAATATATTTAATGACATAAATAATTTTAATGACATGAAACTAAAGATATCCAATATATTTAATGACATCAAACTAGAGATATCCAAAATATTTAATGAAATAAAACTAGAGATATCCTAATATTTAATACATATCATCGCTCTTCTAATTGGAAAAATAGGTCCGTCGACCATTTCTTCCTGAACGTCTTAATGTTCTCGCTTCGTAGTGTATCAAAACTGGCGTCGACAAGGCTGTGCTCCATGTATTTGAGTGCGAACATCCCACAATCACCATTGAAAGACAAAATCACAAAATGTTATACACAAATAACTCTTAAATAATTATACACAATTTTTTTTACATACCTTGTCACACATTGTGGAACGGTATCGTCAACTAGCCATAAGAACGGTGGAAGTCGAATTTCCCCGCCATCTAGCTCTCGCTCCGCCCTCGGATGCTCGTTGAATAATCTCGACATTGCCATAACCTTCGATATCGCTTGACACCAATCCTACATTAACATAAGAATGTAAGAAAATAAATATACGATTTACTATAAACTTTAAAGTTTACTAACCTCCATCATCGTTCTGAAGTTGGCATGTTCTCTATTCTTCACAATGTCATTTTGGCAGTCCAAGACGGTTATGGTCCACTCTTGGAGGTCGACTCGGAACGTGAACCAATGCATCTGTCTGAAGTTGACGATGAACAAAATCTCTCGCGCACAATTCCACGGCAAGACTTGAGAGTTTCTGTATCCAGTCATAGGATCAAACACGATTCGTTGATCACAGTCTACGATCTCCGTCTCTTTGCCTTTTTCGTCGGTAATCTTCTTGTACTCTTGTTCTTTTGTATAACGCCCGTATACATGTTGGACCCACTGGGTATCCATGATGCAGACGTCTTGACGATACCCATCATATTGTCATTGGCGTCTCCGTAGCATATGTATAATAGCATCAACATGCTGTCAACGTATTTGGATTAAAAAATATATTTAAGACATAATAATTAACTTTTACTATAAATACATATTAAAAGTAAAGTAGTTATACATACCGTGTCGTTTAGTCATTTTTCGTTCTCGAGAAGGATCTTGAAGAAATCTTCTTCCACGCTAGCGATCTTCACATAAATCTTCGGCATAAAATGACCATCAAGTTTATGCGTTTTACTCCACTTCACGACGGCTTCCCAATCTTTAAGTATTGGCTCCTTCAATGGTTTGAACGGCGATACCCGCTTATTTGTTGCATACTTCATCCGCGTCGGGTCCGTGAAATCGGCGGAGAAAGTATCTTTTCGAATACGCTTTTGAGATGGCGTTCGTACCTTCTCTTTCGCCTTCTTCTGTGCTAGGGTCGACAACGGGAGCGTCTTATCTGATACATCGTTCCGCCGAGGACGTTTTTTTACTAGGTGAAGCCGGCTTCCTCGTCGTACACGAGGGCTGCGAAGACGACGGCTGCGACGCCGCATGTGAAGGAGGACTAGGAGGGGCGGGAGGACTAGGAGGAGACGGGGATCGTTGTGGACTAGGATGAGGCGGGGATCGACGTGGACGAGGTTTACCAGCTTGTGTAGTTGGTAACGGCCCGGGACATAAACCCGTCACGTCCGAGAACATCATGTTTATCTTCGCGAACATGTCAAGCTGTAAGTTGATGACACAAAGTACTGAATAAGAAACTACATTTTTATAGAAATGACTAATTTATATCTTTATTTATTAAAACTAACCTGATCTCGCCTCATTCTCTCTAGCTTCCGATCGTTTGTACTTAGAGCTCTCAAGACGGTCGCATGAGATCGTATCAACTGATTCTGAGATTTTCGAAGTTCATTATGAGATTTTTGAAGTTGATTCCGAGTCTCGATCATATTATTCCACATTACCACATAGGGAGATGATCGGGACGAGCGGGATGATCGGGACGAGCGAGAGGTGCGCGAAGTGCGGGCTGAAATGATTGAAACTAATAACTACTTCACATAAAACTAGTAACTAAAACTCATATTTTTAATTTATAAATAAAATTTACCTGACGAGGTTCTCGCGGTGTATCTGAAACATGATCATCATCATCGTCTTCATCACTCCACAAGTTCTCCTCTTTGTCCTTTTCGGCTTGTCTGAGTACGTCGGTTTCTTTCGCGATTGACTGTACTAAATCAATCTCTTCCTCGATATTACGTGGCTCAACCACATTTTCGCCTTCAGTCGGATAGAGCGATTGACTAAGTTGCGTTTCTAGTTGCTGGAAGAACTCGCGCTCACCGGTCTTTGGTCTCAACATCTGAAGAACACCGAGCTACAAGAGAAAAAAAATTATAAATATTTAAAATTTAGATAAGTGTATAAATTATTTATAAAACATATAAATTATAAATTACAGTTTTTTTAAGAAAAACCTTCTCGACGTCCTTGCGTGTCACCACTCGAACGCTTGACCACGAAAGCATCCTCGGTACTCGGACACCGACATTGTTCCCGAACTGCTGACCAATCTCCGGAATAGCCTCGAACGCCCAATATTGCACGGCGTGCAAATTCCCCGGTAAGGAATACTTCGCCTCCTTCTGTAGAATGTTCTCGTTGGCGGATTTGTCCTTTTGATTTACACAGTAGCGGTTCATGTCCACAGAGAGGGAGGAGAAAGTCTCTGCCCACGTGATGTTCCCCCATGGCAGAGAATAGAAGAACGGAAAGTCCTCAACCATGTAGAGATATTTGTCGTTGATGACTCTGTTGTGTTCTACTCCGAGGAGATACCCAATGACAAACACGCACAATCCGAGCTTGTACGCGTCCTCCGGATCTTGACATGTCTTGAACGCATTCGTCAAGACTTCGAACTTGGCGTTTCGCATGCCGTTCAAGTGATCAGTCATGAGCCTATCACTTATTCGCTCGTTCTGCTCCTCCGCCGTCGGACCGTCTTCCATACTAAATCCGGTGATCAACGCGTATTCGAGTTTACCGAATCTCACGCGTTTATTTCCGATTGCGAAGTGAATCTCACCCCTTTTCGTTGACTCCATCTTTCGAAGAAGAAGAGAATGTAAGAGTACTGAAGAGAAATTTAGCGTCGTCGCCTCGAAGAATTGAGCGAACGGAGTCTCTGCAATCCTTTGAAGTAGATCAAGAGCGGTGAATTTTTCTTTCACAATCCTCAACATTCACGAACCACTATATGTGATTCGACCCGGAAAATTACTCCTACATAGCAACGTCAATTTGTCCTAAAACACGAGTTATAACAAGATTAATCACGTAATATATAACAAATAATTTTAAAAAATCCACTAACAAATTATAAAAAGAAAACAAATATTCATTCATTCTTTATAACGTAATTCGACCCGAAAAATTACTCTCACATAAAAACGCCAATTTATCCTAAAACACGAATTATAACAACATTAATCACGTAATATATAAAAAATAATTTTAAAAAATCAACTAATAAATTATAAAAAACAAAAAACAAATATCATTCATTCATTCTTTATAACGTAATTCGACCCGGAAAATTACTCTCACATAAAAACGTCAATTTGTCCTAAAACACGAATTATAACAACATTAATCACGTAATATATAAAAAATAATTTAAAAATCAACTAATAAATTATAAAAAAAAAAACAAATATCATTCATTCATTCTTTATAACGTAATTCGACCCGGAAAATTACTCTCACATAAAAACGCCAATTTGTCCTAAAACACGAATTATAACAACATTAATCACGTAATATATAAAATAATTTACAAAAATCAACTAATAAATTAAAAAAAAAAATATATCATTCATTCATTCTTTATAATCTAATTAATTTTCTTTACTTAAAAACACAACTAAAAACACAACAAAAATCAGAAAAAAAAAATAAAAAAAACACAACTAAAATCTGAAAAAAAAAAATTAAAGAAACGACTTCGGGAGGTCGGATCTCGTCGGAGATGGTTGGATCGTCGGATCTCGTCGGAGACGGTCGGATCCCGTTGGATCCCGTCTCTTTGAAGACCATCGGACTGTGTCGGATTCCATCGGATTCGGTCGGATCTCGTTGGATCCCGACCGAATCCGATGGGATCAATAAAAAAATACCCAGATTTAAAAAAAAAAAAAAATTCACCTATCTTCTATCATTCAAATCAACCCTAAATAACTAATAACCACTCAAATCTTCTATCCTATCAATCCTACACTAATCAAACCATGAAAAAACCATTAAAAAACTAATTTTTTTTTTTTTTTTTTTTTTTTTTTTTTTTTTTTTTTCATTTTGAGGTATGGAAGGCATGGAAGTTTGAGAGCTTGATGGAGGTTGGATTTATGGTCGTGGGCGTCGGATTTTGTGTGGTGGGCGTCGGAACTCGTCGGAGACGGTGTGGTTGGTGTCGGAATGGTGGTCACGTCCGATTTGGTGTGGTTGGGTGTGGAGAGCAAGTGAGAGAAAGTGAGAGAGTGAGAATGAAAGAGATGAAAATAGATGGAGATGAGGTTTATTTTGAATTGAGGGTATTTTTGTCAAAAATTGATACAAAAGTACAATTTTAGATATTTTTTAATTAACGGATCTAATTGAGATATTTTCATAACTTTTAAGTCTAGAAAATAAAATTTCTCTTAAAAATGTCATTGATTCTTTTTTATTTATATATATAATACTCTTTTTTTCTGTTAATTTATTTATCTTCACGAGAATGCAATGCATTAGCAAACTTCGTTTTGTCATCTTGTAAGTTTATTCGGGAATATAAGTGAGCACACGTTAAGAAGGTGCGGCATTATATATATAAGTATATAACCATGAATCATGAATATCTAAAAAGAAAAAAAATAAAGGCTTGGGTGGGAGTGGGACCAGACAACTAGCCTTGTTTTGACTAGTCCACCGTTTAGTCAGTCAAGTACCACGTCTCTCTATCTAATCAGTTTAGTCACTTAGTAGTGAGTAAATACTTACTCTGCCGTGTGAATGGTTTTTGGGAAAACAAAGTTCGAAAGTCGGCAACCGCCTCTCTACGAAAATATTGAGTTGTCCATCCGAACTTTTGGCTGGCTAACACACTTTATTGCTCCCACACATTTATTGTTACTTTCCTTCTAGAAATAAATTAGAAAATCAGATATTCCTTACTAGTTGTTATGACCTTATTTACATTTGCATATATCGCCTTTTTGTTTCCAATGTTACCTTTATTTTATGTTGCTTGTTTATACCTTCTATTCAAGGGTTTATTTGTGAACAACATAAACTAAGGTTTGAGGTATGTGGAGAACAGGCCGATTTTCATGCAAAATCTCGCATACTGCAAATAAATTAACACTAATTTGTACAAAATCGGGTAATTTATGGAAACTAGGCGATTTATGTATGAGATCGGTGTTATCGCATGAAAATGAATAACTATTGAAAACCTCGGACGGTTCGATCCAAGGTCGGACCAAGTGATCGCACCCGGGCCAAGAATGTGAACTCGAAAGTCTCGAGCTAGGTTTTCTCCGATCAACCCGCCTCTCGGGAGAGGTAGAGGGTGAGGAGGAGGAGTGACCGTGCCTTGGGTGTCGGCTGCCTACGTACCCGTGCGTGGGATCAGGTCAGAACGTAGTTCAGGCGTGTAAGACGCAGTATGAGGCGTAGAACCTTGGTGGAGAAGCGTACTCGACGAAGGAGACGGGGCACGAGGAGTCCTCGGCGGCGTCTCAGAACCTCGGAGATCGCGTGCGCGTCTAGCGTGTTAGACGCGCGAGGGGAACTCTAGTCGAGAACCCTAGGGGCGTGCTTGAGCACCGGGGGGCGTTCGGTCAGAGGAAGCGACGTCCGGGAAGTTCTCGTGAGTGCTTCAGAACCTCTGAGAACGAGAGAGACTGGTGAGAATGCTTCAGGCCAAAAATGGCATCAAGAGAAGCAGAAGAGAGTGAGAAATCGAGCGTATCGATAAGAGATGAATGGATGGCTTCCCCCTCAGTGAGAGGGGGTTTATATAGGTGTTTGGGGACCCTAAGGGGGTCCTTCGTCGCCCATGTGGGACTCGGAGCGCGCACCTTTCCAAGAGGAGGCGCACAAAGGGCTGCGGCGCACAACGCGCGGCGCGCGACCCGCGGCGCGCGGTCTGCGCCGCTGTGCGCGCGGCGCGCGGTATGGCGGGCGCGGCGCGCGCTGGGCAGCGCCTTCGTGGGTTTTTCGCGACCGTCGTCCTTCCAGGCCCGCTGAGCTATTGTGGGCTTTGCATTTTGGGTTTGTGACATGAATGTAGCTATTTGACGGGTAGAACTCGAGTCGAGGCTCGACTCGAGGAGCGAAGCTCGACTCGAGGAAACTGACTCGAGGCTCGACTCGAGGAGACTGACTCGAGGCTCAACTTGAGGAGCGAGGCTCGACTCGAGGAGACTGACTCAAGGCTCAACCCGAGGAGCGAGGTTCGACTCGAGGAGACTGAATCAAGTCTCAACTCGAGGGGCGAGGCTCGACTCGAGGAGCGGATTCAAATTTCGACTCGAGGGGCTAGGCTCAACTCGAGGAGTCAAGAGTTTGGGCGAGGACTTGAAGGCTTGCCACTCTTCAGGACCTCCGGCCTGACCATCGGCCCTTTGAGCGACGTGTCTTCTCGGCGTCTCGGGTTTTCCGAAAACGACCGACAACATTAGCCCCCCAAGTTCGTCGCTCGGGATGTTCCCGGCGGTGAACTTTTTGTCTTTTCCGTTGGGTGTTTGAGGAAAATATTTTCCAAGTCCCGTCGCCCAAGGAAAATTTCCTTTTTTTTTTTTTTTTTTTTTTTTTTGCGCAGTCGCGCGGCGCGCGCCCTGGACGGCGCGGCGCGCGGGCTTGGCCCGCGGCGCGCCCTGTGTGGAGGGCTGGTTCGCTGCGTGCGGGGAAATCCGATTTTTTTTGAGTTTTTCCTCCGACTCTTACCCCCTAGGAGTCTATAAATAGACCCCCCCCCTCTCTCCTATTCCTCCACTTTATTTTTTCTCTCTTTCTCTACACTTGTTTCTTTTCTACGCTTGCATTATGGATGTTCCTTCCCTTTTCTGAACTGAGAGTCCTGAGATTGATTTCTCTGTCTTGTTTCAGGATTCTGAACATGTAGATGATGATCTCTTCACGGGATTAGGGGAAGTTCCTCTGCACGTGGAAGAGAATCCAAGCGAAGTGGAGCAGTGGCTCGAAGAAGGCGAGCTGGGCGTGACTGTGCCTGTTGCTCAGCCTCAAGAAGAGTGCGCGCCAACTGGGCGCGGAACAGGCGAGGGTGTCGATCATCCCGCGTCTGGGGATCCCGCTCCTCGCCTCGTGATCAACTTGGTCGGTGAGGGGGCTCGCGACAAGACCTGCCCTGACGTGCCGAAGTCCGACTTGGATCCTCGTGGCGTGCCGGGAGATATCGCGGGCGTGGATGCAGCGACTCCACTAGAGTCGGTCCTCGACGAGATTGACTGCGTGGACGATTTTGGTCCCGAGTCTGAAGATCTCGGAGGCGATTCAGAGACCTGTCCGGGGGCCGAAGGCCTTGCACCGGAGCTTCCCGAATGGCCGTCGGCGGCTTCCGCGACTGTGCCGGAGGGCGACTGTGCCGGAGGCCGTTCCGTGGAGCCATGGGGTTCTCAGCCCGAGACCCCTGACGCAGAGGCGATAGTGTCGGCGAGGTCGCTTGCTAGGACGGAGTGGTATCCCGAGGAGGACTTTGCTGCTCCCGAGGGCTTCGATTGTTCGGGGGTCGATGCTTCGAGCTCGCTCACCTACCGAACATTCATCGGTCTCAGGGAGGCATTCGCCATTCCATAGTCCGTGGCGCTCCTCTGTCCCTTACAGGGCGACCGTCTTTTCCGTCCTCGCCGTGGGTTTGCCGCAGTTTCAGTTGCGAGTCTCAACTGCGGGTTGCGGCTGCCGTTCCAACCCATCGTCCAGCAGCTTCTCGCGCGACTGGGGGTGCATGCTTGCCAGATGAGTCCGGCGTTTTACCGCATCGTGGCGATGTGCCACATGGAGTGGAATTGCCAAATTGAGCGGGTGATGACCGTGAGCGACTTTCGCAATCTCATCGCGGTCTTCCCTGCGACCGGGCAACCTGGTTTCTTCATGGCCCGCGATCGTCGGAACACTAAGCTGATCACGGACTCGGAGAAGTGTAATCGAAGACCGTGGGTGTGGGTCTCGGCGGAGGCCTTTGGTGACGCGCCGCTTCGGTTTGGTCCCTTCGCCGAGTTTTCTACTGACGCAGGGGCCGACGATCTCGACTTCGTGAAGGAGATCCGGGGAATGTCTAAGGCTCGGAAGGCTGTCGAACGATTTCGTTCGCTTGAGCTGATGGCTTCCACCGAGTGGTTCCCGCCCTTTCCTCCTAGCCGTGGCGACAGTCAGCGGACTGAAAGTGCTCCTAGCGCCGCATCATCTCTCTCGAGCGGCGGCCTTCCAGGTATGTCGACGTTTCGCACTTTCTGTTTTTGCTCTTAGTTTAGGGTTTTGACTTTGTCGCTTTTGTAGTCTCTTCGGCTAGGGCGAGGGCTCGGGCGCACTTAGCGAAGGCTTCCCGGGACCCGAAGTCGTTGGCGGCGGTCCGTTCTCGGATTACCGCGCGGAACGGTCGGGAGAAACCTGATACCGGTCATCAGACGGAGAGCGGCCCTCGCGCTTCTTTGAAGCGACCCTCCTCCTCGGCTCTACCAAACACGTCTTCCGACTCGAAGCGCGTGAATTCGATGGTCGACGTGGAGGCCGCGGAGGTTAGAGGGGAATGTTCCCTGGGTCTCACTCAATCCTCGATGAAGATGTGGAAGAGCGTCGTGGCTAGCAGCGACGTGGAGTTCTTTCGTCACGGCGTTTCTCACGCCCAGAGAGTGAGTTTTTCATGCCTTGTCTGTTTTAGGGCTTTGTCTTTTACTGAATTGTCTTCTTGCCTTCTCAGGTGCTTGCTCGAGCGACCCGGGGCGAAAAGATCCTTCACGACCTCATCAGACGGATGAGCCTTGCCCAAGAGGAGCTTGCTCAAGCGAAGTCTCAGCTAGCCCGTGCCGAGCGAGGTTCTCACTCAAAGGCAGAGTTCGCGAGTCTCCACGAGCAGCTTCAAGAGGCTCGCCTGGAATTGGGAGTTACCCGCGGCAAATGCGACCGTGCTCAGTCGGCGGTGGCGAAGATGGCTGAGGAGCTAACGACGGAACGTCAAGCTCTTGAAGTGGCGACTCGATCGATGGAGGTCTTCCGGAGCGAGGTGCGGGACCTTCGACGCCAGTTGGAATCGCGCACAAAAGAAGTAGGCATTCTTCAGGGCCAACTTACATCGAGCGAAGCTGCCCGTGTTCGAGCGGAGCGCGAGCGCGACTCCTTGGCGGAGGAGGTGGCTCGGGTCACCGCGGAGAAAGCCGCGGCGGAACAGCTCGCGTCCGACCTTCAAGACGACTTCGATGTCGGGGTCGAGGAGGCAAGACACGCGGCGGCGGTGGAGTGTCGGGACGCCACAACGACCGATAATGTTTCTCGGGGGGTCACCTTCCACTTCTTCGACTCGTTGTTTCCACCACTCGACGGGGCCGATCCCGTAGGCGACGATCCCGCCGGGTGACATTTTTTTTCTTTATTATTTTTCTCGCGCAAGTGTTTAGCGCACGCTTTCTTTTAGGTTTTTCCATTCAGCGCACTCGTTTTAGCGCTTGCTTACTAGGATTTTTCCCTTCAGCGCACTTGTCTTAGCGTATGCTTTCTAGGATTTTTGGGGCAGTTGCCCTTTTCTTTTGTGAGATATTATTTATTTTTATGAACGTTTTCGCTAATTCATTTTTTATGGCGTGTTTAGATAAGCAAGTATTTGTGTCAATGGTCTTGCCAGTTCTTTTATCTTAGCAGGATCTCACTTCAGACGCGCCAGTCGCTTGGATGGTTTGCATTCTGTAAGTTCTTCGACTGTGAGTTAGCCATGCCGCGTAGGCACCTCACGTGAGCCGGATTGTGCCATGTAGGCATCTTAGGTGCGCCATGTAGGCGTCTTAAGTGCGACATGTAGGCGTCTTAGGTGTGTCTTAAGAGACGACTTGGTTGCGCCATGTAGGCGTCTTAGGTGCGCCATGTAGGCGTCTTAGGTTGCGCCATGTAGGCGTCTTAAGTTGCGCCATGTAGGCATCTTAAGTTGCGCCATGTAGGCGTCTTACGTTGCGCCATGTAGGCGTCTTAGGTTGCGCCATGTAGACGTCTTAAGTTGCGCCATGTAGGCGTCTTACATTGCGCCATGTAGGCGTCTTAAGTTGCGCCATGTAGGCGTCTTGGGTTGCGCCATGTAGGCGTCTTACGTTGCGCCATGTAGGCGTCTTAAGTTGCGCCATGTAGGCGTCTTACGTTGCGCCATGTAGGCGTCTTAGGTTGCGCCATGTAGGCGTCTTAAGTTGCGCCATGTAGGCGTCTTATAAATTTTTTGGTGGAGCGTATTCTTTTGAGGGTTTCCTTACCATTGCTAGCCCCCCCCCAAGTTTTAGGGTTACAAGTTTAATTTTTGATAACCGGAAAACTTGCACAAAACGAAATTTGAAACGGAAAACTCGAGTTTTATTACGTTTGCTAAAAATTTGCGAGAAATTTAAAATCCTAAAACATTGGCTCTTAGGCCTTATTGAAAATGGGAAATAAAAGCGACAAAAACGTGGGGGACGCTAGCTACTGGTAGTACTGCCTCAAGTGTTCCGCATTCCACGGGTGGCGAATCGGAGTTCCGTCTGTGTAATCGATGTAGTATGTCCCGTCGTGAATGACTTTTCGGACTCTATAGGGACCTTCCCAGTTCGGGCCTAGGACGCCGGCGCCTTGGACTTGTGTATTCTGGAACACTCGTCTGAGCACAAGGCTTCCGACGGCAAAGTTTCGCCTTTTGATCTTGGAGTTGTAGTATCTTTCGACCTTGCGCTTCTGTGCGGCGAGGCGTCTGAACGCTTCTGTTCTCTTTTCGTCGATCAAATCCAGCTCCAGGCGCATGGCCTCGTTGTTGTTTGCTTCGTCGAGTCGCAGTGTATTCGCAGGTTACGAGAGCCAAGCTTCTGCGCTAGCTCTATCCCCACAATGAGCGCCTCATATTCGGCTTCATTATTGGAGGCCTGGAAGCCGTAGTGGAGGGTGTAACGTAACCTTTCCCCGTCGGGGTTAATCAGGATTATTTCGGCTCCAGCCCCACGAGCATTAGATGCTCCGTCTACGTACAACTCCCAGATGGGACCCGTCGGGTCTACCTTTCTTTTCCGAGTTAATGCATCATCGTTTAGGTCATTTTCTGCTCTTCCCATATCGGGAGTATAGGAGAATTCAGCCACAAAGTCGGCTAGGGCCTGCCCCTTTATAGCTGTTCTTGGGTGGAACTCAATCCCGTACTCGCTCAATTCTTGGGACCAGATCGCCATGCGAGTCGATGTTCCCGTTTGAAGAGCTTTACCGATCGGATGATCGGTTCGCACCGCGATTGGGTGAGCTTGGAAGTACGGTCGTAGCTTCTTAGCTTCCGTTACGAGAGCCAGAGAAAGTTTCTCTATCTCGGTGTAGCGCGTTTCCGCGTCGAGTAAGGCTTTGCTCACGTAGTAGACCGGCCATTGGACCTTGTCTTCTTCGCGGACAAGAACAGCACTTACAGCTCTCTCAGAGACGGCGAGATATACGTATAGCATCTCGCCCTCTCTTGGTTTAGAGAGGAATGGTGGGGACCCAAAGTACGCCTTCATTTCCTGGAAGGCATTTTCGCATTCGTCCGTCCACTCGAAGCCGTCTGTTTTCTTTAGAGCTTTGAAGAACGGGTGACACTTGTCGGTGGCTTTAGACACGAAGCATGTCAGAGCGGCAATCCGACCGGTCAGGCTTTGCACCTCTTTGACTCGTCTTGGAGACTTCATTTCAAGGAGTGCCTTGATTTTTTCGGGATTCGCCTCTATCCCTCGTCGGCTGACGATGTATCCGAGGAATTTCCCGGATTCAACCCGGAACACACATTTGTTGGGATTGAGTTTCAGTTTGTATCGGCAGAGGATCATGAACATCTCCCTTAGGTCGTGTACGTGATTGGTTACCAGTAGGCTTTTAACGAGCATGTCGTCCACGTACACTTCCATTGTCTTGCCGATTTGATCGGCGAAGATCCGATTTACCAAGCGCTGGTATGTTGCTCCCGCGTTCTTAAGGCCGAAAGGCATGACCTTATAACAATAGAGACCTCGATCGGTGACAAAGGTTGTCTTGATTTGATCGGGTTCGTGCATCCGAATTTGGTTGTAGCCCGAGTAGGCGTCCATGAAGCTGAGAAGTTCATGGCCAGCCGTGGCGTCCACCAGTTGTTCGATACGCGGGAGGGGAAAGCAGTCCTTAGGGCAGGCTTTGTTAAGATCTTTGTAGTCTATACAAATTCGCCACTTCCCATTAGGCTTTTTCACCATTACCACGTTGGCGACCCACTTGGGGTACTTAGCCTCTCGGATGAAGTTTGCGGTGATGAGTTTCTCGACCTCTTCATTTATGGCCAGGTATCGTTTTGGGTTGAACGTTCGTCTAGCCTGCACCTTTTCGACGACCTTTGGGTCGTCGTTCAATCGGTGCACTATTACCTCGGGATCAATTCCAGGCATGTCTGCATGAGTCCATGCGAAAACATCCTTGAACTCCCTGAGGAAGGTAGTAAGCTGAGTTTTGATGGCGAGTGGAAGTCGGATGCCGACCTTTACAACCTGATCAGGCTTAGATTCGTCCAGGACGATCGACACAAGATCATCAGAGGTTTCCACCTTGAGTCTTTCGACTTCATCCCGGGGGTCAAGTTCTCCGAACTTCCTTGCGTCCCTTGGGTCGCATGGGTAATCGTCTTCCAGTTGGAAGATTGTGTTGACCATTTTTCCCGCGGATTTGCCATCAACTCCTTGCACGTAGCATATTCTGGCTTGGGATTGGTCTCCGGCCATAATGCCAATTCCCTCTTCGGTGGGGAATTTCACCAGTAGGTGGTACGTGGAAGTGATTGCTCTTAGCCGGTTCAACGTGGGTCGCCCGATGATTAAGTTATAGGGCGACTCCTGATCGACCACTAGGAATGGGACCATGTGAACGGCCTCAATTCCTCCAGGGGTCCCAAAGGTGACCGGCAAGTCGATGATGCCCTCGGTCATAACCTTTTCCCCAGTGAACCCAAACAGAGGAGTTTGGGTCGGAGTCGGGCGCAGCCCCCCGAGCTTCATGCGCTCTAGGGTGGACTTGAAAATTATGTCGGCCGCGCTGCCGTTGTCGATGAGAACCCTTTTCACCAAGTTATTGGCCACTTGGGCTTTGTACACAATTGTGTCATTGTGTGGATGCACAACTCGTTTGGCCTCCTCATTGGTGAAATACATCGTCTCGTGGGGCACGGACGACGGTTTTTCGTATGTAAAGTTGACGTGCATAGCAGCGTCTTCCTGAGCCACGGCCCTAAGGAATTTCTTCCGTTGTCGGGCTGAATCTTCATCTTGTCGACCTCCCAATATGGTGGTCACCACGTGCAGCTGTGGATTGGCGTTGGCAGCAGTCGCGGTTCGGTCGGCAGAAGCGGTTGTTCCTCCTCTCTGACCAGACTGTTGTCTGTTCGCGGTGGGGCCCGCAGCGCTAATCATGCGCAACACGAACTCTTTCAGCTCACCCCGTTGGATCAAAGCCTCGATTTGCCTTTTAAGGTTGTAGCATTCTGAGGTCAAATGACCATATTCCCGATGGAACTCACAATATCTGGATCGATCGCGAGTTGCGGGATCCTTTTTCATTGGAGCCGGGGGCGTGAACTTGTCACGTGCCAGAGCCAGGATCCGTTCCGGCGCCGTGTTCAATGGTGTGAACAACGAGTATCCTTTGAAGTTTTTCGCAAGTCGCGCCTTCTGGGGTACATGGGGTTGGTTATTAGAAACCTGATTTCCCTTGTTTCGTCTTTTACGGGGTTCGCCTTGCTCGTGGCCAGGTTCTTCTCGACGACGAGAGCTTTGATTGTTGCTCTTGCGGCCATCGAGGTAATCTTCGACTCCCATGTAGGTCTTAGCTCGAGTCATTAACTCGGCCATGGTAGAAGGGACACGGCCGACGACTGACTTGAGGAATTCACTTGTGCGCAAGCCTTCTATGATAGCGGCAATTGCGTCACCGTCGTCAAAGCGGTCGACCTTGTTTGACTCTTCAGTGAATCGGGCGAGGTATCGCCTAAGAGACTCGCCACTCTCTTGCCTGATTGACCACAGGTACATCTTGGTCTTCTTCTGGACCATAGACGTAGCGAACCGTGCTAGGAGCATGTCCTTCAGATCTTTGAACGAGTGGATGCTTCCTGGCCTTAAGTTCTTGAACCACTCAAAACCGGGTCCGGCGATGGTCAAACTAAAAGCTTGGCACATGGCGCCAGGAGAAACACCCTGCATCGTCATCCAGGTTTCATAGTGCTGGATGTGGTAAGCAGGATCTACTTTCCCATCATAGGGAGTGAGGTTCGGGAGTTTGAAATTCCCCGTACAAACCTCAGCCAATATCTGAGCCGTGAAAGGCGAGGAATTCTCTTCAACGACCCCATATGTGCTTCCACCTATTCCGTACTCTCGGAGATCTCGTACCTCATTTTGAAGGTTGTGGATCATAGTGACCACATCGAGACCGGTCGTTGGAGTCACCCCTTGTTCGGGAGGAGTCACCTGTCGCCTTTCGTTAGACCCTTGCCATGTGCGGCGATTCCCGTTAGTTGGGGCTGCCAGCGGGATGTTGGGTCTAGAGCTTAGCCGCTATCTCAGATCATTGCCACGCCGATGCGTTGAGCAGTGAGGCGGTCCCTAAGGTCAGGGCTGGTCGTACGGAGGTGCAGGCTTCGTCTGCGACGGCGCGCTCTCCGCGTGCCCTGACTTTCCGCAACATTGTGCCTTGGACCTAGTCGGTCGAGGGCTGAACGTCGGGAATTCCCCTCTTGAGAAGCTGCTGACGCGTCGCCTGTCCGGGGTAAGGGATTCGATGGACTGGCTTCAAACACGGTGGGGGGTCCCCCGTCCTTCGTGAGAGAAGTCTCGATATCTTTCGAATAGCCAGTACCCTCGTAGTCAGGGTCGCGATCGCGGCTTTCCTCGTTGAGGTTCTCAGGATCCCGGTTAGGGATTGCCGTGTCATGCGTAGGTTGCTTCGCAGCCAGTCGGCTGTGGTACCTTGCGTTCCTCGCCTTTAGCCGGCGGATACTCTCTTCCAACTCCATGATGCGGTTGTCCCTGCTATCAGGAGATGGAGATGGTGAGCGGGTCGAGCTCTCTTCGTGGAGCGACTCTTCGTCCCCA
Source organism: Urtica dioica subsp. dioica (assembly GCF_054948205.1). Classification (NCBI taxonomy): domain Eukaryota; kingdom Viridiplantae; phylum Streptophyta; class Magnoliopsida; order Rosales; family Urticaceae; genus Urtica; species Urtica dioica. The sequence continues at coordinate 7,606,104 of NC_142767.1, read as the reverse complement.
TGCGCTCGGAGGCGCAAGAAGTACTTCTTGGTCCCACTGACGTTATCGGGGTTGTTCACGCCCTCAGAACGTACGGGTGGTTGGCTACTCATCTTTTCTCAAGTTCGAAAAAGTTGAGTTTGCAGAAGAGAAGAAGAAGATGAACAGAAGGGATTTCGGGCTCAACAAGTCGGGATGTCCCCTCCTTCTAGCGCCAAAATATTGTCACACGAAAATGAACAACTATTGAAAACCTCGGGCGGTTCGATCCAAGGCCGGACCAAGTGATAGCACCCGGGCCAAGAATGTGAACTCGAAAGTCTCGAGCTAGGTTTTCTCCGATCAACCCGCCTCTCGGGAGAGGTAGGGGGTGAGGAGGAGGAGTGATCGTGCCTTGTGTATCAGCTGCCTACGTACTCGTGTTTGGGATCAGGTCAGAACGTAGTTCAAGCGTGTATGTAGTGAGTAAATACTTACTCTGCCGTGTGAATGGTTTTTGGGAAAACAAAGTTCGAAAGTCGGCAACCGCCTCTCTACGAAAATATTGAGTTGTCCATCCGAACTTTTGGCTGGCTAACACACTTTATTGCTCCCGCACATTTATTGTTACTTTCCTTCTAGAAAATAAATTAGAAAAGCAGATATTCCTTACTAGTTGTTATGACCTTATTTACATTTGCATATGTCGCCTTTTTGTTTCCAATGTTACCTTTATTTTATGTTGCTTGTTTATACCTTCTATTCAAGGGTTTATTTGTGAACAACATAAACTAAGGTTTGAGGTATGTGGAGAACAGGCCGATTTTCATGCAAAATCTCGCATACTGCAAATAAATTAACACTAATTTGTACAAAATCGGGTAATTTATGGAAACTAGGCGATTTATGTATGAGATCGGTGTTATCGCATGAAAATGAATAACTATTGAAAACCTCGGACGGTTCGATCCAAGGTCGGACCAAGTGATCGCACCCGGGCCAAGAATGTGAACTCGAAAGTCTCGAGCTAGGTTTTCTCCGATCAACCCGCCTCTCGGGAGAGGTAGAGGGTGAGGAGGAGGAGTGACCGTGCCTTGGGTGTCGGCTGCCTACGTACCCGTGCGTGGGATCAGGTCAGAACGTAGTTCAGGCGTGTAAGACGCAGTATGAGGCGTAGAACCTTGGTGGAGAAGCGTACTCGATGAAGGAGACGGGGCACGAGGAGTCCTCGGCGGCGTCTTAGAACCTCGGAGATCGCGTGCGCGTCTAGCGTGTTAGACGCGCGAGGGGAACTCTAGTCGAGAACCCTAGGGGCGTGCTTGAGCACCGGGGGGCGTTCAGTCAGAGGGAGCGACGTCCGGGAAGTTCCCGTGAGTGCTTCAGAACCTCTGAGAACGAGAGAGACTGGTGAGAATGCTTCAGGCCAAAAATGGCATCAAGAGAAGCAGAGGAGAGTGAGAAATCGAGCGTATCGATAAGAGATGAATGGATGGCTTCCCCCTCAGTGAGAGGGGGTTTATATAGGTGTTTGGGGACCCTAAGGGGGTCCTTCGTCGCCCATGTGGGACTCGGAGCGCGCACCTTTCCAAGAGGAGGCGCACAAAGGGCTGCGGCGCACAACGCGCGGCGCGCGACCCGCGGCGCGCGGTCTGCCGCTGTGCGCGCGGCGCGACCTTGCCCGGGCGCGGCGTGCGGTGTGGCCGGCGCAGCGCGTGCTGGGCAGCGCCTTCGTGGGTTTTTCGCGACCATCGTCCTTCCGGGCCCGCTGAGCTATTGTGGGCTTTGCATTTTGGGTTTGTGACATGAATGTAGCTATTTGACGGGTAGAACTCGAGTCGAGGCTCGACTCGAGGAGCGAAGCTCGACTCGAGGAGACTGACTCGAGGCTCGACTCGAGGAGCGAAGCTTGACTCGAGGAGACTGACTCGAGGCTCAACTTGAGGAGCGAGGCTCGACTCGAGCAGACTGACTCAAGGCTCAACCCGAGGAGCGAGGTTCGACTCGAGGAGACTGAATCAAGTCTCAACTCGAGGGGCGAGGCTCGACTCGAGGAGCCGATTCAAATTTCGACTCGAGGGGCTAGGCTCAACTCGAGGAGTCAAGAGTTTGGGCGAGGGCATGAAGGCTTGCCACTCTTCAGGACCTCCGGCCTGACCATTGGCCCTTTGAGCGACGTGTCTTCTCGGCGTCTCGGGTTTTCCGAAAACGACCGACAACAATCGGTAGTGGTTTACGTTACATAGTTTACCTACCTATGTTAGCTCAGCTTCCTCTCACTCGTTCAAAGTTAAGGAGCACGATAAACTTGATACATGTAATCAGATAAGAATTAAGGAAAATTGTTGTATATTGTTTATTCATTGTAATGATCTTATATATATGCACGTACTAATGAATGTACAAGAAAAGTAATAACTCTAATAAATATGTTTCTAGACTATTCTAATCCTAGATTGCTCTAACTAAATCTAGACTATTATGTAGCACTCCCCTTCAAGCTGGAGCATATATGTTAATAATGCTCAGTTTGTTACAAAGATATTCGATTCGTCTATACATATGATGTGGATGTTGGAATTGATCTAGGGTTTAATAAAAAAGTTTAACGCTTCGCAAAGCGGCGGAATTTTAAAAATTTTATTTTCAAGTAAAAACAGTTTTTACTAACCTAGATAGAGCAAGTACATATAAATAAAAACTATTATGAGCTTAGAAGTTTACTAACCTTTCTTGAAGCTTGAACTTTGAGAAGCTTTTGGAAAGTTGCAACGCTCGTCTCCTCACAGCACGTCTCTCTTTCTTTCCTCGGCAACTCGAGCAACCACGATAGTTTCTATCACTAAATCACTCGAAATAAAAGGAATCAGTGAGTGGGCACTTTTAAACACTACGACTTAAGAACGAGTCTTGAAGTCGCAGAGCTAAACTCTAGGTCAAATGAGGACCTAGGTGCCAAAACAATAAAACGAAATTGAAGAGAGAGAGAGAGAGAGAGGATCGGCCAAGTCTAGAGAGAGAGAGAGAGGATCGGCCAAGTCTAGAGAGAGAAGCTCTCAATCTCTAAAACTTTGGAATGAGAAAACAATGAGAATGAGGCCTCTATTTATAGGGGAGGGATTACCTTCAACAAGTTAGTTTCCTCTTCTATAGAATATCACATATTCATGAACAAATATTGGCTTCCCTTTCTCTATCTTGGACGTGCAAGCTATAGGAGCAAGTCCTTGGATTTGTTTCCTCTTTTATCTTGCTTCTCCCTTGACCCATTTGGCCGAAATCCTCTTTCCTTGTATAGGAAATTTGTTTCCTCTTTTTCTTTTGGCAAGTATCTAATTCATACATCAATGCACAAAATAAATTCCTCTTTCTCTCTAGGGTATGCACGAAATTGGCCTTCTAGAACATGCTTCTAGATGTTTCTTTATTTGTTCATGACAATATAAGAAAAGCCCATTAAGAATTTTCAAGTAAACTTCTATGAAATGAAATTAATCCTCAAGGCCCAAATTCATCAATATGGCCGAGTGGTTTAATTCATTTGTCATCATATGCCAATGTAAAAAAAAAAAAAAATTATTGACATTCATTTCGTCCTATGTCCAAAAGACAAAATTACCCTTTTGACAATTTTCGTTCTTGTTTTGACTTAGCTTCCAGTTTAACTATTCCTACTCGATGTGATTCGTGACAGTGACCTCATGGATCCAAATGAACAAAGCTTGAGCTAAAATACTTGGACTCAAAAGTTCACAAACCTTTTCCAAGTTTAGCTTAATGTCAACTGACTCCACTAAAGAGTTCACACTGAATATCTCTCGGTTCAAATGAATTTATTTTCTACTCAAGAATTCAACCTAATTGTAATGAGCGGATCCACAGAATATTATCAGTGTTTACCCTTCATGAATATCATCAGCTAGTCGGGATTTACAAAATTACCATTTTACCCTTCTAGCTGTTATTTCCTCAACTCATTTGTCGCTTGTGAATAAGTTAGAAACAATGTATTGATGAGGAGCTAACAAGTCACATTGTTTCATCCAAAAGAGTCAAGACTCAATTTGGACACTGGCCAGTTAATTTATTCACACTCCAAGGAACAAAGCATGAGGTGATATACATTGCATTCAACAATCTTGTACATGAATTCCATATCTATGAGAACTTCACAAAGTTACTCATGACATTCTCACAACTTAGTACTTCACCAATAGGCCTTGTTCGGAATCACATAGTGAGTCCGAACTCTGACTTTCTCAAATGAGAATACTAAGGTGTGAAATGACATGTCTCATTTCAGGATTAAGGTAAGCACGATGCAATTCATACGTAGTGACTTCGAGACATAAGAGGTTAAATGGTTTGTTCTTATCTTGTCTCTAGAAGTGCACTGGTCAATTCAGTACCTGCGGAAGATACCTAGAAGAACTATAGAGTCTCCAACTCTCAATGCCTCATAACCAGACATCATAGATTCTTCTAACAATCATACTGAGGTCAATAGTCCTTTGACCCTTAGATTGCGAATATATCGCTTTAAGCAAACCACGAAGAGTTTGTTCATGCAAATCTACATTTGTCTCTTCGTAAGTTGTTTAGTTTGTTTATGGACTAAAGACTAAGGTTTTATCATAAAGCTTCAAACAAGGAAGATAGAATGAACGTTTCGACTTTTTATTAATGAATAAGCAATTACAAGCAAGAGTCTTCATGAGACTTTATTACATCAAATGTATAATATAAAGATTACAACTCTTCTTGTGGGCACCATTGACAACAGTGGAAATCAAGCCTTGTTGAATCTTCTCGCGAACAAAGTGAAAATCGATCTCAATGTGTTTTGTTCTTTTGTGGAATACTGGATTGGATGCGATATGATTGGCAGCTTGATTGACGCACCATAACTTCGCTGGCAAAGTGATGTCGACGCCTAACTCCGTCAATAGCTGATATATCCACATTGTCTCACATGCTCCATGTGCCATGACTCTGTATTCTGACTCAGCACTAGGGTTTGATATGGCATGTTGCTTCTTGCTCTACCATGTGACTAAGTTTCCTCCGAGAAAGATGCAAGATCCAGTAGTCGATCTTCTATCCATCTTGGACCCTCCATATTCTGCAGTTGTAAAGTATTCAATCTGAGTATGACCATGATTTGAGTATAAGATCTCATGTCCTGGTGCTCCTTTCTAATAACGCAAGATCTGTGCTAATGTTGCCCAATGGTCAATTGTCGGAGACGCCAAGAATTGTCTTACTATGCTGACGGAATATGCAATATCTAGGCGAGTAACAGTGAGGCTATTCGTCTTTCCGACCAATCTTCTGTATCGTTCAGGATCATACATTAGTTCTCCCTCGTTCGTAAGCTTCATGTTGGGAGTCATTGGGGCACTACATGGTCTGGCCCTTAATTTTCACGTTTCGGAAAGAAAATCAAGTAAATACGTCATTTGCTATAAGTATATACATTTTTTGCTTCTCGATACTTCAACACCCAATAAGTATTTTAGCATGCCCAAGTCCTTTGTTTGGAATTGTGTGTGGAGGAAGGTTTTGATGGACGAAATGCTAGTAGTATCACTTCTTGTTATTACTATGTCGTCAACATAAACAACTAGGAGAATGGCACCATCTTTCGTGTTCCTGAAAAATACAGAGTGGGAAGATTTGCTCTTTCGAAGATGAAATACATGACCATACTTCCCTTGAGAAACAAAACCATGCGGTTGCTCCATATACACTTCTTCATGTAGATTGCTGTGCAGAAAGGCATTCTTAATGTCGAGTTGGTGAAGACGCAAGTCATGAGTTTCCGCCAAGGAGATGAAAAATCGGGCAGATGTCAACTCGGCAACCGGAGAGAAGGTATATGAATAGTCAACACCTTAGGTCTGGGCAAAACCTTTGGTGACTAAGCGGGACTATAATCAAGCAAGCGTTCCATCTAGATTCATTTTGACCGTGAAAACCAATTTACATTCCGTCGCCCGTTTTCCTGAGGGAAGAGTAACCAGCACATTAGGACAAATAGTACTTTTGGCTTCGGACGAGCATTGGATGGACTAGTCGCATCCAAAGGAGTCACCAAGAGTCACTAATACTTCGGTCATTGATGTTAATTTTTTGAGCATTGGATACGACTAGTCTCATCCAATAATAGACTTTTAGTTTTGGATGGGATAAGGTCGTATCCGAAACTCAAAATTTAAAGCGGAATGTAATTCTCCCCTTTTATTTTCGTTCAATTAATGGCGTGGTATTTTTTCCCCAATTAATTTTTATTACTTCGTATGCGACAAGTCGTACCCATGTAACCTTTGGATGCGACGAGTTGTATCCAAAAGTATTAGATGCGACAAAGCCGCATCCAATTTCTAGGTCAATTCTATTTAAAATCATCATCATCTTCTTCTTCTTCATTTCATTCCGAAGCTCAACAGTTTTTCCTCTCTCATCGAAATCTCTCTCCCCAAAATCTCTTGCTCACTCTCTCGAAATCTCCGATGAAATCGCCGAATCACAAGATTTGCACCATTCTTCGACCTCTCCGAGCCCCAGATCACCGTTCTTTGACCTTGCGAGAACCAGACCACGGCTCTCTCTCTCTCTCTCTCTCTATCTCTCTCTCCTTTCCTCTCTCTCTCTATCTATCTATCTATCTCTCGCTCTAACCAGGTACTTAATTTATGACCCTTTCTCTCTGTCTCACTCAATCTCACTATCTCATTCTTTGCGTCTATCTCTCAAGTTTCTCTCTCGGTCTATGTCCTTCAGACTTAATACGTTGGTGAGCCACGAGATCAATGCAAGTCCCCGACAAGTCTCAGCCCCGACTTTCTCTTTCTGCCTCTCACTCTCTGGCATACTCTCTATTTCCCTCTCGATCTCTCTTTGCCTCTCTAACTCGCGCAAAAAAACCTATCATATCTCGAACACACCCCCACTGAGCCACCCTCATCAAAACAACTATGAACCCTAACCAAAACAGCCCCAAAGCCCACTGAGTCATTCTCACCAAAATAGTTTCAAACCTAAACAAAAATAGCCACGAACTCCAACCGAAACAACTTCGAACCCCACTGAGCCACCCACACCGAACCAAATCCGAACCCCAACTAAAACAACCTCGAACCCTAACCGAAACAGCCCCGAACATCACCAAGTCATCACACCCGAGCCACCAAAACAACCTTGCTATCTATTTGATGTTTAAATTCTTGCAGCCCCGCCCATCTCCTCGCGTTGCTACCTCGCCACGGCCCCGCTACCTCACTACTGACCCGCTTCCTGGCTGCCTCTCGTTGATGCGAAGGTTAGTGAAATAACATGTTAATTTATTTTGTAAAATTATTAGTTAATAAAATTAGTAATTACTTTATATGTATAGTATGTTAGATGTTGAAATTGGGTTTGTTACTTTGAAATAAGATGTTGAATTGTGAAATAATTTGAGTTTGTTAGATGTAAGTTTGGATTAATATTTTTAATGAAATTTGTAATAGCTTATAATTTAGTTTTGTAATTTAATTTGGAAGTTAATTAATAAAATAGTTCATTAGTTTCTTTGTTAGTAATTTATTAATTAGCTTTCTTATGGTAACATTAGTTTAATTATATGGAAGTCATTTTGACTGTGAAAACCTATTTACATCCAATCACCCGTTTTTCTGAGGGAAAAGTGACCAGCTACCATTGTCATCTAAGGCACTCATTTCCTCTGTCATTGTTTTCTGCCAACCTGGATGATCTAAGGCTCAAAGAACAGTTTTAGGAATAGTGATAGAGTCAATGGATGAAGCAAAGGCATATGAAGAGGATGATAAAAGATTATATGAGATAGTGGAATAGGTGGGATAAGTACACTGTCGTTTATGTTTGTGCAACGCGATGAGGAGATCATCGGTCAAAGGTTGATCTGATGACAAAGGACTCGATGTAGGACATGTCTCTGGTTGAGGTGGATGAGGTGCACACGACGAGTGTAAACGATAGGTTGTTGAGGTGGTGCAACACTAGAAACAGGTTCAGTGGTGACTGTGGGGTTAGATGCTAAAGGAGGGGATACTTGTGAGGGTGATGAAACGTCTGGTGAAGTGATAGAATAGACTAAAAGATCATCTTCCTCATGTGGTGGTAAGGCTGGTTTCTCAGATCTAAACTATGGTAAGTGTTCCAGAAAGGTGACATCAATGGCCACAAGATACCTTTAAACACTAGGACGATAACATCGATACTCTTTTTGAAGACGAGAGAACCTTAAGGACACACATTTTCAAGATTTTGGATCTAATTTTGTGAGACCTGGACGAACATCTCGAAAAAAATATGTACTACCAATGTTTTGGATCAACCGGGAGCAAAGGCTTTTTAGGGAACAAGGTTTTGTATGACAACGCACCTTGAAGAACAGATGATGGCATACAATTTATGAGAAAACATGCACTAGGGATAGCATCAGCCCATAAACACTTTGGAACACCTGTTTGAAATAGTAAGGCTCGTGCAGTTTCAAGAATGTGTCGTTTTTTCGTTCATAAACTCCATTTTGGGACGGAGTATCAACAAATGATATTTCATGAAGAATGCCATTTTGGAATTGACTGGACATGTATTCTTTAGCATTGAATTGATAAGCATCTCAGCACAAAATGAACAAAATAATGAGAATAATTCAGAACGAGTTTTCTTTTAAAAACGACCAAGTTACACGAGAAAATTCATCAACAAAAGTGACAAAGTGTCGAAAATCTAGTTTGGATGCAACATGACAAGAACCCCAAACATCTGAATGAATTAACTCAAATGGTGTTGGAATTGATCTAGGGTTAAGAAAATATTTAATGCTTCGAGCAAGCGGCGGAATTTAAAAATTTTCTTTTAAACAAGTAAAACGTTTTACTAACCTAGACAAAGAGCAAGTACATGTTAATTTAAAACTATAAAAAGCATTACTCATTTACTAACCTTTGTGAAGCTTGAACGTTGAGAAGCCTTAGGAAGGTTGAAACGTTCGTCTCCACTCGCAGCTCGTCTTTCTTCTTTCATCGGGAACTCGAGCAACCACGAAAGTTTCTATCACTAGAATAACTCGAGAAAGAAAGGAATTAGTGTGTGGGCACTTTTAAACATGACGACTCAAGAACAAGTCTACGAGTCGTAGAGCTAAAACACTAGGTCAAATGTGGACCTAGGTGCCAAAGAAAAAATGAAAAGAACCTAGAGAGAGAGAGAAAGTTGGCGGCCACGAGTTCTAGAGATAGAGGCTCTCAATCTCTAACTTGTGTGGAATGAGAAACAATGAGAATGAGCTGGGGTATTTATAGAAGGAAGATTACCTTCAAAAGGTAGTTTCCTCTTTTCTATAGAATATCACATATTCATGAGCAAATATTTGCTCTCCCTTCCTCTCATATGGACGTCCAACATAGTGTTCATGACACCTTGGATTTGTTTCCTCATTTGTTTGCTCCTTAGTTGGCCGAAAATTAGCTTTCCTTGTAGAGGAAATTTGTTTCCTCTTTTTCTTTTGGCAAGTATCTTCATACATCAATAGAAAAAATAAACTCTCTTTCTCTTGGTTAGGGTGGATGAAATTTAGCTTCTAGAAGGACCTTCTAGATGTTTCTTCATTTGTTCATGACAACATAAGAAAAGTCCATAAGAATTTTCAAGTAAAATTCCATGAAATAAAATTCAATTCTCAAGGCCCAATTCCTTAATGTGGCCGAGTGACATAGAATTTATTGTCATCATATGACAATATCAAACAAATTATTTATTGACATTCATTCCGTCCTATGTCCAAAATGACAAATATACCCTTTAGACAATTTTCGTAAAACTTGTCTAGTGTTTGTTTTGACTTAGCTTCTAGTTTAACTATTTCTACTCGATATTATTTGTGACAGTGACCTCATGGATTCAAATAAACAAAGCTTGAGCTAACATACTTGTACTCAAAAGTTCACAATCCTTTTCCAAGTTTAGCTTAATGTCAACTGACTCCACTAAAGAATTCAACTAAATTGTGATGAGTGGATCCACTGAATATTATCTATGTTTACCCTTCATGAATATCATCAGCTAGTCGGGATTTACAAAATTACCATTTTACCCTTCTAGATGTTATTTCCTCAACTCCTTTGTCGCTTGTGAATAAGTTAGAAACAATGTACTGACGAGGAGCTAACAAGTCACATTGTTTCATCCAAAAGAGTCATGACTCAATTTGGACACTGGCCATTTCATTTATTCACATTCCAAGAAACAAAGCATGAGGTGATATACATTGCATTTCAGCAATCTTGTACATGAATTCCATATCTATGAAAGCTTCATAAAGTTACTCATGACATCTTCATAACTTAGTACTTCACCAATAGGTCCTGTTCAGAATCACATAGTGAATCCAAACTCTGACTTTCTCAAATGAGAATACGTAACCTATGAAATGACATGTCTCATTTCAGGATTGAGATAAGCATGATGCAATTCATACGTAGTGACTTCGAGGCATAAGAGGTTAAATGGTTTGTTCTTATTCTGTCGCTAGAAGTGTACTGGTAAATTCAGTACCTTCAGAAGATACCTCGAAGAATTATAGAGTCTCCAACTCTCAATATCTCATAACCAGACATCATAGATTCTCATAACAATCGTAATGAGACCAATAGTCCTTTGATCCTTAGATTGTGAATATGCAGTTTTAAGCAAACCATGAAGAGTTTGTTCATGCAAATCTACATTTGTCTCTTCATGTGTTGTTAGGTTTGTTTAAGGACTAAAGAGTATAGATTATCATAAAGCTTCAAACAGACAAGGAAGAATGAATGAACGTTTCAACTTTTATTGATTATTCAGCAGTTACAAGGAAGAGTCTTCGTAAGACTATATGACATCAAATGTACATAAATAGACACTACTACTCTTCTTGTCGGCACGATTGACAACAAACTCCCACTTGACTCAATAAAGATGTGAGTAGTCCTTCATGCCTAATCCCTCCCGATGCTGGTTGAAGACCTTGTTCGCTAGGGCCTTGGTGAATGGATCTGCCAGGTTGTCTACCGTTGAGATCTTCTTCACCTCCACGTCTTTGCGCTACATGATCTCTCGAATCAAATGGTATTTTCTCTCAATATGTTTAGAGTGCTTATGGCTTCTAGGTTCCTTTGAGTTACCGACAGCCTCACTATTATCACAATAAAGGGTCATGGGCTCGTCGACGTTTGGAACGACTTCCAAATACTTAAGGAATTTTATAAGCCATACAGCCTCCTTGGATGCTTCACAAGCAGCCACATATTCTGCTTCCATTGTGGAGTCAGCAATGCAAGATTGCTTAATACTCATCCACACAACAGCTCCACCATGGATGAACAGAAATCCCGAAGTGGATTTCCTGGAATCCTTATCCGCTTGAAAATCGGAGTCGGTATATCCCGTCATAGTCAGGTCAGTACATGAATATGTAAGCATCAAGTTCCTAGTTCTTCGAAGATACTTAAGAACATGCTTAACAACAATCCAGTGCTCGGGTCTAGGGTTGGATTGAAAACGGCTAACTACGCCAACTACAAAGCAGAGGTCTAGTGCAAAGCATAACATACATGAGACTTCATACGGTTGAGGCATAAGGAGTTTTTCTCAAGTCCTCAATCTCTTGTGCAGTCTTGAGAGACTGGTCCTTAGAGACTGAGACTCCATTCCTAAAGGGTGTTTGGCCCTTCTTGGAGTCTTGAATCAAAAAGCTATCCATCACCTTATCAATATAAGATGCTTGAGAGAGCGAAAGAGTCTGGTTCTTCCGATCTCGAAAGATTTGGATCCACAGAATGTACGCGGCTTCTCCTAGATCCTTCATATCGAATTGCTTTGCTAGTCAGACTTTAACCTCATATAACTTACACACATCATTACCTATGAGTAATATATTATCGACATACAGTACCAGAAACACGACCTTGTCTTCGTGTATTAACTTGTAAACACATGACTCATATATCGACTGCTCAAAGCTGAAGCTCTTCACAATTTCATCGAATCTAATATTCCATGACCTAGATGCTTGCTTTAATCCATAAATGGACTTAAGAAACTCACAAACCTTGGTCTCTTGACCTTCTTCCACGAAACCGTCTGGTTGAGCCATGTAAATGCGCTCGTCAAGATTGCCATTCAGGAAGGCTGTCTTGACATCCATTTGCCAGATCTCATAATCGAAAACTGCAGCTATGGATAGAAGTATGCGGATGGATTTAAGCATCGCGACTGGCGAGAAGGTTTCTTTATAGTCAATCTCTTCTTTTTTGGTATAATCCTTAGCCACTAGTCGTGCTTTGAACATCTCGACGTTCCACTCCGGACCCCTTTTCTTCTTGTATATCCACTTGCACCCTACGGGTTTAATCCCTTCAGGAAGGTCTACAAGTTTCCAAACTTTGTTGACACACATCGAGTGCATTTCAACTTTCATGGCGTCAAGCCAAAGGTTTGATTCAGAACAAGCCATCGCTTGGCTATAGGAAACAGGATCATCCATGTCAGAGACGGCTACGAGAGTGTCTCCATAAGACATGTACATGTCAGGCTTTTGAGAAGCCCTCCCACTACGTCGAAGTACTACTTGATGAGATTCTGATGAAGAGGTTGTATTTCAGTTGGGGTAAGAACAGTTCTTACAGATGAGGTAGAACCTTCGTCACCCAACTTTTCTTCAAGCACAATTTTGCTTCTAGGTTTTACATCTTTCATAAAGTCTTCCTCAAGGAAATGAGCATTCGTGCTAATGAAAGTCTTGTCGTCCTGGGGACTATAGAATGTGAAACCTTTGGTTTCCTTTGGATATCCAATGAGCAGACATAATTCTGACCTACTAGCCAACTTGCTAGTCTTTTGCCTCAACACGTGTGCATGGCAACCCCAAATTTTGATGCGGCCTAGATTTACTTTACAGCCAGTCCATCATTCATAAGGAGTATCAGGAACCATTTTAGACGGAACTTGGTTCAGAATGTAAGCGGCTGTTTCGAGGGCATATCCCCAAAAGGAAAGAGTGAGTGATGAGTAACTCATTATTGATCTAACCATCTCCATAAGAGTTCGGTTTCTTCTTTCTGACACTCCGTTTTGTTGAGGTGTGCCAGGTGCGGTAAGCTGAGAAGCGATATATTCTTCTTTAAGAAAGTCATCGAACTCTCCAAACATATACTTACCTCCTCGATCAGATCAAAGGGTTTTGATCACTTTGCCAGTTTTCTTTTCCACTAAAGCCCTAAAGACCTTAAATACGTTAAAGGTCTCGGATTTGTGTTTGAACAAATAGACAAAACCGTATCTTGAGTATTCATCGGTGAAGGTAACGAAGTATTCGTATCCTCTACGTGCCTGTTGACTGAGCGGACTATATACATCAGAATATACTAGTTCCAGCAACTCAGTGGCTCTTCAACCCTTATCGGAGAAAGGTCGCTTAGTCATTTTTCCTTCTATGTAAGATTCACAAGTAGGTAATGAACCTATTGCAGAGGCTTGGAGTGGACCGTCCCTCACAAGTCTCTTAATCCTGTCTAGACTGATATGACCAAGTCTTAAGTGCCAGAGATATGTAGATTTTATTAGATCGGAGGAATTAGAAAGTTTGATCATCTAAGGCTCCCTAACTAGATCATTATCTATTTCAGTGTCTGAAGAGAAGGTTGCGTGGGATAAATGTAGAAAATAGCATAGTTCATACATGCATCAGTGACAAAAGAATTATCAGGAAACGAAATACGAATTCCATTCTTCATGAACTTTAAACAATAATCTTCCTCACGAAGATGAGCAACATATATTAAGTTCTTTCCAAAGGAAGGAACGAAATAAACATTATTCAAGTTTAAAGTGCGGTCTTTGAAAGACAGCATCACAGATCCCATAGCCTTCGAAAACACCAGGCTTCCATCACCCTATTTGAAGCATAAGTCGCCTTCCTCTAAGATTTTGGTTTTCTTGAAACTATTCAAGGAACAACAAAATGGTTAGTAGCAGCGGAGTCAAGAATCCACGTTGATACATTATCAGCTACTAAGCATGCTTCGGTAATTAGTACAATACTGTGTTCTTTTGCTTTGAGATAGGTAGGACAGTTCTTCTTCTCGGCCTTGTGAGTTCTCTTCTTAGATCCAGAGGCGGAGGCTTTGTGCTCAGTAGATGTGCCTCTCCTTGATTCCTCTTTCTCTTAGTGAGACCTTCAGCAGTGTGAAGCTCCTTTATAAGCTCGGTAACAATGTACTCTAGCTTGTTCATGGAGTAGTTAAGCTTGAAGGTATCGAAAGATTCGGGGAGAGTTTCCAAGATCATATCTATTTTGGTCTCCTCGTCTATCTCAGATCCTAGGATTTTCATCTCATTCAGGTAACTAATGATCAGCATCATATGGTCCCTGATAGGAGTCCCAGCCTTCATGCGACAGTTCATAAACTGTCCGAGTGCTTGTTGTCTGGCCTGATACCATTGCCCTCCAAATATCTCATGGTGATTGTAGAGCATGTCAGCGGCTGTCTCAACGTCACGATGTTGCTGTTTCAACACATTATTCATAGATGCTAAGATATAGCAACTCACAATCTCATCGGAGTAGAGCCAGGCCGCCAAGGCGTCTTTGTCCTCTTGAGTCAAATCATTATTTGTTAGAGGAGGACACGGGGTGGAGAGTACCCATTTGTGCTTGTTAATGGTAAGGATGATATTGAGGTTACGTATTTTCGGTTTCGAGTTTGTTTTGAGGAAAAGATGGTTGAGAGACATGTTTGTTGAAGTTGAAACAAGTTTATGATTAGTCTTTGGTTTATGATTTAAGTTTTTAAGATTTGATAAAATCTAAAGGTGTTATAAACGAAATAACAATCTACTCCCTCAAGAGAAGGCCGCAAAAAGTCTCCTTTTATAAGTAAATGACACATCATTAATGCTTATCCAAGATGTCAATACACAATTTTGACTAGCCACCTTTTAAATTGGTTTGATCCCTCACATCCTTTCGCAGAGCCTCAAGGGAGGATTACTAGGAATTGAGTCTAAGTGTGCAACCAACCACTTATTCCAAAATTTCAACTTCGAAAAAACAATCCCCCAAGAAGAGGCATTGTCTTCATCGTCTCACTCTCGGACGTAGCTCATTGAGCAATGATCGAAACAAAAACGCCATTGAGTACTCTCATTGAAGAGAGGACCACAAGAGTAACTCTTAGTCTCACGTTAATTGCTTCTTTCATTGGTTTTGGGGATCGTGGGTTACAAACAACAAGTATAACCCTCCCACTTAGTTTTTGGAGTTGGCACATCGTCTTTATAAGTTCGGAAACAAATTTCCTATTTATAGAGCGATAGAGTGGACTTCTAGAAAGGAATCCTAGATCTTCATGTTCAAGGAAGAGCAGTGTTAGTGCATAAAGGCACAAGGTACATACTCGGACATTTTTCTATTTTCTATTCGGGAAAGTGCATGAGGGAAGTGTGAACTTCAACTTACTCGAACACTTGAAAGTTTGAGATTACACATCTTTTATTTTTCTGCTCGTCTACGAGGAGACCTCCCACTCAAATTTTCAAGAGCATATAGATTTTGAACATATGTGATATAGATATAGTTTTGAAAACATTTTGAAAACTTATTTGGATGACAAAATATTTTCAAGTTTGAAAGTGAAAACAGTTTTTCAAAATTCAAACTCGTTTTTGTAAAAATTCAATTTCAATTAAACTTTCAAAAATCAAAACATTTTAATCTTTCACATTATGTTTATAATCTTATATATAAAAAAAATTGCTTAAGGAAATTTTCTCATTAGAGTTCTATAACTCATGGAGTGGGGTCATAAATTCGAAATTCAATAATTTTAAAAAAGCTGGACATTTGGAACAGCCGCATACCTTGGAGTAAAATCGCCATAACTGGCGGCACCGATGTCCTTTTGAGTAATACCAATAGCATTGGAAAAAGGACAAATAGGCCTTTAATTTGATTTAAGAATCATTAAATTTTAAATTCTGAGCAGAGAGTTATGCCACTTTTACTACGGGTTTTTCTGGAGCTCGAAGAAAACTAAAATAATTAAAGTTCGGACATTGAGTGCGAAAAAGAATCGAGTGTAACAGAACGTTTTAGGAAGTTGTTAAAGCTTTTATATGTGTTTTATTAACATGGTAGTAACATGGTATAAAAGAAAATAACAACAAACATAAAACGAAACGAGTAAATAAACGAAACTAGCAAGACAATATAACTAGTCACAAAATCATCCGAAATTTTCTCAAACTTTAAAAACACGTTTTTCATTATAAAAAAATTAAAAAAATTTAGAACTGATTCTAATGTGTTTTAATAACATCCCAAAGTCATAGAAAATCAACATGATTTTTAATTTAAACGCATGAGCTATAACTTAAAAAAAATCTAAGAAAACAATTCTAACTTGTCACAAAATTAGTAAACTTTCGAAAATGATTTTCAAGCTCATATTTTTAATTACATGTACATGCATATCTTTGACCATAGCTCTGTTGGAATTGATCTAGGGTTAAGAAAAGGTTTAACGCTTCGAGCAAGCGGCGGAATTTAAAATTTTTCTTTTAAACTAGTAAAACGTTTTTACTAACCTAGACAAAGAGCAAGTACATGTTAATTTAAAACTATGGAAAGCATTACTCATTTAGAAATCTTTGTGAAGCTTGAACGTTGAGAAGCCTTAGGAAGGTTGAAACGTTCGTCTCCCCTCGCAGCTCGTCTTTCTTCTTTCCATGAGAACTCGAGCAACCACGAAAGTTCTATCACAAGAATCACTCGAGAAAGAGAGGAATTAGTGTGTGGGCACTTTTAAACACGACGACTCAAGAACAAGTCTAAGAGTCAAAGAGCTAAAACACTAGGTCAAATGTGGACATAGGTGCCAAAACAAAAACGTAAAGAACTTAGAGAGAGAGAGGGAGTTGGCAGCCACAAGTTCTAGAGAGAGAGGTTCTCAATCTCTAACTTATGTGGGATGAGAAACAATGAGAATGAGGTGGGGTATTTATAGGAGGATGATTACCTTCAAAAGGTAGTTTCATCTTTTCTATAGAATATCACATATTCATGAGCAAATATTTGCTCTCCCTTCCTCTCATATGGACGTCCAACATAGTGTTCATGACACCTTGGATTTGTTTCCTCATTTGTTTGCTCCTTTGTTGGCCGAAAATTAGCTTTCCTTGTAGAGGAAATTTGTTTCCTCTTTTTCTTTTGAAAAGTATCTTCATACATCAATGCACAAAATAAACTCTCTTTCTCTTGGTTAGGGTGGACGAAATTTAGCTTCTAGAAGGACCTTCTAGATGTTTATTCATTTGTTCATGACAACATAAGAAAAGCCCATAAGAATTTTCAAGTAAAATTCCATGAAATGAAATTCAATTCTCAAGGCCCAATTCCTTAATGTGGCCAAGTGACATAGAATATAGTGTCATCATATGACAATGTCAAAAAAATTATGTATTGACATTCATTCCGTCCTATGTCCAAAATGACAAATATACCCTTTAGACAATTTTCGTAAAACTTGTCTAGTGTTTGTTTTGACTTAGCTTCTAGTTTAACTATTCCTACTCGATATGATTTGTGATAGTGACCTCATGGATCCAAATGAAAAAATCTTGAGCTAACATACTTGGACTCAAAAGTTCATAAACCTTTTCCAAGTTTAGCTTAATGTGAACTGACTCCACTAAAGAGTTGACACTGAGAAGCTCTCGGTTCAAATGAATTTATTTTCTACTCAAGAATTCAACTAAATTGAGATGAGTGGATCCACTGAATATTATCTATGTTTACCCTTCATGAATATCATCAGCTAGTCGGGATTTATAAAATTACCATTTTACCCTTCTAACAGTTATTTCCTCAACTCATTTGTCGCTTGTGAGTAAGTTAGAAAAAATGTATTGACG
Source organism: Urtica dioica subsp. dioica (assembly GCF_054948205.1). NCBI lineage: Eukaryota > Viridiplantae > Streptophyta > Magnoliopsida > Rosales > Urticaceae > Urtica > Urtica dioica. The sequence goes on along the minus strand of NC_142767.1, from coordinate 7,588,173 downwards.
AGGAGCTAACAAGTCACATTGTTTCATCCAAAAGAGTCATGACTCAATTTGGACACTGGCCAGTTCATTTATTCACATTCCAAGGAACAAAGCATGATGTGATATACATTGCATTTCAGCAATCTTGTACATGAATTCCATATCTATGAGAGCTTCACAAAGTTACTCATGACATCTTCATAACTTAGTACTTCACCAATAGGTCATGTTCGGAATCACATAGTGAATCCGAACTCTGACTTTCTCAAATGAGAATACGTAACCTATGAAATGACTTGTCTTATTTCAGGATTGAGGTAAGCATGATGCAATTCATACGTAGTGACTTCGAGACATAAGAGGTTAAATTGTTTGTTCATATTCTTTCTCTAGAAGTGCAATGGTCAATTCTATACCTTCAGAAGATACCTAGAAGAACTATAGAGTCTACAACTCTCAATGTCCCATAACCCGACATCATAGATTCTCCTAACAATCGTACTGAGACCAATGGTCCTTTGATCCTTAGGTTGTGAATATGCAGTTTTAAGCAAACCATGAAGAGTTTGTTCATGCAAATCTACATTTGTCTCTTCATGTGTTGTTAGGTTTGTTTAAGGACTAAAGACTATAGATTATCATAAAGTTTCAAACAGACAACGAAGAATGAATGAATGTTTCAACTTTTATTGATTATTCTTCGTAACACTATTTGACATCAAATGTACATAAATAGACATTACTACTCTTCTTGTGGGCATCATTGATAACAAATGGAGCGCTAGATCGCTTATTGACCCTAGGACTAGAACTGAGGCGCTGATGTTTATCGAACTGACATGACTAACAGTCTAATTAGGAAATCAAGTGAATCCGAGGAAAAAGTAGCTTGAGAAGGGGAAGGGAGATGTCACGACCCGCGAACGACAGCTCACTCACGAACCGCGACCGATTATCTCAATAACGTCAACAAACAATATAATATCACAAAACATATATATAATTTAAATACCAAATACGTAATAATGTACGTAATAATTAAGTGCGGAAAGTAATATTACATAATTAGTGGTTACAAAAACCGGGAAATTTTTTTGCTTAGCTTATAGATTCTGTATCTACTATGTGTACATGTACAGATAGCTTATGTGTACATATCTGAAAGAGAGAGTTCTAGGTAATAGAGTAGGATATACGATTTATAGGACCATATTATGATATATCCTGGAGGAAGACCCCATCAGCCCGCAAGTCAAGGGATATGCGCCTGGTCTCGATCTCTTGCTACTTTGTCGCTTTTCCTTTATCTACACGCCAATGGTCATAAACTATGAGTCGAAACGACTCAGCAAGCGGAGTCTAACCTAGAAAATAAAACATCTAATGCAATGCAGATGACGTGTGATGTGCAAACAGGCACATATGGGTGCAGAACTAGGCTAGAAATGAGCTGCGTTCTAAAGCTAGTTCTAGAGCAGGCATAACGCGTGATCACACTCTACCAACACTTACCGTTCCACAAGGTCATACACATCCCCCGCTACAACCCTTAGAACGACAAGAATCCATCTTCAGACCTCGAGCAGCAGTCTTCGGTAGCTTGAGTGTTTTAAACTATCTGGATCCGTTAGTGGTATCATCTTAGTCTGGCGCCGGCGCTACGTGTCACCCTGGCACGACAGGTGGGCTCGCCAAAGTGATTTACCCACACTTGAGTGGTATGATTTCAGGCAACCCCCGCTCGGAGTAATCAGCGCCATTAGGATCGCCTTGATCCTTAACATGAGTCGTGACCCGTGGACATCACTGACAAAAAGGTTATTCAAGTTTAGGTACTCCGGTTACCCAGAGTGCATGACTAAACTTACTACGGGAGTGCATCTCGAGTTAAATCCCGACAGAAAATTAGGGTTTCCCTTCAGGTTGCTCGTTAAGTATTTTAAATGGAACTCAGCACGTGAATCCCGATACCTCCACTCTCGAGTCAAATTCGAGAGTCAACTCATACTCTCCCGTCCTTCCTAAGCTAACCTATCGACTGTGGTTAGCGAAGGATCTAGCTAGAACAAGATAACAACGTGGTCGGTTCAGGTTAGCGTTTGAACCTACGGGTGGAAACCCGAACTAAGTTTTCAAGAAAAGTGGTCGAAGCCTTAATCTTCGAGTTTATGTCTTTTAAGGCTTTCACCTAATCTTGTTACTAGCACACATAAATGCACAAAAGCAGGGTTATCCCCTTGGCATGTAGTTGACTTAAATCATCATGCTTACCGGGAATAACACGTCGCGACACTTGCTGGTCTCGAAAGAAGCTTCGCTCTACATGTCTCTAGGAACTGCCTCAGAAACTTGACTTGTCCTGGAGTACGCGGAGCGGATTAGGACTTCGTTGAAATGTTTCATTAAACATTTAACTCGAGAGAGAAAGAAAACGATAACTTGAGTTGAATATTGAGTGCAATGTGTGTCGGCTTGGTGATTCGAGAATTTAATTTATTGATTTCCAACTCATGAAAATTAACTGCTATTTAAGACCGGTCCCCAAGTGTACCGAAAATAGTACATGAAAAGCTTTACAAAATAAGAGATGAACGATTATAAATTACTCGTTGAACTCTGATTGGTCTTAAAGAGAATCTGGAATCCTACAGATTAACCAAAATAAATTCCCGAATGTTTAAAAGACATGAATTATAACCAAATATTAAGAGAAAGACAATTTATGAGTTGAATATTGAGTGCAATGCGTGACGGCTTGGTGGTTCGAGAATTTAATTTATTGATTTCCAACTCATGGAAATTAACTGCTATTTAAGACCAGTCCCTGAGTGTACCGAAAATAGTACATGAAAAGCTTTACAAAATAAGAGTTAAACGATTATAAATTAATCGTTGAACTCTGATCGGTCTTAAAGAGAATCTGGAATCCTACATGTCAAGATTTCCAGACTAGCCAAAATAAATTCCCGAATGTTTAAAAAACATGAATTATAACCAACTATTAAGAGAAAGACAATTTATGAGTTACGATCCAACAGGAGAGTATTTAAATGCTAGTAAGCGAATACTATACTAACGAGTTAGATCGAATCTTCGGTCTTCTCTTGTCCTCGATTCTGACGAACCTCTGATCGCCCAAGGTTGGTCGTCGCGTTCCGGCTCAAGGGGAGGTGTGGTGCGACCAAACATAAACCATATCACTTATTGTTCGTAACCCAAAACATTCACGAACCAACACACAAACAAAAAGCATAAATCATAACCTAAAACAACCTCTCGAGTATCTAACAGAATCCACTCTTCGACTACCCACAACCAAACGAACGAGCATCACTTTAATCTGTACTCAAACCGGCATCTGAACAACCGTCCCTAACCAACACAAACTAACGAGACTAAGCGTATTAAAACCAAACAACCATAATCGATACATCAACTCAAGCAACATCAAGACACACACAAGCACAACTCACTCCACCCAAATCATACTCAGTCGATCGTAAAGCGCAGGTACAAATCACACGACAATCAAACCCATATACAACAATTAATGGGAAAACCAACTCTCAGCCAAACACTAAACACAAACTTAATGCAGCCGAACCACACAACGAAACCAAACCAGGAAACCACACAAAATAAAAACACGCCTTTTACAGAGTGTGAAATCCCGAATTTTTTTTAGCCTAATGAGAAAAGTTAAAAAAAAAAATTTGTATGGTTTAGTAATTTTAATTTTTTTTGGTAATTATTCAATACATATATCATTTATGGATTATATATATATATATATATATATATATATATATATATATATATACATGGAAATAAAGGTTGTATGTATATAATAATATAACTTACATATATAATAATATATATTATAATAGTATGATATGTTTTATAATCTCCTTTATATAGATGCGTAGGTTTATTTTGTTTTTATATAGAATATATATATATATATATATATATATATATATATATGGTATGCGTAGGTTTCTTTTGGTTTTTATGCGTAGGTTTCTTTCGGTAAGTGGTTAACAAAAAAAATGTATAAATATATATATATATATATGTATGTTTAGACGCTAGGGTTTTGCCAAACAACTCACTTATTTTTTCTCTCTATATCTTTCTTCTTCAACCAAACAAAAATAAAAACCTTAGCCACCCAATACCCAAAAATCTATCATCTTTCAGGCTCTAAAACTTTTAGAAATCGAGTTTCTCTCTTTAATCATCAAGGTATTCTCTTTAGGTTGTACTTCTTTGATTTCTAGGGTTCTGTCTTTTAAAAATCGTTTCTTAAAACGCTTACCGTGGTTTCAAAACTCATTATGTTGCATCGATTCTTTTTGGAAAAGTTAGATTTAGATGTCTTCTATCCAAATATTTAATCGAAAAATATTTTGTAAAATACAGAATATTTGCCGATTATTTTCAAATCAGTGCGTAGACCTGATTCGCTGGTCTGACATGTTTCTGATTTTCAGGCTTTAAACATTTACTGTGTATTAAAAAATTATGGTTTTGCGTTGATTCTTTTTTAAAACGTTAGGTTTAAATGTCTTCCATCTAAGTCTTTAATCGAAAAATATTTTCATGAAATACATAATATGTTTCGATTATTTTCAAATCAGTGCGCATACCCGATTTGCTGGTCTAACCTATTTCTGATTTTCAGACTTTAAACGTTTACTGCGGATTCAAAATTTTTTATTTTGCGTTGATTCTTTTTGAAAACACTAGTTTTACATGTATTATTTTTGAAAAAGTAATCGAAAAATATTTTCATACTATACGTAATTTTTTCTGATCATTTTAAGATCGGTCCGCAAACCAGCTTTTTACAAGATTTTATAGTAACATGTTATACTTGTTTTATTTTTAAGAAATAGTTAATGGATGTTTTTGGCCATGGAACCTTTACAAAAAGTGATCAAAATTATGTTTTATACGTACTGGAATTTTCACAGAAGTTGTCTAAGAGTTTTAGTTTTTCACTGAAACCCTAATAGCCAAGGGTATTTTGGTAATTTCATTTTGAAAGTCGTTTTTGAAAATTTCCAGAACCAAAAGTATGTCTTGAATCCTTTTCTTAGCTGATCCCGGTAGTCTTTTATCCCGTTTAGGTTCCAAGCTCTTTAGAGCGTTCAATTCCTTCGACGGTCTACGATCGTAACTTCCGTTATCTAGGTGAGAATAATCTCACTACAACACGGATTTGTTCGAAAATAAAATTAGCGACTATGCGATCTGTTTTAGTTGTGTTATGTTACTATATATGTTTGATTGTTTTGATATGTGTGATATGATGATACGTTATGATTCATGTGTTTATGATATGTTGTGATTCACTTAGGCATGTTATCTACAATATGTTCTTATTCTAAGCATGTTATCAAGTATGTAAATAACTTATGTTATTCTTGCATTTGACGTAATCAAGTAATAAGATTAGCAAGTAAATAAGAGGGTCGTACCGCCTCGATCCAAGGAGGTAACTAGAGGATCTCCTTGAGCCGAATCAATGGCTCACCTAGAGAATTTCCTCACAAGTTTATCAGACAGATTGGACGTTCTATGGTTGCAGCCATATAGTTCGTTACCAAAGTGTACACTGAAATTGGTACGATTACTATAGGGGACCCCGAATTAAAATATATCAGACTTTACTATTTGATATCATGTGTCACCATTTAGCAAGTGAAATACTAATAACTGGTTATGCATATTTATTGCTCTTGTTTTGTGAGTATAGTTGTTCTCGCTGAGCATTAGCTCACCTATGTATATCCGTCCGTGTTGTAGGTAAACAACCTATGAGCAAGTTAGGAGGGTGGATCAGTGGCGACGATGGCGAGATGGTTGGGTTATGGTTGTCGCTTTCGAAAATAAAAGACTTCAGCTTTGCTTTCAGTTTTTCAATAATCCAAACCCAAGGTTTTATTTTTCATGGTTTAAGTTATGCTTTTCATTTCCGTTAAAGGTTACGACTTTATTTTTGGTATTTATTTACAATGGTATTTTTGGTTTTATATTTTAATTATGTAACTTTGATTTTTGGTTCTTTTCGCTCATCAAGTTTTTAAATTAAAATTTAAAAACAGGTCATGAGTTTTCAAACTTTATATTTTAAGTTATGTTTAAAAAAAAAATTCCTCAAATTTTCTTAAGGCTTAAAATGTAGATAAGTAAGACAGTCCGAAAAGTCGGATCGTCACATAAAGGTAACGAGAACTATAACTCCACCGGTCACAGCTCGTCGTCGGAGATAGAATAGGGCTCGTCGCAGGCATCAGAGCTCAGTCAAAGCGCACAAGGCTCGGGTCGAGTGCGCGTGGGTTCGCAGAGGCTCGGTGAGGGAGGAAAACTCAAGATCGCCGGCGTTGGAGTCCGGTCAAGTCGTACAGAGGACTGGAGCTCATCGAGACTCACGATGTGCTTGCGTGGGAGGCGCGCGTCGGGTGAGCGCGGGGAAAGAGAGAGAACATGCGAGAAAGACAGATGGCGACGGCTTGTCGCTGGTCACGCGATCAGCGGAGACGCGCGCAGTCGGGGTCGGCACTCGGCGCTCGCACAAGAGAGGGAAGGATAGTAGGAAGGAGAGGGAGCGGGTGAGAGATAGGAAGAGAAGGATAGGGTGAGAAAGAGAAAGAGAGGGAGTGGGTGGTGGCGTTGGTCGGGTCGGTGATCGGGGTCGAGGGCGAGCAGAGGAGAGAGAGATAGGGCGAGAGTCGGTGAGGGAGAGAGAAGGAGAGAGAGAAAGCGGTGAGGAAGAATGGAGAATAAGAAGGGTTTTCAAATTTATATAGGCCCAAGCTCTCTAAAGTTACGCTTCTGGCCCAAAAATGAAAACTTTTCATTCAGGTCCTTCAACTTTTGTTACAATTAGGTCATTTTTCACATAATTTTCAATTAAATCCATAATCGAATAGAAAATAATTATGTGATTAATCCAACCTTTACTTGTTTAAACATGGTTAATTTAAATACAATTAAGGTTTCTCTCGGAATTTATTCTCGTCCTTGAGAATAATTAATTTCAAATTACTCTCGAAGTCTTTCCTCAAAAATATTCTCTTGACCGGGAAGTAGTTGATAAATTCTTCATTCATTCCGAGATTTCCATCACCTTAACATAATTTAAATTAATTCAACATGTTTACCGAAACACAACTGTGTTCAAAATTCTAATTGTAACAAATGAAGCTCTTTTATTTCATCCGAAATTTACAAAGAGAGTGATACAAAAGTTCATGCTCTACAGGAGAAGTGACCTAAACGATAATGTTCTTCAAGGGCAGATGTGACTCTGGGGCAAGCAATGGATTTGGATGTGTCGAGAATGTAAAGGCCTCTAGATTCATGTCCTTTACCAATGATCCGTTTCGTCATGAGATCCTGAAAAGCACAAGAGTCGGGTTAAAATGAGATCGAGCATTTTAATGTTTTTGTGACTTGGCTAACAGACAAGAGGTTAAATGATAAGTTGGGTGAATGCAATACATGGGATAATGATAAAGAAGGAGTATGTTTGATAGTGCTAGACCTAATAACATTGGAAGGAGATCCATCGACTAAAGCAACCATGGATGCGAAAGCATGAGGTATAACAGCGGAGAAGAGTTTTGAATTTCCCATCATATGATCTGCGGCACCAGAATCAATGAGTCATTTGGAAGATACACGGATTCGGATTACCTGATTCGGCAATGGCAGTGACAGAGGGTTTTGAAGTCCTTGGTGATTTCTGGTACTCGGAAATTTAAGCATACTCATCAGCATGAACACAAACTGAGTTGTCGGAGAAGGATGCAACATGAGTCGATTGGTTCTTTTGATTCTTGTACTAAAGCTTTCGACACTCCTATATGGTGTGACCTGGTTTTCTTGCAGTAGTTACAAGTGATCATGGGACTATCCTTGGGACGAGAATCAAAATTTTATGGACCTCCTGATTTGTAGCTGAGTGGATTCAGTCATACTTGTTTCGAGAAAGTAAAACTCCGCTGACAGGGTCAGACGAGGACCCCTCTTTGGGAAGAATGTGGCTAAACACCTCTTGGAGGGAGGTAATTTTGGAGCCTGAGATAATTTGGGACCTTGTGGTTTAAAAAGCTAGAGGTAGTCTTGCAAGGAAGCTCATGATGGCCATTTTCTCTCGTTGTTGTTGCTAAACTTTCACATCGATGTTGAAGGGCAGAAGCATGTTAAGCTCTTTATATGTTTTCTTGAACTCCATGAAGTAGATGGTAAATAATTGGTTCTGCTTCTCAGTCCTATAGAAGGCTTTGCTCACATCGAACATACGAGATTGATTTTTCTTTTCCAGAGTAAAGGAAATCCAAGTAATCCATCAATTCTTTGACAAACTCACTATCAATGGAGCTCCAGATTTGGAGGAAAAGATGAGCATCCTCACAAAACCATGCTTGCTTTGACTCGTCTTTCGGAGCCGTATCGGTCAAATGATTACCTTTGTCAATACTTTGAAGGAACAAACGGATGGTCTTGCTCCAATTGAGGAAATTCAAAGCGTTCAACTTGTGGTCCATGATCTTCGAGAGTATGGGTACCATCTCTGATACACCAAAAGCCTTATGTTCATCCTTTTCAGCAATTTAGATTAGAGTAGAGTCGTCGAGACGTTGAAGACCAACGAAGAGAACGAGAGAAAGGCAAACATACTTAAGAACAGATCAAACTTCTGACCAACGGAGCTCAGACCAGGCCGAGACGATCGAGCAGAGGAGGACGAAGAAGCTAGAGGCAGAGAGACCGAAAATGGCCAGCATAAGGTGGTGCGTGGCTTGCACGCGCTGAAGAAGGCGTTGATGCGTGTGGAGGCGCATAGCAAGAGCGTTCGGTCGGGAATTGACACAGACTTGGTCGAAAATTTGTTGCAAATACTTGAGAGCAAGGGATTTTGAAACCCTAGAAATTGGGTAAAAGGAATTTCGAATTTTCTAAGAAAAAATGGTTACATTTCGAACCCTAAAAAAGGATGGACAAAGTTCTATACCATGTAATTAAAGAAGAATTGAGGAAAATTGTTTTATATTGTTTATTCATTGTAACGATCTTATATACACATAAAGGATAAACGCACAAGGAATGTAATATGTCTAATAAATATGATTTGGACTTGGCTACGAACCCGGACGATCGCTGCTCCAGCTGTGTCCTATGATCTCAGTCACAACTTGGTGACGTGGTGTTCTAAGAAACAAGCTACAATCTCTTGCTCCAGCACCAAGGCAAAATTCACTAGTCTAGCCGAAACTGCTGAGGTTATTCAGTAAACCTCACTACTTCAGGAACTGCGCATCACTTAATCCAGACTACCGATTATCTGGGTGGATAACTTGAGTGCAGTCTCCTTGTCTGCCAATCTGGTTCTCCATCCCCGTACCAAACACATAGAACTCAACCTATACTTTTTTTTTCGTGAGAAGGTACTCAAAAAATCTTTGCCTATCAATCATGCTCCGGCCACTGATCAGAATGTTGACATTCTCACGAAACCGTTGGATGGACACTTCTTCTCTTACCTCACCAACAAACTCAACTTCATTCATGTGCCGCTGCTTGAAGTGTGTAATGAATGAGAGTGTGCATCACGCTTCTCTATGCTGATTGGTTTCTAAAATAATGCTTTGATTATTCCTAGGATGTTCTCTATTTCATAGTGTTTGTATCAGCACCTTTGTGGGTACAAATGTTGTGATAAAATTGATCAAGCTGAATATAATACAAAAGAAGGTCGAATATCTTTCTCTTTAAGTCGAGCATAGAAATATAGAGTTAGTTTCTTAGATGGTTAGTAATGTGTATGTGTGTTAGTGGTTTGTAGGTTAGTTATTCTCTTTAAAAGGTATGAGTAATTTATTTATGTATTCTTCATTTTTATGTCTTCGATCTTGGGCTCAATATCCACAATCCTTAACCCATTAAATCACTTCACTTGGGTTCCATATCTACAGTGTCATTGTGCTCGCTTGGCCTCTTCGTTGGTGAAGTACATAGTCTCGTGAGGCACGGACGGAGGTTCCTCGTAGGTGAGTTTGACATGCTCAGCGGTGCCTTCTTAAAACGCGGCCTTTAGGAATTTTTTCGTTGTCGGGCTAAATCTCCACCTTGCGGACCACCTAGTATGCTAGTCAAAATGTGGAGTTTTGGGTTGACGGTAGTAGTAGCTACGGTTCGGTCGGCAGTAACAGCTGCTCATCCTCCTTTGCTAGACTCTGGTCTGCTCGAGGTATGGCCAACATCTTTAATAATGCATAACATGAACTCTTTCATCTCACCCGGTTGGATCAGAGCCTCGATTTTTCTTTTGAGGTAAAAGCCCTTGGAGGTCAGATGACCGTATACCTGATGGAACTCACAATATCTAAACATGTCGCGAGTCGTGGGGTCTTTTTTATTGGAGTCGGGGCAGTGAACTTGTCACGTGCTAGGGCCAGGATTCGATTTGCGTTGTGTTCAATGGTGTGGACGACAAGTAACCCTTGAAGTTCTCCGTAAGTCGCGGCTTCAAGGGCATTAGAGGTTGGCTATTGGAAGCCTAACTTCCATTATTTCGTCTCTTTTGGGAGTTGCCTTGCTTATGGCTAGGTTTATCTCGACGGTGAGAGCTTTGATTGTTGTTGTTACGACTGTCAAGGTAATCTTCAAATCCCATGAAATTCTTGGTTCAAGTCATTAACTCGGTCATGGTAGAAGTGACACGGCCAAAAACGGACTTCAGGAACTCGCGTTGTGTCTTTAATTTAAAATAAAAATTACGTCATTATTTAATTTAATATAATTAAATATAATTAAATTATTTTTATTATATTTAAATTGTCGCGCAAGCCTTCAATGATTTTGGTGATTGCGTCACTGTCGTCAAAACGGTCGGCCTTATTCGATTCTTTAGTGAATCAAGCGAGGTATCGTTTAAGAGACTCTCCACTATCTTGCATGATTGATCACAAGTACATCTTGGTCTTCTTTTGGACCATAGATGTAGCGAACATGCTAGGAACGTGTCCTTCAAGTCTTTGAACGATTGGATGCTTCCCGGCCTTAAATTCTTGAACCACTTGAAGCCGGGTCCAACGAGGGTAAGACTAAAAGCTTGGCACATGGCATTGGGAGCGACACTCTGCATCGTCATCCAGGTTTCGTAGTGCTGGATATGGTAAGTGGGATCCGATTTTCCATCATTAGGAGTGAGATTCGGGAGTTTGAAATTTCCCTTACATACCTCGGTCAGTATTTGGGCTGTGAAAGGTGAGGAGTTCTCGTCAACAACCTCGTAGGCATTGTCGCCTACACCACAATCTTGGAGGTCACGCACCTCGTTTCGAAGGTTGTGTATCATGGTAACCACATCAAAACCGATAGTCAAAGTAACTCCCTGTTCGGGCGGAATCACCTATAGCCTTTCGTTAGACCCTTGATCTGTGCGACGATTCCCATTAGTAGGAGCCGTAGGAACGATGTTTGGCGGAGAGCTTAGTCGCTCTCTTATGGCTTCGTCACACTCGTTGGGTTGGGCGGTATGGCGATCCCTAAGATCCAGGTTCGCAATATGAAGGTGCGAGCTCCGTCTAAGGCGTCGTGATCTTCATGTGGCCTGATTTTTCACAATGTTTTTCCTTTGACCAAGTCGATCATGGGTCGAACATCGGGAGTTCCCTTCTTGGGAGTCTACAGGTGCATCCTTTGTCTTAGGTCGGGGGTTAAAAGGACAGGCTTCATTCATGGCGGGGAGTCCCCCATACTTAATGAGAAAAGTCTCGATATCCTCTTAATCCTCAAGGCCTTCGTAATTAGGTCATTGTCATAACCATCCTCATTGAGGTTTTCGGGTTCCCAGTTGGGGGTTGTCGGATTATGCATAGGTCGCTTTGCAGCCAATCAGTTGTAGTACCTCAAGTTCGTCGCCTTTTGTCGGCGGATGTCCTTCTCCATCTCTCTAATGCGGTTGTCTAGGCTAACTTGAGATGGAGACGGTGAACGAGTCGAGTTCTCTTCGGGGAGCTACTCTTCGTTAGCATGCGCTCGGGAGGGCAAAAAGTGTTGTTTTAGTCCCGACAACGTTATCAAGGTTGTTAATGCCCTCAGAACGCGCGACCAGTTGATTTATCATATTTTCTCAAGTCTAAAAAAGTGAGTTTTTGAAGAAAAGAAAAAGGTGATTAGAAGAGATTTCGGGCAATGTAAGTCGGGAAGTCCCCTCCTTCTAATGCCAAAATATTGTCGTAGAAAAATGAACAACAATTTGAAGCTTTGGGCGGTTCGACCCAAGGCCGGACAAAGTGACCGCACCCAAGCCAAGTGTTAAATATTGAAAGTCTCAAGTTGTCGTTCCTCCGGTGGAGGCATCATCTGAGGAGAGATATGTGTGAATAGTGTATGACTGCATTTCTTATGAGCTGTCTACGTACATGAGCACAACATGATAAATTCATAACGTAGCTCAATTCGCGTGTGATCGCTATGTGAGGTGCGGAGCCTGATAGGCATGCTCGATGGAAGTAACAGAGCGTCCTCGGCACTGTTTCAGACTCATCGAGTGGCCCAAGAGAGAATGCGTGTTATCTCTAGGAGAAGAGAGGAATTCTTTTGAGAAAATTATTGAGAATAATTCTATAGAAGATTAAAGGCTCTGTTATTGGAAACTGTGTGCAAAAAGCCTCTGACAGTGTTTCAGAACTCTAAGAGCGAATAATCTTGAGGAAGAATCAATGTCTCTTTGACCATCTCAGAGGAGGGATATTTACAGTGGACGTGGAGGCCTAAGAGGGCCTCTGGACGCATCTCAAGGAGCGTGGCGCGGATTTGGGGCACGCGGCGGTCCTGAAGTGCACACGTGCGACGCGCCATGTCCTATTGTGCCTTCTTTTTTTAGGCGCGCGTGATGCTTCTTTAAGGAGCAGGCGGCGCAGCGCGCTAAGGGGTAGGAGCGGAGCGTCGGACCCCTCGCGTGTCGTGTGTTCGTCGCGTGGTACGTTAGTGAGCTCTGTTTCGTGCGTACTGACCTTGATGAGCTTTTCGTGGTCCGGCCCGTTGGGCCATAGAATTCGAAATTCGACGCACGTCGCGTGGAGTTTAATGTTTTCGTGCTTTTTGAGAACGACCGACAATAATATGAAAATAGGACAAAAATCTAATTTAAAATATTTTAGACATATGAAGTTTAATTAAGATTTTTGATTAATTTTTAGGTTAAAAAATGAAATTTCTCATTTCAAAAGTTGATTATTTCAAAAGCGGATTATGATGTATTATGGGTTAAGATAAAGCATTCAATTGTGAATGAGGTGTGACGGTGATAAAAAATAAAAAAAAAAATAAAAAAATAAAAAAAAATAAAAAATAAAAAAAAATCCACCATCTTTTTTTTTCTCTAAAAAAAAAATTAAAATTCCACCATCAACAATAGCGTGTAGACACATGACAACAATTTGAGGTTGAAATTTGAACAGCACGGCAATAACAATAAGCCATGTTTAAATTCTCACTACACGTTAAGAAACAATTATGAATAATTGGTGCTTTTTTATTTTGATATCCGAAATCTCTTTATTGGATTAGTATGAGAATTTTAGTTGAACAATAAAGGTTATGCGTATGCTTAATACGGACAAAGCTACGGATATAACAATGATACAATGACGATCTCATGATTACACTTAGAAAAGCACATGACAATATAGATGAGATCATTAATGTACACACGCGTGTCTTATCCATTGGTTTTGACTTATTATTATTCTAATGATTTTATTTTTATCCACAGAAAGGAGCTGTAGTCAGTATTAGGTAGATGCGACGATTCGTGTGTTCCGTAATGTACTTGTAGTCCTTCACTAGGTTTATCGATTCTAACCATGCATTAAAATCTCGCATCTCGCAGTCGAACCGTACTTTTAATTTTGGGGGTATCTCGTCTCGTACCGTGGTATTTGATGAACGTTCGGGGTATTTCGTACCGTGTGGTAAACTATATTCCGCGGTATATACTGTCTAAAAAAGAGTATCTCGCGGGGTATTTAAACAATTTTTTAATTAAATTTTATTTAAATTCAGGATACACAAAAAATTAAATTTTAAAACAAAATTTTCAACATTTCACATATACCATTCTAATAGAGTACAAATCAATACACATTTAGATCAAATTAATTACAAATTACATCTAAATCAACAAAATAAATAATTAAATTCGGATTAAAAAAAAAACCCCATTTTAAAACAACATCAACATTAACAATATCATGTAATTACTCAAATAACTACCTAAATTCGGATTATAAAAAAAATCCATATAAAATCAAGTGAACAAATACTCAAAGATCAAATCTATGTCTTCTTCTTCGTACATCATAATTTCATTAAAAATCATTCAAAAATCAACATCTAAAGTCTAAATCGGGCGGAAAATCCATTCAAAAATCAACTAAAAAAAATTAAAATAACACCCGAACACTTATCCCGCGGAAAATGGCGAGATTTGAGCAAAAATGAACATATGACGGACGAAAAATGAAGATATCTCGCGAGATTGAGAGAAAGCGAGAAATAGCGCGAGATTTCGCGAGAAATGCAACAACTCGCGAGATAAACTTATACCCTTCTTGCAACTTTCATTTTTGCGAGATCTCGCGCGAGATACCCCCATCTCGCGCGAGATTTTAACCCTTGATTCTAACAATGGCAATCGAATAACGTTATCGATGTTGTATCGATACTCGTATTTTATTGATATATTAAAATATCAAAAATTTATCGAAGTCTTTAGTGAGAAAAAACATTAGGCTGTATTAATAAAATTACCGTTATTAACGTGTTAAATCGACAAATATCAAATATATTAAAAAGAATTAGATTATAAAATATGTATATTTAATTAATATAATCCATTGAAAAAATAAATAATCCATTGAACAAACAAATACAAACATGTACACAATGGCGAACTTACATACAAAAGTGAGGAAGTCGAGCCCCACCGCCCAGATCCTAAAATAAATTAATTGGCCCAATATAACCCAAACTAAGCCTATTAACTAATTGGTCCCTTCCCTCTCTCTCATTCATGCAACTCTACGACTCTCCAGGTCCTCTTTCTCTAACTCCAGCGCAATTGTAAAAATAATCGATCCACCACACAATATTGCCACCACAATCGCAATCGCCTCGTCTCCGCGGCCCCGACGTTGCTCGTCGTTCGCCACCGTCATCGCTTGCCACCAACGTTGCTCGTCGTTCGTCCAAACGGTCAAACCCCAACTGGACTTCAAGGTTTGTTTTCTTTTTTCTTCAAGCTCTTCAAGAATGTTTAGTAACTGTGTTGTGCTGGTTCTATTATGTTGTTCAAGGTTGTTTTTTAACGAAACCATTTTGTTTCGTGCATGTGGTGAAATACAATCAGTCAAGTTTCCTCGTTTATTCAGCCAAAAAATCAAAAATAGAATTTGGTTCTGTGGAAGCAAATTTAATTTAGACCGTTCAGTTTTTTTATTTTTTTTATTTTTATCATTTGAATGGGATCGAAACTGGTTATTAATAATATAGATCTAATTCAAATAATTGGAAATTAGAAACCATTTAACAAAATATCCAAATTGTCCATCATACAGCTTTGAGTTCTTGGAGCTTGTTGATATAATGATACCATCATGTTTATCTTATAATTCCTATAGACTTTGGTATCATCATATCAGATATTCAGTTAGAATTTTGGGAATCTATTATGCGACGGCATCCACTCGCGACGACAGTGCACTCCTCAGTGCGAATCCATCGTCACCGCAGTTGGACGCTCGTCTCTGTCTTCAGCAATGTAATTCTTTCAACTTATATTATTTAAAATTGTTATTTCAGATTTTGTTAGGTTGTTTTTAATATCAAACTTGTTAATTCTTTAACTTCTAAAGATGTACTTAGTATCGGATGATTAGTTTTGAATTATTGAAGAAGTGATGTTGAATTTTGTTTTGATATTTCAAATGACGAAAAGAACAATCGATGCATTCTTCAAGAGACAAAGTATTCAAAGTACAACAAATGGAGTCCAAGTTGAAGAAATAAATTTGCAATATGAGGATCGTGTTTCAGAATTATAAAGTAATAAAGATAAAGTTGAAGATGAAGTTGAGTTTGATATAAAAAAATTGGAACGAGATCCAAGAAATGGCGACAAATATGCATCTATCCAGCCCATTTGCGTGACGAGGTACGAAAAGCTTACATTAGATATGGCGAAGAAGAATATCCAAAAGAAGGGAAACGCATCTAAGAAGTTTTCAAGATTCTTGGTACAAGCTCGGTCCAACATGGTTAGAATATTCTTGCGAAGAAAATGTTGTGTTTTATCTTCCTTGTTTCTTATTAAAAAAAAGATAGTGGGAATTTTGGAAGCAATGCTTTCACAGTTGATGGAATTCGAGCATGGAAAAAAGTGAAAAAGGGAAATAATTTTTCTCTTTTGTTACATGTTCGAAACAATTTGAATTCATGTCGCATAAATCCTGTGAAAAGCTTGTGGAGCTCTTATGGACCCATAATCTTATATAGCAAATAGACTTGAGAAATTTGCATCGCAAAATATTATGGATAATCGACTTCGTTTGAAAACTTCAATTGATGCAATTAGATTTCTTAAATATCATCAAATCGTTGAATGTTTTTAACGTTGAGAAACTTGATACAATGATATAATTATGAAGTAGATGCAGTTATAAAGAAAGCGCCACACAATGCCTTGTACACGGGACCAAAAATACAAAAACATATTTTACATGTATTGGGCAATAAAGTGAGGAATTACATTCACGAAGACATAGGTGATGCAAATTATTGTCTATTGGTTGACGAGGCTAAAGATGAATCTAAAAAAGAGCAGATGTCCATTGTTTTGAGATTCGTTGACAATGATGGTTATGAATAAGAGCGTTTTTTTTTATTGGTTCACGTTAAAGACACAACAACATCGATTTTGAAAGAAGGTATTCTTCATTTCTTTCTCAATATAATCTCAATGTTATACTTAGTATGTTCTGATATGTCTTTTTTGTGTAGGTATTTTTTCGGTTTTATCTCAATACAATCTCAATGTTATGTCTATCACATGGCAAAGTTACGATGGCGCAAGTAACATGCGCGGTGAGTTCAACGGTTTGCAAGCGTGGGTATCAAAGGCATGTCCACAAGCTTAATATATCCATTGTTTTGTTCATCATTTGCAATTGGGCTACAGCTAAGGGCGTTAACCATGTCCACCACTTTTTTTTAACAAGATGAGTTTCATCATCAATGTTTGTCGTGCATCATGTAAGAGAAATGACCAACTAAAGGCAGCTCATGCATCGAATGTCAAATATTTACTTGGTATCGGGGAGCTAGGAAGTGGAAGTGGCATAAATCAGATCGGTTCTCTTTCACGACCTGGTTATACCTATTGGAGTTCTCATTTGATATTCATTAACAGTTTGCTCACGATGTATAGTGCCACTTGTGAAGTTTTATTGGGCATTATTAATGGACAAGATCCTAATAATAAAAAAGTTGATGCAGAAACAACGTATGAGGATTTAACTTCGATTTAGTTTGTTGTATCTTGCATATTATGAAAGCAATTTTAGAGATCTCAGATAGACTATGTCAAGCTTTGCAACTTCAAGTCCAAGATATTTTAAATGCAATGCCACTTGTTTCCGCTACAAAACATACGATGCAAAAGTTAGGAGATGATGGATGGGAGCCGATAGTTCAAGATGTGCGTAATTTTTACGAATAAAAGTGTCTCTAGAATATCTGAACTTGGCTACCAAATATTTTTCTAGAAGGGGACAACCTCATCGTAAAAAAAAATAATGATACTCTAGAGCATTATTAGAAACATTATATTTATTTTGCTGTGATAGATTGCCAACGGGAAGAAATGAATTACAGATTCAGTGATAATATAATGGAATTGATTAGTCTGAGTACACCTTTAGATCCCAGAGAGATGGTACGACATTCAGAATCGGTGATATTTACAAGTTTGTGCAAAAATTTTACCCAAGAGACTTTGAAGCTTACGAATTGCTACAATTACGCTTAGACTTGATTGGATTTGATTATTATTGAGGGTTTCCAACAAACTAAATACTCTCCGATCGAATTGCTACAATTACACTCTCCGATCTATGTCGCTGAATGAAATTAACTAGGAAAGCTGAATCATATCCTCTTCTTTATAGAGTTATAACTTTTATCTTAATATTTCCCGTTTCTACTGCTACAACAAAGCGTTCTTTTTCATCTATGAGTATAATCAGGAATGCACGTCACAATAGGATGAAATATGATTTCTTGTGTGATAGTCTGCTTGTGTATATCGAGATAGAGATCGCTATGAAATTTAGTCTTGATGAACTTACCGACGATTTTCGTGATATGACAGAAAGACGCTCTCAATTTTGCTTTGTTCAGGTTTGTATTCTAAATTAGCTAGTTACTAATTATTCTATGTTGCTATATTGGTACTTGAATGTTATAAACTTTTAATATTTTGTTTTCATTGTCGTGATACATGATAAGTAATATATTGGGATTTTTTGAAAACCGAACGAACATATGCCTATTTCAAGTTCGGTTAGAATTATTTTGTGGAGTTGATAATGACAGAAAAAATGTATATCTTTTGTGGATTTTATGACAAAAAAATGTATTTTGTCTACTTTGTAATGATAATGTATATTTTTGTGGATTTGATTATTAAAAAAAAAAAAAATTCTTGTGAAATTTTGGATCCGCTACTGCATGTATATATAATTAATAATAATATTAAAATATATTGAAAATATTAATATTTAATATATTATACTTACATATTATTATCATCTTCTAAAACTTAATGATAGCACATGATATGGTTCTATTTATGTTTTGATGAGTAATTATCATATTATTAATTAATTAGATGACAAATTAAAGAGTTTAAAATAATTAAATTTGTCAGTTATTGATATTTTAGTAGTGTTGAAATGTTGATAATACAAAGCAAAATAAATAAAGAATAAAAAAAATAAAGAATAAAAGAAATAAAATAATAGAAAAACAAAGAAAAGAAAAAGTAATGAAACTATTGTGCATATACGCTCGGCAATTTAGTGAAATACACGTTGGGCAATATCACGTGCAAACAGTGCAATGCTACCAAAACCAAACAATTATAATACCTTAAAAAGTTTCCACATGAAAAGAGGGGAAAATGAGAAGGAAAATAGAATATAAATAAGAGAATAATGTTCCACCAATCTCAAACAATGAAATTGGGCTTTAAAAGCACATTTTCAAAGATAATAACGATTTGAGCCTTCAAAATTTTGCCCAATAATACATTAGAATTTAATATTGTGTAAAAGTAAAAAAAAATAAAAAAAATAAAAAAAATAAATGGTGGGAACCGATCTAATAACCGGCCGATTTACCTTCGTTTTTAGGAAAAATTCCAGTTTTGTTCGAACCGGTAGCGAGATTTGTCCAAAATCTGGTTCCCAACGGTTTTCGACTGGTTCCTATGTATTTCAATCTTTGATTTTTATAACTTTTATACTTGGTATTGTCTTCCTTTTATTTTTCTTTTCTTATTCTCCTACTTTTTAATCAGAAGTTTCATCATAATTCATAAATGTTTATGTTTTAATATGAAGCCTTATGGCTAACTAGTATTTTTAAAACATTAAAATTATGTTTTAATAAATATTTAGCTAATAAGTAAAAGTTAGACGCTCCCGACATTAACTAATCAAAAGAGAGTAAAATACCCTTTAACCGATTTAATTATAAAAAAAATAATTTATTGCATGAAAAGTATTTTTTTAGAAAAGTAAGTTAATATTCCTTACCGATTTGACATTATTCCCTAATTTTTTTGCCTTTTCTTTCTCCTGCACTCTTTATTTTCTTGACTCATAACCACATATATGCTTATGATTATAAATAACAGTTAATGTTAATCAGTTTTTGTTTATTTATAATGATTAATAGTAGTTTATAACAATCACTTATATATAGTAAGTAGTTTTGTGTTATGCTTATTTATAATGATTATAACAATTTCATTAAATCTAAGCAACTTTTTGAAGAAATCTTAAAAACACTCAAATTTGGACGCTGGAGAAAAGATTTGAGATTTATTTACATCAACATGAGAATGATGAACACCGATCTTCAATTATTTGTCTTTCCCACTAAAATACGACACCTTGACAAAAACATAAAGTTGTGAAGATATTGTTCAAAGCTTAGTTTAAACTAAGGTGTGATTTTCATACTTGGCAAAAGGAATATAAGTTAACGTATTATTACCAACTCCAGTGAATTTATTCTTAATCTCTAGTCGGAATCTCTCTCTCTCTCTCTCTCTCTCTCTCTCTCTCTCTCTCTATATATATATATATATATATATATATATATATATATATATTCTTATCGTTTACATAATCTCAATTATTTAGGGATTTAGACTCTAAAATTAAAAAAAAAGGTCAATATTAATTAGGATTTTTTATTCCAAAAATCAATTAAATTAACTATTTTTTTTTTTTTTTTGAAAAATCGTGGGCAGCACCACGAGAAAATATATTAGATAACCCTCACTTAAGTGGCGGAGGAATACCGTGGTTACATTTAAGAGCTAATACCACGCAAGTCGTTCACGGCCTCTTGACACACAGAAGGAGGAGCCGATCCCAACCACCTGGCGCCCGACACAAAATTGAGAGCATAACTAGCAAGAGCATGAGCTACCTTATTACATCCTCGAGGGTGAAAAGAAAAAGTAACCCTATCAAAACTAGGAATAAGAAGAAGAATATCTTTAATCACCGTTCCCAGTTCCGCCTCGAGACCGATTTCCTGATAGCCGATATCACCTCGAGACAATCCGATTGGATAATAATGTGAAACCATCTCATATCCAACGCAAAAATCATACCTTGAAGAACCGCCGACGCTTCCGATAATTGGGGAGAGAGACCAAGATGGAGAACCTTCATTTCTGAACCAAGAATTACCCCGTTATCATCTCGCGCCACCATTCCGAGACCTATCTGTCTTTCCTCCACACGGAGAGCAGCATCCACCGAAACCGCCACTACACCGACTGGAGGAGGCTCCCATACTCTCGGCTTAGGATGTGAACACTCGTTCTTAGTTCCAATACACGCCTCCCGGTAATCACGAATAAATCCGCCGGGCCACTCAAGAAGACTTTCTGGGGGGCCGATCTTCTTTCCGGAGCAAACATTGTTCCTGTGATTCCAAATTTCCCACATAATAATAAGAAAGAATTCAAAATCACATACCTTAAGATCCGTCGAGACCGATAAAAGTGATCCAATGGTATCGCCGGCCCGGAGCTTTCAGATAATGTCCTTGAATCCTCCAACCTTCCAAATCTTCTTAGACCACCTACAATCCCACATCGCGTGAAATATAGTCTCCTCCTCAGAATCGCAGACCGGACAGCGAGCGTCATTGATGATTCGGCGTTTGTGAAGCAAGGTACGAGTCGGAATCCTCCCTTGACAGACACGCCAAATAAAATTCTTTACCTTTGGCGGAATCTTAAGATTCCAAAGTTTAGTCCACCAGATCTTGTTCCCGGACGGAGAAGAAGGTCCCTCATCGATATTCGAATCCAGAGCAACCCTGTACCCACTCTTAACAGAATACTCCCCATCTTTTGTGTAGTGCCACCTAAGCATGTCCGGTCCACCGCCATTGTTTTCCGGAATACTAAGGATGGCCTCTACATCATCAGGGGAGAACATCGCAGTGATGAGAGGGATGTTCCAAGCTCCCCTGACGTCTCTGAGCTCGGAGACCCGCATCTCTTCTGGAATATGAAAAGCATCACTGAGCATGAAGGTTGGAGGCCGGGGAATCCATCTATCAATCGCCACTGATGTGCTTTCTCCATCTCCTATCCTCCATCTCGAGCCTCTAGCAATAAGCTCTTTCCCCCAACACAGGCTTCTCCAGATATAAGATCCCAGCCACAGTTAGCGCTGAGGAAGTCCCCATTCGGATAATAGCTTTGGCAAAGCACCTTACCCACAAGGCTATCAGGCCGTCTAAAAATACTCCAAGCACTCTTCGCAAGCAAGTCCTGGTTGAACATACCCATATCGCGAAACCCGAGGCCTCCGTCAGATTTGAGTCTTGTGAGTTCCGACCATTTGCACCAGTGGATTTTCTTGCCCTGGTTCGTATCCCCCCACCAAAAGCTAGCGATAGCTTTATGGATCCCATCAACAAGCCCTTGAGGAAGGCGGAAGCAACTCGCGACATAGCTTGGAATGGCTTGTAGGACCGATTTTATCAGAGTTTCTTTACCAGCATGCGAGAAGAATAGACCCATCCACGAGTTAATTCTCTCCCACACCCTCTCCCGGAGGAAGGCAAAGATGTCAGCTTTCTTCCTACCCGCAACCGTAGGGAGGCCAAGATAGCGGTGATGGAACGAGGTAACCGAGACCAGAAGGTACTCCGCCAGCTCCTCCCCTAAACCTTCATTCACATCCGAACCAAAACAAATGTCAGATTTAGCATAATTAATTACCTGACCTGAAGCCACCGAGTATAACGACAGGCAACGGGAGACCTCCTCGCACTCTTCGTTGTTCGCTCTGAAGAACATAATGCTATCATCTGCAAAGAAAAGATGAGAGACGGAAAGATCCCCCCTACCAAACCGCACACCACTAATAAGCTGGCGACTCTCCCGATTACGTAGAAGGCTCGAGAGACCCTCCGAACAAAAGAGAAAGAGAAACGGCGACAGGGGGTCACCTTGTCTCAAACCCATTTTCGGTGCTATTCGCCCACGGATCTCCCCGTTTATGTTGAAAGAGAAGCTGACGAAAGACACGCAGCTCATTACCTTCTCGACCCAACGCTTGTCAAAACCGAGCTTTAACATCATAAACTCCAAGAACGGCCACTCAACTCTATCATACGCTTTTGCCATGTCAATCTTAAGAGCTGCACAAGAACCGTTACCAAACCTTCCACGAGACATAGTATGGATGACCTCATAGCAAATCATAACATTATCAAAAATCTGTCTAACCCCCACAAAGGCACTCTGGTTTTCTGAAATAGAAATATCCATTGTACCTCTGAGGCGATCCACAAGACATTTAGATATTACCTTATAGAGAACGTTGCATAGGCTGATGGGTCTGAAATCACGGACCCTCTCAGGTTTGTCAATCTTCGGAATAAGCGTAATGATCGTGTTGTTGATGTCTTTAATCGGTTTTCCCTCGTTCAGAAACTCAAGGCAGAATTCTGTCACCAAGTCGCCCACCACACTCTAGTATCTCTGATAAAAAAAGGGCCGGGAATCCGTCCGCCCCAGGGGCCTTGATCGCGTCCATGTCGAACACCGCCTATTTCACCTCTTCACTAGTAAAAGGCCGGAGTAGGACCTCGTTCATGTCAGTGGTGATGGTAGGACTCACCGTTTCGCCAATCCGCTCCAAAGCATCACCTGAAGGCTGTATAGAGGAGAAAATAGACGAGAAATAAGAGGATATTTTATTTTCAATACCATGAATACCTTCAACCCAAGTCCCCTCATCGTCGTAGAGCCCCTGGAGAGTGTTCCTCTTCTTTCTCGTCGAAGCTTTCTGGTGGAAAAAGGCCGAGTTCTCATCCCCGCATTTCATCCATGTGATTCGGCTTCGTTGACGTCAAAAGGTCTCCTCTTTCTCCAGAAGTGCATCGAGTTGTCTCTCTTCTCGTCGGATTTCCTCCACATTGTTGCCCTCATCTCTATTGCTCGCCTCACGGAAAGCCACTTTTTGTCTCTCGATACGGTCTCGTAGCGTCCGCCAGTTTGCCTTTCCCCAGCTTTTGAGAGCACCCTGGCAGAGTTTAAGGGACTGACGAATTCTATCCCCCACATCACCTCCCGACGACGAATTCCAGGCCGCGCGAACCACCTCATCACATCCATCCTCAAGACACCAAGCCTCCTCGAAGAAGAAACGACTGGGACCCCTACACCTAGTACTTCTAACAAGGCCCGACGTGTTGAGCAGAAGCGGTTTGTGATCAGAACCCCAAAACTCCAAGTGCCGAACAGAAGCCTCCAGATAGAGAGAAAATCAACCCGGGTTACCAAGGCATCTATTCAATCTCCCTGCGCTACTCCCCGGGGCATCGCTGCGACGCCACGTAAACAACTCCCCCATGTAACCCAGGTCACGAAGATCGCAGTCCTCCATCATCAACCGAAAATCTTCCATCAAGCCTGGGCCTCTCGTCCGATCCCCACTAAGCTCCGAGTTCGCCGCAACCTCGTTCATATCCCCCCCCAACAAGCCAAGGGCTTTCAGGCCACGGTCTCAGTCTCCTAACCAGCTCCCAAGAAAATTTCCGTTGATTAGCCACCGGGTCACCATAAAGACCTAAGAAATTCCAGAAGTGTCCATCTTCATCCGTAACAAGCCCTTCCACATGGAATCTTGAGAAGGAGCGAACAGAGAAACCTATGGAGCTTCGCCAAAGCACCATGAGGCCTCCACTCTTTCCAACACAATCCACAGTGAAACAGCACTCGAACCCCAAATAAACTCTTACTCTTTCAGCCCCCACACTCCTCAATCTCGTTTCGGAAAGAAATAGAATCTCGGGACGATACGAAGCCGTGTGAGAGCGAATAGCCCTCCTCGTCCGGGGGCTGCCCAGCCCCTGGACGTTCCAGAAAACGCCAATCATTGCGCCCGGCGGCCCTCCACGCTGAGGGGCGCCGCTTCATCGTTCTGAGGGTTTCCAGCCAAATCCCGATCTGGGGAAATAACTGGAGACAGGTTAGGGGTCGAAGCAGGTTCAGGAATCTCCTGCGGGGGCTTCAATCCCACAGGAGATGTCGAATCTTCAATAGCAGTAGTGGGTGGGTTTCGGCGAGCCATCTTCATCGTCAAATCATGGGTTCTAGTGGTCACCCTTTTTCTTTTCATACCCGGGTTGCAGCTATCATTAATCTCCCAGTGAGACGGAGGGTTTTTCAGATTCCTCCGACTCTTTCCATTATTATTTTTCTTGCTAGGACCAGGTAAATTTTTCTCTGCCATAAAAACCATAGGCTGACCTGCATTATTCTGAAGCTCATTCTCTGACAGCAATCCAGCCCTCTTCTGACCAGCCCGTACCTTGAAAGACGGCGCCTCTCCATTTTCAGCTTATTCCCGGGCCTTTTGCTTCCACCTGGTGCCATCTCCTCGCACCCTAAGCGCCGAGAAAGGGTTGGGCGAGGCAGACGGGTCTACAGCGACCGTCTCAGAGGGGCTCGGCTGCACCGGCAACTCTTCAGTAGTGGTCTTAGAGATCCCTGTCGGTGTCGAAGAAACGGGATGGGAGGAACCCAGAGGTTGCAGAAGAGGAGACTTCCCAGTGTCCCTGATACCCAGCCCAATTTTCAATCCAGAACCCAGCGAAAATGTGGAGTTCATTGGGCCCAGAGTAAGCCCATTAGGGTCATGGACCAGAGTGGTATCAGGAAGCCCGGGCCCACTCGCATTATCTTTAGCCAACGGGCAATCCTGGGAAATCCCCATTTGCGCAATATTACGAGCATCCTTCTTTGAAAAATTCCCCTCATTAATCCCGGTTTTAGAGTTCCCAGGGCAGTAGGGAGAGTCATTACTCTGAATGTTCCTCTTGGAATTCCAAGTAATAATGGGGGTACCATTACTATTGGCCACGCGTGGGGAGGATGAAGGCTTCGAGAGAAAGCTGGAGAAATTCGAACCGCCTCCCTGTTCCTTATCTCGAGCCAGGCGCTCCGACTGGGAAGAGCCCGCCGAGTTCAAAGGAACCTCCGCCTCAGATTGTGGGTGAGCAGAAGCAGGGTTGTTCGCCTCCGTCTTAGATGTTTTTTGCTTTAAAACTCGATCGCGTCGTTGCCCAGAACGCTCCCCCCTCGTCGACCTAGCCTCTGACCCACGAATGACAAACGTATTGTTGACGAACCGGTTGGGGGCCTCCGCCCTCAGCCATGGCCCAAACCCGAAATTATGTTTCCCGTGTTCCTGGCTTGTGTCGCTCGGCTCCGATAGGGAAACGTCCTCAGGACATTGACGCCAACTGTGCCCGGTTCGCCCACAGGCAAAGCAGAAATCAGCAAGCCTTTCGTATTTGACTTCAATCCGAGTTTTAGCCGCGTTAGATCCCAGAGCCACTTGAATTCCACGTCTAAGTGGCTTTGAGACATCCAGGCCCACACGTAGGCGAATAAAATTATCCCGGCAACGGCCATCCTTGTCTTTGTCAATCTTCACCACCGAGCCCAGCTGTTTCCCTACTATTTCACCAATCTTGGGAGTCCTGGCGAGAGGTGGCAATCCATGTAACTGAACCCAGAACTCCGCATGGTTGAAGGTGGGAATATCCCCTTCCCTACCCTCTGGATCATAGAGGATGACCATGGCTCTATCAAATAACCATGGTCCCGCCTCCCACACCTTCCTTTTATCCTCCAACTTGTCAAAAGAAAAGCTCATAACATCCCTGTCTATGTCTTTAATTTCCACGTTACCCGCCGTATTCCATAAGCCACCCAGCACTGCTTTAAGGACTTTTTTGTTCACTTTTTTATCGCTCAGCAACTTCCCCAGCAGTGTGTTGCTCCTCGGAGAGGTACTCTGGCCCAGCACGTCGTCCGAAATAACCAGTGCCTCTCCATCTTCCTCTGCAAGGTCTAGCTCTGACCATCTTTGACACACCTCCTCCATACTACCCTGACAACCAGAGATAAGAAACAATCTTACCTTCCCCAACTACCGGCAAACAAGTCTCACACACCACCAGTACTTTCTAAGAAAGCGACAAAGGTGGTAGGTCAACGAGGCAGAGCAAGGGAAAGTCAGACTTTTCTAGAGAGAAAACCTAGTTTCTAAAGTATATATACGATGAAATTTTCTCTATTAAACGTAATTAAATTAACTAATTAATAAGACGTATATTCGATAAAAAAATAATAATAATTAGATTCACTTGTCATGTCACGTCATCAAATTGACTAATTTTTAATTATTAATTAAAAGTTGTCTAAACTATAATTGAGAACTTTTATATTGCTTGTTTAGTAATAATTTTCTTTATTACAAACAGAGGATGACTTTAGTGGAGATCATTTTAAAATGGTAAAGTCATCAAATCTATGTTGACCATTACCGGCTACGACATTTAATTGCATGTTTGTTTGTCAGTAGTTATGACAAGGTATTCTCTTATAAGTTGTATTTCCATTATTTCTTGTGAAAATTATTCGGGTTACCTATTTTCATTTTTTTTTTTCCTTTTAATACCTTGCTTCTAATTTTTATTTTTATAACATACACCGTTTTATGTATGTATGCATTTCCTATTATGCCCGTATATCTAACCTTCGACTTTGCCTAAAAGTAAGTTTCTTTACGGACATCTCGGCAGCAATAGGGAGAAGATAATATTTGTAAAAACAAAGCATAGTTTAAGTTTATATAAGAAAAAAGACTTGTAATTAGATAAATGGCTATTTTTAATTAAAACTACGGTTTAATTATTTAAAATATTAAAAAAAAGTCAAACTCATGTCTACATCTTTGTAATATGACACATGCGTCTTTCTAGGACTATTTTTTTAATTTTTAGAAATTTCAATTAGAATTTTAATGTCAAGGGTTTGAATGGGCTATATGCCAATTAAGTATAATTATAGGAGCATTTTTTTTCTGCTAAATATTTGAACTCTTGAGGTATCTCAAGAATGGTTTCAAACATTAGATAATCAGGAAATTATGTGCCCAATTTGAGATATGTAGTTTATAAATTTCTGTCAATTTTCCTTAGAATTCGAAATGTTAAAAAAAACATGCGTAAAATTTTATTTTAAAACCAATAGGACGTTTACCAAACCCATTTAGCTGAATAGAATTATTGAAATCAAATATTTGATTTCTGATAAATAAATAAATAAAAATAGGATTTTTTATTTACATTTTAAAAGTTTAAGAATGACTAACGTTTGTTGTTTGTTGGAAAGCAAGAAAGACTAAGTTTTTAGTGGACTAAAGTTTAATTAACAAAATTAGTTACTGAAAGGAAATGAGATTTATAAAAATAAAAAAATTAAAAAAAAAAGTTAGTCAAAACCGATCTCAGACTGTTATAATAAATCAAATGTTTGGAAGGCAGAACAATAATAAAAAATAAAAAATAAAAAATAAAAAATAAAAAGTTCAGGTGATAGAGACAATATGAAATTTGACTCGTAGTTTGAGACACGGTCAATAATCTATGATACAAGATATAACCGATCCTAATTTTTATGGTCACTAAGATAAATAAGCATACAACTTTTTAATTTTCATATATTTAGCGGCCGAAACAATATAAGCGTGATATCACATAGAAGGAATATAAAATACATCGCCTAAACTCAAGTTCATGATAATTAAAAAAAAAAGAAAAAAAAAAAGAAAAAAAAAAGCGGGGCATTAGTTTCAGTTCTATAGGTGAATCAAAAGCTTGAAGATCCAATTACGTATCCTCTTATTATTAAGCTACGTGGACGAGTAGAATATCGGTTTCAATATAATCTAAATCGCGGGTGAAACTGTGCAACAACAACGAGCAGCAGAAGAAGCTGAAATATCCAAATGTGCTCGTAATAACCGAAGCCTAAAAACTCGTAGTAGCATCAAGAATATTTTGTTGATTCCGTACAAGATTTTATGCCACAATCATTCATAGATAGACTTTTAATTAAGCTCTTTAACTTCTCAGCTAAGCTACTAGATGGACAATAGGTTTCAAAGCCAGAAAATTATCACCACTCAATATCCATATTGAAAAAAGACACGCCTTTTCACGCTGGGACACAGAATTAAAATCAGAATTAGGACAATTTTCCACCATCAAACCAAATCAAGCAAACAAAGAGAGAAACTTCGCTACTACAAAATACCTATTAGAAATCGCTATATTTACGTCGGGTACATTTTTTTACGACGCATAACATTATTTTTTGGAGCTCGTTTGACGTGAAAAAGATTAAAATTAAGGCATTTTAATTTGATTGGGCCACGTGGCCTGACGTCGCTCAAAAAGAAGGCGATGTGGGGCGTCGCTCGCTTTTTGAGCGACGCCAGGCCACGTGGCAGGGGGCGTCGCTCGCTTTTTGAGCGACGCCAGCTCTCTGAGCGACGCCAGATACACGTGGCGTGGCGTCGCTCAAAAAACGAGCGACGCCCCCCCTTTTTTTAAAAAAAAAATGCATAAGTAGAATCGCACAACAGTTATATCGCACTTCATCTTCTTCCTTCGATATTTTCTCTCCAAAAACCCCCAAAATCCTCCATTGAAACTCACCTCCACCACCAGTACACATCTCCACCGACCACCTCCACCACCATTACACATTTCTAGCACTTTACTCCGGCCGGCGTCGTGGTTTTAGTGAACGTTTTCGGTCGTGACGCACGGGTAAGAGGTTAGTTTTAGGGTTTTTTTAGGTATTTTTTGTTTTTATTTTTTTTATTTCATGATATTATGAGTAAAGATTCTTAGGTTATTTTTTATTGATTTCGGTGTGAAGGATGTGCATTTGTTGTTATTTACCGCCGTCCCCACGCCCGTAGTCGCCGCCGGTCCCTCCACCCCTCTTTCGTCCGGTCGCCGTCGTCGGGCTTAGGTAGAGTTTTTTTTTTTAATAAACATTTTATTAAATTTGTTGTTACATATTTTCAGCCTCTCATTAGCTTGTGGACGCCTTTAATCCGGTTTTCACTCGCCGTCGCCGCCGCCGCCCGTGTTAGCATCCAAGTAAGTTTTTTATTTTATTTTATAAAATGTCAATTTTTTTTGTACATATTATATTGGGCGTCGCTTGAAAATTGTGTGTCACTAGATAATATAAAATGATTATTTTTTGTGTTTTTGATATATGTATCAATATGTTATGTTTACTAGTAGTTTATAGACTTTAGACGTCGCTTTTTCTTTGTTGGACATGAATTGTGTGTGAATTGTGTGCGAATTTTGTTGTTTTGTAATGATTAAATAAGTTATGTTTAGCTAGTAGTTTAGACTTTAGATGTCGCTTTTTTTTTTTTGTTGCACGTGAATTGTGTGTGATTTTGTTGTGTTGAGATGATCAAATATGTGATGTTTACTAGTAGTTTAGATGTCTATTTTTTTTTTTTAAATTGGGTTTAACTTTTGTGTATAGCTTTATTATGGATAAGTTATGGATGTCGGCTCGTAGAGATTCAAACCAATATGTGGATGGTGTGAAAAAGTTCTTGAACCATTGTCTTAGTGTATGTGAAAACATAGAGAGAATTCCATGTCCGTGTGTCAAATGTGGGAATTTAAGCTTTGGTAACATTACTACCCTAAAAGAACATTTGATATGTAAGGGTATCGATCAAAGCTATAAGATATGGATACACCATGGGGAAAATTATGTGGCAGAACATAATGTTGTCGTTCAAGATAATTCCGATGAAGAAGACGTTGATGCCCCTTACATCGCTGAGATGGTTAATGATTTGCAAGATGAACTTCAAGACAATCCCGACGAGCTTTATTCTCTTTTAAGTGACGCCGAAACTCCTCTATATCCTGGTTGTGTCAAGTTCACCAAACTTTCAACCTTAATAAGGTTGTTCAACTTAAAAGTAAAATACGGATCGAGCGATGTTATGTTCTCAGAACTTCTTGGCTTGCTAAGAGATATATTGCCAGAAAATAATCAGATGCCCTCGTCTGTATATGTGGCAAAAAAAACTCTAGCGGGTATTGGTTTGGGATATAAGAAAATTCATGCATGTCCAAATGATTGCATCCTTTACCGTAATGAGTATGAAACTCTTGAGCAGTGTCCCATGTGTGAAGCTTCTAGGTGGAAGCAGAAAAAGGATACAGAAAAGCAATCTAAAATCCCTGTAAAACTATTGTGGCACCTACTAATCATTCCGCGTTTTCGTCGATTATTACGAAATCCTAAGCACGCTCAAAGTTTGACTTGGCATGCTAACCAAAGGATCGATGATGGAAAGCTTCGACACCCCGCAGATTCGCCTGCCTGGAAACATGTTGACTCAAAGTGGCCGACGTTTGGCAAAGAGTCTAGAAATCTTCGTCTCGCTCTCTCATCCGATGGTATTAATCCACATAGTCTACAAAGCAGTAGATACAGTTGTTGACCAGTGGTTCTTGTGACGTATAATCTCCCACCTTGGATGTGCATGAAACGCAAATTCATGATGTTATCTCTACTTATCTCTGTTCCTAAACAACCAGGTAATGACATTGATGTGTATTTGGCTCCATTGATAGACGAACTAAAGTTGTTGTGGGAAACTGGTGTCCAAGCTTTTGATGGACATCTTAAAGAGGAATTCACACTTCGGGCTGTTATGTTATGGACCATTAATGATTTCCCGGCTTATGGAAATTTATCTGGTTATTTTGTCAAAGGCTTTAAGGGATGTCTGATTTGTGCAGACGATACTAAAGGTGAATACCTGAAATATGGGCAAAAAGTTGTGTATATGAATCATATACGCTTTTTACCATTAAATCATCATTTTCGCATATGTCAAGCGGCGTTTAATGGCAAAAAAGAGTTTCGTACAGTTAAAAAGTCATTGTCAGGAGTTGAAACCTTTAATATGTTGTCGAAGATGAAATTTAGGCCTCTGGGAAAAATTGTGAAAAAGCCGAAGAGTGATACGTATGTAAAGAGGAAAAGATGGGAGAAAGTTGTCTACGACGAAGGAAGTTGGAAGAAGAAATAGATATTCTTTGAGTTAGAGTATTGGAAGCATCTACTTGTGCGTCATAATCTTGATGTCATATGCATATTGAAAAGAATGTGTGCGATAGTGTCATTTCTACACTTCTTAACATTCCGGGAAAAATAAAAGATGGTATATCGTCGCGGCAAGACTTGGTTCATATGGGAATTAGAACTGAATTAGCTCCGAAGGAGAATGGAAATCGTACATATCTACCACCATGTTCTTTTACTCTAACAAGAGAGGA
Organism: Urtica dioica subsp. dioica; assembly: GCF_054948205.1. Classification (NCBI taxonomy): domain Eukaryota; kingdom Viridiplantae; phylum Streptophyta; class Magnoliopsida; order Rosales; family Urticaceae; genus Urtica; species Urtica dioica. Next base: position 7,556,100 of record NC_142767.1, on the reverse strand, counting down.
GAAAAAGAAGTTTTGTCAAACATTGTTTGATATTAAGATGCCTGAGGGATATGCAGCTAACATCCGAAGTTATGTTTCTTTGGAGGAGTTGAAAGTATTTGGACTCAAGTCTCATGATTATCATGTTTTGATGCAACATCTTTTGCCCGTGGCCATTGAGTCGATGCTCCCAGACGGATTGAGAGATGTCGTTATACGACTCTGTGCGTTTTTTAACATTCTTTGTTCCAAGGTTGTTGATACATCGATACTTGACGAGCTTCAATCTGACATTGTGACCACGTTGTGTAAATTGGAGCAATATTTTCCGCCATCATTCTTCGACATAATGATTCATCTTACAGTGCATTTGGTGAGAGAACTGCAATTGTGCGGACCTGTGTATCTTCGATGGATGTATCCTTTTGAGAGATTCATGCAAGTGTTAAAAGGATATGTAAGAAATCGAAATCGACTTGAAGGATGTATCGTTGAAGGGTACTTGGCTAAAGAATCTGTGGAATGTTGTTCTGGATACTTGCACGATTTGGAAGCTGTTAGACTTCGCACTGATGTTGTTCGAGATAGTGTTACAAGTAAAGGCTTAAACAATGGGGTCGTTTGTTCGGTTTCATATACACAGCTTTTGCAAGCGCATCATACGATCTTAGAGAACTCTGATTTAGTTCAGCCATTTATCGAGTAAGTTATCAAACTTTATATTATCCTCTATTTTTAGTCTTATATATATATATATATATATATATATATATATATATATATATTAACTTCTTATCTTAAAAAATGCAGAGAACACATGAATTTATTGCAACATACGTCGACAAATAAAACTCCGAAATGGATACAAAACGAGCACGTGCGCAGATTTTCAAAATGGTTAGAAGATAGAGTTTTGACAAAGAACAATGCTATTTGTACACTTCGTTGTTTATCAAAAATACCGAGTACAGAAGTTATCAAGCATTCAGGTTACATCATTAATGGTGTACGGTTCAGCACAGAGGAACGTGATTATAAGAGAGTCACGCAAAATAGCGGGGTGAGTTTGGTTGCGAAGACTATGCAGAGTGCAAAAGACACAAATCCCTTATATTCAGACATGATATACTACAGAATTATCAAAGAGATATGGGAAATCGATTACTTGTCCTTTCGTCAGCCGGTTTTTTTGTGTGATTGGGTTGAGAGTAATAATGGAGTTAAAGTGAACAAGAATGGATTTACAGTGGTAGATCTAAATAGAATCGGTCATCGTAAAGAACCTTTCGTGATGGCGACACACGTACAAAAAGTGTTCTATGTTCGTAGTCAGAGCAAGTCAAGATGGTCATACATATTCGCTACACAGAGTAAAGATTACGCAAATGAACTTCAGGATGAAGGGCATGATAATGATATTTTAACTCCTATCAAAGGTCTATGTTCAGATGATGATATCCTGGTTGACAACGAGGAGTTATTGTATTTAGGTGAGAATGGAGAGGGCATTTTCTCCTTTGGGTTGGACGGCCACACATCTAGAATGGGCTTCTAGATGCTTCTTCATTTGTTCATGACAACATAAGAAAAGACCCATTAAGAATTTTCAAGTAAAATTCTATGAAATGAAATTAATCCACAAGACCCAATAAACTCGTTATGGCCGGGTGATTATATGTCATCATATGACAATGTCAAAAAATTTATTGACATTCATTTCATCCTTTGTCCAAAAGGACAAAAATACCCTTTAGACAATTTTCGTAAAACTTGTTTCGTTCTTGTTTTGACTTAGCTTCTATTTTAACTATTCCTACTCGATATGATTTGTGATAGTGACCTCATGGATCCAAATGAACAAAGCTTGAGCTAAAATGCTTGGACTCAAAAGTTCACAAACCTTTTCCAAGTTTAGCTTAATGTCAACTGACTCCACTAAAGAGTTAACACTGAGAATCTCTCAGTTCAAATGAATTTATTTTCTACTCAAGAATTCAACTTAATTGTGATGAGTGGATCCACTGAATATTATCTATGTTTATCATCAGCTAGTCGGGATATACAAAATTATCATATTACCCTTCTAGGTGTTATTTTCTCAACTCCTTTGTCGCTTGTGAATAAGTTAGAAACAATGTATTGACGAGAAGCTAACAAGTCACATTGTTTCATCCAAAAGAGTCATGACTCAATTTGGACACTGGCTAGTTCATTTATTCACATTCCAAGGAACAAAGCATGATGAGATATACATTGCATTTCAGCAATCTTGTACATGAATTCCATATCTATGAGATCTTCACAAAGTTACTCATGACATCTTCATAACTTAGTACTTCACCAATAGGTCCTGTTAAGAATCACATAGTGAATCCGAACTCTGACTTTCTCAAATGAGAATACGTAAGCTATGAAATGACATGTCTCATTTCAGGATTGAGGTAAGCATGATGCAATTCATACGTAGTGACTTGGACACATAAAAGTTTAAATGGTTTGTTTTTATCTTGTCTCTAGAAGTGCACTGGTCAATTCAATACCTTCAGAAAATACCTAGAAGAACTATAGAGTCTCCAACTCCCAATGTCTCATAACCAGACATCATAAATTCTCCTAACAATCGTACTGAGATCAATAGTCCTTTGATCCTTAGATTGCGAATATATTGTTTTAAGCAAATCATGAAGAGTTTGTTCATGCAAATCTTCATTTGTCTCTTCATATGTTGTTAGGTTTGTTTATGGACTAAAGACTAAGGTTTTATCATAAAGCTTCAGACAAGGAAGAATGAATGAACGTTTCAACTTTTATTAATAAATAAGCAATTACAAGCAAGAGTATTCGTGAGACTTTATTACATCAAATGTACATAACTACATACTACAACTCTTCTTGTGGGCACCATTGACAACATAGCCTTACTCAAGATCAAGAGGATTTCCCAAAGCCAAACCGGATAAAGAAAGATATCTCGAAGAGAGATAAAACAAAATAATGTGTTTTCCACCACGACATCGGTCACAAGACCGCAGATTGCTTCAACTTAAAAGAGGCAATAGAGGCTCTAATCCGCGGAGGAGCGTTGAAGAAGTTTCGAGCAGATCAGAAATAGCCCGAGGAACAGAAGAAGGAAGCATACAGGTAAATATCTCTGATTGTGGGTGGACTGCAGGTAGGAGGAAGCACTCAAAGTTCCCAAAAGAATTACGACAGAGAGGCTTAAGCGAGACATCGACAGATCCTCTTCACGGCCGAGCATAGGCCGAACAAGATCATTAAGAATAGCTCGGAGCCAATCACCTTCACAATGGAAGATTTGCGATGGGTGATGTTCCTACACAACGACCCCCTGGTCATCTATGCCATCATTGTTAATCGAAACGTTCATAAAATCTTGGTGGATACCGGGAGTGCCATCGACGTCCTCGACGAGGAAAAAGAAAGACTCATTGGTTCCCTCTCCAGAAAACCTCTACGGATTCACAGGCGATTCCATAAAACCAAGAGGTATCATCTCTGTCCCACTAACCGTGGGAGAAAACCCGAGGACAAAGACCATAAACACCTAATATGTGGTAGTCCCGAGTAAGTCTTCCTTCAACGCCATTATTGGAAGACCCGTCTTGCAGGCGCTCGGAGCCATAACCTCGAAGGAATATCTAAAAATGAAATTCCCAACCGATCAAGGAGTCAGGAAAGTACGAGGCACGCAGGCACTGGCCAGAAGCTGCTATGCCGACTACCTCAAGAGCATCCAGGACAAAGATGCCCATAAGGTGATGACCATCAACGCCGACTTCGATCCCCGTCTTCCGAGTCGAGGGGTCATCGGTCCAGGTGACGAGGTCGAGGAAGTCACTCCAGATCCAGACCAGTCACAGAAAAAGCTCATGATCGGAAAGTATCTCGACTCAGGTACCAAAAAAGATCTCATCTCTCTTTTGTAAAAAAAAATTAGATATCTTTGCATAGTCTCAAGTCAATATGGTATGGATAGATCCCGAGCTAGCATGTCATAACCTAAATATAGACCCCAAGAAAAATCTATTAGACAAAGAATGAGAGCTTTAAATAACGATAGGTATAGAGCTTTAAAAGATGAAGAAGATAAGCTGATCTCCAACCCGGTATTAGTTCACAAACCCAATGGGAAATGTCAAACCTGCGTGGATTTCACAGACTTAAACAAAGCATGTCCAAAATACAGCTTCCCAATGCCGATGATAGATCAATTAGTAGATACCACGGCTGAGCATGAATTGTTAAGTTTCATAGATGCTACTCGGGATATAACCAAATCCCAGTGTATTGCCCCGACCAAGATCATACCGCGTTCATAACTGACCGAGGACTTTACTGTTATGCAATAATGCCATTTGGATTAAAGAACACCGGAGCCACACATCAGAGACTTGTAAATAAAATGTTTGCAAACTTACTCGGAGTCACCATGAAAGCATACATTGATGACCTCCTCGTAAAAATTCGAAAAATAGCTAAACATATCGAAGATCTAGGGAAATCTTTCAAAATTTTGCGACAATATCGAATGAAACTTAACCCGGTAAAATGTACTTTTGGTGTTTCTTAGGAAGGTTCCCTGGATTCATTGTCCATGAACTAGGGATAGAAGTAAAACCCGAGAAGATCACAGCTCTGTTGGACATGAAGCCTCCACAGAACATAAAAGAAGTCCAAAAGCTGACGGGATGCATCGCGGCGCTAAGTCGATTCATATCCAGATCTACAGATCGAAGTGTTAGCTTTTTTGATGTGTTGAGGAGCTCAAAGAAATTCGAATGGACCGAGCAATGCAATAAGGATTTCGAGTCCTTGAATGAACACCTCGCTTTGCCTCCGACCTTAAGAAAGGTAGAAGACGGAGACCCTTTGGAAATATATTTGGCTGTCTCAGAACACGCGGTAAGCTCGTCTTTGATAAAGAACGACGGGAAGCACCAGATTCCAGTATTCTATAAATCGAGGCGCATCAACGATGCCGAAGGAAGATAACCAACGGTGGAAAAACTCGCTTTTGCTCTCATAACTGCCTCTAGGAAGTTAAAACATTACTTCATGGCACATCACATCACGGTACTAACGAACTTCCCGCTTCAAAAAATCGTCCAGAAGCCAGACATCTTGGGAAGGCTCATGAAGTGGCCAATCAAGCTGACTCAGTACGACGTCCGATTCAAACCTCGACCAGTGATTAAAGGGCAGGCTGTGACAGACTTCATCACTGAGTTCACATACAGACCAGTTGAATACCTATCTGAGAAATGCACGTAGACAGCACTGCAAACGAGAAAGGTGCTGGAGTAGGAATTGCTCTCACCGAACCAGACGGATAAAAGGTAAAATTTGCTTTAAAATTTGTTTTTAATCCATCTAACAACGCGACCGAGTACGAAGCTATAATTCATAGACTAGAAATAGCTAAAGATTTAGAAATCAAAAGGCTAAAAGTGTACTCGGACTCCCAGTTAATAATTAATCAAATAATAAAGAAACTTCAGGCAAAAGACGAAAAGATGTCGCAGTATGTCAAGAAAGCTCTCAACCTTATACAAGAGTTTGAAAGCTGCGAGATCACTCAGATCCATCGAGCCATGAATGAAGAGGCAGACGCCTTGGCCAAATTAGCTACCCAGGGCTCAGCCTCCGACCATATTCCCGTCATCCAGATCCAACACCCAAGCATCGAGGAATGAGACCTAGTTTTTCAAATAAGTCAACATACATCTTGGCAGACCCCGATCAGGGAATATTTGAAAAATGGGACTTTACCCGAAAATAAATCTGAAGCACGAAACCTAAGGTTCCCAGCAGCATGATATGTCCTGGAAGGAAGCACACTCTACAAGCAAGGGTTCTCCAGTCCCTTGTTGAGATTCTTGGATGAGGACGAAGCAGAATATGCTCTCAGAGAAATCCATGAAGGAATTTGTGGGAGTCACATTGGAGCGGAAGCACTGGCGCAAAAATAATACGACAAGGGTTAAACTTGCCCTCCATGAAGAAGGACGCTCGGGACATGGTGCAGAAATGCCAAAAGTTCCAAAAATTCTCGAACATCCCACGTTTCCCCCATTCTCCCCTCATTTCGCTAACATGCCCGGTACCATTCCCGAATCGGGGATAGATCTCATTGGAACATTGTCGGCATGAAAATGAGGTTGCAAGTACGCAATTGTAGCTATTGATTATTTTTCAAAATAGGCCGAAGCTGAGCCCTTGAATAAAATCACTACTCACAATATAGAAAAATTCGTTTGAAAAAATATCATAACAAGATTCGAAATTCCAATCAAAATTGTATCTGACTACGGAACCCAACTTGATAACGATTCCTTCAAGAATATTTGTGAAAAATATGGTATTAACAAAGTATTTTCTACCCCAATCCGACCACAAAGCAACAGACTAGTCGAGGCTGTCAACAAAACCATCAATCATGGTTTGAAAACAAAGTTACACAGCCACAAAGGAGCTTAGGTGGAAATGTTCCCAGAAGTAATGTGGTCATACCAAACAACCGGCGACTCCACAACTAGAGAAACTCATTTCTCTCTCGTATACGGTTTCGACGCTCAAATCCTAACAGACGTTATGATCCTAACAATACGAAGAGAAAATTACTCAACACAGGTAAATACTGAAAACCTTTGTTCAAATCTCGATTAACTAGAAAAAAACGAGATAAAGCTCGATCAAGAAATCTAGCTAACCAGGAAAGAGTTGTTCAGTACTTTAACAGGAAGGTCTGACCCCGCAAATTCGCGATTGGTGACAAAGTCCTCCGAAATATTTTTCTCCACACCAACGTCCCACAAGATGGAGCACTCGGTGCTAATTGAGAATAACCTTACATCATTAAAGAAGACTTCGGGAATGGGGCGTACCGACTGCAACAATTGAACGGAAACATGGAGAAAAATCCATGGAATGCCGAGCACCTTCGTCGTTTCTTCATTTAGTTTATGTTTTTCAAACAATTTCAAAAAGCGGCTTGGTCGCAAAGTTATGTATTTCTCATTTCCGAAAAATGGCATGGCCGTACTCGTACATAACGATATAACCCGACAAATCAATACATCACTTTTTCTCTTTCTTTACTTTTGTGTGAAAATTATTAACATATAATAGTATCACACAATGCTTTATTTTCTTAACTAATCTTTCTAAAAAGAAAGCACCGAGCAGACCAAGGTGATTGATACATTACTTAAGCAATATTTATGTCTCAAACTTTAAAATCAAGCAGAACATAGCAAAGCAAAACGTGTATATATATATATATATATACACATCAAGATCCAACCATGGATCAATTGTACCAAACCCAAGAGGGTTTAACCAAAATAATAATATTATAATAAATAAGATCCGAACACAGAGCAATAGTTCAAAACCTTTTCGGGTTAAAACAGAATAACCAACGAAAAATGGGGAGAATGGTATTTCAAGCTTCAGGTTGCATGTTCAGTCTCGTCGTCGGCTGCATGAGGTAGGGGCTCCTGGTTTGGGTTGTCTTTAGTCGATTTGGATTCGTCGTCCAAGTCCGTGGTATCCAAAGTAGGATTCCTCAGACCTAGAATCTTCACTGCTTCGACGAGGTCGGCATTATAAAGATCATCCCGCATATTGTGGTAATCCTCGAAAGCTTTGTAGGCCTCCACCCCATCCGCACGAGCCATGACCCGAGCAGCCACAAGATCGGCACGATGCTTCTCCTCAAGCTCCGACCTGATCTTCTCGACCTTGGCACTTGCTACATCTCGCTCCTTAAGCGAGTGAAACTCGGCGCCAACCATGTCAACCAAGCTCACGGCCCCAGCAAGAGTCTGCACAAATCCAAAAATGAATAAGAACCTAAACATCCAAAGTAAAAGCCGATAAGAAAAGGAACGCACCAGAGCATTGACCTTGGTCACTGAGACCAGGCGATCAACGGCCGTCTTTGTCTTCATCTCATCGACATCATCAGCTGCCAAGTGCTCGTGGAGGAAAGCACGGTTGGAGCCAGGTGGTCTCGAGCGCCGGAATGCTCCGCAGCATCTGAAAATGGCGCCTTCGACGGCTCCACCACTTTAAGAGGGACCGGAGTCGAGGACTTGCTCGGGGTATTCTCCTTGGATGCAATTCTTTGCGCTTAAGGTTGGCCGGGACATTGGCAGGTGCCGCTCTTTTTCTTTCCATTTCTGTAAGAAACCAGGTAAACCTCACTGACTTAATAAGGTTAATGAAATGAAAAAACACAACAACAAAATGCAAAGTTACTTACTCGAGTAGGGGTAAAAGTAGTAATATTCCAAAATATCAGGGTCCGACAAAAGGTAAGTCGAGCGATCTGATTCTGAAAGGTCAAAAAGTTGGGATTGATCAGGAAGGTCTTCGTCCTCGTACTAAGGTATGAGACCAGAAATCAAACAACAGAAGTTAGACAAAATAAAAATAAAGATAACACCAAAAAGTACGAAAAAAGATAGGACCGAACCAAGTTTCGAGAACTCGGAGGCAATAACACATTTATCAAAACAAAAATCCCCCTCAACCCAAAAAAAGTAATCTTTCCACTTCTTCTGACTGGACGGAAGACGAGTGATGATCTTCTCGGAAGTGTCATGTGCACATGCATAGTAAAAACCATGGTGATCCGGAGACGTCTTCAAACTGTAAAATTGGGCAAAATCTGCCAACGCTGGAGGCCCATTCTAATAATTGGCCCACGGGGCCGTCATCCTAATGAATATCCGATAAACGTTGGGAACGGGTTGAGTCAGAGCACAACCCAAGTCGGTCACAAATTGTGAGATCAGCGGGTGCATATGAGAACCCCTGATAACCCTCAAAATAGCAACATTGAACGCCACTTTCCCCGGCAGAGGGTCGCAAGCTCACTAGGGATGGCATTTTTACCCGAAACCCGTTAGCCCGTCCGTTACCCGGTCTTAACGGGTCGGGTAATACCCGTTCAAAATGAGTTAACGGGCTAACGGGTATTACCCGTTAGTATTTTAGCGGGTACGGGTCGGGTAGCGAAAATGTTAAACCCGCCCCGTTAACCCGCTAACCCGTCCGTTAATTATTTTTATGGAAAAAAACTAGATATTTTTTTTAAGAAAACATTAGATTACATCATAATGAGTAGGTTGTTATTTTGATTCTTATTAAAAAAAAAATTATTTATTTTAAACGGGTTAGCGGGTGCTCAATTTTGGCACCCGTCACCCGGCGGGTATACCCGTTACCCGCCCCGTTGGGAAAACCGGGTTAACGGGTACGGGTTAACAGGTATTTTAATAGGCGGGTACGGGTACCGGTATTGGTGTACCCGCTAAAACCCGTACCCGTTGCCATTCCTAAAGCTCACTCTTGTTCCTCGGGGACCGACAAAACGATCTCCTCCAAGAGTTGGAACTCCTTACGTACTTTCTCGAGGTACGAAAGGGAAACCCGAGAAGTCCACTGGGAGGCCGATAATTGGCCCTCCCTGCGTTCCAAAACATCATCGTCCAGGTCATTTTCAGGAACGTCCACGCCAAAGGTCTGTCCACTTAGACCAGGCGAATCAGGTTCTGTCCTCCGGACTATCCAGAGATCAATCCTCAGGTTTGATCTCGACCGACCACCCATTTCCTATGATATCACGTAATAAGCTATAATTCCTAGCATAGTATGCATAAGGCTGAGAAGCCTCACAAGGCGACTCTCGCCACATCTTCACGGAAAATGAATAAAAAGCATGCATTGTGGATAGAAAACACAGAAAGAAGGCATAAACAACTTACGCAGAAGATTTGAAGGTGGAAGAGCTGAAAAAACCAAGTCTTCACCCAAAAAAAACGCCGGAAAAAGAGAAAAGATGCTGAGTAAATCAGAGAGAAATGAAAATCCAAAACCAGAAGGAAATTGAAATGAAAATAAAAAAAAAAAAAAAAAAAAAAACCCGGAATAGAGCCTTATATATTTTGGTAACAAACGGCTCAGATGAAGCGTACAAAGGAAGCTTCATGAATCTAACGTCATAAGGACGGTCGCTTCGTTTTAAATAAAACGAACATAAAACGATGCCGTAAGCACAACATAAGCCCGAAAAAAGAAGAAATCACAGAAAAATAAAATTCCTTCTCGGCTAGCACCGATGAGATAAAATAGTGAAAATACGTAAAGTTTAATTGAACGAAATATTAAACTATATAGTTCCTTACCATTTTTTTCTAAATGCTAAAAAAATGGAAGGCTTCTATTACTCACATAATCCGAAACTGCCGAGAAGGCTGCTCGGAATCTCGAGAAACGATGGTATCCAGCACAGAGTATGGGTCAAATAGGTATGAGAACACGTGAAAGATAAGGAACGACTCATTCATAAGACAAGAACGACCCCTACGGAGTAGAACTTCGAAGAGAAGAGAAGTGATAGGTCAACGACTAGTCAAAATAAAACAAACACGTGTACATAATTAGAATAAAAGATAAAACGCTCACCTCAACGGTTACTACCGAGAAAAACACGAAAGACAACCACCCACTATGCACACAAACTCGGAGCAGCTATATGATAACTGTTGAGAACGTGGGACTGATCACCCCACGTACTCAACTCAAGATGCCTATAAATAGAAGAGGATCTCAAAGGAAAGGACACTTTACTTTTTCAAGCACACAAGTCATAGTCTTCATTTTTCGAAACTCTCATTTACTTTCTTCCTTTTACGAGATTAGTCTGTAAATCGGAAAAGTCTTGCCTAAACATGTGGAATCATCGGGACTGCGTTCTCGGTACATAGTGTCTTTCGTGAGATATTTTTGTACTAATTTTTCAGCTCAACAACTAGTATCATTATTCAAAAAGATGGATGTGATATTTTGTGCAATTTTTCTATATAAAACTAGTTAATATAAAAGAAGTAGTGGAAATTGCCTAAAGTAGTCATTTTCGTAGTTTTTCAATATATATTAGTTGCTGAACTTATTTAGTTTTCATAAATAATTGTTTTATTTTTTGAAGTGTCCATTTTGCCCTTAATAACAGTAAACTAGATTTTCAATAATCGTAACTATATTTCAATAATTGTTAACTAGATTTAGTATACAATATTTTGAACCTGATTTCAATCGTTATTAAGTAGATTTCAGTAATTGTTAATCATATTTTATTAGCAGTTTATTATATTTCAATAACTGTTAACCAGATTTCAATAAACTGTTAACCAAATTTCAAAAACTGTTGACCAGATTTTTGAAGCATGAGGGTATAATTCTCCGGAAAAAAGTAAAACGGTTACTGTCGAATTTTTTCGAAAACATGAGTGTTATATTAAAAGAGAGACATGTTTTAAGTTAATTATGTAATTTTCCCAAAAAAAAAGTAAGCAATACATATTAAAGCAGGTGAACACTTCACAAGACTCAAATTTCATAAGGACTAAAACTTCTAAAAGACATTTATGTATTTAATATTGATCAATAACAACAATTTGTCTAAAATTATATTAGTATAAATCAATTTAATACAAATTAATAGCAAACACAATACCATTTTAATAATTTATTGCCAAACTCAATACTTACTGAGAAACCTCACTACGGGAAACATCAAACAAGTTGATATCACAGACCTTCTTTGTACCTTATTCAATAGACATCCTTACGAGAGAAGGGTCAGCCATTTCAAGAAGTCTAAAGTCAGATATTTGAGTACATTTGCGAGAAAGCTTCACCTACATATGCTTAAGGCATTTTGATGGTGGTACGTTAATCTCTTTCAGATTTTCGGGAAGTTCAAATATCTACATAATAAGTCAACAAAATCTTAAAATGTGCACCGTGAAGGTAGAGAAAGTGTATCAATTTAGGGTGCAATTCATAGCAGTACGTACCGCGTAGTCGTCTTTGATTTCTTTTATACTTCATAACATTGAATAGATAGATCGAAACTACTCCGATTGAGATTTATATACAAAAAAAAAAAAAAAAAATAACTTTATTAGTTCAAAAAATTATCTCCAAACGGAGACTTTTCCATTGACAATGATTCAACATCCCCATCGTCGACACTCTAATAGCCATATGACCATCATAACCGAGGGAAACCATATTCGGAATATCAATTGTACCACAAGTTCTGGTCCCTTTTGCCCATGGCAAGTCTTATCCAAAGAAAGATATTTTAGTCTTTGGCTTGAAATATTTAATTGTTCAACATATCCAGTATCCACTGTGAAATTCTTAAGGAGAAGGGGTTTAGAAATTTGATCTTCGAACTTCTTGATTTGAAATTGGGTATACTAGATATTATGAGATCTCTGACTGCGTTGCAGGATGAGAAATCAAGTTCGGGTATGGAGCCCATAATATCTATCAAACTTAAAGATTGAAGGTTTCTAGATTCAATATTTATCAAATCAATTACTGCTTTCATTTCCAAGAGCCACATGCTTAGACATGAAATTCGAAGGCGAAACTCGTGAGTAGAAAGCATGGTCCGCATGATACATTTAATTAAGTTGAATATCTATTACCAACAAGTGTAGTCTAGCAACGTAGCCAATTTCAAATTTGGTTTTAAGGATATAGTCAACGTTTAGTAAATTTTATAATCTAACCATTTACATAAATAAACGGTTAGAAAATATCGAAAATACCCTTATGTAACATAAATCATGGAAACCAACTACTAGCCAACGTTTCAGACACCAAAAACTTATCACCTATAAAATAAACAGAAATTAACTGAAATTAACCCAAGAAAACAACCAACTACTAGTCAACGTTTCAGCTAACCAAAACTTATCGCGTGTAAAAATAAACGGAAATTAACCCAAGAAAACTTGTCTTACATGATGGATTACGCAGATTTGAATGTCATTTTCAAATCAACTAATTAAACTATAAAAAAAGGAAATAAAATATCATGAACTATTAAATGTTGACGTGTATTCTTTTTAAGTTGACGTGTATTCTTTTAAAAAAACGAAAAAGTTGTCGTGTATTAATTGCATTATTTGGCCGTTCACAATGTTAGCTTCATGTTGATGTTAGCCTATTTTAATAGAGGATAATCCAGTAATTTGCTAAATGAATAATAAAGTCACGTCATCATTCGTGACTAGATTTAAAACTTAGGTGAAACATTGGATAGATTGCAATGCCAACGTTTCAAGCTGGCTTAGCGTCCAGCTAATTTTTCTAACCACAAAGGCACCAAATTCACTCAACAGGAAGCGTTTATAGATATCCTTTTATCGTAAAACGAATCAAGGATCTTCCATTCAGCAGCACGGAAGGCATGGTGTGGCATTTTTGGCTCCTTCTTTCAGGATACAAACAAAAACCAAACCCTCAACTATAGTTCATTATTTATCAAAAACAAAAAACAAAAACCAAAAACGTAGTAGATTATAAAACCTATAAAAGAAGGAAGAATATCATTTTAAATATATAGATAAATATATTTAGTTGTATTTGATACAATTATGTGTTTAAAATCCATAAATAATAATTTTGCTAATTATTACTAACATAAATTTATTTCATACTAAATTAATTAATACGAATCTTGAATTACTTTTTTTTGTTGGTACAAGAGAACCGTAATTTTTATTTTAAAATTCAAAAATAACAGATACTTTTACTATTATTAAAAAAATTATTATTAATTTTAAAGAGTGAAAGAGCAGCCAATAAAATGACATTCATAGTGTGCATAAAATGATAACCATAAACGTTCAAACTGCTTGCATAGTTCTAAAAATTTCATGCATGCATTAGGAGTTGCGAATGAGTATTTACCAAAAGGTTTCTTGCTGACAGAAACTTGAAATTACTGATCTCATTCACATTAGAATTATAAACTACTAACGCAACAATCTAGAAGTCGAGGTTCAGATTTAGTAAAACTGAGATAGGGCACGGCTGTTTCCAGAAGTCTGTAAAGGAAGCTTCTCATGTCCATTCGTGGCTAAGCTCGACCTTCGCATGCTCTCCGATAAACCATGATGGTAAGGACCTTTGCCTCAGAATTTCGGGAAAGCCAAAGTCCTACACAATTACACGACATATTAAAATGTACAAAATTGGACACAAGAACCAAATAAATAAAATATTAATAATAATTCGGTTTAGGTTGCTATTCATACCCAGGATCGAATAAATAGATCACTCAATTTTCCATTTCTATTTGAAAAAAGATGTATTAGCTCAGATGATGACCCCCGAACACTGAATTGGCCTTTCATGCAATAACCGAGGTCCCCCACCATTCTAACTCTCATCATATCACACATATAACCTGTTATGAAGTGATCTAATCCTAGCTGCGAGCTAAGCGATCTGCGAGCTGGCGAGCTGAGCGAGCTGCGGAGTTGAGCGAGTGGCGAGCTGAGCGAGCTGAGGAGTTGAGCGAGTGAAGAGCTGGACGAGCTGCGGAGCTGAGCGAGCTGCGAGCAGAGAAGTTGAGCGAGCTGCGAAGAGCGAGCTGCGAGCTATGTTGAGCGAGATGCGAACTAAAGAGTTGTGCGAACTGCGAGCTAATGACAGCAGTTCGTCCGGCAGTTGGATCTTCATGACGTGGCGTGCAAGCTTTCTTCTTCCGGGTCTTTAAATAGAGATAGGCTTGGCCTCTTCGATGTAACTTTTCATTATGTATTCTGAGAGACACTTTTGTAGAGAGAGAAAGTATTGAGAGAGAGAGAGAGAAAGGCTGTGAGATCAAAGAACAGTTGAGAGATTTCTCGAAGTACTTGTAATCTGTAACATCTCCAAGAGACGATTGATCTCATTGATAGTGAAGAAACCCCAAGGCTGGACGTAGGTCAATTCAAGACCGAACCAGGATAAAATCGCTGAGTCCTTATCCTTTCCGCTTTGTTTTTCTGTTATTGTTAGTGTTTGCCTGTGTTGCTTGCGATTCAAGTTACGTCTGTGTTCTTCAATCTTGTGCGCAGATTGGATTGGTTTGAATCGAAGACTCAACAATTGGTATCAGAGCCACCCTCAGAACAAAAGATGGGACTCACGAAGATCGAAATCGAAAGATTCGATGGAAAGGGTGATTTTGCACTATGGAGAGTCAGAATGAGAGCCATTCTTGTCCAGATGAAGATCGCCAAAGCATTGGAAGGTGAAAAGGGATTGCCTGAAACAATGTCGGCATCAGAGAAATCAGACATCCTCGAAATGGCTTACAGTACCCTTATTCTTCACCTCGGAGATAAGGTGATGAGGGAGGTTTCAAAAGAGAAGACCGCTGCTGGAATTTGGTCGAAGCTTGAGTCCCTGTACATGACCAAATCACTTTCTAACAGAATTCTTTTGAAAGGAAGACTCTATGTATTCAAGATCCAAGAGGACAAATCCCTCAACGAAGGACTCGACGAATTCAACAAGATCATTCTTGATCTCGAGAATATCGAAGTGAAGATTGATGACAAGGATCAAGCCGTGCTCCTTCTAAACGCGCTGCCAAAATCCTTCTCAAATCTTGTTGAAGCAATGAAGTTCGCCAAAGAATCCCTAACCCTTGAAGAAGTTCAGATCGCCATGAAAGCAAAGGATCAGGAATCAAGATCAGAAAAGCGATCAAACGCCGAAAGTCTGAACATTCACGGCAAAGGCAAAAGGAATTCCAAGTCGAACTCGAAGAACAAGCACAAAACTAAAGGCGGAGATTCCAAGGAATCAAAATCCGAAGAACAAAAGGAATTTCCCTACAAGTGTTATCACTGCCACAAGGAAGGTCATATGAAGAAAGATTGCCCTGACAAAGACAAGACTTTCGAGAAGCCAAAGAAACACGCCAACGCTGCCATTGCTCAGGAGGGATATGAGAGCGTTGAAGCTCTGAACATCTCCGACAGAGATCCATCAAAGAACTGGGTTCTGGATAGTGGTTGTACATACCACATGTCACCAAACAAGTCCTGGTTTGAGGATCTAAAGCTCGAAGATGGAGGATCAGTGCTACTCGGAAATGACAAGGCATGCAAAGTTCAAGGGTCAGGTAACATTCGTATCAAGATGTATGATGGTATTGATAGAGTTCTAACCAATGTCCGATATATCTCTGATCTCAAAAGAAACCTAATTTCTTTGGGAACTTTAGAAAACCTTGGTTATAGTTTCAACTCATGGAATGGCCATATCTTCATCAAATGGAAATCTGAAGTTCATATGAAGGGTTTCAAGAAAAATGGTTTGTATTTTTTTATTGGATCTACTGCTGTGGGTAGTGCAAATGTGATTAACAGGGAAAATCTGGCAAGGCTATGGCACCTCAGACTTGGCCATGTCAGTGAAAAAGGGATGCATGAACTTGAGAAGAAAGGCTGTTTTGAGGGCCAATCCCTAGGGAAATTGCAGTTCTGTGAGGACTGTGTCTATGGAAAAATAGTCAGAGCCAAGTTCACAATGGCAATTCACAGGACTGAGGGAATTCTGGACTACATTCACTCAGATCTTTGGGGTCCTTCAAGGATTGTCTCTCATGGAGGGAGCAGATACTACATGTCCATCATTGATGACTTCTCTAGAAGAGTGTGGGTCTATATCTTGAAGCACAAGTCAGAAGCCTATGACACCTTCAAAGTTTGGAAGACTGCAGTGGAAAACCAAACAGGTAAAAAGGTAAAACGTCTCAGAACTGACAATGGACTTGAGTATTGTGCAGATATCTTCAATGAATTTTGCACACTCCACAGCAAAATGGTCTTGCTGAGAGATTCAACAGAACAATCCTTGAGAGAGTAAGGTGTATGTTATCTCATGCTAAAATGCCTCATACTTTCTGGGCAGAGGCAGTGAAAACAGCATGTTACCTTATCAATAGATGTCCATCCACTGCTATAGATTTTAAAACACCAATGGAAGTTTGGTCTGGTCATAAGTCTAACTATTCAAAATTGAGAGTTTTTTGATGTACTGCTTATGCTCATGTGAAACAGGGAAAGTTAGATCACAGGGCAATCAAATGCATCTTTGTGGGATATCCAGATGGGATCAAAGGATACAAGCTCTGGTGCACAGAACCAGGACAAAGAAAATGCATCATCAGCAGGGATGTAGTGTTCAATGAAGAAGACTTTCAGAATAGAAAAGAGTCTTCAGAACAAGACAGTTTTGTGTCACAAGACCACATCAATAATGATCAGATTGAGGTGGAGCTTCAACCAGAAAATGCTCAAGACACAAACCAACCTGCCCAAGAACAACAGCCAGATGAACATGTGATTGAGCATGTGTTGGAATCGATCTAGGGTTTAAGAAAATAATTAACGCTTCGGTAAGCGGCGGAATTTTAAAAAATTTCTTTTACAAGTAAAACCAGTTTTTACTAACCTAGACAAAAGAGCAAGTACATGTAATTAAAAACTATTATAAGCTAAGAAGTTTACTAACCTTTCTTGAAGCTTGAACTTTGAAGAAGCTTTTGGAAAGTTTGCAATGCTCGTCTCCCCTCGCAGCACGTCTCTCTTTCTTTCCTCGGCACCTCGAGCAACCACGAAAGTTTCTATCACTAAATCACTCGAAATAAAGGAATCAGTGAGTGGGCACTTTTAAACACTACGACTTAAGAACGAGTCTTGAAGTCGCAGAGCTAAACTCTAGGTCAAATGAGGACCTAGGTGCCAAAACAATAAAACGAAATTGACTAGAGAGAGAGAGGAGAGGGGCGGCCAAGTTCTAGAGAGAGAGTCTCTCAAATCTCTTAAACTTGGATGAATGAAAAGTGAGGAATGAGGCTCCTATTTATAGGAGAGGTCTCACCTTCAATAAGGTAGTTTCCTCTTCTATAGAATATTACATATTCATGAGCCAATTTCCCTTTTCCTTCAAAGAGGTGCACGTCCAAGACAAAACAAGTAAGTCCTTGGATTTGTTTCCTCTTTTGTTTGCTTCTCTCTTGACCATATTTGGGCGCCCACCATGTTTCCTCTTAGGGGAAATTTGTTTCCTCTTTTTCTTTTGGCAAGTATCTTGATACATTTATGCACAAAATATTCTCTCTTCCTATGGGTATTATGGGCGCCTATCACCTTCTAGAAGGGGCTTCTAGAAGCTTTTCCATTTTGTTCATGACAACATGAAAAAGGCCCATTAAGAATTTTCATTAAAATTCTTATGAAATGAAATTAATTCACAAGACCCAATTAATCTTATTATGGCCGAGTGTTACTTGTCATCAAATGACCATGTCAAAAAAATTTATTGACATTCATTTCATCCTATGTCTCAAAAGACAAAAATATCTTTTCGACAATTTTCGTTCTTGTTTTGACTTAGCTTCCAGTTTAACTATTCCTACTCGATGTGATTCGTGACAGTGACCTCATGGACCCAAATGAACAAAGCTTGAGCTAAACACTTGGACTCAAAAGTTCACAAACCTTTTCCAAGTTTAGCTTAATGCCAACTGACTCCACTAAAGAGTTGACACTGAAAATCTCTCGGTTCAAATGAATTTATTTTCTACTCAAGAATTCAACCTAATTATGATGAGCGGATCCACTGAATATTATCTATGTTTACCCTTCATGAATGTCATCAGCTAGTCGGGATTTACTAAATTACCATTTTACCCTTCTAGCTGTTATTTCCTCAACTCCTTTGTCGCTTGTGAATAAGTTAGAAATAATGTATTGACGAGGAGCTAACAAGTCACATTGTTTCATCCAAAAGAGTCAGGATTCAATTTGGACACTGGCCAGTTCATTTATTCACACTCCAAGGAACAAAGCATGAGGTGACATACATTGCATTTCAGCAATCTTGTACATGAATTCCATATCTATGAGAACTTCACAAAGTTACTCATGACATTCTCACAACTTAGTACTTCACCAATAGGCCCTGTTCGGAATCACATAGTGAGTCCGAACTCTGACTTTCTCAAATGAGAATACTAAGGTGTGAAATGACATGTCTCATTTCAGGATTAAGGTAAGCATGATGCAATTCATACATAGTGACTTCGAGACATAAGAGGTTAAATGGTTTGTTCTTATCTTGTCTCTAGAAGTGCACTGGTCAATTCAGTTACTTCGGAAGATACCTAGAAGAACTATAGAGTCTCCAACTCTCAATGCCTCATAACCAGGCATCATAGATTCTTCTAACAATCATACTGAGGTCAATAGTCCTTTGACCCTTAGATTGCGAATATATCGTTTTAAGCAAACTACGAAGAGTTTGTTCATGCAAATCTACATTTGTCTCTTCGTAAGTTGTTTAGTTTGTTTACGGACTAAAAGACTAAGGTTTTATCATAAAGCTTCAGACAAGGAAGATTGAATGAACGTTTCAACTTTTAATGAATGAATAAGCAATTACAAGCAAGAGTCTTCATGAGACTATATTACATCAAATGTACACAAATAGACACTACTACTCTTCTTGTGGGCACCATTGACAACAAACTCCCACTTGACTCAAAGAAGATGTGAGTAGTCCTACATGCCTAATCCCTCTCGAAGTTAGTCGAAGACGATGTTCGCTAGGGCCTTGGTGAATGGATCTGCCAGAGATCTACTTCACCTCCACGTCTCCGCGTTGCGCGATCTCTCGAATCAAATGGTATTTCCTCTCAATATGTTTAGAGCGCTTATGGCTTCTAGGTTCCTTTGAGTTAGCGACAGCCCCACTATTATCACAATAAAGGGTCATGGGCTCGTCGACATTCGAAACAACTTCCAAATACTTAAGGAATTTTCTAAGCCATACAGCCTCTTTGGATGCTTCACAAGCAGCCACATATTCTGCTTCCATTGTGGAGTCAGCAATGCAAGATTGCTTAATACTTCTCCACACAACAGCTCCACCATTAAGGATGAACACAGATCCCGAAGTGGATTTCCTGGAATCCTTATCCGCTTGAAAATCGGAGTCGGTATATCCCGTCATAGTCAGGTCAGTACTTGAGTATGTAAGCATCAAGTTCCTTGTTCTTCGAAGATAGTTAAGAACATGCTTAACAGCAATCCAGTGCTCGGGTCCAGGGTTGGATTAGAAATGGCTAACTACGCCAACGGCGAAACAAATGTCAGGTCTAGTGCAAAGCATAGCATACATGAGGCTTCCTACGGCAGAGGCGTAAGGAATTTTCCTCATGTCTTCAATCTCTTGTGCAGTCTTGGGAGACTAGTCCTTAGAGAGTGAAACTCCATGCCTAAAGGGTGTTTGACCCTTCTTGGAGTCTTGCATCGAGAAGCGATCCATTACCTTATCAATATAAGATGCTTGAGAGAGCGACAGGGTCTGGTTTTTCCTATCTCGAAAGATTTGGATTCCCAGAATGTACGCGGCTTCTCCTAGATCCTACATATCGAATTGATTTGCCAGCCAGACCTTAACCTCAGATAACTTACCCACGTCATTACCAATGAGTAGTATATCATCGACATATAGTACCAGAAACACAGATTTGCCTTCGTGTATTAACTTGTAAACACAAGGCTCATCTATTGACTGTTCAAAGCCGAAGCTCTTTACAGTTTCATCGAATCTAATATTCCATGACCTAGATGCTTGCTTTAGTCCATAAATGGATTTAAGCAACTCACAAACCTTGGTCTCTTGACCTTTATCCACGAAACCGTCTGGTTGAGCCATGTAAATGCGCTCGTAAAGATTGCCATTCAGAAAGGCTGTCTTGACATCCATTTGCCAGATCTCATAGTCGAGAGCTGCAGCTATGGATAGGAGTATGCGGATGGATTTAAGCATCGCGACTGGCGAGAAGGTTTCTTCATAGTCAATCCCTTCTTGTTAGGTATAACCCTTCGCCACAAGTCGTGCTTTGAACGTCTCGACGTTCCCATCATAACCACTTTTCTTCTTGTATATCCACTTACACCCTACGGGTTTAATCCCTTCAGGAAGGTCTACAAGTTTCCAGACATTGTTGACATACATCGAGTGCATTTCAACTTTCATGGCGTCAAGCCAAAGGTTTGATTCAGAACAAGCCATCGCTTGGCTATAGGAAACAGGATCATCCATATCAGAGACGGCTACAAGAGAGTCTCCATAAGACATGTACCTGTCAGGCTTTTGAGTAGCCCTCCCACTACGTCGAAGTACTACTTGACGAGATTCTGATGAGTTAGGTTGTGTTTCAGTTGGGGTAAGAACAGTTCTTACAGATGAGGTAGAAGCTTCCTCACCCAACTTTTCTTCAAGCACAATTTTGCTTCTAGGTTTCGCATCCTTCATGAGTCCTCCTCAAGGAAACGAGCATTCGTGCTAACGAAAGTCTTATCGTCCTCGGGACTATAGAAAGTAAAACCTTTGGTTCCCTTTGGTTATCCCACAAACAGGCACAATTCTGACCTACTAGCCAACTTGCTAGTCTTTTGCCTCAACACGTGTGCAGGGCAACCCAAAATTCGGATGCGGCCAAGATTCACTTTACGGCCAGTCCATCGTTCATAAGGAGTACCAGGAACCATTTTGGACGGAACTTGGTTCAAAATATAGGCGGCTGTTTCAAGGGCATATCCCCAAAAGGAAAGAGGGAGTGATGAGTAACTCATCATTGATCTAACCATCTCCATAAGAGTTCGGTTTCTTCTCTCTGACACTCCGTTTTGTTGAGGTGTGCCAGGTGCGGTAAGCTGAGAAGCGATACCTTCTTCTTTAAGAAAGTCATCGAACTCTCCAGACATATACTTACCACCTCGATCAGATCGAAGGGTTTTGATCACTTTGCCAGTTTGCTTTTCCACTAAAGCCCTAAAGACCTTAAATACGTTAAAGGTCTCGGATTTGTGTTTGAGCAAATAGACAAACCCATATCTTGAGTAATCATCAGTGAAGGTAACGAAGTATTCGTATCCTCCACGTGCCTGTTGGTTGAGTGGACCACATACATCAGAATGTACTAGTTCCAGCAACTCAGTGGCTCTTCGACCCTTATCGGAGAAAGGTCGCTTAGTTATTTTTCCTTCTATGCAGGATTCACAAGTAGGTAGTGAACCTATTGCAGAGGCTTGAAGTGGACCATCCCTCACAAGTCTCTTAATCCTATCTAGACTGATATAACCAAGCCTTAAGTGCCATAGGTGTGTTGATTTTGTTAGATCGGAGGATTCAGAAAGTTTGATCCTCTTTGGCTCCCTAATTAGATCATTATCTATTTCGGTGTCTAAAAGAGAAGGTTGAGTGGGATAGATGTAAAAAAGAGCATTCTTCATACATGCATCAGTGACAAAAGAATTATCAGGAAACGAAATACGAATTCCATTCTTAATGAACTTTAAACAATAATTTTGCTCACGAAGACGAGCAACGGATATTAAGTTCTTCCCAAAGGTAGGAACAAAATAAACATTATTCAAGTTTAAAGTGCGGTCTTCAAAAGATAGCGTCACGGATCCCACAGCCTTCGCGGACACCAGGCTCCCATCACCCCTATTTAAAACAGAACTCGCCTTCCTTTAAGCTTTTGGTTTTCTTGAAACCATTCAAGGAACAAGAAATATGGTTAGTAGCAGCGGAGTCAAGAATCCACGTTGATACATTATCAGCTACTAAGCATGCTTCGGTAACTAGTATAATACTATGTTCCTTTGCTTTGAGATAGGCAGGACAGTTCTTTTTATCGGCTTTGTAAGGTCTCTTCTTAGTTCCAGAGGTAGAGGCAGTAGCATGTACTTCTCCTTGAGCCCTCTTTTTCTTAGTGAGACCTACAGCAGTGTGAAGTCCCTTCATAAGCTTGGTAACAGTGTACTCCAGCTTGTTTATGAAGTAGTTCATCTTGGAGGTATCAAGATATGCGGGGAGAGTTTCTAAGATCATATCTATGATATTCTTCCCATCAATCTCAGATCCTAGGATTTCCATTTTATTTAGAAAACTAATGATCAGTATCATGAAGTCTCCAACAGGAGTCCTAGCCTGCATATGACAGTTCATAAACTGTCGGACTGCTTGTAGCCTTGTTTGACGCCTTTGCCCTCCAAACATCTCAAGGAGATTGTAGAGCATGTCAGCGGCAGTCTCGATGTCACGATGTTGCTCTTTCAGCATATTGTTCATAGATGCCAAGATATAGCACCTCACAACCTCATCGGATCGAAGCCTGGCTGCTAAGGCGTCATTGTCCTCTTGAGTTGAATCATCATTCGTCAGAGGAGGACACGGGGTGGTGAGTACCCATTTGTGCTTGTTAACGGAAGGTATTATGCCGAGGTTACGTTTCGAATCTACGTAGTTTTCGTTTTCGAGTTTGATCGAGGAAAGAAAGATAGAGAGATGGTTGAGAGACATATTGCCTATATAAGTTGAAACAAGTTTATGATTAGTCTTTGGTTTAGCATTTAAGTTTTATTAAGACTTTTATAAAATCCAAAGGTGTTATAAACCAAACGATAATTTACTCCCTCAAGAGAATGCCGCAAAAAATCTCCTTTTATAAGTAAATGACACATCATTAATGCTAAGCCAAGATGTCAATACATCTATTTTGACTAGCCACCTTGTAAATTGGTTTGATCACTCACATCCTTTCGCAGGGCCTCGAGGGAGGATTACTAGGGATTGAGCCTAAGTGTGCAACCAACCACTTAGTCCAAAAGATCAACTTTGAAAAACAATCCCCCAAGGGGAGGCATTGCCATTATCGTCTCACTCTCGGACGTAGCTCATTGAGCAATGATCAGAGCAAAGCGCCCTTGAGTACTCTCATTTAAGAGAGGGCCACGAGGGTGACTCTTAGTCCGGCGACACTTGCACTTTTCATTAGTGTTGGGGATCGTGGGTTACAAACAACAAGTATAACCCTCCCACTTAGTTTTTGGAGTTGGTTCATCGACTCTTATAAGTTCGGAAACAAATTTCCTAGTTAGAGAGCGACAGAGCGGACAGCTAGAAGAGAATCCTAGATCGACATGTTCAGAGCAGTATTAGTGCATAAAGGCACAAGGTACATACTCGATCTTTTCCTATTTTCTATTTCGGGAAAGTGCGTGAGGGAAGTGTGAACTTCAACTCACTCGAACACTTGAAACTTTGAGATTACACATCTTTTTATTTTTCGGCTCGTCTACAAAGAGACCTCCCACTCAAATTTTCAAGAGCATATAGATTTTGAACATATGTGATATAGATATAGTTTTGAAAACATTTTGAAAACTTATTTGATTTGGATGACAAAATATTTTCAAGTTTGAAAGTGAAAACGGTTTTTCAAAATTCAAACTAGTTTTGTAAAAACTCAATTTCAATTAATCTTTCAAAAATCAAAACTTTTAATCTTACACATCATGTTTATAATCATATGAAAAACATTTTTTCTCAAGAAAATTTTCTCATTAGAGTTCTATAACTCATGGTAGTGGGGTTTGAAAATCCGGATTTCTAAAAAACTGGAGTTTCAGACAGCCGAGCACCTCGGAGTAAAATCGCCATATCTGGCGGCTCCAATGTCCTTTTTATCCGAAACCGGTGGCATTGGACAGAGGACAGACAGAGCTTTAATTTGATTCAAGAATCATTAAATTTAGATTTCTGAGCAGAGAGTTATGCCACTTTTAATGCGGGTTTACTCCAGCTCGAAGAAAAAGAAATAATTAAAGCTTGGTCCTTTTTAGGTGCGAAAAAGAATCGAGTGTAACGGAACGTTTTATGAAGGCTGTTAAAGCTTTTATTTGTGTTTCATTAGCAAGGTAATAACATGATATAAAAGAAATAACAACAAGCATAAAACGAATACGGTAAATAAAAGAAACTAGAAAGACAAGATAACTAGTCACAAAATTTACCGAAATTTCTCAAACCTTTAAAACACGTTTTTCAATATAAAAAATTAAAAACTTTTAGAACTGATTCTAATGTGTTTTAATATCATCCCAAACTCATAGAAAATAAAAATGGTTTTTAATTTAAAGGCAAGAGCAATAAATTAAAAAAAAATCTAAGATAACAATTCTAACTTGTCACAAAATTAGTAAACTTTCGAAAACGATTTTCAAGCTCATATTTTTAAAAACATGTACATGCATATCTTTGACCATAGTTCTGATACCATTTGTTGGAATCGATCTAGGGTTTAAGAAAATAATTAACGCTTCGGTAAGCGGCGGAATTTTAAAAAATTTCTTTTACAAGTAAAACCAGTTTTTACTAACCTAGACAAAAGAGCAAGTACATGTAATTAAAAACTATTATAAGCTAAGAAGTTTACTAACCTTTCTTGAAGCTTGAACTTTGAAGAAGCTTTTGGAAAGTTTGCAACGCTCGTCTCCCCTCGCAGCACGTCTCTCTTTCTTTCCTCGGCACCTCGAGCAACCACGAAAGTTTCTATCACTAAATCACTCGAAATAAAGGAATCAGTGAGTGGGCACTTTTAAACACTACGACTTAAGAACGAGTCTTGAAGTCGCAGAGCTAAACTCTAGGTCAAATGAGGACCTAGGTGCCAAAACAATAAAACGAAATTGACTAGAGAGAGAGAGGAGAGGGGCGGCCAAGTTCTAGAGAGAGAGTCTCTCAAATCTCTTAAACTTGGATGAATGAAAAGTGAGGAATGAGGCTCCTATTTATAGGAGAGGTCTCACCTTCAATAAGGTAGTTTCCTCTTCTATAGAATATTACATATTCATGAGCCAATTTCCCTTTTCCTTCAAAGAGGTGCACGTCCAAGACAAAACAAGTAAGTCCTTGGATTTGTTTCCTCTTTTGTTTGCTTCTCTCTTGACCATATTTGGGCGCCCACCATGTTTCCTCTTAGGGGAAATTTGTTTCCTCTTTTTCTTTTGGCAAGTATCTTGATACATTTATGCACAAAATATTCTCTCTTCCTATGGGTATTATGGGCGCCTATCACCTTCTAGAAGGGGCTTCTAGAAGCTTTTCCATTTTGTTCATGACAACATGAAAAAGGCCCATTAAGAATTTTCATTAAAATTCTTATGAAATGAAATTAATTCACAAGGCCCAATTAATCTTATTATGGCCGAGTGTTACTTGTCATCAAATGACCATGTCAAAAAAATTTATTGACATTCATTTCATCCTATGTCTCAAAAGACAAAAATATCCTTTCGACAATTTTCGTTCTTGTTTTGACTTAGCTTCCAGTTTAACTATTCCTACTCGATGTGATTCGTGCCAGTGACCTCATGGACCCAAATGAACAAAGCTTGAGCTAAACACTTGGACACAAAAGTTCACAAACCTTTTCCAAGTTTAGCTTAATGCCAACTGACTCCACTAAAGAGTTGACACTGAAAATCTCTCGGTTCAAATGAACTTATTTTCTACTCAAGAATTCAACCTAATTATGATGAGCGGATCCACTGAATATTATCTATGTTTACCCTTCATGAATGTCATCAGCTAGTCGGGATTTACTAAATTACCATTTTACCCTTCTAGCTGTTATTTCCTCAACTCCTTTGTCGCTTGTGAATAAGTTAGAAATAATGTATTGACGAGGAGCTAACAAGTCACATTGTTTCATCCAAAAGAGTCAGGACTCAATTTGGACACTGGCCAGTTCATTTATTCACACTCCAAGGAACAAAGCATGAGGTGACATACATTGCATTTCAGCAATCTTGTACATGAATTCCATATCTATGAGAACTTCACAAAGTTACTCATGACATTCTCACAACTTAGTACTTCACCAATAGGCCCTGTTCGGAATCACATAGTGAGTCCGAACTCTGACTTTCTCAAATGAGAATACTAAGGTGTGAAATGACATGTCTCATTTCAGGATTAAGGTAAGCATGATGCAATTCATACATAGTGACTTCGAGACATAAGAGGTTAAATGGTTTGTTCTTATCTTGTCTCTAGAAGTGCACTGGTCAATTCAGTACCTTCGGAAGATACCTAGAAGAACTATAGAGTCTCCAACTCTCAATGCCTCATAACCAGACATCATAGATTCTTCTAACAATCATACTGAGGTCAATAGTCCTTTGACCCTTAGATTGCGAATATATCGTTTTAAGCAAACTACGAAGAGTTTGTTCATGCAAATCTACATTTGTCTCTTCGTAAGTTGTTTAGTTTGTTTACGGACTAAAAGACTAAGGTTTTATCATAAAGCTTCAGACAAGGAAGATTGAATGAACGTTTCAAATTTTAATTAATGAATAAGCAATTACAAGCAAGAGTCTTCATGAGACTATATTACATCAAATGTACACAAATAGACACTACTACTCTTCTTGTGGGCACCATTGACAACAGCATGAAGATGAAGTTCAGAATCCAGGTGGAGCTGACCAGGAACCACATGATGAACCAGGGAATGCAGTTCAAAATCAACAAGACTACAACCTTGTTAGAGATAGGGATAAGAGAGTCCCCAGACCCACTCAAAGGTTTGGTTTTGATCTCACTGCATATGCTTATATGACAGGTTCAGAGATCTTAGAAGAAGAGCCAAGAAACTTCTATGAAGCCTGTCAAAGCAAGAACAAAGACATGTGGAAATCAGCCATGGCAGAAGAGTTGAACTCTCTTAAGCTGAATCACACCTGGACAGTTGTGAACAAACCAGCAGGAAAGAAGATCATTGGATCCAAGTGGATCTTCAAAGTCAAAGAAGGGATACCTGGAGTTTAGAAGCCAAGGTTCAAAGCCAGATTAGTGGCTAAGGGCTACTCACATCAAGAAGGCATTGACTACAATGAGATTTATTCTCCAGTAGTCAAGCACAGATCCATAAGAACTATCCTAGCCCTTGTAGCTCATTTCAACTAGGAGTTAGAGCAAATGGATGTCACTACTGCTTTCCTGTATGGCGACCTAGAGGAAGACATCTATATGCAACAACCAGAGGGTCATGAAGTTGGAGATGCCAAGTCAAAAGTCTGTCTACTACACAAATCACTCTATGGTTTGAAACAGTCTCCAAGGCAATGATACCTAAAATTTGATGACTTCATGATTCAGCACCAATACATGAGGAGTGAATATGATTGGTGTGTCTACTACAAGAAAGTATACAACAACGTCATGATTTATCTGTTATTATATGTAGATGATATGTTACTTGTATGTCCAGATAAATCAGAAATATGCAGGTTGAAATCTCAGCTCAAAGAGAGATTCAAAATGAAGGATTTAGGTCCTGCAACTAGGATACTGGGAATGGAGATAAAAAAAGGGACAGGAAAGCTCAAAAGCTTTGGCTTTACCAAAAGAATTATCTGTCAAAGGTTCTGAACAGATTTGAAGCAGGGTCATCAAAGCCAGTAACAACACCTATGGCAAATCATTACAAACTCACTGCTGACCAGAGTCCGGTTACTGATGAAGACAAGAGATTCATGGCAAAAATACCTTATGCAAGTGCAGTTGGAAGTTTGATGTTCTCCATGATTTGCTCAAGACCTGACCTAGCTTATGCCATAAGCTTGGTCAGCAGATTCATGTCCGATCCAGGAAGAGAACATTGGAGTGCAGTCAAATGGGTTCTGAGATACTTGAAAGGTACAATGGATTATGGTCTTGTTTATGGTAACTGTGTGTCTGAAAATGTGCATGTACAAGGCTATGTAGACTCGGACTATGCTGGGAGTATAGACACCAGAAAGTCTCTTACTGGTTATATATTCACAGTTTGTGGAGGAGTTGTGAGCTGGAAGTCTACACTTCAATCTGTGGTTGCCTTGTCTACCACGGAAGCTGAATACATGGCTATCACAGAGGCTGTTAAGGAAGCACTCTGGATGAAGGGCTTGCTGACAGAGCTAGGCTACAATCAAAAGCAAGTGACTGTTTTCAGTGACAGTCAAAGTGCCCTACATTTAGCCAAGCACCAGGTTTTTCATGAGAGATCAAAGCACATTGACGTGAAGCTTCATTTTGTCAAAGACGTGATTAACTCAGGTGGAGTTAATGTGATGAAGATTGCTACTGAAAACAACCCGGCTGATATGATGACAAAGTCTCTACCAGCAACAAAGTTTCAACATTGTCTGAAGATAGTCAATGTTGGAAGCTGTGAAAAAGAAGAGTAAATGGACAAGGGGTTTCTGATCTAGATGATTTGAGAAGTCTTAGATCAAGGTGGAGAATTGTTATGAAGTGATCTAATCCTAGCTGCGAGCTAAGCGATCTGCGAGCTGGCGAGCTGAGCGAGCTGCGGAGTTGAGCGAGTGGCGAGCTGAGCGAGCTGCGGAGTTGAGCGAGTGAAGAGCTGGACGAGCTGCGGAGCTGAGCGAGCTGCGAGCAGAGAAGTTGAGCGAGCTGCGAAGAGCGAGCTGCGAGCTATGTTGAGCGAGATGCGAACTAAAGATTTGTGCGAACTGCGAGCTGATGACAGCAGTTCGTCCGGCAGTTGGATCTTCATGACGTGGCGTGCAAGCTTTCTTCTTCCGGGTCTTTAAATAGAGATAGGCTTGGCCTCTTCGATGTAACTTTTCATTCTATATTCTTAGAGACACTTTTGTAGAGAGAAAAAGTATTGAGAGAGAGAGAGAAAGGCTGTGAGATCAAAGAACAGTTGAGAGATTTTTCGAAGTACTTGTAATCTGTAACATCTCCAAGAGACGATTGATCTCATTGATAGTGAAGAAACCCCAAGGCTGGACGTAGGTCAATTCAAGACCGAACCAGGATAAAATCGCTGAGTCCTTATCTTTTCCGCTTTGTTTTTCTGTTATTGTTAGTGTTTGCGTGTGTTGCTTGCGATTCAAGTTACGTCTGTGTTCTTCAATCTTGTGCGCAGTTTGGATTGGTTTGAATCGAAGACTCAACATAACCGAAGCTAGGAAACTTGATACGTATCTAGTATCTAGGGTTATTGATTAAGGAAATTAGGGTTTTTAGTTACGAAAGTTTTAAGCTGTGCAATTAGGTTTTTAAATTCTGCCTTTTTATTATTCCAAATTTTGATAATTAATTAAAATTTTATTTGTGTAACTAGGTTAATGGTTTTGGGCCCGGTCCATTAAGTTGTAAATCTAATTCTATTCAAGAGACACTAAGTTAATGAAAAACGGAGCCAATAATCAATCACTAAAAGTTTAGTCTCTTTCAAAGGAGGGGAGACTAAGCTCAGTGAAAGATGGGCAAAGCTCTCATTTTGAGATCAAATTCCAGGCTATAACAAAACTAGATTTTGAGTATCAATTGCAACCTTGACTTCTAGTTCATCATAATAATAGTCACATTTGCCCAAAGAAAGATATTTCAGACTATGATTTAATATATATATATATATATATATATATATATATATATATATGCATATATATACACACTTAACATGATGTATGGAGTACAATGTGAGATTCTAAAGGAGGAGGAGTTTCGAAACATGATCCTCAATCACGTCGATTTTAGAACCGAGAGCATGTCGTATTGTAAGATCTCTAATTGCATGCGGAGAAATCAAATTCGCTAGTATCGATCAATCTTAAAATAGTTGAGGCTAGCTTCAATTTTCATTGCCGATTCACATTGAGCTATATTCTCCAATAACCTGAGGCTTAGACTTGAAATTCGAAAAGCGAGACACGGGAAAAATATAACTCCAGACACATTTCTCAAGGGAAAGGCATCCGATAAGCAGATTATATAGTACGTCACTATCAAGATTGATATTGATCAAGAACAATGATTTCAAATATTAGAAGATTCAACGAACAAGAAGCGCTTATCTTTAGCCAACCTTTTGACTTAGAACGAATTAAGGATCGCCCATTCATCAGCACAGAAGGCAAGCTGTAGTGTTTTTGGCTCTTTTTCATGATACAAACGAAGAGCCAAATCCTTAACATTGTTCATTATCACGTTTGAACCAGACCACTTGCTTAGACTGGCAAACCATTCTCCGGAACACAGAGCTTTGAGCTTAAAAGTAGTCATAGCCGAACCATCAAGGAAGGGCAAAGCTCGCCGGCGGTGCATCAAACACATTTTCACATACACATGGAGGACAACACGGTGCTCAAACCTATGAACATCTTCGTATGAGAATCGCAGAGCGGGAATGGAAACACATCCATCTCCAACGCTTGGAAAGGATACTCATACGAACGATACCGACTGTCGGAACGAAGGAGAAGATGTTATGTATCACACAATCCGGGAGCTTTGAGATTCTGTCCATCGCCAAAATAATAAAATACAATAATCTCAGACTATATACCTTCCAGCTCAGCTACACATCTGTGGGGGTCAAAAATAAATTATTAAAAATATTTATCTCTATTGGGCTTTAGTCCGACCAAAGCCCAATATCACCTTTTGCAGATCGATTTACGGAATCAATTCTGGGCCTAGTTCGATCTCGACAAGTCGGCCTAAGCCCAACTACACTTTCCAACTCTTTTGAGGATTCCAGCTCGACTACGTCCACCTGGCCATAAGGGTCGGTCATAGTCAAAGAGACAACCTCACCGTGAAGACCGGATCTAAGACGACTTCAACCCCGACAATGTGGAACGGATCAATCAACACATGTCTTCGACAAAGGATTCTCGCCTCGTCTATTAGCATATTATTATTTGTGATTGTTGATAGATCCAAAAATCGACATCAACAATATCCTACACACTCCTAACTTTCTTGATCTCCTTGCTTCTTGAGTCGAGCTTCCAGTGATCTTCTGATCTCTCAGCTGCTCCTTGCTCCTTGGATTTTCAGATCATCACGCTCTCGGATTCCTCAGCTACTCTTTGCTCTCGGATCATCGATTACTCGGCTGTTCGGGCTTATCGATACCGTAGTCTTCGAAGATGTAATATTCTGAATGATAGAGATCAAGGAGTGAGCAAACTCTTTACTCTAATGAATGAAGTGTTCGAAATATTCTCTCGTTTCTAGGATTGGAACTTGAGAAATTATGGGGAGAGGGAAAAAAGGATAATTCGACCACAACCCGAGGGGGATATGCCCATTTTTTCTAGTCTTTTAAGAGTTGGATTTGTTTATTTTCCTTCAACATCTCCCTCCTATTTATAGTGTTTCCACATAATCAAATCTCTAACTGAATCCCTTATTTTAGGTAAGCATTTATTTAGGAATAAAATATTTATGGTTGAGATCTTACCTATAAGCCAAAAGATCAAGATCTCAATCCCTTAAATCACTCCTAGCCTTCATATCAAAATATAAATTTGGTAGTTACCTTATTTTTCTCCATGAAAATAGGAAACAAATATTTAAGATATTATTCTAGAAGATTTTCATTAAATCTATGTCATTAGATTAATCTTTCTTTCTCTTTCATTCACCAGATCAATATATTTGGATTCAGTTAGTTACTTTATTTTCTCCACGAGAATACGAGATAAATTAAGAGATAATCCAAGGACAAAAGTGCCCTTACTTGGCCGCATACCTCATATGTCCAATGGCCTTTGGATTTTTTATTTTCAGCTTGCTTAAAGCCCAATAAGAAAATCAATTAAATAATTACTTCAACCATGAGTAATTATTTACACAATAATTAATTTTCCAACAAATATTTTACAAATTAAAAATACTAGTACGATTAAAACGTAATTATGAGTATGTAATCATTTATCTAATTATTACGAGTATGTTCATCCATCTTATCAGATTCACCTAGAGGGCGATGGACTTAGTAAATGAAGGTCCTACGAATCCGAATAAACAGACAACATCTCTATTTTCTCTTATTCATTTGATTCGTCAATCCCGGCATCACACCACAAGATGGGCCGAGACTGCACTATTCATGTTACTATAATTATATTCTACTCGTTGTTTATGAGCGTCCATTGATATAGTCACTACATGATATCAATCCTCCTCGCTACATATGATCCCTAAGGACCGTTGTTTCCTCAATGAAAGATTCTTTCGTACGTACTACTACAAAAGTGTCGATAATCTATCGGTTCTTGAATCAACACTTAGGTGAATGAGCATTGGCCCTCTTTCTTGAAAGCTGGACTCTGTATCTGCGAACCACATTCCACTCAGATCATATCTCGAATTTTCAAGACATAGGTGTTTAGGCGTCTTTGTATCCATGAATAAATGAGTCAAAGAACTCGATAATACAACCTAGAAGTCTGTGACTACTTCATGATTTAGATTAATTATCGACCATCATTCGACCTAGATTTATGCGTCGTAACAGTTGCTTGAACGAGCATCTAATTTAGATATGTCTCGGTCGTATACAGACTAACTCTATAGAATGCTCCCACTAAGTGATCAGCTTTTCACCACTATTGAACATATGTGATTTTCAATCCAGATATTCACGTTTAGATTAATCACCGACCATGTTTTAGCTCACTGCTCGAACTTAGATGCACAACATGTAATTCCGTTTAATACGGAAATTATGGATAATAGTTATTATTGATTCTAACTAGAAAATAAACCACAAATTAATAATGCTAATAAAGTAAATATTTTTATTATATTCATTTCTCATTTCTCTTTATTTTATTATCTTCAGTATGCAATATACTTAATTATCACTTTCACCAACCGCGAGTCCTTGATTTCGGATTCACTTGCTTTGGATTTTAGTGGACGTAATGTCTTGATTATGACTCTGAACTTGATGGTGTGATTCTAATGTTTTATTAATCATTATTTATGCATTTCCCTTTTGGTTTATTTGTGATTAGGACCAAGGATTGAAATATCGATATCGGTATCGATACCAAGGTTTTGATTTTTTTTATATATCGACTACCGACGGATATATCGATAGTTATCCTATAATAATTTCAATACCAACTACCGATGATACCGATGATATATCGATCATATATCGACTTCCAATTGATATATCAACAAAAATCTTATAACAAAATATAATTGAAAAAACTCAAAATATATGTCTTCAAATCCTAGTATATTTTAAAAACAAAAAATTATGATAAGTTATATGCATATATATATATATATATATATATATATATATATATATATATATATATGTCTTCAAATCCTAGTATATTTTAAAAACAAAAAATTATGATAAGTTATATGCATATATATATATATATATATATATATATATATATATATATATGTCTTCAAATCCTAGTATATTTTAAAAACAAAAAATTATGATAAGTTATATGCATATATATATATATATATATATATATATATATATATATATATATATATTCAAAGCTTGATATATATATATATATATATATATATATTTGTATTATATAAAATATACATAAAGAAATATTGATAATAAATAAGTAAAAGAAAGAAATAAAAAAATATATTTATATATATATATATAAGAGAAACATACAAGTACAACTACAACCGTGTGGAATTTTTGGATGGCAAAAGAATAGGGAAAAAAGAGTACTCTTTGTTTTAAGTTTTAACATATTTTGCAAAAGTCCCACATTGTTTAAGCATGAGAAAATATAGATATTGAGCACCTATAAAATTAGAAGAATTATGTATGGATTATTAAAGGCATAGCGGCTCATAAATGGGCTCCATTACGTATTGCGCCGGCTTCAAAGTTTGGCCCATTAAAAGTTAAAATTTTATTTTTATTAATTTTAATCTAATTTTGGACGATATTTTTCAATATCGGACGATATTTTGGCTGTTATATTAGAAATTTTACCGAGACTTCACCGTTTTGTCGCAGTATTATTTGAATTCTAGTCTATGAATAGTTGGTTTCGAATCTGAATATGAGGTAGGAGCCATTGAAGGTTGATGATATTTTTTCCTAAATTTATTGTGTGATTGCTCAAATATATACTCACTGTTCAAATTGGGGGGTTGATCATGAGATCTAAAATTGTGTGCTTTGTACTTGTTTTCAAGATGGCCGAAGTACAACTCTTGTTTTGAGGAATTAGCTGCGATTGAGACAATTATTTTTCTTTGGTAGATGTGTGGTTCTCATTGTAAAACTTCAACAAGTCTTGCAACTTCTCTTTAATTCAAAAGCACACCATATCAGCCTCCATCGTTTCACCGGTTGCTATTTCGATACAAACCTTCACAAGTTTCATCTTGTATCGAGGGTCAAGAACAGCGGCAATAATCAGCATGTCATTGATTTTTTCCGCATCACCCCAATACTTATCAAACTTAGCCTTCATGTTGAAAGCCATGTTTCTTAAAATACTTGTTTGTGCTTACTTTAGTGTTGTTAACAACTGTCAAACTTCATAGATTTCACGGAAGAACAAATTCGCCGTCGTGTAGTGTGTCCCGCTGAACTTCAATGTTACCTCGTAGAATGTCTTCAGGAAAGTAACATACTCTTTTGCTTTCTCCCAATCAATATCAGTTGGAGGCCCTTTCCGTTGTTTCCCATCTTCATTCTCTCTAAAATAGTTCTCGTAATTTCCATCAACCACCATCATATCAAATGTCTTTTGGTATTTTATTGCTGTCTCTAGCATAAGATATGTCGAGTTCCATCGGGTGGGAACATTTAAGCACAAACCAGCCTTAGAGTCGATTTTTTCTTCAACGACGCATTCATCAAACTTCTTTGCTCTAGTTGTAGAAGACCGAACAAACTTCACTACATTTCTGATCATCTCAACAGAATAATCGATTTCCTTCAAACCTTCAGTTACAATCAAATTCACTATATGAGCGCAACTACGAATACGCAAAGACTTACCATCCAGAAGAACACAACCGGGGATGTTTTGTAGTCTTCTTTGCAGGTAAGTCAACGCTGTATCATTTGAGGAAGCATTATCGACTGTGACTGAAACTAATTTTGTAGTTCCCCATTCGCTGATACATGTCTCGAGCTCTCTTCCAGTAGTATCTCCTTTGTGATTCGGAACAAGGAAAAAATTGATGATCATCTTATGCAACTTCCAGTTGTCATCTATAAAGTGAGCGGTGACACACATATAGTTTAGATTCTGAATAGACCTCCATGTATCTGTAGTTAGAGACACTCTATACTTTTGCAAGATTGTCTTCATATTTTTTTTTCTTCCCAATATGTTTGATACACATCTCTAGCCACTGTAACTCGAGAAACAAGAGCAAGTCTAGGCTGAATGGTGGAGCAAAATTGTTTGAAAAAACAATTCTCAATGTGCTTGAAAGGTAACTCGGCACCAACTATGTACTCAACGCAAGCCCTCCTACTTTTTTCCTTAGTGAAGTTAGCGATCGTCAAATTACTAACCATGTCACCACTCTCGTTTTTGTGTATCAAAACTGTTTGCTTTGGATCATCTTTCTCTTGCCTTCCCGTGAATTTTTTGCACCTTCCCATATGAGAATTCAAAGTGCTCGTACCATGCTTCTTTTCATGACATGCAAAGTTTTTTTGACAATAATTACAAATAGCCCTCAAACCATTTGGAGTTTTGACAAAATGTTTCCATACCTCAGATCTTCTTTTAGGCTTTCTCTTCCCAAAGTTGTTTGACTACTTTGAGTGTTGTTTGTAGTTTCATCATCTTCCTCGTGATCGCTTATTGGAATTGGCTCAAAAAAAGTATCCATTGTAGTCAAAGGTCTGTATTAAGAAATTAAAAATAACAAAAAGCAATGATTACTCGGTTCATCGATTTCGGGTCACAACCCTAGTAATATATGTTTACAATTAGTAATTGATTTATTAGAAAAATAAAATATCAAGTTGTTATAAGAAAAATAAAATATCAAAGATTGTTTATACCGAGCAACGACATCATATTATTAAATGGTATAGCACGTCATATATAAGAATGTGTACTTTTATCCCAGTCTATATTTAAAACATATGGGCCTATGTCAAGTCTTGTACTGTATAAATTGCTTTTTTTTTCTTCCATTTAACTTCTATGAGCTTATTTGCTTAAACACCAAACAGAACGGTTCTTTTAAAATTGATGTGTCCAAATAAACCTTCCCAACAAGGTAATTAATTAGGACACTCTATTTAAACTACCCTCCAAACAGAATTAATACCAGGCTTTTTCAGGAATCCCATATGGGTCGGTTAGCCTAGTTTCAAGCTCACTAGTATCACTACAATGTAAAACAGATGGTGCACACAGTTACACACATAATCATGTCAGTCCTTAATTAGTTTTCAAATTTCAAACAAATTGTTTTTTTCCACTCTTTATTCGTTATTATTGTTGTCATTATGGCAGTGCCAATTGCCAAATCACAACTGATCTATCTGCCATTAATAAATAATAACATAACATATTTTTTCACGGAAAAATCTATGCTTTTTAAATTCTGGATTCAGAAACATGTCGGGGGTAAAAAAGAAACAAAGTACAAGGAGAAGCATCATTTAATGCCAAGTAATTTTTTC
Organism: Urtica dioica subsp. dioica; assembly: GCF_054948205.1. NCBI lineage: Eukaryota > Viridiplantae > Streptophyta > Magnoliopsida > Rosales > Urticaceae > Urtica > Urtica dioica. The sequence goes on along the minus strand of NC_142767.1, from coordinate 7,518,884 downwards.
CTATTACAAGTAGCGGACGGCTAAGAATAAACCAAATGGCTCGTCCAATCATTTTTCTCGTTGTAAGTAGAGAAAGTAAACTGTTGTAGAAGCACAAGACTGCTTTCGTCCTTGTAGTAACACGAGTTATCGCTATCTAGCTCCTCCAAATCACTGTAAAGTTTTAGAACTTCTTCGGAGTGAGCTGTTCTGCAGGGTGATTGGGATAAAATAGAATCACGGGCACTCAACAGCCTTGTAAGTCTAAGCTTCCCAATCTTACTGCAAAAAATAAAAGGAGACTTTTGAATCATAAACCAAAGAATTAGCTAAGAATGTGTATTTTTCATTATCTTGAATAATAAAAATGATAGCCAAAAATGATAAATAAGCTGCTGTGAGAAGGTATTTGAGTTCACTAAACAATTTCTTGAAATAATATCACCTCAAATTTTACTGCCATGTGTTATAGCTAAGAACGTGTAAACAGCCCTCAAAAGATAATTCATATCTTACTTGGTAACGTGAAGGTCCCAGATATTCAATAGGGAGACATCCTTACAAACACCTTCTACCAAATCAATTCCAACTTTAGCGTTTCCAGAGGCATGTTCAGCAAAAAACAATATCTTCACAAAACAAAACATGCATAAGATTTATACTGATCAATACATCGAACACATAGAGGTCAATTTTTTTTACTTACAGAGAGAGAGATATGCAAAGTTTCAAACTTCCAAACTAATAAAAAAAAATCATACTATTGAACCTGATTTGATTTCACGATGTTCAACTGACAAGAGAAAATCGAGCAGAGTTTGTGTGCTAGCCAATATGTAACTCCCTTCTCATCTCCTGCTTTTGGTGTTTGAAAAATAAACTGTTTGAAAAGATCAACTAAAGGAACATGTCACATTTCAATATGAAAATGAAACCAAGCAGTTCTGTTTCATTATCTATACAATCATACAAAAGAAAAATCTCACAAAAGCGAAAGTACTTTATATTACCAAGAGAGAAACATAAAAAAGACATAAAATTTCACTACCACGGAAGAAGAGATATTTAATGCCATTTTAGCTTAGAAACTAGTATCTATATGCTAATATGCTCCAATAACTATTTAATATGTTTTTTTTTTTACAATGGAACGACAAGCATCAAACAATTGGAGGAAGGAAAAGAAAAAAGTCCATGACTAAGAATTTTCGACATCTCTTTCTCTACACCAGTTTTGGAGCCAAATCTTATACTCTTTGATAAGCTACTAGACGATTCAATTTATTGGCCGATTCTATGTCATCTCTTAGTTTCAACCCTGTTCTACAGAAACATTATATAATAATAAATAAATAAAAACCTTACCACAAAAAATTGTAGCGATTGTGAAAAAACCAATACCCCTGGTACGAACAACAGAGGTAGCGAGTGTGAATATATCGGGGGAAAAAAATCTAGGTCAGACGAGAGGGAGGGCAAAAAAATTTATATGGTATCGAACTATCGATCAAATATATAGTGAAGAGAGCTACTGAATTAGGGCTTACCTCGGGTTGGGTCGGTGTGACCCGCGATTTTGGCGACGAGAGCCGAATCCGTCCGACGAAGGCCTTCGGCTCGGTTCGGTGCAATCCGAAACTGATCGGGTCTTCGTGGGTCGACTTCGTCGGATCAGCGGAGTGGGTTGGAGGGCCGGTTTACTCGGTTCGTCGGTTTCGGATCACAGTCCTAGATTTTAGTATTGATTATTGTGTTTGTGTATGCTTAGTCCTAGGAATTGCTTAGTAAAATAATCGGGTGATTGTTGAATTGTGTACTAGTTATTCAGGAAGTTAGAGTTTCTATTTATGATTAGAGCACTAATTGGTTTGTTGGGAACTACAGTGCTGCTATGTAAATATGATTGGGGCATTTTGTGCTTCTCAATGTTAATTGGTTATACCATATGTAATTCCTAGGGTTGGGAAACTACAATGTTGTCATGTAAATATGATTGGGGCCTTCGATTCTCAATATTAATTGATTATACTTTTTGTAGTTCTTAGGATTGGGGAACTATAGTGCTGTCATGTGAATATGATTGGAGGACTATATGGTTTGATTAGAGAATCGTAGTTCTGTCATGTGAATATGATTGGGGCACTCGGTTCTCAATGTTAATTGAACATACCATTTGTAGTTCCTAGGATCGGCGAACTACAATGCTTTCATGTGAATATGATTGGGGCACTATATGGTTTGGTTAAAGAATTATAGTGTTGTCATGTGCATATGATTGAGGCACTCGTTTCTCAATGTTAATTAGCCGTACCATTTGTAGTTCCTACGTTCGGAAAACTAAAGTGCTTCCATGTGAATATGATTGGGGCACTATATGATTTGATTAAAGAATTACAGTGTTGTCATGTGAATATGATTGAGGCACTCATTTCTCAATGTTAATTAGCCAGTTGTAGGTTCTATAATCAGAGAATTATAGTGCTTCCATCTGAATATGATTGGGGCACTTTATGGTCTGGTGTGGTGTCTATTGATTGTGCATGTATGCGTGACGGGTGAGAATGAGCCACTTACACCGTATAACATACGTTCAAAATGGAAGAACAGAATAAGTACTCAGGCGGGAATGGAAGCCCACTACACACGAGCGCGGGAAGGGGAGTGCGCACGTGGGAAAGCTGAAGGGAGAGAGGAGTTGGGCCAGACTTTTGGATAGGCCCATTTTTGTTGGGTCTGAGAAATTGAGCCCAACACATTTTCACTAATACAATACACAAGTTAAACCAGACTAAACAACAGTTTACGATTCACTGGGGAGATCAAGATCTAGTCCTGACGAGGTGCATTGGCCCTGCATTTTTTAAATTTCCAATATCGGTTTTTATTGGACCGTGTCTTTTATTTATTTATTTATTTATTTTTACCAAAAACAACGATATTAAGTCTTGGACTAAACTTTTTTGTTCGCAATACTTTATTCTAATTATTAAGTATCCCCAAATTTATAACTTATTTGCCCATGAGTTGTATGATTTGGTAGAAAAAGATACCTCATCACAATACTTAATCATTGCGTCCCATATTCTTTGCGTGGCCTGAACAGGCCATTGATGTATATATAGTAGCCGATAGAACAAGGTTTCGAGAGACATGCTATACTGAGACATGCATCATGACGTTGATATTCGTTACTATAATTCCTCACGAGCCAAATCGGCGGCTCTCATACGGAAAGTAAATTCTAAAGCCTAAAGAGTGGAAGTAGTGATATCCTGAACTGGTTGGTTTAGTACAAGACATTGGGTAGTAATCCTTCATAAATGGACTTGTAATTAAGCAGTTGGTTTCAGAGCCAGAACTTTACCGTCACTCAATTGTCACACGGAGAATAGACATGCCCTTTTAGCTGCGACAAAAAAAGCTCTTAACCACTTTGCACATTGATATAGCAAAAATACAAGAAGTTTATCAAACCATTCCATTCATACATCTGTAAACAAAGAAAATATGATTACAGGGACAACTTGCCACAATCAAACCAAGGTAAGGAAGACAGAAAAACTTACAAAACATAATTGAGATGAAACACCATCAAGCGTTTCGTTTTGTCTCTTCTTCTTATCGGATGCCCGCAAAGGATTACAGAAACGCAAAGTTGGTGGCGGTATCCTCGCCAGAAGGCTGTCCATGAGTTGTCCCTCTGTGAAGCGTCAACGCGTAGTTCAGATCATACACCACGTCTTTCATCGAAGGCCTATCGACTCCTCTCTCTCTCAAACACTTCTCGGCTAAGCCCACAAACACCCTCAACGAACTCTCCACGATTTCCCCGACCAGAGACCGATCCACGATCTCCTCGATCGTCCCGTTCCTCTTCCGATCCATCGCCCACTTAGCCAAGTTCACGTTGTCCTCCGAGATCGCCGGCCTCGCACAGAGGACCTCGAGAAGCACAACCCCGAAAGAGTACACGTCGGACTGTTCCGTGTATATCGACGACGTAGTGTATTCCGGATCGAAATACCCGAAGCTTCCTTTCACGTATTCCAATTGCTCGTCGTCGGGGTTGAAAGTGCCGAGCACGGAGAGACCGAAATCAGCGACTTTGGCGGCAAAGCTTTCGTCGAGCAAGATATTCGTAGACTTCACGTCATGGTGCAGAACCACGTCGGGGAGACCCGTGTGCAAGTACTCGAGCCCCTGGGCCGCGCCGATGCAGATCTCGAGCCTCTTCTCCCACGAAAGCCCGCCTGAAGAAGAAGACCCGTAGAGGTGTTCTCTTAGCGTTCCCTTTTCCATGAATTCGTAGACAAGAATCATCTCCGACATCTCGTTGCAGTAGCCAATCAGGGACAAGAGGCATCGGTGCTTGATCCGAGACAGAACCATGATCTCGGTTTGGAATTCCTCTATGCCTTGTCCGCTTCTCGGCTTGCCTCGCTTCACCGCGACTTTGACGCCTTTGAGAAGGCCTCGGTAAACTTTTCCAAAGCCACCTTCTCCGAGGAGCAAGTCCTCGTCGAAATTTTGAGTGGCTTTCTCGATATCGGAGAACGATATCTTGAGGCTAAGGTTCAAGCTCGAGGGAAAGCCGGACATTCTTTCGGATGATTTTGCGTTCGAACTCGTTCCTCCAGAGACAAAAACATCGAAACTGAACCGACTTGTTCGACTCTTTGGGCTCCATTTCTTGTATAAAAGGAAAGTTGCGATCAATAAACCTAAAACGATCACACACGCGACAACTGAACCGACTACTAAACCGATCAATATCGCCTGCTGATGCTTCTTCTTCTTCTTAGGCCTTAGCGGAGGAACCAAACCAGAAATATTCCATATCTCAAAAATTTCGAGACCGTTCAGGAACGCGATCGGATTTTGCGCATTCTGAGGCTCCAGACCGATGCTCACGTTTATGGACCGAGAACCCCCTGAATCAACGACAAAATCAAAGTAAAACGGAGACGCGATGTTCCTAATTTCCATGTACGGATTGATGCTCTTTCTAAAACCGCCGTAGATCGAGAGAGTGAAATTAAATCTAACAACCGCTTTACTCATGATGTCGCAGAAGTGGAGACGAACGAGGTGACGCGAAACCTCCTCGCTCACTCGAAAATCCCAGCCCATTTTCGAAGACGCAGAACCCAAGATTCTCGCACTCTTGTACACGTAATCCGGGGCAATGTACTCCGTCGCACGTTCGGGATTGTAAACGAGATCGCCACCATCTATTATTTCTTCGCCGATAGACATAGTTTTGGAACCCAATAGAAAAGCATCGTCTTCTATCCATGTCCTCCACAGCGTGTCGTTCTCCGGTGTGACCTTTTTACCCCCGACATTGATCCGATGCACCGTCCGTAGAACCAATGCCGACAATCCGGTGAACGTGCCGTTCCTTCCGGAAGAAGCAACACGAGAAGCAGAGCTCGGAATGAACTTTTCTGGGGAAGGAAAGACTTCAATCGCGTTCACGAAAGCGAAAGACGAGTCTTGGCTCGGCACGAAGTACAAACTGAACGTCCCTTTCGATACCGAGAGAAGAAATTCCTCAACATGCGAAGACCCGTTTTTGAAACCGAAATTGGATAGCAGGGAAAACCCGGAAGCAGAGACGTTGAAAACTGCATCGGAGAGATTGATCGATGGCGACGAGAAGGGGAAGAAGTGAAGGCGTACTATGTACGTGCCCGTTTTTTCGACTTCTAGCTCGTAGGAATCTCGGCGCTTGTAAACTCTTGCCGTGTTGTATAAAGGCGGTGTGTTGGGTGAAGGGTTTTTGTCTTCGACAGCTTCGCTATTTCCGGCCGAAAAAGATAGGCTTGGATTCAAGTCGCCTATAAAGGTTCTTCCATTGCTGGAGTTGGTGTTCGATTTCGATCCACAGTTTATGAAGTACTTGTTAGGCCGGGTATACTCTGATGAGAAGATCAGTTCAAGTGAAGAAAGTTGGATGAGAATAATGAGAACTGGGAAGTTGTAAAACATTTTTTCCTTCTTCCAGGGTTTGGTGAGGCTTGGAATTTTCTTGGTTATCACTAGAAAGGAAAATTGTGCGCACATGGATGAAAAGAATGAGTCTTAGCGGAGGGAAAAAGGTGATGGCGATCAATCAAGCATTGAGACAACTTTTTTTTTGTTTATGTTTTTTCAATGTCCCACGAGTAGCACTATGTTTATGTTCACATCCATACTTCATTAATTTTCCACAAATAAATCAATCAAATATTTCCGATTTATTTAAAAAAAATAAAATTACAAACAAATAAATCATACTTTTTGCCGATTCTGCTGTAATTTACTGGTTATCTAACAAACATTTTGTATCTGAACCTTAAAGACACTATTAAGTTGTAGAAAAATATGCTTACTTTAGCTGGTTGGCCTCAGAATAACATCAATAAAGCAGAAAAGAGAATCACTTTTCCTTTTTTATTTTATCCTGCTTTTGACTCGTCTATTTTTTGTCCACAAAAATTGATCATTGTGGAAGTGCTCGACTGTCTCTTTCATTTCTGTAGCAACAGTGAACCCTATATTATGTTAATCTGAAATGAAAGAAATACAATGATAGATTTCAGACTTCAAAGATAATCTGTTTCACCACCCAGAAAAGTTTCTTCAAATCTCATAAAATTTCCAAGCGAAAAAATAAATTACATATACGGCAAGAATGAATTAAAATAATTGGTGTTTACATATAAATATTATAGTCAACATAAATTAAAAGTCAATAAAAAAGAATTTTGTGGCAGTGTTATTTATTTCATGATATAATTTCGTCATTTTAGTTAAACAGAGGATAAGAACTCGACAATTTTAAAAATCGAAAATTAAACTAGACATTTCACTAAAACACAAACTATATATACGTGTCATCTCTCTTTCTCCCAAAATCCCACTTATTATCCACTGATTATTATAAGTCCCCAAAGGTTCTAACATATTTATTATTTTGTGTTACTATTTCCCATTTTTGGAATTTGGACCGATCTCTTGGTCTCTTGTGGGAGAAACTCTTTCGGTCTGTTTGTGCTTCACTTTCTGTAAGTTCGGCCATTACTAATAAAAAGGATTTTTGTTTCAAAAAAAAAAATTAAAAAAAAATTGCTTAAGCTAATATTAAACAAATTACACTTACTGACGGAACAAGGCATAAGAATAAAAAAAATTAGAGCACTTAGAGCATCTCCAACCAAGGCACTTTATCCTCATATCCTCAAATTTGAGGTGTCCTCATACCATTCCAACCCTACCCTCAAACCTCAAATCCCGGTGCACTATTTGAATCCTCAAAAATTTATGATAAATTATATATTAGACCCATTACTTATAAAACTTGTTAAAAACTATCCCATTTCACAAAAAAAATAGCAAAATATTTACATTTTGACACATAAAAATATAAAATATTTTAATTAGATCCCGTATAATATTTTAATTGATATTAGTGCTAGTGTATGAATAAAAAAAAGCACACAAACACTAGGACAAAAAACGTCATCCAGTGCGACGATTGTCGCACCAAATACCTCATATGTCGCACCTAATAGTTTATTAGGTGCGACATTAGGTGCGACAAAGTTGCACCTAAAAGTCCGTCGCTAAAAAAATTAGGTGCGACATGTCGCACCTAATAATAATACCTTTAGGTGCGACACTTTCAGGTGCGACAATGTCACACCTAATACACAAACTATTTTCCTGCCAAATTTATAAAAATTGGCGAGTTATTCATATCGGGTGCGACATTGTCGCACCTAATAACATTCCCGCCATAATATTCGGTGCGACAATGTCGCACCGAATATGTTTTTTTAATTAAAAAAAATTACAAAACTAGAAAATTAAATCAAAATTCATTTAGAATTAAATAAAAATTAATTAACAAAATTCTAAATTAATTAGAAATAATATTCTGAAAATAGAATTCTTAATTAAAAATACAAATTCATTCTAAAAAAGCGAAAAAATGAATTCCTAATTTTTTTTTCCTAAAAAACTTATCGATAGTAGAATTCCCTCTACCGAATAAGTTGCCAGAACTTCTGGAACCGCTTCCGCGTCCTCGTCCACCGCTGCCTGACGCGCTGCCGCTCGCTCCGCCGCTTCCGTAAGGACGGTCTCGCAAGAAATCCATAGAACCAGGCATAGAATACGGCGTGGAACCTGGCGTCTGCTGATCAGTCCCACCTGGTTGCGGTGCAGGCGGAGGTTGGGGAGTCGTGGGAGGCTGGTTGTGCATCTGGTTGAGGAAGGCGATCTGTTGCCGCATCTCCTGCAGCTCGGCTTGTTGGGCATCCATCTGAGCTCGCATCTCGGTAACCAATGGATCGGTCTGAGATGACGAACTTGACGAGCCTCTATCTAGCGTTTGGGCAACACCCAGCGATGAGCTTGAGATCGAAGGCCCTAAACTGACTTCCCAGTCTCTGCGTACTCCCAAAACTTCGCGCATCGCGTACATCTCTGCATCTTCTTGGGAGATCACGGTGTTTTGCTCCGCCGCTTGCCGCAAAATATCTATCGTTTGGGCGGTGATTTGATCCTTAAAAAAAACACAAAAAACTTATCAGATAAGAATAATTTAAGTAATTACATATAGTAAATAAAACAAATAACTTACGAATTGCGACTTCGCGAAGTCCGTCGTCCACGATCCCTTAAAACCCCTAGGACTATCGGATTGAGAGAGGAATGAATGAGTGAAAGAGAAGAAGAGGCTCGGGCTTAAAACCCCTAGGAATATTGGGTGCGACATTGTCGCACCTAATAACCATATTGGGTGCGACAATGTCGCACCCAATATGAAATCAAAATTTCGGAGGGATTCGGCGAAAACTTTAAATTTAAAAACCATTGGGTGCGAGAGTTGTCGCACCTAAAGATATTAGGTACGACAGTTTCATATTCGATGTGACAGTGTCGCACCGAATAACACTAAACATTAGCGAAATTTTTAGTCATCCGGATGTGTATCCGGTGCGACATGTCGCACCTAATATGGGCTTAGGTGCAACTATTAGGTGCGACATGTCGCACCTAATACCCTTCCGCACCAAATATGTTAATTTGTAGTAGTGAAATTATCTTGAAGAGTACAAATAAATTAGACTACACTCAAATTAAAAAAAAAAATTACATCACATTGATATTTAAATTAAATACAAGATACAACTATACTAAATGAAAATAAAAATTGACTAATAATCTGGCAAATCGGACCCCGAACTTCCAAAATTACCAAAAAAATTGATCATGGATAAAAATATTCGATTTCAACAATTTATCGCTCGAAATCGGCAAATCAAAAATAGAGAAGCTCATTTATCACTTCGAAATGCATTAATTGATATATATGGGAGAATTACGGATATAGGTCGACCGAGTAGTAGTGTATGCCTTATTAATATTTGTGTAATTATTTTTTTTATTAAATTGTAACTTTTATTTAATTATTATTATGTGTGTTTACTTATTTTTAATTACATAATGATTCTATGTAGTGTATGTTTTAATATTATATATGAAAATACAATAATAATAAATATTAAGGATTAATATGTAATATCTAAAAAATTATAAAGATAAGGGTCTACATTGGAGAATAACACATTTATCCTCAAATTTTTTAGATTTGAGGTTTGAGGATAGTGGGTAATGGTTGGAGATGCCTTAGATCAGGACTTGTATGGGCTTTACAAGGGAAGTTCTCAAACTTATTAGAGGATACATCTGGGTTTGATCATTTTTTTATCTATTTTATGCTGTATAAAGGTTTAACTGTTTCATAGAATTCTGGACATTGCATAACAGCTTGTAAATGCTTTAGTCTAGTTCATTACAAATAAATAAAAACACATGTTTCATGTTACTCTCTTGTAATAGAGATTTGGACGTGATAGGTTCGATTATTACGGGACATACCAAAAAAAACGACAATGTATAAATATTGAACAAATTGGCTATAACCTGTAACAAGGAATGAATCCAACTCTGGTTCACTTGATGCAAAGCAATAACACAATACTGTTTGCTTACTGTAGTGTTCTAGTAATCAAAGTGTGGTAGTTTGATGAGTGGAACCGAACAAATACTCGTAAAAATGTTACCTTTTTATTTAAATGGCTGAAATGATTTTGTATATTGTTACAATATAATCTAGAATCCTATGAAATAATCTAGAATTAGAATAATCTGGAATTAGAATAATCTGGAATTAGAATAATCTAGAATAGCCTTTTATTATCAGTAGTTACTGCATTGATTACATATTTGTATATGCACAACTTTCTTCCATATTTTCTCTGATTACATGGTCAGCGCCATCATAATTCTAAAATTAACCATCCTTTTTTTTGTTCAAAATTTGCCTAATTTTCCTCCAGAAATTCGAAATCCCTATTACCCAATTATGGGTTTTGAAATCCACGTCAAAACCCCTTGCACTCAAGAGTTTCAAGTCTCACCACCCACCCAGAAACATCGAAAACGAATTTTTCGTCCAAGTTTGTGTCTGTTTCCGACCCAAAGCTCCAACCACACGCCCCCCGCGCGTTGACGTCTTCAGCCGCACTTGCAAGCCACGCGCCACCTTCCGCCGGCCATTTTCCGGTTTCTTTGCCTCCAACTTCTTCGTTCTCCTCTGCTTAGTCGTTTCAGCCCGGTCCGAGCATCGTTGGTTAGAAGTTTGGTCAGTTCCTGCGTGTTTGCCTCGTTTTCATTCTCTTCGACGACTCTTCTCCAATCTAAATGGCAGAAGAAAAAGTTGTCGCTGTATCGGACATGGTGCCGGTACTTTCGAAGATTACTGACCACAAGCAAAATTGTTCGAATTGCCTCGATTGGAGCAACACCATTCGTTTGTTTATCTGAAGCATCGACAAAGATAATCACTTGACTGACTGCTCCAAAAGACGAGTCACGAAAAACATGGCTTCGCGAGGACGCTCGTCTTTTTCTACAAATCGGAAACTCCATTGATAGTGAGGTAATTGGTATTCTCAATCACTGTGAATTCGTCAAAGAATTAATGGATAATTTGGACTTCCTTTACTTCGGAAAAGGAAATCTATCTCGCATGTTCGATGTGTGCAAAGCCTTTTATAGGGCTGAGAAGCAGGACCAACCACTAACCATTTACGTTACGGAGTTCAAGAAGACGTACGAAGAGCTCAACATGTTGCTGCCCTTCACTATCGATGTGAAAGTTCAGCAACAACAACGGGAGAAAATGGTCATTATGAGTTTTATTGCGGGACTACCTTCGACTTTGACACTGCAAGGTCTCGGATCATCTCTGGCTCCGAGATTTCCTCTCCCCGAGAGGTATTTAGCCGCGTTCTACGCACGGAGGAAACCCCGTCTAATTCAGTCAGCGGAGCTCTACTATCGTGAAACATGTATGGCTGAAGCTGCCATGTTAATTATAAACCTGGAGGCCCAAGGAATTCTGATTTTCATCCTAAAGATACTAATATAATCACTTGTAACTATTGCAAGAAACCGAGTAACACCATATGCTTCTGTACAAGAATCAAAAGAATCAGGCAGTTCATGTTGCATCCTCCTCCGATAACTTGGTTCATGTCTCTGCCAATGTGTATGCCAAATTTTCCGAGTACCAGAAATCACTAAGGACCTTAGTATGAGTGTTATGAGAATGGCACAAATCAGAGAAAGCGATATGGGAACTTAGGAAGAAGTATCCGTCGTTTTCCTAAGTTTCGAGGACGAAACTTCTCTAAGGGGTTAGGGGTTGTGAGACCCGACTTTTGTACACGTTAGCTTCTGTAAAATTTCCTCTCACTAATAAATAAATGAAATTTTCTTTTCTCTGTTGAATGAATTTTAAAAATTCACAATCTCTCTCGTTTCAGATTATCAGAGATATTCTCTCTATACTCTCTCGTTTCACGTTTTAAGTGAAATTTCGAAATTTCGGAAGAAATTCATAAGAATATTGGAAAATTAATAAAGAAATTATGAAATTCTAATCCGATTACCAGGAAAAGGATTTTTTTTAAAGCACTTGAACGCTAGAATAAATTTAAGTGCTTGAGAACGAATAAAATAATATTAAAGAATTTCTCGAAGGAACGAGAAAACAATCGAGAATGGAAAATTAAGAATATTAAGGTCGATAAAGTTTTAGAATATTTTCACGGATTTAAGAAGGATTGTGAAAGTGAAAATATATTTTAACGACCTTACCTAATTCCAACGTGAAAGGAGTTCGAAAGGAAATTGGTGGATTAATTCCCTCTTCATATTTTCCATCTCCCGGGAAAGGAATTAAAGAAAACGACTTTATTTGCAACAATAAGAGTAAAGAAAAGATGATTTGTGGAGGAATTTTAGAGAGAGATAAGAATAAAGGAGTTAGTTGCAAATAAAGGAGGGATTTATTTACAAAATCCGAAACTTTCCTCGTCTCTATCCTTTACCAAAGTCGGTTCTAGCAGATGATAAGAGCAACAAGGAAAAAAAAACGCAGAAGAGAGAGGTAGAGGGAGATCGGAAGTGAGAGAGAGAGAGAGAGAGAGAGAGAGAAAGAGAGAGAGAGCTCGGGGAAGAAGAAACGAAGAACGCATCTTGGTTTCGAGGTAAGTGTACGTTCGTCATCTTCTCCATCTTGTCTACTTTGCTCTTCATCTTCAAAACCCATACATGAAGATCAAGGGTTTGAATCTCTTTCTTTTTCTCTCTCTCGGTTTTGCTGTTCTTGAAGCTTCTCGGAGTGGTACAAGGTCGAAGGAGAAGGATTTAAGCTCGTATTACCATCTTCAATTCAAGGTGAGGAATTGATTTTTTCCCAAATTTTGAATCCGAAAATTAGGGTTCTTATTTTTGAATTGGGGCTTTCCTTCTCCGAGCTGTTTTGAGGTGTTTTTTATGTGATTGGACTCGAATTCTTGGTGGTTGTAGCTTGGATTAATGATGAGTTGTGATGATTTCTCGAATTTTCGTTTGATTTGATAAACTGTTTGAAGAGCCTCTGTAAACGGACGTAAACAGTCCGATATGGTCTGAGATAATTTTTGTGGATATTTTTCATGGATAGTAGACTGTATGAGCTTTCTAAAATGACCAAGAACATGTAAATCCATGGAGTATTGAATGAGATATGAATTTTCAAAGATTGTGTTTCGCAGCAGTAAAACGGGATTTCCAGAACTGTAACAGTGAATTACGGGCTGTTTTTGAGATGGCTATTCTTGTCGTATATATGCTTCTAATATCTCGTTAGAAAGCTACGTGGGTCTACTTTCATTTGCCGCTAGAATCAATCGATTTCAAGTTTTGTAGCTCGAGTTATGATGGCTTAAGTGTTAGTGGGTCAGGCTGTCGGGAAATTCTTTTGACTTGTTTGTGTTTGGCCGAGCGTTCGATTTTGTGTGTTCAGCCGGGGCTGGTTAATTGTTGGTTTGGTTTGAAATTGGTTAGAGTGATTTGAGGTTTATGTTGGAGTTCCGGTTAGCTCGGGTTCGGTTTGGTATGGTCGGGTTGATTGAGATTTGTGGTTCATCTTTTTATCAAAGTCTCGGGAGTCTCTCGGGACTCAATGAGGGACCGAGAAATTGAATTTCATGATTCGAGTTTGAATTTGGATTGTGAAATTGACTCGATGCTCGTTTTGAATTTCACAGCTTTTTGAAAGATCGAATCGAGACGAGCAAGAGCCGGTTACCGTACGCAACGAAGCCGGAGGTTAAAGAATTCAAGAAAGAGTGGATCTCGATCTCACTCTTCTCTCGACGCTTCAGAACGTGCTAAAGTCTCGAGAAGCATGTAAAGCAAAGAGGCTCCGGAATTCATCAAGTTCTCCGACGAACTTTTCCGGGTAAGTGGGATTTAAGATAGAGGCTCCAAAGGGGAATGGTGCCTAGTAGAATAGCTGTTTATGTTTCTCGTTTAATCCTAAAACCAAGAGAAACCCTCATTTAGACAAGACGACCGAATAAGGCTTCGGCCACTAACTAATAAGATAATAAAATGATAGGGTTAAACGATTAGCGAGTTAAGAACCTTGAAGCCTTTAAGCTTCTGTAATAGGTTTTACCCCTTCGTCCTGATGAAGAGGGCAACAGGAGGAGGAAAGACGGTGTCTTCCGGATTCGATCCCGAGAGGAACTGTTCTAGGGGAAGGTCCAGCCTCACAGTTGTTGATAACTCCTTCTAAAATACTTAAAGAGCCATACAGTGAAATTAATAATGTGAATGACAGGCTTTATCCCGATAAGATCTCCTGTAATTAGGTAGGTAGGTTGTAGACAGTTCTTGTAAAACACAATGAACCCTTGTCGGCAATGTAGCGGGTGGCATTCCCAAAGGCCCTTTAATGGGAAATCGATGGGTCGCTTCAGGTGAGTCGACGGGTGGCTTTCCTGTCATGAGGGAAATATGAACCTTGGAGCAATCAGGGATTGGTGATGGTTTGATCCCCTCCACCAAACGCGCGTTAAGGTCCTCCTACATGTGCTAATGGATCCAGACATTAAAACTTCGGCTTTCCGAGAGCTAGGCTCGAGTTTTCGGAATAGCTTACTCATCTCTCATGAGCGGTTGCGGACTGAAGTGTCGATTGGGCCCAGTCCACTGATGCAAGGCGCCGGGATGCATGAGATGGATGAGATTTTGAGGAAACCGGAGAATGTCGGATTCCTGAATGAATGAATGAACTTCGATATGACATTGCTCTTGTTAGCCAGTTAGATAATTTCTTTGATGCTGAATGATCGTTATTCTTCTGAGTCTGTTACCTGCTGTTGTCATCTGCATTCGTGCATCTCATGTAGCACTAGGTTAGATATCCCGCTTACTGAGTCGGTGTGACTCACCCCACAATACCCCCTCCCTGTAGATGAAGGAAGCTCAGGTGAAGCGGAAGTACTAGTCAACTTAGATCTCATGACGACCTGCGACAATGACAGATACATGTAGGAAAGCCATGTAATGTTTTATTTTCTTTAAAATCAGCTCGAACTCTGTTTCTAGTTCATTTGATATTAAGTAAGTATTTTCTTAAAGTTTTGTAAAATGTAAACACGCGATGAAGGCCTAGGCCGTGTTTACGAGTAGCGGTCATAAGTAGTTTGTAAAGCATTTTAAAAAAAAAAAAAAAAAAAAAATTTACTGTATTTTTTTACAAACTACTAATGACTTCAATGCTACTCTTTTCATAAAATGTGGTTTATAAATAATGAATGAGTTTATAGTAGATGAGTATAGGTAAAGGTCACGATCCGAAGGCGACGGGTGTCCTGCGGGTCGTGACATAAATGTCAGCAAATGACAAGCTCTGTAACTCCGACGGAAAAATTACAACAAAATTACAACATATTAGGTTATTTGACTAGTCTTAATAGTCTTGAGATTAAGTTTATAATCGACTTTTATGAATGCATTATGTATCAACCGCAATTTGCAGCGCGCGCGCGCACACACATTTTCCTTTTTTTTCTTTTTCTTTTTTGACAAGGCATACACTCTAACTTCAACAAGAATCGCTTACTTACTGAGTTTTTGGCCACTTAGTCTCTACCTAAGAATTCAGACACAGAAGAACATAATTCATATCTCCATATTCAAAATGAAAAATCTCGCATACCTTTCTTGCGCTGCGTTGGAGAAGAAAGCCTGGGCTGTGTGAGAGAGAAAAACTGTCATAATGAGTCGGGTCGGGTAATATTGTAACCCGATTTACAAACAAGTGGGCTTTGGCTTAGCTGCGCTGGGTTGGAGAAGAAAGCCTGGGCTGTGTGATAGAGAAAAACTGTCATAATGGCTGAGCCGTTTTATTAATAAAGGAGGTGTTTCTTTTAAAAAAAAAAAAAAAAAAAAAAAAAAAAAAACTGTCATAATGAGTCGGGTCGGGTAATATTGTAACCCGTTTTACAAACAAGTGGGCTTCGGCTTGCTAAGCCCATCGTGTTCGGCCCACCTTAGAGTCGATGAAATATATTACATTTACACCCAACTTCTTGATTCTCAGTTCAAAATTTTAAACCCTGAAGAAGAGAGAGAGAGAGGAATGGCAGAATTGAGTTTAGGCGTGCTTATTGACATTGTTGATGAAGAATGGATGAGAGACACTCTTCCAGACGATGGTAATTAGTTCTTATTCTCTTTTTTTTTTTAATTATTCTCATGAAGACGGAGGTTTGATTTCTTAAGAGATTCTCTCTGTTGTTTTTGTTGTAGATCTTCTATTACCACCCGTGATGATTGTTCGAACAGACGACAACGAAGACCCAAGTACGTAATTTCCTTGGATTATTTTATTATTTATTTATTTTCGATTTATGGGTTTTTTGAAATTGAATGAGCAGATCAGGAAACTCAACAAGTTGACGCAGATCACTGGCGTGACCTCGCATTGGGTAACCAATGACCTTAAAATTTGATTGCAATGTTAATGTGTTTGATTGAATTTAATTGAACTATTTTTAGTTATGATTCAAGCGTTTTCACGTCAATACCAATCATTGGCAAAAAGCTTTTCTTGAGCCACGGGATTTCATATTGTTGTTTCAATGAATGCACAAAACATAAAAATAAGGATATTTCAGGAACAAGAATCTTGAAGAATCACAAGATATCAAATCCAAAAAGCGAAAACTAGTTACAAACCTCAGGCCAATGATTGAATTAAACTTTTTAACAGTGACGACAATCCATGGATGATAGAGTCGAGCTTATTTTTTGTGGCTGGGCACAACTAATTCAAGTTCAAAACATTCAAAAGAAATGTTCTAGCAACATCATACTTCTAAAGAAACAGATTGGTGTGATGATAAAGTGTTCCGAGCAATCTTTTATTGAACGGTGGTTCTTCGTATCTTGAAAGATATTGTTCAAAGCAAATAATACTTGGCGAAGCTTACCACATCCTAATAACAAGCTAATTATTTTAACTACTGTGGTGTTGGTCAGCTCCGCAATACTTGTGCGCCAATACCCCCCGTCAAGCTGGAGCGGGAGTTGAGATGTCAATGACGCCCAACTTGGGAAGAAATCGTTGAAAAGCGTCGACTCCAAGCGGCTTTGTGAAAATGTCAGCTAATTGATCAAAAGAACGTAAATAACATGGAGAAATAAGACCAGTTCCAATTTTTTCGCGAACGAAATGGCAGTCGATTTCGATGTGCTTAGTTCGTTCATGAAAAACTGGGTTTTCGGCGATATGAATCGCTGCCTGATTGTCGCAGTGAACAGAGATTGGACGAGGATGTGGAATACCAAGGTCTTTGAGAAGAGAATGCAACCATTGTAACTCAGCGGTAAGAGCCGCGATGGCACGATATTCTGCCTCTGTAGATGAACGAGAGACTGTCGGTTGTTTCTTAGTTTTCCACGAAATTGGGCTAGATCCTAGCATTGTAAAGTAGCCCGTTGTCGAACGTCTAGTAAGTGGACAACGTGCCCAATCGGAGTCAGAATAACCGCTTAAGGAAACAGAACTTGAAGCGGAAAGTAGTAAACCTTTTCCAACTGACCTTTTTAGGGAGCGGAGAACACGGTTCGCAGCGTCAAGATGGGTGGAACTTGGAGCTTGCATAAACTGACTGAGAGTGTTGACAGCATACTGAATATCCGGTCTCGTTACAGTAAGGTATAAGAGACGACCGATGAGACGTCGATAGATTGATGGGTCAGTAAGCGGCTCACCATCACTAGGTAACAAATTAAGGTGTTGCTCCATAGGAAACGATGATGGTCGAGCGCCTAACATGCCTGAATCACGTAAAATGTCAAGAGTATATTTGCGTTGACATAAAAATATTCCTTGTTTGGAACGCGAAACTTCAATACCAAGAAAATAACGAAGCGGGCCAAGATTTTTAAGAGAAAAAGATTGCGAAAGAAAAACCTTGATATCAGATATAGCATCTTCATTATTACCAGTTATGATAATATCATCAACATACACGAGAATGAAAAGAGAAACATCGGCGGTGATAAATGTGAATAGACTATAATCTGAAATTGATTGATGGAATCCTCGCCGAATGAGTGTTGATGAGAATTTGGAGAACCATTGACGCGATGCCTGTTTAAGACCATAAATAGACTTATGAAGTTTACAGACTCGGTTGTCACCCTTTTTGGAGAATCCGGGGGGAAGTTTCATATAGACTTCTTCATCAAGGTCACCTTGAAGGAAAGCATTGTTTACATCAAGTTGATGTAGAGACCAATTTCGTATCGATGCAATAGATAGAAGAAGACGAACAGTGACAAGTTTAGCCACGGGTGCAAAAGTGTCGTGATAATCAATTCCTTCGACTTGAGTGTATCATTTTGCGACCAAGCGTGCTTTATGTCGTTCAATGGAACCATCGGGACAATACTTGATCTTATAAACCCATTTACACCCGATAGCAACTTTGTCATTGGGTAGCGAACATAAAGACCAAGTATGATTTGATTCCAGAGCGTTGATTTCTTTTGCCATGGCATCACGCCAATGAGCAGATTTCATGGCTTGAAGAAATGAACTTGGTTCATCATTTTCAATGATGTTGCTCAAAAAGGCACGATGCATAGGATTTATTTTAGCTAATGAAAAATATGTAGCTAATGGAAATGCAGTGGATGAAGAAATATTATTACAAATGTAGTCCTTTAGATAAGGCGGAGAGCGACGAGAACGTGGTGCTAACTCGGGAAGAGGAGATGATACTTGAGTAGGGGCAGAAAGGGATGAGTCGTCCATTGTGGTTGAAGGAAGTGAATCCGAGGCGTTATGGGTATCAGATTCACGAGTCGATGGCAATGGGTCAGAACAATCCTTATCAAGGGCCGTGATTGTGATTGGTGAAGATGAATGATTTACATCGTGGTACGGGAATATTTTTTCGTTGAAAATAACATCCCGTGATACGTAAATTTTTCGAGTTGTGGGGTCATACACACGGTACCCTTTTTTACCATAGGGATAACCAACAAAAATTCCAGCTTTAGCACGATCATCAAATTTATGATGAATATTCATATTTTTGGTGAAACATAAACACCCAAAAACGCGCAAATTAGACAAAGAAGGATTTTTTCCAAATAGAATGTGATGAGGTGATTTGAAATTAAGAATTGGTGATGGAAGTTTATTTAAAAGGTATGTTGCAGTGAGAATGCATTCACCCCAAAAGGAAATAGGTAAATTTGCCTGAAATCGCAAGGCTCGAGCTACATCAAGTAAATGACGATGTTTTCGCTCAACGATCCCGTTTTGTTGGGGAGTCGCAACACAACTTCGTTGATGTATAATTCCATTTTCATGGAACCAAGTTTGAAGTTGCTTGGAAAGGAATTCGGTTCCATTATCAGAACGAACAATTTGTAATTGTGGAAGGAAAATACCAACACTGCCTGAATTGATGTGTGCAATTTTGGTGTTAAATTGACGATGTATTTGATTAAAAAATTGAGTTAACATGTGAAAAGTGTCAGATTTATTTTCATTAAATAAATCCAAGTGGATCGAGAATGATCATCAACAATGGTTAGGAAAAATCGCGAACCATTATTAGACGGAACCGAAAATGGTCCCCATATGTCAACATGTATTAGAGAAAAGCAATGAGAAGCTTGAGAGGTACTACGAGGAAAAGGAAGTCGAGATTGTTTTGCACGTGGACAAATATCGCAAGAGAAGTTTTTATTTGCATAAATATGAGAAAAATCCTTGAGAATAAAATCCAAACGTGGTTTGGATGGATGACCAAGGCGGGAGTGCCATAAGTCATATTCATTACAACCTTTGAATGAAAGTGCAGAATTAGAAAATGCAGAATTAGAACCAACAGAATGAGAAACAATAGAATTTTGTGATAACTTCATCTTGTAGAAAGAAAAGTCCATGTCGTTCTCTACCCCGACCAATCGTCGTCTTCGATGTTCGGTCCTGAAAAAGACATTTAGAAGAAGAGAAAATTACATCACAATTAGTTGACTTTGTTAATTGCGAGACTGATAACAGATTAAATTTAAATGATGGGATGTAAAACACATCAGTGAGAATCAATGATTTTGAACAATGGACAGTGCCAATAAGTGTAATAAGAGCTTTTGTTCCATCAGGTAATTGGACAAAAATATGTTTATTTATCGGTGAACATTTTGAGAAAAAGGAAAGTGATGAACATATATGATTTGAAGCACCGGAATCGATGATCCAAGTAGATGATATACGAGTAAAGGCATTACCTGCTAAGTGTACAGATGGTTCATCTGATTCTTCTTTGCTGAGGAGTGCAAGAAGCTTGGAATATTGCTCAGAGGATAACTGGCTTGCGACAAACGCCGATGATGATTCAGACTTTGTGACTTGTTTATTGGGAAACCCGTGAATTTGATAACACTTGGCACGTGTGTGACCGTGCTTGTTACAGTGATCACAGTACGGTCGAGGACGTTTGCCGGTGAAGCGAGAGGATGACGACGAGGACGACCATGGCTGTTTGGACGATGTGTGGAACGCAGCCGAGTCGATAGTTGGTGTGGACTTAATGTTGAGCTCTTGTTGCTTCTCTTCTTGGCGAATCAAATTATAAATTCGCTGAATAGAAGGAAACGGCTCCATGAGAAGGACTTGGCTACGAATGGCCGAAAAACTATCATGAAGCCCTTGTAGAAACTCCATGGCACGATCTTGATTTTGTTGATCGGCGATGATTTTTGCGTTGCCGCAGATGCACGGTGGGAATGGAGTAATGGATGTGAGCTCATCCCATAAGGATTTGAGTTGAGTGAAGTAAAGAGAAATAGAGAGTCCCTCTTGTTTGAGGTTTGAAATTGACTGTTTCAGCTGGTATATTTTGGGAGCATTGGATTGAGAAAATCGGTCGTAAAGATCGGACCATATTTGAGCTGCAGATTCAGCATAGAGAATGCTGGGACGTATCTCAGGCGAGACAGAATTTAGAATCCAGCTGCTCACTAAATCATTGCAGCGTTCCCAGCGTTCAATTTCAGGCTCAGTGGTGGGTTTTGGAAGAGATCCATTCACAAACCCGACCTTGTTTTTAGCCCGGAGAGCCATGGTGATGGCTCGATTCCATGTACCATAATTATCACCCGTTAGAAGAGGCGTAACGAGGATGGTAGAAGGACTATCAGAATGATGTATAGCATAAGGAAGAGAAATAGCATAAGTCGGCGGAGTGACCGACATCGGATCAGCGGAAACGTTCTCAGAAGACATACCAAAAAAAATGATGAACGAGCAGATAAGGAGATTGTTTCACTGCTGCTCTGATACCATATAAAAACTGAGAAACGTGTGTTTTTGTTATTGATTTTCAGTCTGTACATGTACATATATATAGCTAAATATTCACTGCAGGTTTGTTACGTGAATCATGCTAAAGAATAGGAAACTGAACAAAAATATCTACCAGAATAAATTAGAGGAAAATATCTAACAGAACTAACTCCCAATAACAAGCTAATTATTTTAACTATTGTGGTGTTGGTCAGCTCCGCAATACTTGTGCGCCAATAGTGTCTGACCTGACTCAGAATATGAAACTGAAGTATGGATTAGTATAAGGTGATGGTTATAAATTATGTCTGAATACATTTTATTGTACAACTAAGCTTTTTTCAGACGAAATTGAAGCAACTACGTTTGTAATAAGTGCTGAGGACACTGCGGAGAATGTACAATACATATATTTGTTTTCGAAAAACTCCTACATCTTTGTGCTATGACCCGAAATTCAATCTCGAAATGGGAGCATCCTCAATCTTTCACTGAGCGTCCTCGTGCAAGAGTTCGATTTTTTTTTTTTTTTGTTAGTTGATTTGATATGTTTTTTTAAATTCTAGAAGTCAAATAACCAATATAACAGACATTAAGATATTAATCGTTGATTGATATTCATCGCCGCAAAGTCGTCTTATTTGAAGGCAAGATCTCCTATGTTCAGAATGATATTAACCAATATACCTTTATAGAGTGTTACTAAAATTAACATTCAAAATTTGGGGGTTTAAGTTTTGAATAGGTTATATTTTTTAAAAAAAGTTGATTTGATGTGACTCTTTGTTGGAGTGGTTTTCTTCGAACTCTGAAATAGGTGTGATTTGTTGGAAGTTGATTTTGTAATGTTGGAAGTAAAATAGGCGATTTGTTTTAGCTATATTTTTCTTTTTCATTCTTTTATTATTGATACTAGGAATGACAATAATACCCGAAACTCGCTAATCCGTCCGTTACTCGGCCTTAACGGATCGGGTAATACCCGTTCAAAACGGGTTAACGGGTATTACCTGTTACACAACTTAGCGGATACGGGTAGTGAATATCTCATACCGCCCCGTAAACTCGACCCGTTACAATTACAAGAAATTAAAAAATATAATTAAATATAATAACCTGGTTCATATACTGTTACGATTATATTAGATTAGGAAGCAAATCCTTATTCCCTTTCTCAAGTGCATTTTTTTGTGGTGAACCGTTACATATTGATCAGATTTGGTCTACTATTTTTGCACTTGCACTTTGATTAGTTGTGTGTCGTGCCTCTTGTCTTCTATTTGTTTTATCACTAATCTTGTTTTTTCGATGCTTGCAAATTGATACTGATTCCACAACTCTAAGGATAGTACATTGTTGAATTTTTTTTTATATAATTTAGATTTGGTATTACTTTTGTGTTGTAACAATTTTTTTTGTCTAGTTATTTTTTTTAACGGGTTAGCGGGTGCACTTTTGTGAAGCTCGTCACCCGGCGGCTACACCTGTTACCATCCCCGTTAGAATAAACGGGTTAATGGGTATTTTATTAAACAGGTACGGGTAACAGAATTGGTGCATCCGTTTGAACTCGTACTTATTACCATTCCTTATTGATAGTTAGTTATTAGTGTAATTTTTTTCAACTCTATCATGTGTATTTTGGTTAATGATTTACCCCTCACGTATGCAAAACTTTATGTTTTTAATTTGACTAGTTAATAAGGGTATTCATTTTTGTTTTTGCACATTAGCCATCTTTAACATTAAATTGGCTCCTTCCTTGAAAAAAAAAAAAAACTAAGCTTTTTGTGATTGATTATTGATTGTCTTATCCCATTCTTTAAGATCTCTTGACCAAAGATTAAAACTTAATGAGTTCAGCCCAAAACCATAAACTTAACAAAATTACATAATCAAAATCATAAGTGCTTAATTAATTCATCTAAAATTGTATATATAAAAATTTAAAAAAAAAAACCCCAATTTCAAAATAAAAAAACGACTTATTATATTATATAATTAAAAACCTTAAACAGTTAAGTACAAAAAAAATTGCTCATCTTCCTCCTCTATGAGATTTTTCTCAAGCTTAAACTCTAGGAACGCCTACAATTGATGAGAATCTCTCGTGGATACCCTCGTTCTCCCATGAATGAATCCTAACTCAAAACGTAGCTAACCATTTGTTAGAGGGTTCATACCACCTATGGTCCGCCCTTGCCAGAACCAACCTCGCTGGTCGAAGCATGGAATCTTAACACTTTGCAACCTGTATGTCGGATATGAGTTATGGCCACAACAAAAACTCCATCTTAGCAAACCTTGGGACCTAGCTCTCCTAAATTGCGCTCCTTATGACGTCCACTTGCACTAAGGACTTGTTCCCAAATGTCGTTTGTGGTCTCAAGGCTTCGACCGCGAGGCCCTAATATAGGACTTTTCATATTTTGCCATAGATTCACAATCGGGATTATTCTCTTCATGCCAACCCAAAATAGCACCAGATATTGACAAGTTGGTTTGTTGACCTTCACATCGCCGCTTAGTCCATAACTCTTTCACGGCAGCCTTGGGCAAGGCTCTCTTAGCAACTAGCCTAATATTTGCGTCGTTAAATTTCTCATAACCCAACCTTATCTAAAAGTCACCGCCCTCGTGGCCATGCGTAACCCAGCTTGCGAAATGTCGCTCCGCACAAATGGTCACCACCAGTGCAACATCGTCGTTAGTTATTGATGAGTGTGTTTTATACGTACGAATCGCTCGTTCCCGAGCTACGAGACGAAACAAATAATGGGTGATAATTGAGAGCCGAGGAGTCTTTGAAGCCAATTAGAGTTATTCGGGAGCATTCGAAAACCAAAACAAGACGAAACAGAGTCAACAAGACTTAAGAACACCAATTCTCGAGTTCGTGCGCCGCATATAAAGAAGGAAATTCGGTTAAATAGATATTTCTTATTTATATTTTAACTGAATTTAATCGAGTAAAATTAATTGAACAATTAATTTTAACCGAATTTTCGGTTAAAATTAACCGTTCGGTTAATTTTAATCGAGTAAATTATCAATTAATTGAGGTTAACCGAAATCTTGCAATGTGAATATGCGTTGGTACTCGTGTCTGCATTTTAGTCTGCATTGGTAATGTGAATATGCATGTACAACAGTACAAGAAATCAATGACACGTATATAAATTATCAGACTCTCTCTGGATTGGTAATGTGAATATGCATTGGTACACGGTTATTTCGGTTAATTGAAGTTAATTGGGTTGAATTTTTTTCGGTTAAAAGTTAACCGATGACAGCTCACTTCGGTTAACAATTAATTGAAGTTAACCGAATATTCACTTTTAGCCGCATAGTGCATTGGCACCTTTGATAATATATCCCTAGACTGCTTTCGCGCACCGCACAGTCCTCCAGAAGACTTTTGCGCACCGCGCGCCTTCACCTACGCGCCGCACAGTTCCTCAATTTCGTATGGATCTCCTTTCTGATTTTGATGTTTTTGGACCATTATATCTCATCCAAAACTCAAATTCACCCTTAAGCTTATTTAAGCGAAAATTGTAACCTAATATAATACATCTTTACTTTCCCTTAGTTTTTGCAATTATGTTTGGCTATACTTTGGAGAGTTTTTTTTAACCAACCTCATCTGTTTCACATATGATAGGCCACACAAGCATGGAAATGTATTTTGATTGGATAATTTTATAAATATAAATCTTGATCCTTATTTAAGATACATAGAATCATAGATAGATGTATAATATTGTTTGTAACAAAAAGTTATCCAATTTGTCGTACTAACGAGTCCCAAATGACATATATTTGTTAAAATAAAAATGTCTAGTGTCAATGAAAATATAAATATAAATATAAAATACCATCCAAGTTGATAATAAGGTAATGTAGTTGGATAATAAAATGTATTGCTGGATTTCTATTCTGCCCTTGTAGCTGGTTAACAAAAATAATAATAATAATAATAATAATGAAGATACTGAAGAAAATATTCCGTTCAGAATTTGTTCCAAATCAATCAAACACTTTAATGTATATATACCTCTACCACTTGTAATATATTTATTTTAGCAAATTGGTTTAAGAAGAAAATAAATATGCTATACACACAAAAAAAAAAAAAAAAAAAAAAAAAAAAAAAAAAAGAGTTAACAACTTAGTAATGGAAAATAAGCTTGTAAAATAAAACACAATGACTCAGCTTGTTAAACATCTTAAAGAGGGTTTAGTGTTGAAAGTGAGATGAATGAAATATACAGATGATAGTCGTAGTATATATTGAATCTTATATTATGGGCTGAATGGAAAACTAATACAATACTGATTGGTTTTCTTTATTACGGTACTTGCAAAAAGTCACTAATCTTTTGTTTTTCAGAGTGTTTTATAAGTAGTCAATGATACAAGATAAAATATTTATAAATAATATGAAAAATTGTACAAATATAAGTATCTATTTTTAGGTGGTACCTAGAATAGCCTAGTGATAATTTCACACCATCTCCTGTGTGGAGGTCGTGAGTTCAATCCCCACTGCAACAAAGCGTTCAAAAAAAAAAATATCTATTTTTAGAATCCTATAAACACACCCCAAAAATTATAAAATATGAATATTACACCCGTCGAGATTCGATCCCGCATTTTTCCTTTGGGACGAGAGTGGTGTTACGACTTTACCCAAACAATGTAAAAACAAAAAAAGTCACTAATCTTGTACCTTGACGATTCGACCAAGTCGTGGGGAAGCGTATAATTAAATCATATTATATTCAATAATGCAATGGAACTTATTCCTAAAAAAAGTGATTATGTCAGAATCAAAAGGTGAGAAGAGAATTAAACGCGTAGATAATGGTCAAACAATCCTCTTGTGAAACATAATAAAATATTGCAAATTGAAGAATGGTCAACATTTGAGCAAAAAAAATCAATAAGTATCAGATCTTTAAGATTTATGCACAGAAATTGACATTTAATTTTATGGAGACCATGTGACATTCATACAAAGTGCCAATATAATTTTAGATTTTTGTGTGTGAAAGTGATGGTTCTATCATCCATGAAGAACAGCCTAACCATGTATTTAGGGCTAAAGTGTGTGCGATTCGGATATATTGTCTTCTTCTTTTTTCTTTTGGTAGGTTTTGTAGGTCTGCCTTGAATTTTGATTCGGACTAAATATTTTGCTTCAAAAGTTTATTCTCATGTTCCTAATGTCCACTTAAGACTTAAGAGTCAAATCTGCATATGTAGGAATAAAAAAAATAAAATAAAAAGTCAAGAAATCTTTAAATCTTAAGGAAAGATACTAGTCCAGCTCTTAATTTTGAACGAATAACAAATAACTTATCCTAATTGCGAAGTTCAAATGTTGTCATGCTGTGCTATATACATTTAATTTTGTTTTTAATATCCTTTGTATTGTGGAACAGTGGTACGAGCTATTTTATTAGGCTCGTTTTAATAAATAAATATGTCAAAATATGATAAAAATATATATATCAATTTTAATATGTACTTTTTACGATTTTTAACAAAAAATTAAGTAAATAATCAACTAAAACGTTTGAATTGCTATATAGTTAACGTTTCGTAAATTTTATGTAAATAGCAACAAAGATGATGTGGCCTAATAAATAGAAGTGTCTATTTACCTAAGATTAAGTCTGTAAATATATGAAAGTGATTATTTACCTAATGTATACGGAATGTTGACTATTTAGCAATGTCAAACTGTAAATGTGACTTTTACCTAATGAATGAAAACTAACATTTGTTGTAACTAGTCAAGTTTGTCATTTTTATTGGGAGAATAGCCCAAGTTTCATTTTATTAAGAAAATAGGTCATATTTTCGGCTCAGACCATAACGCCCTTGGTAAATTCGCGAATAGGTTAATTTAATTAACCTACTGGAGTGAGTTAGATTAATTAATTAACTTATTGGTTGAATATCAGTTTAGGTTCTGATTTTTTTGTGAGTCAAGTTAATTTACTAAATGATTGAATTCGGAATTAGGTTAATTAATTGAATGCTTTGAATATCAATTTTTTGTGAGTCAAGTTATGCTTTGAATTCGGAATTAGCTCGACGGAATCGACGCCGTCTATGGCGGATCTTGACGGCGTCTATGACGGATCTCGCCGGCGACGTAGGATCAGCAACGAGGATGGACGACGATTGGTGACGAGCTCCGGTGGGGTCGAGCATCGCCGCCACCGGAGCTCGACGGAATCGACGCCGTCTATGGCGGATCTTGACGGCGTCTATGACGGATCTCGCCGGCGACGTAGGATCAGCAACGAGGATGGACGACGATTGGCGACGACGCGGCAGCGTAAAATGGATCGGCGGCGTGAAGTGGATCGGTGGCGTGAAATGGACGAAGACGAGAACAAGTTTAGGTTTTGGTTTTGGGAAAATTGAGTTTTGCTCATATATATGAGGGTAATTTAGGTAGTGAAAGATTAATTGGGCTATTCACTTAATTTATTCAAACTTGGGCTATTCTCCTAATATTGGTGGGTTGATTGGGCTAGTATGCTCACTCTCCCGAATGAAAATTAGGAAAATAGCCAACTTAAACGTTTGACATTGCTAAATTGTCAACGTTTGGTAAATTTTAGGTAAATAGCCGCTTTCAAACATAAATCTTAGATAAATAGCCGCTTTCAAACATAAATCTTAGGTAAATAGTCAACGTTTGGTATATGAAAGTGGCTATTTACCTAAGATTTACCAAATGTTGGCTATTTAGTAATATCAAACGTTTAAGTTAACTAATTTCCTAATGGACTATGATTTAATAATAAATAATGGATGGAGTGATCAACTATAAAAATCATGAAATGAAGACAATATTTGATAAAATCAGTGGATATTAATAATATATTTACCATGGTTAATTGATGGCATGACTAGTCTAAGTTATATGTAATGGAAAGAAAAATAGTTAACCGCATTAATCTTTAACCATTTTAAATGATTAACCGTTAACCATTCAACACATATAATCGTTGTGTTAAAACTAGTTACAAGTTTTAACCCGTAAACCTTTGGAGATATATATATATATATATATACTCTTATCCGATTAACCAGAAAAATAATTTAAAAAAAATTATTTAGTTAATCTTAACCAAAAAAGACATTAGGGTAAATTAATCGATTGATTAATTTTAACGAGTCAAAAATTCCACCTTTAGCTGCACGAAACCTTGAGCTAGCGTCCTATGGTAAGTGGGAGGGAATAAGTAATATTGACAATATCCTAATAATAACTCTTTCATGATTTCGTTATCAATTAATATTACGAAGTTTCGTTCTAAAATGAATTTGCAATGAGAGGAGTAATTTAATTATTATCTTATTAACTATGTTAGTTCCTATTATATTTTTTTGGGTAATTTAGCAAAGTAGTCAAACCAAACCTTATAGATTGCTAAATAGCCAAGGTTTGTAAATAATTAGTAAATAGCCAGCACCAATTAAGTAGTCGTCCAAAATTACTAGAATGCCCAAAAAAAAATCCATGCCCATTCGCCCATTTAATGATGAAAAAAAAACAGGAAATTTCTATTCCCGAGATTCTAGGTTATTAAACCTATTCATTAACCGCTGCACCATTTACTCGGTCTAAAAAAAGCTTTAAAAAAAACTCTCAAAGAAAAAGAAAAAGAAAAATCTTTGTCTCTCCTCCGACGAAATCCAATCCACCATCGCCGACCTCCGATTTCGGCTGCAGCGACTCTCTCAGGTATGGATTTGTAGATGTTCTTGATAGTTTTACAAGTATTTACTAATTTCAGAAAAAGAATTATACAAAAGGTGGAAAGATAACCTGAGTTTTAGGATTCGATTTCTGAAAACATTTATTTTATGTTAATCATCTTACTCGTCGATAATGATTCATGTATTGTAAATGGATGTTAATATTCGTATATAGCTTATTCATAATCTTAGATTTTTTTCATAAACCCTAAAAATTTCAGACGAGATTTGGAGGTTCGGGTTGTAAATGGCTTGATGTGTGTTTGTATATTTACATATATTTACTGCATAATATGTCTAGTTCTGAATTTTTTATAACTAAATTGGAATATTAACACGTATTTACTGCAAAACAAGGTTAATAAGGCTCAACCACGATAACGAGAACGAAAATAGCTGCCGTCTAAAATAAATGCTTATAATAACGTCGTCTACTGAAAACAATTTGTAAATAATTTTGATTACATTATGTATTCACACCCACCTGACAATGAGGTTTTGGAAAGGAATATATTTGGTAAGTATGATATGACATACACTATTTGATAACCTTTGTTTACATTATAAAAGTAAAGGCACATTTAAAGTTTAAATAAAATGAAATATCCTATAACTCAAAGAAGCTAGTTTGGAACTAAGGACAATATTACTGACTGACCAATATTTCAATAAAAAAAAAAATATTTCAATGTAACTGAAATCCACACACACACACACACACACATATATATATATATATATATATATATATATATATATATATATATATATATATCTGCAGTCCGTCCCAGAAATATAGGGTTTAGTTGAATTCCAGCAAAAAGGAACAAGTTTTTTTTTTCGGTTCAATTCTTTATATATTTACCAAACTGGGGAAAGAAAAAAAAGAGTTAGATCGATCAGATTATAAAAAATAAAAATAAAAAATCCTGAAAAGTTGGATTGAACAGTTCATAGATACATAGTTACATAACTTTCATTATACGTGATATGTACTGTATAGCAGCATTGGGGGCCTAAAAGAAACAATTTAAGATTCTGTGGAAGCAGAAATGTGGACCCGAATCGTAAAAGTTATTAAAAGAGAGAAAAAAAACTAAATAGAAAGATGTATATGAGTTTTTGTTTGTGATTGATATTGGAATAATTAATGAGACGACTGTACCCCATAACTACGCAGAGAGAAATATGTATATAGTAGTAAAATAGAGTGGGGTGGGGTGACAAGTGACTATTTGGTGGGAACAGTGTAATTTTGGCAGACAATTTTATCCATTATGGATAGGAACGATTGAGACTACACATGAGACCTCTCGATGTTATATCTAAGAAGAATTACACAGAACAAATAAAAAGCATGGTAACAGTCGTGTTTATCTGTCTAGAGAGTTAGAGAAGAGAAAAGAAGTGTCCAATGAGAAGGGCCAGAAGGCCTTAGAACCCGGAAAAGCTGTAAATATTATTCAAGATGAACCAAGAAAATATGACTCATCTCTCTCTCATCACATGCAAGTACAGGCATATTTTGACACAACAAAACGTACAAAAGAGAACATGAACAACTTGAACTTGTAGACTTTTTTCAATATATTAGCTCTTATATATTTATTATATGTATAAGAATATGGGTATACATGCAAAAGCCCATATTAACTCAGAGTCAGAGATCGATCATAAGATAAAACTCTCGAGATAACAATGAAATAAAAACCGCCACTCAATTTTGTGCTCCTGTATGACATTTAATTTTCCTTCCGCTTTCCATTTACAACTGAACGTGTCTTGATATGCTCAAACAGCGTGGGTTGAGTTGGGTTGGTTGTTACTACGGAAACTCCATTAAACAACAACGCGCCTTTAATATATATATTCAATTGGATGCGTTGACATACAATATTACGAAAATCATGTGTCACGTTTTGTATTTTTGTATCATGAATTCAAGAAATTGAATATATTGTGTTTGGTGGTGTTAACGAGCGTTGACGCTTCAGTCGAAAGAGGAAGATTCAACTCAAGTCTTGGTGACAAAAGGAACCAAGTCTGCCCTTACAAAACGTCCTCGCGTGCGACGTGTCGTTCAATCCTCCTTACCCTACTCTCCACTATAACAAAAAGTAAAAAAAAAAAAGGCACTGCCAAATATTTTATAGAAAAAATGGCATTCAAAATTCCCCAAGCATACCTAAACATCCGAAGCTCCACGTGTCGTTTCAGGGAACCACGTGTAGTTTATTTTAATTCAGTACGAAATACAAATGTTTTTTTTTTCCCAAGTAAATACACATGTTACTGGCTAACTAGAAATGTCATTGAGGTTGTAGCTTTGCTTTTAAAAAAAGTGCTTTTAAAATAACTATAGGAAAAAACTAATATTTTAAAAACAAATGAGTGTTGGGTAAACTATTGTAAAATAATTGCAGCTATTAGCAAAAGCTGATTTAATGTTTGGTAAAATACATATTAATATTTATAAGTAATAATTATTTATATAAAATGTAATTAATAATAATAATAAGATATTTTTTGCTATAGAAAAAATATATCAAAATGGGTGTCTATATATTATAAAAAATAAATTATAAATTTTGATGACTTCAAAAAAATTATTTAATAAAAGCATATAAAGATAATTAGAATTAAAAGTTAGTGTAAGAAAAAAAAATATTAAGAGAGAGAAACTACCAACTAAAAACTAAAGTTACGTACAAAATCTTCGAATTGTAGTTTTTAGTTTTTTAGTTAGAATATTCAAAATCACTTTTTTAGTTTTTATAAAAAATAATTTTACCAATAACACTTAAATATGATTTTACTTTTAGAAAAAAAAAACTAAAATTAAGCTTAATAAGTTTAGTCAAACATAGTCAATATTTGAAAGTTGTAGAAATATATGCAAATTAAGAAGGATAAATGTTAAATTAATGCATAAATACACAATTTTTAACCATATATTTATAGCTCATGGGGTTAAAAATAAATTTATAATGTGATTAATTTCCCTAACTTCTAAATACAGCTTGATTTCAAAGTCTCAATCTCTTTGATAGTGTTAGAGATCAGTTAGTCAGAGTTCATGGCAACATCAATTGGTCAATGAGGTCAAGTGGACCAATAAGTTGTTAAGTTAGTTAGAGATCGATTGACTAATGTAATGTATATATATATATATATATATATATATATATATATATGTATGTATAATTATATTCAATTGATACGGTTAATGAGAATTCAAGAGAAGGTTTTCTCTTTACAAGTCCAAACACTTCTTAAATCTTAATTTGATATCAGAGCTCAACAATGGAATTTGAAGGTTCGTCTTCTCTACCATTGCATATCAACGATCTATTTGCGCGGTCCTTCATGAACTGTCAGTTCACTCCGACGCGGAACACTATGATCTCAATCAAGCTCTACATAGACAACTACTCACTGTGGAGATCTCAGGTTTTTCCGACGATCAACAGTCAGGATCTTCGAGGTTTCGTCGACAGAACAAAGATCCACCCGAATGAATTCATTGAAGCCACTAATGCTGAAGGAATCAATTCACATCGCATTTCTGAGTTTGATCGCTGGATGAGAGAAGATCAATTGCTTCTCTCATGGCTGTTATTTTCTCTCTCAACGACAAAACTCAGATCTGTGACTCGAGTCACCACATCGTGAGGAGTCTGGAGAGCCTTGAAGAGTCAATTTGTTGTGAATTCGGAAGCACGAGTCATGCCGCTCAAGCTTTAATTGCAACGACGAGGAAAGGAAATCTCGCCATCTCTGACTACTTTGTGAAGACGGAGACAATCCCGGACCCTCTGTTCTTAGCTGGATGTGACGTCTCTAAAGATGACCTAATTACGTCAATTTTCATGGGATTACCATGTGAGTATGATGTAAATGTGGCGATGATCAACAATAGGCTTAAAAATTGCGATCAGTCTCGTCCGGAAGTCACAATTCAAGAAGTGCTCGCTATGTCGCTCTCTCAAGAGACCTGAATCGAACAACAAAATGCAATCCTTGATGTCAACATTCAAGATGCAAACGTCAACTACAATGATTCTTGTGGAAGAGGACGATCTGGAAGAGGAAGAACTGGAAGAGGATGCATCAATGGTGATCGAGGAAATTCTTGATTGACTTGTCAGATCTGCAAGAAACAAGGACATATCGCATATGCTTGCTGGCACATGCTTGATCCTATCAACCTCTCTCGTCTTCAACAAAGCCTCCATCGTCAGCTCAGTCTAGAGCTTCTTTCTTCGTCGGGAGTGAGAGGGTTATGAATCCATCTTGGTACATGGACTCTAGTGCAACCAACCAGGTCACTGCAACACTTAACAACCTCCAGGTCAAACTCAACATACAAAGGTAAATAAAAACTGATGGTTGGTGATAGTAAGTGTCGTAAAATTACTCATGTTGGTTCTATTTCAATACCTAACCCTACAAACAATTAGACTCAGATATATACTCACTGTACCAGAGATCAAGAAAAAAATGATTAGTGTATCAAAGCTTACATTTGAAAATGATGTCTTCATTGAATTTCATCCTTATACTTGTTTTGTAAAGGTTCTGAGAACAACTGTGATTCTACTTCAAGGAACACTTGAGAATGGATTCTATCTCATAGCAAGACCTGAAGCTGCCGATAACCTTGTAGCCATTCAAGCCATCATGTGTTTGTTATCTGTAAACACTGAAACTCTAACTAGTAGTCATGTATTTCCTATTGTTCAATGTTTTTTTGTCTAGTTTGTCAGATCGGTTTGAATTTTGGCATAGACATATGTGTCATGCTTCAAGTAAAACTGTTGAGTATGTTTTGAGACAATGTAATATCTCTGGTGTTGTGAAAAAAATTAAAGTACTTTTTATGATGCTTGTCAATTTGGCAAAAGTCTCACCCTTCCCTTTAATTTGTCTCAAACACATGCCACAAAACCACTTCAATTGATTTATACAAATGTTTGGGATCCTGGACCAATGTTATCTTCTCTTGGTTTCAGATATTACATCAGTTTTATAGATGATATTTAAAGATTCACTTGGATATATCCAGTGAAGCTTAAATTTGAAGCAGTATCTGTGTTCAAAAATTTCAAAACATTTATTGAAAAATCTCTAATTACAAACATATGAAGTGCAAAGTGATTAATGGAGGAGTAGAGAGTTCTTAAACCATTTCTTGAAGAGCAAGGTATTAGCTTTTGTCACCCTTGTCCACATGTTCATGCTCAAAATGGTAGGGTTAAGAGGAAGCATAGACATATTGTGGAATTAGGTCTCACTGTGCTTGCTCAAGCCACAATGCCCTTGTCTCGCTGGTATGATGCTTTTCATTCAGCCTGTTTTGTCATAAGCACTTTTCCTACACTAGTCTTACACAATCTCAATCCTTATCAAAAGTTGTTCTACAAAGTCCCTGTAACTTTCTATAAGTCTTTGATTGTGCTGATTTTCCTCATCTTAGACCTAATGACACAAATAAGCTACAATTTCGATATGCAAAATTTGTTTTCATTGGTTATAGTCCTTGTCACAAAGGCTACAAGTGTTTACATCTATCAGGTGGAGTTTACATCAAACGAAATGTTGTTTTCAATGAACAACAATTTCATATATTGAGTTGTACTATGAGTCAAATCTTCCAGAAATAGAGTCAAACCATGTTGTTTTTTGGGTTCAATTAATTGGTCATTCAACAGTTATGCAGGTCATACTTGCTTAGTCGTTACTCTAGTGCTTTTCTTGATGCAGGTACATCAGTTGTGCAAGTATCTTCTCTCCCTGTACCAAGTCAACCATCTGAACCATTGCAAAGTCAAGTATCGAAGAATAAAGAAAATAAAGTGTGAGATTTGTGAATAATGAAACGAAAGAAAAAAATGAAACATGCTTCATTTTATTTTCTATTATTCGTATTTATTTAGCTTAAAGATCCATAGACCTCAAGTTGAATATGACAAGGTACTCACTAGTTTTGTTTAGTGGTAATTTCATTCTACCTTCAAAGTATAAGATGTGAGCTCAATCCCTAGCAGCAAAAATTTCATTAAAACAGTTGGATCTAACAAAGTAAATGAAGTTACTCTATAATAATATAAGATTAGTTAGAAGTTGACTTTAGGAGTAAGATCGGGACACATTTCACATTTGTAAAACGAGTTAAAATTTAATACTAAGCAACAAAATAATCACTTAAATTTAATACTGACTTGGAACACATTTAAAATTAAATCCAAAGATCCATCGGACCTTGGATTGGACGTCTATCACAAATAAAAACGTAAAAGAGGAATTCACACATAGTCCTCTATGTGGCATTTTTCTACATTCCTCACACCTTTTATAGAATTTTATTATTGCGATTTCATTACAGAAAAATAAAAAATAAAATAAAAACTAGGGCCGGCTAAAGAACTAGCCAAAATAACACCCCTACTTTAAAATTATAGCCCAACTATTAACATATTTAGGAAAATAGCCAATTTATCATGACAATATTCTAATATTCCAATAATACCCTTAGGTTAATATTGTTAACTATCATAGTAAATAATAACATCCATAACAAAAAAAAAAATTAGTAAATCTAATTAACAATAACAAAAACTACAGTAAATCTTGTTTGTCGTAACAAATATAACAGTAAATCTTATTTACCATAACAAGAACAATAGTAAATCTTATTTACCGTAACAAGAAAACAATAAATCTTATATACCGTAACAAGAACACAATAAATCTTATATACCGTAACAAGAACAAAAGTAAATCTTATTTACCGTAACAAGAACAAAAGTAAATCTTATTTACCGTAACAAGAACAATAATAAATCTGATTTACCGTAACAAGAACAATAGTAAATACGATTAACCGTAACAAGAACAATAGTAAATATGATTAACCATAACATTTTTTAGTTAATCTAACAAGAAAAATATCAAAGATGAGTACTAGTTAATCTAACAGTAAATACGCCGTCGATCCATTTCACGCCGCCGCGTCGTCGCCAATCGTCGTCTATCCTCGTTGTTGATCCCTAACATCGCCGATGAGATCCGCCATAGACGCCGTCAAGATCCACCATAGACGGCGTCGATTCCGTCGAGCTCCGGCGGCGGCGATGCTCGGAGAATCGATATCTCAGATTGACTCGAAAATCGGCGGAGAGAGAGGAATCGGCGGCGGAGAGGAAATCGGCGGCGATGGAGGGGATTGAGGAGATGCACTTTGTAAATTCGCGAATCGGTTAATTTAATTAACCTACTGGAGTCAGTTAGGTTAATTAATTAACTGATTCATGAAGGATTTGAAATTCACAAAAAATTTACAAAAATCATAACTTAAGTCAATTGATATTCAAAGTATTCAATTAATTAACCTAATTCTGAATTCAATCATTTAGTACATTAACTTTACTCACAAAAAAATCAGAACCTAAACTAATATTCAACCAATAAGTTAATTAATTAACCTAACTCACTCCAGTAGGTTAATTAAATTAACCTATTCGCGAATTTACCAAGGGCGTTATAGTCTGAGCCGAAAATATGAGTTATTTGCTTAATAAAATGAAACTTGGGCTATTCCCCCAATAAGAATGACAAACTTGGCTAGTTATAACAAATTTCACTATTAATAAATGTCAAAATAGAAATTTCAACTTAATCTAAAAACTGTCATGTCATTAAATTGACTACTTTCTTAAAAAATCTGAAACGTGGGACATAATGAAACCTATATGTTTGTTGTGTAGGCTCAGTTCATTAGATTTCTCATATATATATATGTATATGTACATATATGCATGTATATGTACATATACATATATATGTATATGTACATATATGCATGTATATGTACATATATGTGTATATATGGGGAGAGGGAAAGAGAGTGATTTTTAAATAATTTATGTAATTTTTTTTTTCAAAAACCGTCACTAGTGATTAAATATTGGATTTTTTTATAAAAATATTTCTTAATATGTAAAAATAAAACTCATAAACTATTTTAAACTTAGTATTAATTTTACTGTCATTGTTGTCATTATCATTATCATTATTTAAAGATTTTCCCGACTCTAAATATTTTAAAATAAAATTTATTTTTATTATATTATTTTATATAATGTGTATTGTATATTATATATAAGCTAAGATATCTTTTCTTATTTAAGAAATAACTTGTTTCCTTAGTTTTTTGATAAAATTTTTGTAACCATAAAATAATTGTTAATGTTATATGGATGGCTACACCGAGGAGGATGGATGTGGCTCCTTGGCCATTTTGGGATTTAGGAGATCGTTATGGTCGAGTTTTGTTTGTGGATGGGTACAGGGGTGGAGCGCTTTGAAGTTAACTTGGACGGGATATTCTCCGTTGTTGGCTCTCATATGGCGGAGATGCAACGTCTCAAGCTTTCAGAAGGATAGGGTATTCTACAAGGATGGAGCCTATGTTCCCGGAGAAAAATGTCAGAGACCGGAGGTTGGACGGCGACAAACTTTAAGGGGATTTTAGACTACGACGACCCATTTTTGTAGGGATTTATTTTTTTTATTTTGTGTTTATTTGTTTCTTCTTGCTGATTTGGTTGTATTTTGGCTTATGTTGGTGGTGAACACTTTATTTAGTTGTTGGTTTTTTATTGGTTCGGTGTTGATGGGAAATGAAATAGTCGTCGTCCCATTTTTCGATCTGAGTTTTCTATTAGATTTTGGTCTACATAGGTAAAAGAGTCATATTCTTCATGGTCATCGGACCCCGATTGTTTGGATCTATCCATCAGCCACTTTGGGTATTTTGAAAGAGTCTTATGTGTACTCGATTTATAAAGTACTATTCGATCTTTTCGTTGTCTGAAACATGCACAAAATGAGCAATCACTTGTACTTAGTTTTAGATCCACTTCGACTTAAATTTTTGGTGTGTCTTGTAAGATGTTATTTTCTTGTATTTATTTGAGGGTGTTCTATCCTATTTTTAATGGAATGCCTTCTTTTTTATTTATTTCAACATTTACTTTTGATATTAATTTCTATGTATCTTATTTTTAATGAAAGACCTTCTTGTTTATTTATTGCAACATTTACTTTTGATATTAATTTCTATGTTACGGTAACCCAAAAAAGTATAAAATTGGTAAAAGATATCATTAGATAGTAATCTAGGATTTTTTTTTTAATTTAAGAAAGATGTGATTACAAAGTAAGAAATAGCTTGTTTAATTAATTTTTTTTGTCAATATCGTAATCATAAAAGAGTGAATGATAAAATATGGATTATGTGAAAGTCTATTTAACTTGTCAAAAATAAGAGATAAGGATAAGATTAAGGCCTTCTGTTTTATGTATTGTAAATTTACTTTTGATTTAATTATTTCTATGTTAAGCTAACCCAAAAATGAATAAAATTGTGTTACTCCCAGAAATTCACATATACCGAGCAAGTGAGGCACCGAGAATGATAAGAAACTTCCCACCTATAAGGTAAGAGCGTATCCTACATTCCTACTGAAAAGAATTTTGGAGAAAACAAAATTAGTAGGCCAAAACTAGTAAAAAAAAAAAAAAAAAAAATATCAAGAGTATCCCTCGTTTTTAATCGAAGTGCTAGATTTATCCATTCGATTTATAGAAATATCAGACATATCCATTCAATTTAATATAAATAACATATACCTCCCGTAAAAAAATGTTATATTACATCCCTTTTCGATTGTTTTTTACAAAAAAATAATTTAAACTCTCCAAAATACCCTTAATAGAATAAATATTTATTTAATATTTTATTTATAAAAAATCAAAATCTCTCTTTATAAAAAAATCCTTAACTTTTTATAAAGAAATTTTTTGATTTCATTTCTTTGTATACAGAATAGAAAATAAAAAATTATTTTATTAAGGGTATTTTAGAGAGTTCAGATTTTTTTTTTTTTTTTTTTTGTAAAAAATAAACGAAAATGGTGGTATTTCTAAAATAACATTTTTAGGGGAGGTATATGTCATTTATATTAAACTAAAGGGATATATATGATATTTCTAGAAATCGAAAGAATAAATCTCGCATTTCGATTAAACACGAGAGATACTCTTGATACTAAAAAAAAAAAAACAGCGACCACATAAACATAAACACCAAAATATACACTTCGACAGTTACCATAGCGGGAGCCCAGATAACTATCCACTACCCATAACCTCGGGTAGTTCTTTGAGGTAACTATCGGGACATAGGTCTGATTAACTATGCACCTCAACAACAAGCGCTTATAAATAACCGGGGAAGCAAAAGAAGATCGAA
This sequence comes from Urtica dioica subsp. dioica, assembly GCF_054948205.1. Taxonomy (NCBI): domain Eukaryota; kingdom Viridiplantae; phylum Streptophyta; class Magnoliopsida; order Rosales; family Urticaceae; genus Urtica; species Urtica dioica. The sequence continues at coordinate 7,479,537 of NC_142767.1, read as the reverse complement.
TGTACATTTTCACACACAATTTGACACCAACGAACTTCAGTTATCATTCACCGCCCTTAGTATAGACAATCTTGTTTCGAAATTATATTAGTGCTCAACACTTTGTTATTGGTATTTAGTGTTCTTCGGAGGGCAATTGTTATAATATTTTTGTAATTTGTCAACAAATTGATATAAGATTTTATAGTCTTATTTAATTTTTTTTACGAAGCTGTAGTTTTCAAAGTGTAATTATTTTAAAATATTAGTTATTTTAAATTATTTTAAAAAATGATACTCTTTTTTCTCAAATGAAAAAACGAAATTGTAAAGAGTACACCATTTAACTAAACTCCATAATAATAAACAAATTCTCTTAGAATTCTACACATAATAGTTTGAAAGTTGAAAATAACAATTCTCTTAAACTTGAATAATTATTTTACATCTACAAATACTATTAGTTCGAACAATGTTCAAAATATTGGTGATATATCGCCGATATATCGTTTTTTGAAGAGTCTCGATAACTTATCCATTGTAATCGTTATCGTTTTATAAATATCGTTAAAATATCGATGATGTTCGATAAAATACCGATATTTTTTAGTAGTTAAAAAATCCAAAATATCGACAAAATATTGTCTAAATTTGAAAATATAGTTTTATTTATTTTTTTCTTTAATTTTTATTTATTATTTCTTATTATTTATATCTTTTAGTTATTATAATGATATTATCAATATTTCCTTATTTATAGTTTATAATACATATAAATATATGTATGACAAATAACTTATTATATATAATATCTATATTAATAGACTAAATAATTAATTATATAATACTATTCATTTTTATTATTTTAAAGAATATTTGTAATATAGTAGAAAAATATTGAGATATATTTACCAATATTAATGTAAATATTAATAAAGTATATTTTTAAGAAAAGAATTAAAGATATATTTTAAATTTAATTGTTTTATTAGAAATTTAAAAATATAAATAGTGTTATATATTTTATTATATTTTGTTATAAGATTTTTGTCGATAATCGATATATCACCGATATAATCAGTAGTCGACATTAAAATTGTTATAGAATATCTGTCGATATATCTGTCGATACTCGATATATCAGTAAAATCAGAATCTCGATATGGATATTGGTATTATATTTTAAACCTTGAGTTCGAAAGACAATTTTCACAAAAAAAAAAAAAAAAACAGCCCAGCCAAGCCAGCAGGCTCTATCTACTCTCGGGACCCCCAAAACATTTAAGAAATAAATTACTATTAAATAAAAATAATAAAAAAAAGTAAGGTGTCTTTCCGATATCTCCTCTCGTTTTCACTCTTATTTGTCCATCCTATAAAAACCCGAAAAAAAACCCAAAAACCCACTCTCTCTCTCACACACACACAGACACAGAACACAGAGAAGAGAACCCAGCAATGGCGTCTCACTCGTCGTTCTCCAGCCCCCGGGCGTACCTCCGGGCCCTGGCTAACACCCCCGCCCGCCTGGCCCGCCGCGCCGGCTCCGTCACCACCTCCTTCGACGAGATGAGCCGCCGCTCCGGCCCCGACATGCTCCGAACCCTCCGCTGGTACGACCTCGTCGGCTTCGGCATCGGCGGCATGGTCGGCGCCGGAGTCTTCGTCACCACCGGAAAAGCCAGCCGCCTCCACGCCGGCCCCGCCGTCGTCGTCTCCTACGCCATTGCCGGCCTCTGCGCCCTTCTCTCCGCCTTCTGCTACACCGAGTTCGCCGTCGACATGCCCGTCGCCGGCGGCGCCTTCAGCTACCTCCGCGTCACCTTCGGTACACACAATGAAACCACGCTCTCTCTCTCTCTCTGCGAATCCTCTGTTTTTTTTCCTTCTGTATTTGTAATATGGACCTTTTTTTCAGGCGAATTCGCGGCGTTCTTGACCGGAGCGAACCTGGTGATGGACTACGTGATGTCGAACGCCGCCGTGGCGAGAGGCTTCACGGCGTACCTCGGCACGGCGATCGGCGTCTCCTCCGCGAAATGGCGCTTCACCGTCGCCGGACTCCCGAAAGGCTTCAACGAGATCGACGTCGTCGCTGTCCTCGTCGTCCTAACCGTCACTCTCGTCATCTGCTACAGGTAAATCAGAAAACGACAAAACCAAATCTCACTCCTCTTCCAAGCAAACAAACAAAACAAACTCGCCGATCATCATCTGAATCCACTTGGGTCGTTTCAGCACGAGAGAGAGCTCGGTGGTGAACATGGTTCTGACGGCGGTGCACATAGCCTTCATCGCGTTCGTGATCGCGGTGGGATTCTGGAAGGGAGAGTGGAAGAACTTCACGGAGGCGGAGATTCCAGAGCATCCCAGCGGATTCGCGCCGTTCGGAATCTCCGGCGTGATCCACGGCGCGTCGACGGTGTACCTGAGCTACATCGGATACGACGCGGTGTCGACCATGGCGGAGGAGGTTCGACATCCGGTGAAGGACATCCCGATCGGAATCTCCGGCTCCGTCGTGGTGGTCACCGTGCTGTACTGCCTCATGGCCGCCTCCATGTCCAAACTCCTCCCCTACGACATGGTAAGGGGCAAATCCGGCATTTCCCATTTTCATTCCACCATTAACCGTGAATAGTGATAATGAATGAAATTGGTTCGCAGATAGATCCGGAAGCGCCGTTCGCGGCGGCGTTCGGAGGGCTTGAAGGGTGGAAATGGGCGTCGAATGTGGTTGGGGCTGGGGCGAGCTTCGGGATTCTGACGTCACTCTTGGTGGCCATGATGGGCCAAGCGAGGTACATGTGTGTGATCGGACGGTCCAGAGTGGTCCCGCCTTGGTTCGCACGGGTACACCCCAACACATCCACGCCTGTCAACGCCTCCGCTTTTCTCGGTACACTCTCTTCCTTTTCTTTTATTTCTTTGTTTTTGTCTTTGTTGTTGAGTGAGCCGAGCTGAGTGAGTGTTTTGTGGTGTGTACCTTTACACGATGATATCGTGAGCTTTTAACTCCTTTTTATTTGTTGTTTATGCAATTCTTTTTTCGTTATAGATATATTAACGTTACGCTCATTCATTTACGAGTAACGTAACAGCAGATAGGTCCCGGGAGGAATAAAAGGAAATTGTTTAATACGAGCGAAAAGGCATACAGTGACAAATTGTCGTCGTCGTCGTCTTTATGCGGTTTTTTTAGGCATAGTTGAAATTTGGGGGACCCACAAGAACGGATTTGTTTTTCTGTTGTGTGGATGGGTTAAGGTTAGTTTGTGGGCTCTCTTTTTCTCGTTTTTGGTTGAGGAGTTGTTATTCAGTGGGATCGCCCTCATGGATCTCTATCGTGGGGTTAACTCGGACTTTCTTTCGGATAAGGAAGGATATTTTGGGTTTGCCATTTTTGGTGCGTAACCGTATAAAGCCGTAGGGTTTTGATCCAAAAAGTGAGAAAATATTCACATGTTTTTGCTTTGTCTTTGCTCTCTTGTGTCTTCACTTAGAATGTCGTCTTGGGCTTGCCTCTCTTAAAAGAATTAGTCAACCACCACATATCTCTCCTAATTTTTTTATTTTTTTATTTTTTTATTTTTTATAATTAATTAAACACCATAGCCGCATGATACCTAAATATTTGAGTTAAACTCAGATTTTGCCTTACTCCATTTGTTTGTTTTTGTTCTTTTCTCTAATTTGGTGCATTGGGCTTATCTCATATCCTGATTTATAAATTTTTTTATCACTCTTTATGTGGTGGTGAAGGTGTGTCTGGGCATGAAAATAGAAAACTTGTAATGGAATATCTAGTACCCTGTCTCTATTACCTAAATACTCATGTGCGTTGTTAAGGAAATATAAAATTAGAAAAGCTTCGGTCACTTGGCACTAGAATTAATCCAGGACGAGTGCATTCCTCATTAAAATTTATTTATGAATTGGTCGGAAGTGTTTAATTGCTTGAATTTGTCCCTTGGTGCCGCCAAATGGGATTTTCCCTTTTCTCAGAGATGCATATGCAGATTTTCGTCCGTTGCCTGGTTTTTCCCTTATTTTTATTTCCATAAAGAGCTACACAAATGTTGTTAATGAACAAGTGGTCCAAAATGGTCGAATCATTTTATCGAGATAATCCTTCGCTCATTGAAGAAGCCATTACTGAAAGTGACTCCCCATCGCTCACTCTCATATGTCAAAGTCCAAATAAATGGCAACTCCACTACGTAGATAATATCAGGAATTTTTTTTTTTTTTTGCTAAACAGGATATCCACTTCGTCTTTGGGTATGGTTACTTCTATTTAATGACATTTTTGTTTTGTTAAATGCTCTCTTGGATATTCCCATTAATCCATTATCCATCATAAAAAAAAAAAATATTTGCACGCGTGTATGCATAGCTCTCTGCTTTCTCGTATTATATTAAACATGTTTTTTTTTGTTCTTCTTTTTTCTCAGGTATCTTTACGGCTTTGATTGCCCTTTTCACCGATCTAAACGTCCTTCTCAACCTCGTCTCGATCGGGACCCTGTTCGTGTTCTACATGGTGGCCAGCGCAGTGATCTACAGGTAAAAATGAACTTCCGATCCAATTCGGTATATTTTGGTTATAGAAATGCATTATATAACCTTTTTTTTTATGTACAGGCGGTACGTGGTGGTGGGGACCACCAACCCGTGGCCCACGTTGTCGTTCCTGTTCTCGTTCTCGATAACCTCAGTTGTGTTCACACTGGTGTGGCAATTTGCGCCGCCCGGGAACCCCAAAGCCATTGTGCTCGGGGCCACGGGATTGGCCGCGGTTGCGCTGCTCCAGATATTCCATTGCGTGGTCCCTCAGGCTCGGAAGCCCGAGTTCTGGGGCGTCCCTCTGATGCCGTGGATCCCGTCCGTGTCCATCTTCTTGAACATCTTCCTTTTGGGGTCTCTTGACGGGCCGTCCTATGCCCGCTTCGGGTTCTTCTCGGCTCTCGCGGTTCTCGTCTACGTTTTGTACAGTGTTCACGCTAGTTTCGACGCCGAGGGAGACGGGTCTCTCAACGCCAAGAACGGGGAGATCCACATGGAGCCCATCCACGCAATTGTTGGTAGGGACAATAGTGTGAAAGTGTAGAGAAAATGGTCGCTTGTTGATATGAGGCTGATTCCTAGGTTTTAATTTGGTGATTGGAAAGAGTAATGAGGTTGAATATAGATTTGGGGGAAGTGGTGAATTGTATAGTTGGTTGTACTTGGAAGGCAAGGCAGGTCTTGGGTTGTGACCATTTTGGTGTAAATTTGGTCATAATTGACCTTCATTAGTTAAATAGAAAAGAAAAAAAAAAAAATTGGCGGCACAACAAAACAAAAGCCATTGACCTTTTCTCTAATTTCTACGGTGTACACACGAATCTCGATCTTCTATCCTTTATTTTTAAATAAATATAAACTAATAATTAAATAAAAATAAGACGGTTTATTTTGATTGAAAAGACAATGAAAACACCATATGATTTGGGGAAAAAAAAATCCGAGTTTCACACGCACGGTCAAAATTAAAAAAGAAAAGAAAAAAGAAATTGCACTTGATGACAATATATTACACGTAAATATATTAAGACGAAAGAGAGTTGTAAAGAATTAAGTGTGACATAGATAGTGGATGAATCTGATCAATAATAAAATGATAAATAGAGCATATGTTAGGTGTTAGGTTTTTTTGTAAAAAAAAAAAGAAAAAAGAAAAAAGAAAAGTGCGCGTTTATATGTGTTTATTATAGAAGAAAGTGGGGGCATATACTAAGCTCTTTAGGGCATCTCTTCCGATGAGACCTCTATTATTTACAAATCTTAAAAATTTATTTACACATTTTAATCCTTAATTTTTAATAATATTAAACATTGATATACCTCCATAAATAATATTAATACATATACCAATATAAAATTACATTCTAACCAAACATAGATAAAAAATAAAAATTACACACAAATAATAATAAAAACACATTTTAATAATAACATGTATTATATTTTTAATGCATTTACTATACTTGTATCAGTTTGTGCTAATTTAATATTAATATTAATTTTAATATCATGTGTTTTTTTATTCACGCACTAGTAAATATATCAAATTAAAAGGATTTAATTATAATATTTTTATGTTGATGTAAAAAAAAAATATTTGATTAAATTTCGGAAACATGTCAATTTTAACAACTTATACAAAATAAAGAACTAAAACGTAATTGCACAATAATTTGTTAGAGTGTGGATAATCGACCCTCAAATTTGATGATCCACTATTCAAACTCTCAAAATAAAGTTTTGAGGATCCTCAATTATTTCATTAGAGCATCCAAAACTCTCAAAATAAGAGTTTAGGGGTTCTCGTTGTAAGTGTTCTTAGGCCATCTCTAATGTGAATGCTCATTTTGAAGATTAAGAGTTTAAAGACTACTTACTTTTATAGAACTCTCATCTAGACTGTTAAGTGTCAGCTAAGCAGTGAGGCTGTAAAGGTAATATTCCCGGTCACATTTGGAATTCAAGTATCCTAATACTTGGGCTTTACTTCAACCATGGTTATCTTTAGATATTCATGTCTCTCTTTAAAAGTTTAACCATAGTATCTTGGTATCATCATAGCAACGAATTTTTTAAAATTTGGGATTCGATTGAATATCTCCAAGAACAATACTGGATAAGAAGATCGATGGTCTTATTTATAAGCTTGGTTTGTTTATGTGGAGTGAGAAAAAAAAAGAAAGTGATTTACGCATATGGGGATGCTATGCTATGATATGAGATCATTTTCATATTTTAGCTTTCGGTAAAAGTTATATATTCTACACAGCTTTCGGTAAAAGCTAGGGGTGCATAAAAATGATCAATTCAATTAAAAGTGGGAATTATAAAAAGAGAAATCTAACGTATTAAGTCTACGCAAACATACGAATTTTATTCTGTCACGCATTTTATTTTGAGAGATTTGCACCAAAGTCACTTCTTATGAACAAAATTGCATCTATGTCACCACCAAAAAACATATTGCAAGTAAGTCACTCTTATTTATTATTAGACCAAAAGACCCTTAAAGTAGAACCATAGTTAAATATTTACAAAACAAAAGTAGACTAGAAGAAGAAAGTAGAACCACAGTTAAATATTTACAAAACAAAAGTAGACTAGAAGAAGAAATCGATAATCTGAAGCGCCGGTGATTCCGGCGAGAGCTCCGACGAGGGTTACGGCGGCGGTGGCCTCGTCGGAGCGGCGATCGGCGCGGTGGTCGGAGCTTGAGCTAGAGAGATTAGGGTTTGAGAGGGAATTTAATGAGATATTAGGGTTTGGGTGTGGATATGGATTCTTGTTGGATATAAAATAGAAGGGTAATTAAGACATTGTATATGTGACAAATATGCAAAAAAAAAAATACACGAATACAATTTAGACTCATTTATGATACAAATGAAATAATGTGTTGTTGTTGTGACTTCAACAGCAAATTCCACTTTTATTTTTGAGGAAGTAGTCATTTTAATCTGTTTAGCGTAGGTTAAAATTTCTATTTTGACCTTTATTGATATTGCATTATATTAATAAACGATAAACACGATTTTCATATTTTTTATTTGAGATACACTATTATTATTGAATAGTTTTTTTTAGACATTCAGTTACGATTTATATTCACACCACTTAATTATTTATATTCAAATCGACGTGATACTTAATTATTTTAAATTATGAATAAGCGATTTTTAGTAAATCTTGAAGTTCGTGCTTGTTTTATTTTCTATTTTTTTTTTCAAATATTCACAGATCGTTATTAGTTTACTGGTTCTCAAGATTCTAAGTTTTTCACATTTAATAATTGTTAATTTTTGTTAATAGGTATCTGTTTATCCCTTTCATAAGTATTTTTTTTCCTGATTTTATATAGAGTTAATTATTACTAATTATCAATAATACGTGGTCCTCATCTTCTCCAAGAACTTTTGTCGAGCGATTTTAATGTATTAAATAGCTTTTAATTTTTGATTTTTCTTTTTAAATTTTGCAATTGGTTGCGTAAACCCTTAATGTATGCCTCATTAATCACATCATTAGTTTTTGTTTTTTAATTCATTTTTCGATACTGAATTTCAATGCATTGGACAAAATTTAATTTAAAGGATAATTACTCTTTATTTAATAGGAAATACTCCGGTGTGGTTAATAAATAGTAATGATCTAAATTGTGGCTACATTATAATTTTAAGTTTAAAAATGTTCGTAATTCTGCAGTGCCCATTATAAAAGAGAAATTTCATTAACTGGATAAAAAAATTAATAAACCATTAATACTAGACCTCATACTTAAAAAAAATCTAAAAATGGACGTTTGTCCCTTTTTCGGACAAAACTACCCTTCTGAAAACACCTCTCTCTCTCTCTCTCTCTCTCTCTCTCTTAATTCTCATCTATTCTCTTTCATTTTAACTCTCAAGTCATCTCTCTAACTCTCAAATCCTCTACACTTAAGTGGATTTCGTGGAATCATGGGTAAGTTTACTTAGTCGTTTTAAATAAGTTTTTATTGAATATTAAACCGTGTAGGGTATTATAGACGTTCATATATGAATTACATAGGAACAAATTTGGGTTTTAGCATATTTGTACGATGGAATACGATAGGATATGATGAGATTTAACTTGTTTGTACGATGTATTTTTTTTTAAAAAATGAAGATATTGTACGATACTATACGATAGGATACAATGCGATACAATAAGATACAATGATTTTGAACATATGATGGAGTACAATGCTGTAATATGTCGTATGATGGTGTACGATATTGTACGATGGTGTACGATGCATATGCTAATTTTTCTTAATTTGGCTGTTTTTGTAGATTTTATTTTGGTTAACGGCACTTGGGAGAAAAAGAACACTTATAGATGTTCACCAATGCCGTTACACATGCTGTAGATGTTTCGAAAGAGATAACTTACGCAGAGTTAATGGATTTGATATGTGAGAAGATCGATGTAGACGAATTCACGTTCGACTTAAACTCGAAGTCCCTTATGCAATGAGTATGATTTCGATGGCTCCTGCTGTTTTGAAGGACGATGGTGACGTCTTATATTATATGAAGCACAAAAATCTAAGAGATTTCCATGTGTAAGCATGGTAACGAAATAGATCATGACGCAAATTGCATATCGGGGAGTATGTTAAGGGAAATATGTGATGGTTGGAGAGTTGTCTCGCACTGAATCGAAGAAGAGACAGAATAATCTTATTATCAACGACCAAAAAAACGATCCTATAATCAACAACGAACACAATGGTGGCGAAGATGACTTGTATAACGCGTACAAGGGTGATGAAGACGAAGTGTGGAGCCGTGATAGAGATGATTACCACAACAATGACATAGATGATGAACTAATAAGCAATGCTGGAGGTGATGAATACAATAGTGGCGAAGGTGATGAACACAATAGTGACATAGATGATGGAGATAATAATGTTAGAGGTGAAAAATTTGAAGAATTCGCGATTCACGGAGAATATGTTGACTTTGTGGAAAAACTTTTACAGTACCATCCCTTGAGAGCAAGGAGTTTTTAACTTTCAATGGTAAATTTTTAACTAACCATTGAAAGTAACAAGTAGCTCAGAAGAAATAAATATTGGGCAGCACTTTGAGAGCAAGGAGGAATTGAAGAAACACATCCACTTGTACGTTCTGAAACATAATTTCGAATTTAGAGTGAAATTTTCTTCGAAAAAGAGATGGTATGTTTTATGCAAAGATGAGAAATGCACGCGAAAGCTGAGGGGTGTCGTGCAGTGGTCTAACATGTGGAAGATTACGTCTTACGAGAGTAGATACTCTTGTTCGCATGTCGTTCGAACAGAGGGCCATCGATGAGCTGCACCATGATCATTGGTCACGTATTTACAGATAAGTATTCCATTAGCTCAATGGAGGAGTATTCGGCGCATGACGTCAAAGAAGAAGTCAAGACAAGATGGGGTGTTAACATATCATATCTGAAGGCTTGGAGATCCAAAGAGAAAGCTATTGGGTATGTGCGGGGTAAACTCTAGAACAATCCTATCAGAAGTTACCGTCTTTGTTATACATGTTATAACAAAAAAATCTTGGGACTTTGTGAGAGATGGTGACAAATTAAAGTACGCTTTCTTTTCTATTGATGCGTGTCGTAGATGGTTCAAATCATGTCGACCGGTCATATCATTAGACGGTTCATTTTTTAAGAAAATATATGGTGGATGTGCAGTTGCAATGGATGCGAATTCACAGTTATATCCACTTGCATTTGGATTTACAGACAACGATTGTTATGCTTCTTGGATTTGGTTTTTTCTAGAGAAGCTATCAGTGAAGACGTACCTGATTTGGCGTTCATATCCGATTGACATGTTAGCATCATATATGGTGTAGAAGTTGTATTCCTTGGTATCCTTCATGGAACATGTTACCATCATTTACAACTGAATGTCCAACATAAGTTCAAGACTAATCATTTTCGTTCTAAATAGTACAATGCTGCTTACGCCTTCAGTAAAACAACAATTGAAGCTAACTTTAGACAATTGAGACGAAAAGATGTCAAGATGGCCAAATATCTCAAAGAAGTGGGTTTTGATCGGTGGGCCAAAGCGTTCTTTCCTGGAAAAAGGTAAAAAACTCTACAACTTTGGATTCTCTCTATTCTACGACCGTTTGTATTCAAGGCATGCAAGATCATCCCATGAGATTTCTTGAGTTCTTCCACATTTCACGTGTTATTACAAACAGAGCGGGATCTTAAGGATGAGCGGCCGCTTTGGGAGCAGGATACTTGGGAGCTTCGGGACAAGCAGAAGGACGAGCGCGAGCTTTTGGATGAGAAGCTCTTGGACGAGGAAGACGCGGAGTATCTTAAACGTGTTCTTCGTTCAAATCGTCCTCTTCGTCAAATCCGAGTACATTGACCTCCTTTGCGACAAACGCTACTAAGTCAATTCCCTCATCAATATTACGCAGCTCCGTCGCGTCATCTCCCTCGACGTCTATCGGCTATAGATATTGTAAGTGTGGTCATTGTAAGTATTTGACTAGTCTTTTATGATACCGAGTGATTCTTCGATGTTTTCCGTTCTCTAAAATCGGTTTTCTGAACTTAGCTAATATTCTTGGTCGTTCTTCACTTATCTGCACCTCGAACAATACCATTCGGTGATTTATGGTTATTCGGTGTTCCGAGTGGTCGGTGATAATTTTCTCTCCTAACAATAAATATATACATATATATATATATATATATATATATATATATATATATATATATATATATATGTACATAAGTTCACTTGGTTGAAATCAATGATTCTCAAATTATATATAGCATCTTGAAAAATATTTGACCTTTATTTTATGCCCTCTACAAAAGTGGACTCAAGTCGACTAGTCCTTTTCCATTTACTTTGGTGCGAGCAAGTGGGTAATAATTATTATTGATTCGAAATAAATAAAAATAATTAAAGACATAATATCTATCCATTTTTTAATTATTTAGTTGCTTTTTTTTTTTTTAATTTTATTTAAGAAAACCTTTTAAGGTCTTAAACTTGCAGATTTGTTGGCACTATTTTTTTCTCGTGACATACAAATAGCAATAATCCAGAATAATAAGCGATAGACATTACCATTTTTTTAGCCGATCAGAAAGTTTATCCCTGATCTTATCAAGAATGTTTTGTTAAAAGGTCATATCCAATCCATATAGATCTTATCCCTCAAAACAAGAGTTACAGATTCTACCTTATGACTATGAGTTACAGATCTTATCCCAAATAATTCATATAGATCTTTACTTAATGCACATATGTGTTTACAATTTTGCTCTTTGCTCTTACATGTAGAAATTTATTTAAAATATATCCATGCTATTTATTGCGCTGTATCAATATTTTATAGGGTAATTTAGCAAAACAATCAATTTAAACGTTGATAATTGCTAAATAGTCAAGATTCGATAAATATTAAGTAAATAGTCAATTTTATATATTTACAAAGGTAAATATAAATAAATAGTCACTGCAATATTAAGTCACGTTATCATTTTTTGCTATTTACATAATATTTATCAAACATTGACTATTTAGTAATATCAAATGTTTAAGTTGATTATTATTTTTTTTTTTAATTTTTTGTATTTTCTATGGTGAAAAGAAGACGCAGAATAACTATTAAACGTAAAAGAGTTTCAGAAATTAAATATCTCGAAACATGGATATTAATCACGTATATAGAAAAATAACTCGTATAACAAAGATGGTCCCATATCAACACTTTTGAAGAAGCCAAAAGACAAATTTAATTTTTGCACTATATTATATTTCAGACAAGATTTAGTGAACGTTTTAGGATGGGAAAAGTCTTTGGAGGGATAAAGACCAAGTTTGCCTTTTATTTGTTCATACAATACTAGAGATTAATTTAACACCACTCTCTCAACAACATCCTTTGGAAAGCACTTAGAAATGGGTCCCAATCAACAATTAGTGGATGATCTTCGAGATTTTGTCTGATTCAGTTTGGCCCACCTCACCGTCAACCCTGATTTGATCATTGAATACTTAATAAGTCAATACCCAAAGATTTGTCACCATATTTTTTTATATTTCATGAAAATTTTGAAGAGAAAGGGTTATTTGCTACACCTAGGGCTATTCGTCTATATATGTGATTCATATATCTACATCTTTCGGTTCCCTTATCAACTTGGCCATAGTGTTGTGTCACTTCTGACTTAGCCTTTAGGTGATTTTCATTCATTCCATTTTTTTTAACCATGTTGGTGAGTGGAAATAGATTTTTCTCAAGGATGAATATCTTGCATTAGATTAAAAAAGAATTATTATCACTGCAAGTGGTAATATATGTAATGTAACTTGATACCGTTATTTTTGGATCAACACTTTAAATCACACGTGATTCAATATAAGACTGAATATTATGATCGCACGAGAGCTAAATGGTGGTGAGGCCTTCTAACAGTCGTCATTGCCTTTGGTTTCTCGCCACCTGAGGGCAGAGTGAAATATGAACCAAGAAGACGCATAGATTTTTCCCTTGATGCGTGCTCCGACACTCAACATCATTCTTTTTAATATATGTGAGGTGGGGGTCAAAGTCTCGTCTCGAGAGTTGAGAGATAAAATATCTTTACTGAGAGAAAGTGAGGTGAGAGAGAGACACAGTTTTTCTAAGTTCAGAGAAACTTACTTATAGGAGCTATGGTGACTTGAGGAAATTGATTGTCTTAAGATCTCATTTTGGCCTACGTTTTATTTTTGTCCAGGGTCTCATTTTGTCAAGGGTCCCCTTTTTTGCCTTGGGTCTCATTTTGCCTAGGGTTCGATTTTTGCATAGGGTTTCTTTTTTGCCGAAGGTCTTATTTTTCCCTAGGGTTCCCTTTTTTCTTCCATTTTTTTTTCCTTAAGTTCACTTTTTATCTAGGGTCTCATTTTTCCTTGGGTCTCATTTTTCCTCTTAGGGTCTCATTATTTTTTTTGCCTAGGGTCTCCTTTTGCATAGGGTCTCTTTTTGGCCTAAGGTCTCCTTTTTACCTAGAGTCCCTTTTTGATATGATCTCTTTTTTCACCTAGAGTCACCTTCATCCTAGGGTCTTCTTTTGGCCTAAGATCTAGTTTGGCCTTGTGGGCCGGGTTTGCATGTTTCGTGGGCCCAAAATCTTCTGATAATGGGTTTGGATTTCGCGCTTGGGCCCATAATATCGTTTTTAAGTAGGAGTGTTGTTTTCCACTATGGAAAAATGATGCTACGACATAACTAAAAAAATTTAATTGAAATTTCAAAATTTTAAGAGACTAGTTACGAAATTATTTATGGCACCTCTTACCTTAGATACCTACCTCCAATCTATTTAACTTTGATCACTTTGTTCCTTGATCTCTCAATTTTTTTTCACTTCATCAATTTTGCCTTTGCCTGATTTCAAAAATTATATTCAAAATAGTAAACGACATTGGATGATACATAAACATTCATTTACCCTTTTGTTATATATATTTGATGTACAAAAAGATTATTGGTACCAAAGATTAAAATCTCGCACGAAGTTGTGGTTTTTTTTTCCGTAGGATCCAACAAAATGCACATCCGCAACGGTTTGAAATAACTTGCAGTTAGCTTTAAAAACTATTGTATATTTGTAAATACTTGCAAATACCATAAATTTATCGCAAATACCAAAGCACTTCAAAAAAATTATTAATAAATTAAATATGATTAATTTATGATACTTAAAAATATGTTAGAATATATTCATATTTATTTATGAGGAATTTGTTGCAACTAGTCAATCCCCTAGTTTCTTTTAAGATTTTTTTCGAAGTTTCATTTTATTAAAAAAAATAGCTCAGCAAGCCGAAATAAAGTAAATGAACTCAAAGATATAATTTAATTTACTTCAGGCTGCCTGTTGAACTATTTTCTTAGTAAAATGAAACTTTGACTATTTTTTTGAAAGGAGCGTGAGCTTTGTGCTAGTGGCTTAATTGTCCCATTATTTATTATTGCTCTGAAATACCGTGGGAATACTTATGCAGTATAGGTTATCTATACATAATATTAGTCAAATATCATGGTATACCAATGACGATGTATATGTTTTATTTTATTTGTTTTGATAAAAAAAAATTATATAAAATAATTTCTATTCTATTTTATATAAAACAATTTCTATTATATTTTATAATATTTTTGAATTTGTTTTATTTTATTATTATATATATATATATATTTATATAAAAATTAATTAAAAAATAAAGATTTTTGGATGCGACTAGTCACATCCAAAAAATTCAATTCCTGCAATTTTATTTTTGATGGAATCAATATGAATTTACTGTGGATCGACTAGTGACATCTAAAATGTAGAATCCGGTAGCATCAGCTACGAAAAATTGGATGCGACTTTTGGATGCGACTTTTGTCGCATCCAAAAGCAGAATAGACGTTCGCCAATTAATGCGATAAGTTATTTGTCCTAATGATACAGTATACACCTAGAATTGGATTAAAAATGTGGTGCGGTAGCACTAAGTCATCATATGTACTTTGGACTCTCAATTCTCATCCTTACACTATATTTGCCCTTCTATTTTTTTTTTCATGGCGACAAACATATATATAAAGAAAGTAGCTACTTTTTAAAATAATGATTCTTTTTATAAAAATAATGTTTTTATTTCATTACCCTCGGGGGGTTTTTTTTTTTTTTTTTTTTTTTTTTTTTTTTTTTTTCTGCACAGCACTTGGATAAAATAATAATCAGGATGTATTATTTTGGCCAATGTATACATATAAAATAAAAATTAAAAATGAGTGACTTGCCCATAATTAAGAAGTTGATCAAACGTTGGACCTACCATAAATTGTCGTCTCTGAGATATTAGAGACCACCACAAATGTCACATTTGATTTTGCCCACCACAACGATCAAATCATTCGAGCCATGAAAAGTACATCTACAAAAGGGACTCGCTCAAAAGCGATGATGAAGACAAGGTGGATTATCTAATTAATGTTTTTTTGCACTTTGTCTCTTTGGGTATGTTATGTAATGTAATGTAATGAGTGAGCTGATCACATAATTTTTTGGCCTTTTTTTGTATGGTGTAATTATTACTACAAAATCTAATTGGCTGCTCCCAGTGATTATTATCTTTATCAGTATATTATAAACCAAAGTACTTAGTTTTTAATATACAATATTTTTTTTGCAGTTTTATTCATAAATATTAAATTTTTAGCTTAAAGAAAGCACGTACGATCGATGTGGAGGCATGCAAGGATTATGATCTTAATTATGAAGGGATTATGATATTTCTAACTAATTTTGATCCTGCAATAACTACTCCACACGCAAATACATAAAATTCTGGTTACTAAAAGGTGTGTGTATTTGATTGTGAATGACCTGAATATACCCATCGCATTGACAAAAGCGAGGTGTAAGAACCACGTGATTTTGCATATCTGCGACTGCGAGGTTGCTAGTCGTTTTCTACCACCGATTTCTTGTCTCCTTGGTTTAAATGGACACGTCGACATGAAAATATATGTCGATTTCATCGTATCGTATTTATCTCCAATTCAGTGCGTCTAAGCCCACATAAAGTACCAAATGCCCTTCTATGGTGTGTGCTGTTCCATGTCACCAAGATTCACTCATTGGTGGGTATTGAAAAGCCTCAATTAGGCCGAGTAATACAAGGGAATAAGATTGTAACACAAGATATCTTAGTTTGGTTTCCTTACACTTTGTTTTGTTTCCACACAATGGTTACGTAGCTAGATTGTATCATCATATGATATCCCAGCTCATATAAATCCACAAAAAAAAACGATTGCCTCCATCTAGTTTATACAAGCTATCTTAAAATTTTAACAAACGGCTCAAAATATATATACAAGTTGACGTTTACAAAATTCATGAAGCCCAAAATATATATTCCCTTAAGACCTAGCCCATCTTGTCCGGATTATATATTCCCTCAAGATCTACCCCATTTTGCCCGTTAGGTTTGAGGCTTAGACGACATAGCAGTGCCAGTGAAGCAGGTTGGGCTGAGTCTCTCCATGTGCGTTTTTGCGTAATTCTCGCACACGCAAGTGCACGTGGTCGCAAAAGTAATATATCGTAAGAACGAGTCGAATTTCACGAGAACTAAGCTTAATTAGTAATTCAAAATTAACTAGAACGAATTGAACTTAGAAGAGAGAAGAAAAGATGTCATAAAACTTTTTGACAAGAAAAATTAAATAAATAAAGCAATTAAAGATGGTTATACAGTCATGCGAAAGTAAGGACTATGGTTTCATGAGTTTATCTAACGGTTTGGATTCATATAATTCACGCACGATTTATTTCATTCATATCTTGCTAATCACGTTCACAATACGAATATCATTAAATCTCTCTCAAGCATCTAGCAACCTATACTTACCGGAATATCATCTCTTGATCTCAACTCCTAAAAACATGGTAAGCATTAAATTCAAGAACGTACACACGATTTCATAACAACCTAGTTATATCTAGCCTAGGAATGTATTACCATAATTCAATTCAAAAACACTAACAACCTAATCTTTCTCAAGCATCATGTTGAAATTAAAAATCATACACGAGGTTGTGAATCTCATACAAGCATTAAGTACAAAATTGAATTAAGCAAAGCAATAGAGAATGAAAATAAATACTTCAATATATTAATAGGAATCCATAACTGTATCTAAGACTCGCTACGTCATACCCCTTAAGGGGATTAGTGCATGGCGTCGAGAAGAACATAAAAAGATGAAGAAGAAAAACTCAAAATTAACCAAACGAAATACATAATAATAATTATAATAAAGATGAGAGTTCAAGATATTAAAGGAAGAAGAATAAAAACAGTGATTGTTGATGAAACGGTGTTGATGAAGATAGCTCTCCAATCTCTATCTCTCCCAAACACAACACAATAATCAAAAGCTAAAGCAAAAGAGAAACTAAAGCAAAAGTAAGGTGATGTTTTTAGGTTACAAGGGCTTTATATATAGGTTATTTTATATATTATTTTTGGAGTCATCATGGCCTTTAAATGAGGTTCAATGGCCCAGATTCGCTAAATAACAGAAAACAAACACTTCAGAAAAGGCCTTCATGACGCCGCGTCGGATTTTCATCGCGTCACGATGAGTAACATGAAATATCACGCTCTGTGACAGATGTTTAGCGCACCGTGGTGGAAATCATGGCGCCGCGACAGGACAGCATGGTGCCGCGATGAGTCAATCTTCCAGCATTGACTTTTTTCAATATGCGCTGTTTTGCTTCGTTTTGACTCCCGTTTGCTTTGTTTTCTCGGAAAATGGCTCCATAGAGCTTAGACAAGCTCTCCTTCTCATTTGAACATGTAAATCATAAAAAACACACGGAAAAACTATACAAAATATATGAGGACTCGCTAGTTTTAAGCCGTGAAATAGGAGTTTTACGCGAGATAAATGCACCTATCATGTGTCGTTGTTATTGTTGGTAATCCGAGGCTCGATACTCCATTTCCAGACTCCGTGGTATACAAGGGTTTTTTTTTTTTTTTTTTTTTTTTTTTTTTTTTTATCTTAGTTGTATTCGAACTAATATTATATATGAGTTAGTTTATTCGAGATTTTCTTGCCGCGTTAATTTTTACTTACAAACCTAAGGTGTTCGTGTCTCTTTTGTAGTGAACCTTAAGAATGTGTCTCGGCATTGTTGTATTGTGTGAAGACTTTGTATGAGCCATGCCCACGGGATAAAAAGCTGGGATATTGGGGGGTCTTAGTTTGAATGAGATTGAATGCCCGCGCATGCGGGACCCTCCATTTTAATTTTATCAATAAATGAAGGGTAAACTAGCAACGTAGCCATTTTGAAACATGGTTTTTGGAATCTAGTCAACGTTTGGTAAATTTTGCAATCTAGCCATTTACTGAAATTTACGGATATAAAATACCTAATTTACCTTTTTCTTATACTTACTTGATCAAAATACTAGCCCACGTTTGACCGGTTTGAATTGTATACAGCCAATTAATTTCATATTTTTTCGTAATTTAATTGGATATTTAGCTAATTTAATAGGAGATTCGGTGATGTAATTAAAAGAGAAAATTTAATGCAATAAATGCACAAAAAATTTACCATAATTAACAGAAATTAACAAATCAGCGGAGATTAACAAAAATTTACAAACATTTACACTGTATTTGCTTACACGGCTATAATTTCAGCTTTTTGAATTCATAATATGAGATTCGGTGATATAATTAAAAGGGAAATGAAATATTTATTTGATTGAATAAGTCAAACAAGATAATGAATACACGTAATTATGATAAAATCTCGTTCAAAATTAGAAAATAAATTTGGAAAACAAAAATACCGTATTAAATGCGTAATGAAGGAAAGGAAATAAATCGGCTCTACCTGCACGTATGTAAATTTGCCATAATTAACAGAAATTAACAAAGCAACGGAGATTAACAAAAATTTACGAACATTTACACTGTATTTGCTTACACGGCTATAATGTTCATTAAAGAAAAAAAGCGCTCAATAACCAACTTTGCCAAGTATAGAATTTTTTTTTTAAATTCGAAATATAAACCGAATATAACAAATTCGGCTACAAAACCAAGTTTCAAAACGTGGTCTAGTATTTTTGAAACCAAACCAAGGCTAATATAGTAAATACCATCTTACATAAATATGACACGTCATCAAATTTGGCTAGATTCGAAAATTAAACGAAACGTTGGCTAGATTACAATTGCAACGTTTGATGTGGCTTAGATCGACTAATTTTTCATAAATGAATTAAATACAATAATAAATGATGAAACATAACATAACAAAATTAAAAATAACTATCATACATACGTATAAAAAAAATTCAAATTAATTCCCATATCGCGAGTGAGGTCATTTTTTAATATTGAAAAGCTTAAATTTTTTTCATCATAACCCATTAGATCAAATTAAAAATAGTTAACTATATTAATATTAACAATTTATTTTTTAAAATATAGAAATTTATCTTAACAACTTAATTTTTTGTACATGTTTGAACTAATATAGTTAAAATATTTTTGACACACACACACACACACATATATATATATATATATATATATATATATATATATTATATGTGTGTATCCTTATGTATATATGTTAATGTTTATTTAATGAATAGAGTTATTAGTTAATGTGGCAGTATCATTCCTTTTTTTTTCTTCTTTAAAAAAAACGAAATAACAATAATATTTATCTACTGGATTGTCAAAAATAAAATAATATGACATAATATTTATCCATGTGTATATTTTGCAAGTTTTATAATTTTTTAATTTTAAAGGGAAAATACCAACATTTTTTTTTATGCTTAATCAAAATGTGCGAAACTTTCCTTCAATTTAATATAAATTATACATATCTTCCCCAAAAATATGTTATATCCAAAATACCCCTAAAAATATCTTAATACACATATTTAATTTTTCTGATAGTAGAAATATAATTATAAGAAATTATAATGAAATCTAAAGGACAAATACGTAAGTTAATATTAAATTGTTTCTTCTAACTTACTAAATTGTTTCTAGATGAATAGTAAACTCTACTTATTTATTTATATTTGTATATAAATATACTTTGTGTAAGACTCTATATGGAAAAAAATGATATAACATATTTGAAACATAACATTGAAATCGTTAGATGAAATTTAACAATGACTTACAGATCCTCGAATTATGTATATTATATCCTCTCCAATTACGTTTTTAATATTTGTTAATAATTTTTTATAAATAAATGGGACAAATATAGATTGTTATTTTATTTTGTATTAATAAAATTTCATAAAACATACCTACGAGTATCTAATTTGGGTGGTACTATCTCTTATCTGAGAGGCATTCTCCTGCATGAGGACATGAGTTTAATCCTCCGAAATAGTGATTTGTCTCTATTGTTTGATCTTTACAATTTTTTTTTTTTTTGTAATTTAAGCTAAAATGTTCGGGATCCATAAATGTTCCATGTAATCAAGTATATGAAATCTATAAATGAAAAATAGTCAAAAATAAAATTATATAAAAAAATAATTATCGTGGTTATATTGAAATTAAATGAGACTTGAGACTTTTTTTTTATTTGACATAGTTTTAGCAAAAGAAAATTATTCTTAATTTGCAAAGAAAATTATTGACTTTTTCTATTATTTATTGCAATATAATTTTTCTTTTTAATCCAAATTACAAATATGATACATTTGTCATTATTGATGATATGTAGATGTGGTAGTTTTTTCAATTTTTTATCAGCTATATTGTTATATATTTTTACGTTCATTTCATTAAAAGGATTTCGTCGAAATTTTCAACATGTATTTGTTAGAACTAGCCAATCTTCTATATCTTTGTAAGGATCTAGTCTAAGTTTTATTTTATTAAGAAAATAACACATCATGCTAAAGTTAATGAAATTAAATGTTCGATTAATTATTAATTGAACAGTTAATTTAACTTCGACTTGGTGGGCTATTGCATTGCTGTGTATTTTTATACCTTGACATTAGCAATTGTGAAAAATGTAATCTTCTTAGGCAATATATTTTAATTTTAGCACACATTGTGATTAACTCATGCTTTAAGAATTTATGAATTTTTAATGTATTTTAGCACACATTTTTAATGATCAAGTACGTCAACATCTGACACAAATTTTAATTTGAATGTGCCGACTCTTTCTCTATTTTATTAATAATACAAAAAATTGGCCAGATAAGCCTTAAAAACAGTGACAATTGAGTTTTAGCCAACGTTTGGTTAATTTTTTGTAAATGGCCATTGCGCCTACGTGGCAGGATATTAACTGTTTTTTTGTTACTAATTTGCCCTTATTAATTGTTGTGACTTATTATATGTGGCAGTTTTTTAAATTTTAAAAAATAAACTGAATAGGAAAGTAGTTATTTTGGACGTGTGTGTTTTTGATTATTTAAAACGCATTAATTTATGACGCTGGACCTAGTTTGAGAAAATCTTGCGAGAAGTTATCAATTAACGTATTGACCGTAAATTGATAAACAATTTATTCTGTCCATATTACTGTAAAATAAGAACAACTATTAAATTCATTGTTATGCTTTTGTAAATTGCCAATTTACAATACATACATATCTTTTTACTTAACAATTATTAGTTGAAACGTGAAATGAAGTGAGTATATGGTATGTGTAAACATTAACAGAGAAAGCTAGTCATTAACTAAGCAGTTTCAATTTGTCATTAACTGGCCGATCTTCTTCTCCTCCGCCCGATAGAAGATCTCTTCGCTCCCTCTTCGTCGTTGTACATCGAGAGAAGAGCGAGCGCCGACGAAGGAACGCCGGGGGACGGAGACCAGTCGCACGAATCGGGGGCGGCGATTGTCGGTCCGAGTCGTCGGGCGCCGTCGCCCGGAGAGGCGCGGGAGAGACAACCCTCCTCGTCGCAAGGCGTCACCGGGGCGGAGCAGACCCGGCCGTCGAACCAGTCTCCGTTGCGCAGATCTGGAGAGTGATCTGGTGCGCTCGCAGATCTGGAGAGTGATCGGGCTAGAGATTCTTCAAGACTCCACGCCTTGGATCTCCTCCGGCCGGCGGGCCTCCAAGTCGCCACGCTGCTCTGCCGCCGTGCCCTAGGTCGCCGCGAAATCCCGACCTAGAACCTAGGTCACGCCCGCTCTCCGACCGTCCGACGCGACTCGCCGTCGATTTGATGATTTGAACGTCTCTTATGGTAAGGAATCTTTAGTTTCGGTGAGGAAGAAGGTTTGGCTGTGTAGATTCAGAGGTCGCGTATATTTTGGGTTTCAATTTGGGGATTTATTGTTTCTGTATTCGGTTGTATCAGACCGAAGATTTAGTGTATCTTTGGTATTAATTGTAAAGCGTAATGATGGCCTCGATAACCGCAGAAGTTATCATACGCAATATTGCGTTAATTAATTAATTCGCAGGATGTATGGGCGGGAACGGTTTACAGGGTATTTTGGTACTTTTTTACGTGTTAATAAATTGGGTTGGCCATTTACCCGAAATTAACAAAATGTTGGCTGAATCCAAAACTGTATATTTATAGGAGGCTATTTAGCTATATTACCCTTAATAATATCTTAGCTGACACAATGACCTAGCTATCTTAACCAAGGTTCAAAATTCTGGCGAAAGTCGGCAGCGGAGCCGCAATCGGGAGCTTAGCGGCCGACGAAGACAAATTTTATCGTTTTGTCATAAAATGTCGTTGGGTAATGGCTGAAACGACACACCGTTTCACTAAAAAATGATCATGCTTTGAAGATGAGTCGGAGACCACACGACCACCGTCGAGAATCAACGACTATCGAACCTGTCGTTGTCGTTTCGACGCGGCGATTATGGAAAACGTGAAGACGCCGGCGAGAATCGATGAGTTTCGTCAAAGTTTGGTATTGTTTCGGCACGGCGCTTCTGAAAAACAAAGGAGAAAAGTTACTCACAAAGAAGACAAGCAAAAAATAAACGAAGATATCATGCCAATTTGAATGAAATAAATGGTAATAATAAATATAGTAAGAGACATATTCCAAAAGTTGAAGAAAAAAGAATGAAACATTGCCTTCAAGTTTCCACTTAAAGAAAAAGCGGTTTGACTTGTCATCTCTAACGCGCAAAAAACAAACGAAGGTATTAGGGTTTGTTTTACTTTAGCTTGATATTGGGCTTTACATTTGTCTTCATTGGGCTTCATCTTTTTATTTTTGATGAAGTCCACATCCCAATATTTATATTGTTTAGCTAATATAAATATCTTATTATGAATTTTTTATCATATAAAATGCTATTATATATATGTCATACAAAATTGGCTACGAAAGCCACCTAAACTACAGAAATTGTAAATTAACAAACCTTTGGTAAATACTTTGTAAATAGCCAACTTCCATACGTGGCAGCCTATTAACTACTTTTTTTTTACATTTGACTGAGTTAAATAAGTCTTTTATTAATCTGTTAATAAGTTAACTTGACTATTTACGAGAAATTAACCAAAAGTGGGTTATATCCCAATTTACTAAAACCGTGTGGCTATATAACTTAATAAATTTAAAATTGAAGATATATATCTATTTATATATGTATATTTTTAATATATTATGCAACATTATTTTCATTCGATTTTTTTATCGACACGTCGATTTTCCATCGAAAACGGTATATTTATTTTCATTTTCCACAAATCATGAGGTTTGAACCGATAACGAAAATGACATTTGAAACCTTGATCTTAGCTGAAACGTACACAAGCTTAATAAAAAATAATAAAAATTAATGTTGCTATAGCGTTATTGTAAAGCTGAAGATAAGTTTTAGTTTCAAAGTGCGAATCTTATTGGACCGTGTGAATTGTGAAAGCAAAAGCCTATAGGGGAACAATATCCAATATATTATATCCCAACGACATAAGCATTTTTATCAAATTTGTGAAGGGGAAAATAGTAATTAAAGTTTTGCAAATTCTCTTTTAATTATATATATAGAATGTGTAACAATAATTGTTTAGTTGACAAGCTCCTCGCCGGAGCTTAGGTCTATATAATATGTTTTTATCCGACATAGTACCATAATATATTGTATATTTAATTTTATGATAAACTCTGTCTCTAATACTTAGTCGAATCTCTTGTATGTTGCAAAGGTGATGTTGGATCTTATGTGACATAGGTTTTAGTTTGGTGAATCAAAATTGTAATAGTTGTTCAAGTCAAAGATGCAAGAAGTTGTTCAACCATGCTCAAGACACGCGCTACTTTCGTCAATTTTCTCCAACGTGAACTAAACTAAAAATATTGCGTTTTTAGTTTCGAAAATCATAGAGATACGATCGGTTTTGGTTTCTAGATCGTTCTAATTCGCGGAGATTCTTTTATTGACCCCTATAAAACTCCCCTATGGTTTCATTAGGTCAATTGACACTTTAGGTCAATTCACCCTAACCTTAACCTTGAATCAGCCTTTCTGCCAGTAGATCTACATCGACAACTGGTTCAAGAAACTTGCTGTTGCTGTGCTTTATTTGTACATAGTTTGAGAGTGCCTGTTTTGCGTTGATATGATGAGAAGATATTCGGGAGAGGATCGTGCGATCTTCGAGAGGAAGAGTTGCGCGAAAAAGAGAGGGTATCTTTGGTCTAAGAGGATCTTAGATTGTCATCCATTGGAGAAGTCAAAGAAGTTAGGCGTTTGAGAAGGAGTCTACGAACCTAAGTCATGTACCTTTGATTATTGAGATAGTTGATCGCTTTTAACCACCGGACGTATTAGTCTCCTTGAGTAGGTTGTTTATACTGAACATGATTACCAATTTTGTGTGTCTTTTTTTGCTTTATGTTTGATTGATTGTTTAATTATCGATTTAATTAATTATGCTAAAATCAATCAGTTGTTCAACAAGTAGTTCCACCTACATAGTTGAACAACCTTTTCAGTACACATTAAGTAATTTCAAGTGACTTAAGTGTGCACATCTTTTGACTGGTAAAGATTTGTAAGAAAGAACGTCGAATCCACAAGAATTAAGATTACTACCAAAATTTTCTAAAGCAAGTTTCCCCAATTGAATTGTAACTAATTGAATATATATATATATATATATCAAAAATAATTTAACTATAGATAAATAATCAAAACCGATGCAAAGCAATAATAAACAATCAAAAGTGAAAATAACGAGAAAATAAATTCTAAGAATGCCAATAATGAAAACTTTTTTTTCCCCAAATTTTATTATTTTTTAAAGGGTCCAGTGGCTATCAAGCCATATGAAACGTTAGAAATTTTTAAATAGCCAACGTTTCGTTAATTTTTTTGTAAATAGTCACGTAAATATATTTACACGGAGTAAATTTCTAGTAAATATATGTAAATAACTTTGGTAACGTCATATTTTTTTTTACTATTTACGAAACATTTATGGCTATTTACGAAAAATTTACAAAACGGTGGCTAAAATGCAAATGCTTATGTTTTTGTGGCTTATATTTTTTAATTGGAAGTGTAAAATCCATATTTTTAACAAGACTAAATGTTGTCGGTCGTTTTCGGAAAACCCGAGACGCCAAGAAGGCACGTCGCTCAAAGGGCCGATGGTCAGGCCGGAGGTCCTGAAGAGCGGCAGGTCTTCAAGCCTTCGCCTAAACTCTTGACTCCTCGAGTCGAGCTTCGCTCCTCGAGTCGAGCCTTGAGTCAATCTCCTCGAGTCGAGCTTCGCTCCTCGAGTCGAGCCTCGAGTCGTTCCTCGAATCGAGTCACTCTCGCCAAGTGGAAACCTTCATATTTCATGTGGCAAGAATGGTATCCGAAGGCCCGCAAGAGCCAGACGAGACGGGCCATGCGCCGCGCGCGCAGCCGCGCCGGCCAACCAAGCGCAGCAGCCCGCGCGCCGCGCCAGATAGGCCGCGCGCCGCGCCAGGCAGACCGCGCGCCGCGCGATGACACGCCCGCGCCGCGCATCCCGCACCGCACATCGCGCGCCGCGCCTGGTGACCCGCGCGCCGCGCCCCCTGCGCCGCGCGCCGCGCGCCGCGCCCCCTGCGCCGCGCGCCGCGCGCCGCGCGTTGTGCGCCGCACTTTGTGCGCCGCGCGCGCCGTGCGCCTCCACTTGATGCCACATGCGTTCCTAGTCCCACATGGACGAAAAAGAAGCCTTCTAAGGCCCCCAAACACCTATAAATACCCCCTCCCATTGAGGGGAAAATCATCCCATTCATTCTCAAGGAACTTGAGACTTCTCTCCGCTTCTCTAGATGCCATCCTTGGCCTGAAGCGGATTCTCCACGATTTCTCGCTCTCGGAGATTCTGAAGCGCTTTCCGGGGACTCCCGAGTGCCGCCTCTCTTGATCGAGCGATTAATCTTGAGCCCACGAGTGCTCTAACGGTTTTCTCCCGAAAATCGCCTACGCGTCTAGCACCCTAGACGCGTCCGCCATTTCTGACAAGAAATCGCCTACGCGTCCTGCATTTCCGACTAGGAATCGCCTACGCGTCCGGAATCTCCGCCACAACAAGGAACTCTTGACTTAGAGTCTTCCACGTCTCCAAAAGAGAGAAAACACACATTCTCTCTCGCGCTCGCGATCTCCGAAGTCCTGAGACGCCGCCGAGGACTCCTCGCGTCCCGTCTCCTTCGTCGAGTACGCTTCTCCATCAAGGCTCCGCGCCTCATACTGCGTATCACACGCTTGAACTACGTTCTGACCTGATCCCACGCACGGGTACGTAGGCAGCCGACAACCAAGGCACGGTCACTCCTCCTCCTCACCCCCTACCTCTCCCGAGAGGCGGGTTGATCGGAGAAAACCCTAGCTCGAGACTATCGAGTTCACACTCTTGGCCCGGGTGCGATCACTTGGTCCGGCCTTGGATCGAACCGCCCGAGGTTTTAAATAGTTGTTCATTTTCGTGCGACAACATTTTGGCGCTAGAAGGAGGGGACTTCCCGACCTATTCAGCCCGAAATCCCTTCTGTTCATCTTCTTCTTTTCTTCTGCGAACTCAACCTTCTCGAACTTGAGAAACGATGAGTAACCAACCACCTGTACGTTCTGAGGGCGTGAACAACCCCGAAAACGTCGCTGGGACCAAGAAATACTTCTTGCGCTCCCGAGCTCATGGTGACGAAGAGTCGCTCCACGAAGAGAGCTCGACCCGCTCACCATCTCCATCTCCTGATAGTAGGGACAACCGCATCATGGAGCTGAAGGAGAGTATCCGCCAACTAAAGGCGAAGAACGCGAGGTACCACAGCCGACTGGCTGCGTAGCGACCCGCGCATGACACAATAACCCTCAACAGGGATCCTCAGAACCTCAACGAGGAAAGCCGTGACCGCGACCCTAATTACGAGGGTACTGGCGATTCGGAGGGTATCGAGACTTCTCTCACGAAGGACGGGGAACCCCCCGCCGTGTTTGAAGCCGGTCCTTCGAATCCCCTACCCCGGAAAGGCGACACACCGGCTGCTTCTCAAGAGGGAAACTCCCGACGCTCGGCCTTCGACCGACTAGGTCAAAGGGAGAATGTTACGGAGAGTCAGGGCACGCGGAGAGCGCGCCGTCGCAGACGAAGCCCGCGTCTCCGTATGTCCAGCCCTGATCTTAGGGACCATCTCACTGCTCAGCACATCGAGCGTGGCGTTGACCTAAGAGAGCGACTAAGCTCTCGGCCAAACGTCCCCGTAGCAGCCCCAACTAACGGGAACCGCCGCACGGGTCAAGGGTCAAATGAAAGACGACCGGTGACTCCTCCCGAACAGGGAGTTACTCCGACTACCGGTCTCGATGTGATCACAATGATCCACAATCTTCGAAATGAAGTACGAGATCTCCGAGAACACGGAATAGGCGGAAGTGCCTATGGGGTCGTTGAGGAGAAGTCCTCGCCCTTCACGGCTCAGATATTGGCCGAGGTATGTACGGGAAATTTCAAACTCCCGAACCTCGCTCCATACAATGGATAAGCAGATCCTGCTTACCACATCCAACACTATGAAACCTGGATGACGATGCAGGGTGTCACTCCCGGCGCTATGTGCCAAGCTTTTAGTCTTACCCTCGCCGGACCCGGCTTCGAGTGGTTCAAAAACTTAAGGCCGGGAAGCATCCGCTCGTTCAAAGACCTGAAGGACATGTTCCTAGCACGGTTCGCTACGTCTATGGTCCAAAAGAAGACCAAGATGTACCTGTGGTCAATCAGGCAAGAGGATGGCGAGTCTCTTAGACGATACCTCGCCCGATTCACTGAAGAATCGAATAAGGTCGACCGCTTTAACGACAAAGACGCAATCACTGCCATCACTGAAGGCTTGCGCACAAGTGACTTCCTTAAGTCCATCGTCGGCAGTGTCCCTTCTACCATGGCCGAGTTAATGACTCGAGCCAAGACCTTCATGGGAGTCGAAGATTACCTCGATGGTCGCAAGGGCAATGATCAAAGCCCTCACCACCGAGACGAGCCTAGCAACGAGCAAGGAAACTCCCGTAAAAGGCGAAACAGAGGAGGTCAGACTCTTAATAGACGACCTCCGATGCCCCAGAAGCCGCGACTTGCGTAAGACTTTAAGGGCTACTCGTCGTTCACACCGTTGAACACAACGCCGGAGCAAATCCTAGCTTTAGCGCGTGACAAGTTCACTCCCCCGGCTCCAATGAACAAAGATCCCGCGACTCGCGATAGATCTAAATATTGCGAGTTCCATCAGGAATACGGTCATTTGACCTCTGAATGCTATAATCTTAAAAGGCAGATCGAGGCATTGATCCAACGGGGTGAGCTAAAAGAATTTGTGTTACGCATGATTAGCGCTGCGGGCCCCACCTCGAACAGACCACAGTCTGGCAGGGGAGGAGGAACAGCCGCTTCTGCTGACCGAACCACGGCTACTGCCAATGCCAATCCACAACTCCACGTTGTAACCACCATATTGGGAGGTCCACAAGATGGAGATTCGGCCCGACAACGGAAAAAATTCCTAAGGGCCGTGGCTCAAGAAGACGCTGCTATGCACGTCAACCTCACGTATGAAGAACCTCCGTCCGTGCCTCATGAGACGATGCATTTCACCATCAAAGAGGCCAAGCGAGTTGTGCATCCGCACAATGACGCAATTGTGCTCAAAGCCCAAGTAGCTAATAACTTGGTGAAAAGAGTTCTCATCGACAACGGCAGTGCTGCCGACATAATCTTCAAATCCACCCTAGAGCGCATGAAGCTCGGGGGGCTACGCCCAACTCCGACCCAAACGCCTCTATTCGGGTTCACTGGGGAGAGAGTCATGACCGAAGGCATCATCGATCTACCGGTCACCTTCGGAACTCCCGGAGGCATTGAAGTCGTTCACATGGTCCCATTCCTAGTGGTCGACCAAGAGTCCCCCTACAACGTAATCGTTGGGCGACCCACGTTGAACCGGCTAAGGGCAATCACTTCAACATACCACCTACTGGTGAAGTTCCCTACCAAGGATGGAATCGGCATCATGGCTGGAGATCAATCCCAAGCCAGAATATGCTACATCCAGGGAATCGATGGAAAAACTGCTAGAAAGACGGTTAACACAATCTCCCAGCTCAGAGATAGCGTCGAGTCGACCAAGGTCCTCCGCGAAGTCCATGAAGACACCTGCATGACACCCAAGTGCAAGATAACGGCGTCTTCATCAGGGACCCCACAGAGTCTACCAGGTCATACATGGACGAGACACCGATCTATCGCCTGTGGAATGCGGAACACTTGAAGAGAGTACTACCACTAGCCAGCGCTCCCCCCATTTTATTTCTTTGCTTTCTAAACATTCAATAAGGCCTACGAGCCAACGTTTTAGGATTTTAAATTTTTTGCAATATTAATAAAGTTCGATGTTTTTCTTTTAAAATCCACTTTATCAAAGATTTTTAATCATCAGGATTACACTTGTAAACCCAAAACTCGGGGGGCTAGTGCCATAGGCAATGGTAAGTACGCTCAAAATTCTCTAGAAAGTACGCTCCACAAAAAGAAAGCACGCTCCATCAAAGCAAAACACCCGAACACAAAACGGGAACAAGCGTGCACGTAAGACGCCTCCGTGGCGCGCCATAAGCCATCCCCGAGATGCAGGCTAAAGACGCCTCCGCGGCGCGCCGTAAGCCATCCCCGAGATGCAGGCTAAGACGTCTCCGCGGCGCGCCATAAGCCATCCCAGAGATGCAGGCTAAAGACGCCCCCGCGGCGCGCCCAAGAGACATCCCCGAGATGCAGGCTAAAGACGCCCCCGCGGCGCGTCCAAGAGACATCCCCGAGATGCAGGCTAAAGACGCCCCCGCGGCGCGCCCAAGAGACATCCCCGAGATGCAGGCTAAAGACGCCTTCGCGGCGCGCCATAAGCCATCCCCGAGATGCAGGCTAAAGACGCCCCCGTGGCGCGCCCAAGAGACATCCCCGAGATGCAGGCTAAAGACGCCCCCGCGGCGCGCCCAAGAGACATCCCCGAGATGCAGGCTAAAGACGCCCCCGCGGCGCGCCCAAGAGACATCCCCGCGATGCAGGCTAAAGACGCCCCCGTGGCGCGCCCAAGAGACATCCCCGAGATGCAGGCTAAAGACGCCCCAGCGGCGCGCCCAAGAGACATCCCCGAGATGCAGGCTAAAGACGCCTCCGCGGCGCGCCCAAGAGACATCCCCGAGATGCAGGCTAAAGCCGTCCCTCGCGACGCACCAAAGACGCCTACATGGCGCACGTAAGACGCGTAAAGGCGCAGCCCGTAAGACGCCTACATGGCGCAACCTAAGACGCCTACATGGCGCACGTAAGACGCGTAAAGGTGCATCCCGTAAGACGCCTACATGGCGCAACCTAAGACGCCTACATGGCGCACTTAAGACGCCTACATGGCGCACGTAAGACGCCTACATGGCGCAACCTAAGACGCCTACATGGCGCACTTAAGACGCCTACATTGAGCAGCCTAAGACACCTAAACGACGCACAAAACCGTCTCTCGCAACGCGCTCTGAGTCGCCACGAGGTGTTGCATATGATGACTAAATCGCAACGCACCTGAACCGCCGTACGAGGCGCATTTCATGCCATCTTCGCCATCGCCAACTAAACACGATCACCGTGGGAGAATCCCCGTTCCATGCGAGTTAATTGAAGCTGCTCGCAAAAACTCGCGAGCCCCGCCTCTGAGCAAGAACCTCGCTCAGCCTGAACTAGCTAAGACTTCGCTCCTCGAGTCGAGTCATGCTCCTCGAGTCAAGTCACTCTCCTCGAATCAAGCTTCGCTCCCCGAGTCAAGTAATTCCCTTTGAGTCGAGCCTCGCTCCTTGAGTTGAGTCATTCTCCTCGAGTCGAGCCTTGCTCCTCAAATCGCACCATTCTCCTCGAGTCGAACTTCGCTCCTCGAGTCGAGTCATTCTCCTCGAGTCAAGCTTCGCTCCTCGAGTCGAGTCATTCCCCTTGAGTCGAGCCTCGCTCCCCGAGTCGAGTCACTCTCCTCGAGTCGAGCCTTGCTCCTCAAATCGAACCATTCTCCTCGAGTCGAACTTCGCTCCTCGAGTTGAGCCATTCTCCTCGAGTCGAGCTCTGCTCCTCGAGACGAGTCATCCTCCTCAAGTCGAGCTTCGCTCCTCGAGTTGAGCCATTCTCCTCGAGTCGAGCTCTGCTCCTCGAGACGAGTCATCCTCCTCGAGTCGAGCTTCGCTCCTTGAGTTGAGCCATTCTCCTTGAGTCGAGCATCGCTCCTTAAAGTCGAGCCGCTCTCCTTGAATCGAGCCTTGCTCCTCGAGTCAGGACATCCTCCTCAAGTCGAGTCACGCCCTCCTCGAGTCGAGCCATGCTCCTCGAGTCGAGTCACTCTCCTCGAGTCATCCCCCTCGAGTCGAGCATCACCCCTCTCATCAAGTCATTCTCCCCGAGTTGAGTCTTGCTCCCCGAATTGAGTCATACACCTCGAGTCGAGCATCGCTCCTCGAGTAGAGTCATATTCCTTAATGTCCAGCCAGTC
Organism: Urtica dioica subsp. dioica; assembly: GCF_054948205.1. Classification (NCBI taxonomy): domain Eukaryota; kingdom Viridiplantae; phylum Streptophyta; class Magnoliopsida; order Rosales; family Urticaceae; genus Urtica; species Urtica dioica. Next base: position 7,447,383 of record NC_142767.1, on the reverse strand, counting down.
TCCTTGAGTCGAGTCTAGCCCCTCGAGTTGAGACTTGAGTCGGCTCCCCGAGTCGAGCCTAGCCCCTCGAGTTGAGACTCGAGTCGGCTCCCCGAGTTGAGCTTCGCTCCTTGAGTTGAGACTTGATTCAGTCTCCTCAAGTCGAGCTTCGCTCCTCGAGTCGAGCCTCGAGTCAGTCTCCTCGAGTCGAGCTTCGCTCCTCGAATCGAGCCTTGAGTCAGTCTCCTCGAGTCGAGTCCCACTCCTCGAACAAACGCCTGGAGCGACCTGAAGAACAGGTCAGCCAAGGTAGAGACCCGCGCTCGCGCCTGGGGAATAAGGGCCGATCTTCCGAACGCAGACGAAGAAGCGTCACCAAGGCGGGAATGGCGGATGCCCCGTGAGGCCGACTTATGCTTGATGCGTGGTCAAACTTTTAGCGTTTATCCCCGAGCAGTCGAAGCCCTCCGGTGCGGCAGAGCCTTCCGCCAGGTGCCGCTCCGTCTTCTCGAAGCATCAGCCCGCAGCATCAACCTCCGTCTTCGAGACCTCGGAATGAGCACGCCTTTGCAAAATGCAAAAGTGCAGTCGCCTTCCAAGCTGGCCGAGACGGAAGCCATGATCTTCCCCTAATAGGTCACGATTACACAATCGTCACCCTGCTAGTCACCGTCGAGTCCCATGGACTCCGGATTGATGATATTGTCAAACAAAACGCCATCGAAGGTTAACTCGGGCATAACATTGCCAAAAGATCAATAAGCCGCGCCACGCCGGCACGCCTCTACACAAAAGCACGCCCCACTTGCGCATGCATATCCCATTTGCTCCGGGGCTAGAGCGACGGACGCAAGCGCGTTTGCCTCGTCCACGTCAAGCTACGTCTCTTATCCGCTTGGATCCTCCTCCACGTGTCAATCACACACTCGTGTCGAGAAAGACGGAAAAGCGAGAAAGAGCACTTGCAATTGTGAGAGTATTCTTTATAATCACAAAGGCTTCGCAACAGTGAAGCTCTGGAAAGTCTATTTTCCTCAAACACCCAACTAGAAGAACAAAAAGTTCATCGCTGGGACGCCTCCCGAGCGACGAACTTGGGGGGCTAATGTTGTCGGTCGTTTTCGGAAAACCCGAGACGCCAAGAAGGCACGTCGCTCTAAGGGCCGATGGTCAGGCCGGAGGTCCTGAAGAGCGGCAGGTCTTCAAGCCTTCGCCTAAACTCTTGACTCCTCGAGTCGAGCCTTGAGTCAATCTCCTCGAGTCGAGCTTCGCTCCTCGAGTCGAGCCTCGAGTCGTTCCTCGAATCGAGTCACTCTCGCCAAGTGGAAACCTTCATATTTCATGTGGCAAGAATGGTATCCGAAGGCCCGCAAGAGCCCGACGAGACGGGCCATGCGCCGCGCGCGCAGCCGCGCCGGCCAACCAAGCGCAGCAGCCCGCGCGCCGCGCCAGATAGGCCGCGCGCCGCGCCAGGCAGACCGCGCGCCGCGCGATGACACGCCCGCGCCGCGCATCCCGCGCCGCACATCGCGCGCCGCGCCTGGTGACCCGCGCGCCGCGCCCCCTGCGCCGCGCGCCGCACTTTGTGCGCCGCGCGCGCCGTGCGCCTCCACTTGATGCCACATGCGTTCCTAGTCCCACATGGACGAAAAAGAAGCCTTCTAAGGCCCCCAAACACCTATAAATACCCCCTCCCATTGAGGGGAAAATCATCCCATTCATTCTCAAGGAACTTGAGACTTCTCTCCGCTTCTCTAGATGCCATCCTTGGCCTGAAGCGGATTCTCCACGATTTCTCGCTCTCGGAGATTCTGAAGCGCTTTCCGGGGACTCCCGAGTGCCGCCTCTCTTGATCGAGCGATTAATCTTGAGCCCACGAGTGCTCTAACGGTTTTCTCCCGAAAATCGCCTACGCGTCTAGCACCCTAGACGCGTCCGCCATTTCTGACAAGAAATCGCCTACGCGTCCTGCATTTCCGACTAGGAATCGCCTACGCGTCCGGAATCTCCGCCACAACAAGGAACTCTTGACTTAGAGTCTTCCACGTCTCCAAAAGAGAGAAAACACACATTCTCTCTCGCGCTCGCGATCTCCGAAGTCCTGAGACGCCGCCGAGGACTCCTCGCGTCCCGTCTCCTTCGTCGAGTACGCTTCTCCATCAAGGCTCCGCGCCTCATACTGCGTATCACACGCTTGAACTACGTTCTGACCTGATCCCACGCACGGGTACGTAGGCAGCCGACAACCAAGGCACGGTCACTCCTCCTCCTCACCCCCTACCTCTCCCGAGAGGCGGGTTGATCGGAGAAAACCCTAGCTCGAGACTATCGAGTTCACACTCTTGGCCCGGGTGCGATCACTTGGTCCGGCCTTGGATCGAACCGCCCGAGGTTTTAAATAGTTGTTCATTTTCGTGCGACAACACTAAATAACACTGCAAAAAAAATAAAATAAAAATTAAAAAAAACAAGTTTAAATAGAAGTTAAGCTTCATAATTAAGGTAAAATAATTGGGGGAGTTAGGGATATAACCAGTTTAAACTCCTTTCGTTAAAATTCAAGCTGAACTATCTAAATATTATAAAATAGCCCAAATTAAAGCCTCATGCGTCATACTATAGAGACGTCAATATTAGTCGAGCTATTTCTTTAATTTTGAATGAGTTGGCTTCAATTCTAATTAAGGATAGTGATAACTACTTTGATCTAGTGATAATTCTATACTACCTCTAAATTGAAGGTTGTGAGTTCAATCTCCACCGATAATAAATGCCCTTAAAAAAATGTATGTCATTCGACTATTTCATATAGGTTCTTCAATATGTATTGTATGGGATTAAAACTGGTATCTATGAAATTAAGTTTCAAAAGCCAATATACAAGGACTGATTTAAAAAAAAAAAAAAAATTAAGAACCAAAACCAATAAGAATTTGACTCATCCGGCTCAAAAGAAATGAAGTCTGGAAGAAACTTGGGCCGCAATTTGGATCGAGCCGATATCTCTGAAAATCGCTTTTGTCACGAAAGCTTACATGTTTGCATGGTCGTGGAAGTCAATACCGTTCATAGCAACAAACAAGCATGATATGTTCATCTCTACCATCATCCAATACAAGAAGAAATCACTTGTCCGATTTCAAACCGTTCCGTCTTACAGAAATGTCTCATCTTGGTCCACCGCCGAGCTCGACGCAACGACGACAACCTCGGACTACATCAAGTGGGTCGGCAAAAGCCCGAACCCAATACCACTGTTGCACGAAGCCATAAAGCGGTGCTCGAGAACCGGCGCGATCTCGGAAGGGAAAGCCTCCCACGCGCAGACCATCACCGTCGGACTAAAATCAGACACTCTTACCTCGAACATGATCGTCAACATGTACTCTAAATGCAGTCTCGTCGGAGACGCCCGTAAGGTGTTCGACGGAATGCCTGAGAGAAGCATGGTGTCGTGGAACACCATGATTGGGTCGCTGGCGAAGAGTGGCGACGAGAGAGAAGCCCTCGGACTGTTCTCGCGTATGCACAGAGAGAGCCGAAGGTTCAGCGAGTTCACGGTCTCGAGCGTCCTCTGCGCCTGCGCCGGAAAAGCCTCGGTCTCCGAGTGCCGTCAACTCCATTGCTTTGCAGTGAAGACCGCCACGGACTCGAACGTGTTCGTGGCCACGGCTCTTCTCGACGTCTACGCGAAGAACGGCCACGTCAGCGACTCGATGGCCGTGTTCGAGTCCATGCCCGAACGCACTCGAACCCCAGTGAGCTGGAGCTCCATGCTCGCCGGCCTCGTCCAGAACGGGTCCCACGAGGAGGCTCTGGCCCTTTTCCGGAGATGCCCCGAGATCGACGCTTTCGCGGTCTCTTCGGCGGTTCGTGCCTGCTCGGGCCTCGCGTCGATCCTCGAGGGAGCCCAAGTCCACGCCGTGTCCCTCAAGTCGGGCCTCGAGTCGAACCAATTTGTGGCTTGCTCGCTCGTCGACATGTACGGAAAGTGCGGCGCCCTCGGAGAAGCCTACGCGGCCTTCCTATCCGCCGAGGACAAAAGCGTAATTTGCTGGAACGCCGTGATCGCCGGGTTCGCGAGACACGCGCGCTCGCTCGAGGCCATGGTTTTGTTCGAGAAGATGCAGATGACGGGTCTGTCCCCGAACGAGGTGACGTACGTCTCGGTGCTGTCGGCGTGTGGCCACGCGGGATTGGTCGAGAGCGGAAGGAGGTACTTCGAGCTGATGACGTGTCAGCACGGGGTCTCGCCGGGGGCGGTGCACTACTCGGCCATGGTCGACATCTTGGCTCGCGCGGGGCTGATCGACGAGGCTCACGGCTTGATCAAGGGCATGCCGTTCGAGCCGACCCCGCCGATGTGGGGCTCGCTCCTGGCCTCGTGCCGGGCCCACGGGAATGTCCAGCTGGCGGAGAAAGCCGCGGAGAGGCTTCTCGAATTGGAGCCCGAGAACGCGGGGAACAGAGTCTTGCTCTCGAACGTCTACGCGGCGAACAAGAAGTGGGATTTGGTGGCGAGGACGAGGAAGGGTCTGAGAGACAGCGACGCGAAGAAAGAGAAGGGGAAGAGTTGGATCGAGGTCAAGAGCTCGGTTCACTCGTTCACGGTCGGAGAGAGGAATCACCCGAGGATGGTCGAGATCTACGCGAATTTGGAGGAGTTGGTCGGGGAATTGAGGAAGCTCGGCTACACGGCGAAGAGCGATGATGAACTTCATGACGTGGTAGAGAGTGAGAAGAGTGAGCTTCTGAGCCACCACAGCGAGAAGCTCGCTCTCACTTTCGGGCTCATGTGTTTGCCTCTGAACGCGCCGATTCGGATCATGAAGAACCTTAGGATCTGTGGCGATTGCCATTCCTTTATGAAGCTTGCATCGGGTTTCACGGGGCGGGAGATCATCGTCAGGGACACCAACCGATTTCATCTTTTTAAAAATGGGTGTTGTTCTTGCCGGGAATTTTGGTGAAACGTTGCTCTTTGCTTGGCTACAAGGATATATCTATTTTAAACAGTCGTAGAATAACAGATTCTTTCACGTATACACTAATAATAATTAAGCATATATATCCATTTGATAAAACGTCATTATCATTTCTCAAACATTTTAATATCACAGTTGCAGGAAACCTATTTAATTATTGAGTTTTAGATATTGACGTTAATATTATCAAAGAAATAAATATTTGATATTTCTTTAGAGATATTGATGTTAATATTATCATTTTCAAAACTAAAAATTTGATAATCTATTACTAAATAAATATAAAAAGACTGTAATACCCTTAATGAAGCATGTCACGAAATTCTTTAATTTCGTGACAATTGTTGCGACACATTTCGTGACATCTCCAATTTCGTGACACATCTGTCACAAAATTTTCCAATTTCGTGATAGATTTCATTAAGGGTATTACGATTTTTTTATATATATTAATTTAGTAATATATATGTCAATTATTCATTTTTGGTTGATTTTTGGTAAGCGACAACCAAATGATTTCGTGGGATTAATTTTAATCCAGCCTAGATTAATCTTATTTTGGCTAGTTTGCTTATAGTTGACAAACTATGGCTATTTTGCAAAAGCTTAAGTTCTATTTGGCTATATAGCCGCTTGACCCATGATAATATTGGTGTTAATATCCCATTTCTTTAATATCCCAAATGATAATGTTTATAATATTGCCCCCAAAATCCACGACACCTTACAATCGAGTTCGGCAAACAGACCTGGTAAGTAAGTACCATATGGCTCGTCTCAGACTGCTCTTTCTTCCTCTTATCGTATATACTTTTTCATTTATCGATCTTTTACTTCTTGTTTAATGTTTTGAACGTATTTACTGGGTCTTACCTAGAGTTTGAGTTAATCAATTGTGGGTTCGATTTCGGGACATAAATTTTGTTTAGAAATAGTGATGTTGAAACACCAAATTCTTTTATTAGGGTACGCTAGTTTTGTGGGTTGCAAGCATATATATCCTACTTTGTTCAAGAAATTGAATATGCTCGAGGAATCTGAACTCGAGATCACAACTGATACTCCAAATCTAGTTTCTTTAAGTTATGAAGGTTACACGAGAGTTAAAATATCAATGAGATCGTCGTGTCATCGTGTAGAAGGCAAGTTCTCCGTTTAGGAGGTCATCTTTTGAGCTGATACATTTTCTATCTAATATAAATCTCAATTGAATTAGTTTTGACCTATCTCTTCAAGCTGAGACATACGGCGATGTATGCACAGCTAAGAAGTTCACAATAAATCGATTAAGTTTAGATATATGTTTTCACTTTCTTTCAACTTCTTGTCGTGTCTGTGCAGAGTTTTGACCTTCCCAAAAATCTGATGGAGATCAGCTTACCACCGTGACTTCAAAACGATTCTTGAAGTCGGATTAGGAGCACCAACCCATTATCTCATCAATCCACAATGGAATCTTACTTCAATTCGAAATAGAAAGACCCAAAAGTGAATCAGACATAACTATTGCACAAACTATTACAACAAAAGCTGCGACGCTTCCAGAAAATAATTGTAACGAGGACCAAAACTATCTGAAATTATATTCCATGATTCTATAACTATTTTGCCAACATTAAATCGTCAATTAATGAAACAACAGAAGCGTTGAGAGACAATGACACAAAGACGGAGAAGAGGAAGAGTTAGATCGAGGTCAAGAGCGCAGTTCACTCGTTCATGATCAAAGAGAGGAACCACCTGAGGATGGTCGAGATCTACGCAAATTTGGAGGATTTGGTCTTGGAATTGAAGAAGCTCGGTTGCATGGTGAAGAGAGATGATGAACTTCATGATGTGATAAATAGTGAGAAGGGTGAGTTTTTGTGCCACCACATCGAGAAGCTCGCTCTCACTTTCGAGCTCATATGTTTGCCTCCAAACGGGCCGATTTGGATCATGAAGAAGCTTAGGATTTGTGGCGATTGTCATTCTTTTATGAAGCCCGTGTTGGGCTTCATGGGGCGGGAGATTATTGTCAAAGACACCAATCGCTTTCACTTTTTTAAAAACATGTGTTGTTCTTGCAGGGAATACGGGTGAAATGTTGCTCTTTGCTTGGCTACAAGGATATATCTATTTTTAAAAATGGATAGAAAAACATATTCTTTCACATATATACTAATAATAATTACACATATATCCATTAGATAAAGGAGAGGCAATAGGCGAAATAAATGTGAGCACGAGCGTGAAGATAATGAAATGCAAAAATGAAATGTTTAGATACTAAAAAGTGATCGATTCGTTCCTCGTTTATTATTGAGCGACAACTAAACAAAGTAGATTTGGGATGCACTCATTTTTTTAGCAACGTCCTAGGTTTGACACACTTCCACATGACAACGTGTCATTGGACCACAATAAATTTGGGCGTCGCTCGTTCTGCGAGCGATGTCCAAATAATTCTCGCCTATCTTTGACGACATAATTAAATGGTGTGTTGCTTAAAGTAAATAGTACACCTAGTAGTATTTTGTGATGTCACATCACATTAAGCCGCTAAAAACATTTGAGCGTCGTTATGAATTGCACCAACCGCATATCAAGCCTAGTATCCAGTTCGAATCCGTTGAAAATAGCTTCAAAACATCAAATCGAACAAGAAATTAAAAATTTCTCACTAATATATAACATATTACAAGAATCTCGTCGCTTGAAAAGGATTGAATGATCATGTACGAAAGAAGAGAAAACTCAAAGAAAAGGCGACGCAATGAAGTATCGTGCTGCGAGGGTACCATGAGATGCGGTCAACTGAAGAATTGGAGATAGAGAAATATGTTTAAATTAGAAAAGTAAGAGTTTGATAATATATCAGTAAGATTATATAGAACTAAAATTATTAACATTTTTCAAACACAGATATTGAATTTTCCATAGTTAAAATATGAAAAAATGATACGAAGTAGCCAATTCAAACTATGACTTTTGCAAAATAGCCATAGTTTCATTAGGTTTAGCAAAATAGCCAATTGAGAGTACTATGACTTTTAATCCTGTCTCGATTAATTTTAATCCAGTCTTCATAAAACTTATATTTTGTCTTTATAGTTCGTTGGGATTAAATTTAATTCAGCCTAAATTAATCTTACTTGAGCTAATTTACTTATAATTGACAAACTATGACTATTTTGCAAAAGTTTAAGTTCTATTTGACTATATAACCGCTTGATCCTTAAAATATCACAAAGGATATGTTAGTTTACGATGTGAATATTATGACAAGGGACGTATTCACCAAAAAGTTAATTTTCATCTCAAGGTAATACCGTTCCGTGTAAAGATTTAATCGAGTGACGACTGACACGCTACTCCGCTGAAGTGAGTGAGAAGATAATGGAAGTCTCACTCTCGCTCACCACCTCCACTTCCTCCTCCTCCTTCTCCGTCGCCGGGAAACGCCGCTCCTCAAAGCACTCCCATTTCCTTCCCCGTTCCCTCAACTCTGCGTCCTCCGACAACCCCGCCGACCATCTCCGCCGCCCCAAAACCCTCAAAACCACCGCCGCCAAATCCCACCGCAAACCCCCTCTCAATCCCCTCAAATCCCTCTCCAACCCTCCCAGCTTCACCCTCCCTTCTCCGCCGCGCCGCGCCGCCGCCGATTCCCGCTCTCTCACCGCCAAGCTCCGCCTCACCAGCAAGCTCTCTCCCCCTCCTCCGCCGCCTGACATCACCGTCGAGTGCGAACCAGAGGAGCTCAGCGAAGAGGAGGATGAACGAGAGAAAGAGCCCAGGGTCGAGTTGCGGCAAGAAGGGAAGATCTTCGTCGGAAACCTTCCTAGCTGGGCAAAGAAGTCCGACGTGGCCGAATTCTTCCGGCAGTTCGGGCCGATAAAGAGCGTGATTGTGATAAAGGCGCACGAGGAGACGGAGAGGAACGCCGGCTTCGGGTTCGTGATATACGCAGCGGAGAGGTCGGCCATGAAGGCCGTGGAGTTCGACGGCGTCGAGTTTCGCGGCCGGGTTCTGACCGTGAAGCTGGACGACGGCCGGAGGATGGGCGGGAGGGCGGAGCAGAGGGCCAGGTGGGTCGCCGGAGGTGATGTGGCAGATCGCCGTCGCTCCAGGTGGCACGAAGAGCGGGACTCGTCGAGGACGGAGTTCCGGCGAGTCGTGGAGACCGAGCCTGAGAACTGGCAGGCCGTCGTCAAGTCCTTTGACAAGATCGCAAAGGTATGGCAATGCCAACTGGTTCGCAATCGTTCAGAAGTGTTTTTGTTCCTTGTGTTTAGGAAAGGCTTGGTAACAAAGTTTACATCTTTAAGAGCATAGGATTCCGACTGTTAGACTTCAAAGGGTTTTGTTATCACAACAAACAATGAAAGCTTCTTCTTATGAGGATAAGAGGGAAGAAAATAAAAAATGACACCATTGCTTATGAAGTTTAGCTAGCTCTGAAACTAGTCTTTGGAAATAATAATAATTATTAATGTCAAATTTATCAGCCGTCGAGAAAGGAGTATGGGTTGATGGTGAAGTTCTACGCGAGGAGAGGAGACATGCATCATGCACGCCAAACATTTGAGAGCATGCGAGGAAGGGGTATCGAGCCATCCTCTCATGTCTATTCAAGGTAATCGCTTTTCTCTAGCTGGTACGTAGAACAGGACAGTGTTTATTTTCACATATATGTATAAAGAATGCCCCGAGTATTGTTCGATTTTATCACTCCATTATCCTCGTTAAAGTATATGTCTAACAGAGTTGGAGTTTTGCGGATTATGGTGTATGTTTTGTATTTTGCTGAACAATAAGAGGCTTACATTACATGCAGCCTTATTCACGCTTATGCAGTTGGAAGAGATATGGAGGAAGCACTATCGTGTGTTAGGAAAATGAAAGAAGAAGATATTGACATGACTTTGGTGACTTACAGTATCATTGTCGGTGGATTCGCAAGAGTCGCCGATTCTGAGTAAGTGAACTCGTGTTCACTCTTTTGTTGCGACATATGATACAAGTTCAAACTATTGTGTGTGTGTGTGTATATATATATATATACATATATTTGTGGACTGTCTATTTGAGCTTTCAATTACTCTGTTGTTTCTGACCTCATATTTTTTTCAATTAATTGATTTGGCGTTGCTTAATGTTTCTTGAAAGAGCTGCAGAGTTCTGGTTTAATGAGGCCAAAGAGCGACACACAACCTTGAATGCGATCATCTATGGAAACATAATATATGCTAACTGGTAAGTACGCTCTGAATCTATTGAAATCAGATTGTTATATTTTAAGACAATTTTTTTTTTTTTTTTTTTTTTTTTTTTTTTTTTTCTGTTATTTTTGTTTTGAATTCAGTCAGACATGCAATATGGTTAGAGCCGAGGAACTAGTACGGGAGATGGAAGAAGCAGGAATAGATGCTTCGATGGACATTTATCACACAATGATGGATGGTTACACGATGGTTGGCATTGAGGATAAATGTTTGGTTGTTTTCAATCGACTCAAGGTAAATAGCTAAAGACCACACACACACACACACACACACACACACACACATATATATATATATATAGATATATTTTGCAGGGTATAAATTTAATATTTCTTTGGCTAATGCACATCTTATTTTGTCTCCCTCATTCTTTTATTTATGATGTTTATAGGAATGTGGCTTTACACCCTCAGTTGTCACGTATGGATGTCTGATCAATCTTTTTATCAAGGTATGACATCCTTTTCTTATAAAGCATTTTGTAAATTGATCACAAGATAATTGTGTAGCGTTATAATGGTGTCTGATGAATCGCTTATTATAAGGGTTGATTTTTTGAAAGAAAATACATAAAAATCGGTTATGGGTTCTATCAGATTGGAAAAGTTTCAAAAGCCATGGAAACCAGCAAAAAGATGGAATCAGCTGGCATAAAGCACAACATGAAGACCTATTCCATGCTAATCAACGGGTTTCTGAAGTTGAAAGATTGGGCAAACGCGTTTGCGGTGTTTGAGGACGTCATAAATAATGGCCTAAAGCCCGATGTAATACTGTATAACAACATCATAACCGCGTTCTGTGGCATGGGAAACATGGATCGTGCTATCCGTACCGTCAAAGAAATGCAAAAGGCCCGGCATAGGCCCACGACACGGACATTTATGCCAATCATACATGCTTTTGCAAGAGCCGGGGATTCAAGAAGAGCCTTGGAGGTTTTCGATATGATGAGGATGAGTGGTTGTGTACCAACTGTGCATACATTCAATGCCTTGGTTCTTGGCCTTGTGGAGAAGCGTCAGGTAAAGTTTATGAAAGTGAATCGTTTTTACCTCGTGCTAGTAAGATTTTTGGGATGGGTGATTTAGTAAATTCTTGTATTTTGTCATGTTTTAGTATATGCCATTATAGGCAGTGGCAGAGCAAGAATTTGAGTTTGAACTCAGGGGAGCAAATATGATGAAAATATAAAATGTTTAAAAAATTGAAAGGGCGTGTAAGAAATTTTTATTTTTTTATTTTTTTTATTTTTTTTTTCAGGGGAAAATATGTAAAATCATATAATTTTTGGCTAAAAATGTAAAAGAATATCAATCATACTATTGATTTATGCTCTAAAGTACCCCGGCTTCTATCACATTGTTGCTCAGTTGCATAATAATGTGTTTTTGTTGCAGATGGACAAGGCTGTGGAATTACTAGACGAGATGGCACTAGCTGGCGTGGGCCCAGATGAACATACATACACAAATATCATGCATGGCTATGCATCGGTAGGAGACACTGGGAAGGCCTTTGAATATTTCACTAAATTGAAGAACGAGGGCCTCGAAATAGACGTATTTACGTACGAGGCCTTGTTAAAGGCGTGTTGCAAGGCGGGTCGGATGCAGAGTGCTCTAGCGGTGACCAAAGAAATGAGCAATCAAAATATTCCGAGAAACACCTTCGTTTACAATATATTAATCGATGGGTATGAAACGTCAAATCTTGTCCATAAATCAATCGCTTCTGTTTGCCGCCTCAACTTGGGCTCTATGTTTTTTTTTTCTTCGTATTCAGATGGGCTCGAAGAGGCGATGTTTGGGAGGCGGCTGATCTGATGCAGCAAATGAAAGAGGACGGCGTTCAGCCTGATATCCGCACTTACACTTCTTTCATAAATGCTTGTAGCAAATCTGGAGACATGGCGGTATGCTTTTTGAGTACCATTTTATTCACATTTACCATTATCTTACGAATTTCCAATAAAAAAGATCACATACCAGTCATGCGATGGGATTTATTTTGAATTTTTATTTAATAATCAAAGTTGTTCTAACCTAAGAGCTGTCGGTCTAGTGGTCAGGTATTTGGTTTATTTCTGAAAGGTCCCGAGTTCTAGTATTGCTAGGTACGAAACATGGAATATCTAAGAGTTAACAAAAATAGAAAATTAGGAAAATAGCCAATTTAAACGTTTAACATTGCTAAATTGCCAACGTTTGATAAATCTTAGGTAAATAGCCACTTTCAGACGTAAATCTCAACGTTTGGTATATGAAAGTGACTATTTACCTAAGATATACGTCTGAAAGTGGCTATTTACCTAAAATTTATCAAACGTTGGTTATTTAGCAATGTCAAACGTTTAAATTAGCTATTTTCCTAATGGACAAAAAAAAAAAAAAAAAAAAGAAAAAAGAACGCATTATATTTTTCTTGTTTTGAATTGAGGAAAATTTGTGAGAATAAAATTTGAGGGAAAGTGTATTAGTGTAGAAAATGTGTGGAAAATGAGAATTCAAGTAAGTTACTAATGAAATGATTTAAACTTGTTTGGTTGCAGAGGGCGACGGTTGCGATCCAGGAAATGCAAGCTCTCGGTGTGAAGCCAAACGTGAAAACGTACACGACGCTGATCCATGGCTGGGCTCGGGCTTCTCTTCCGGAGAAAGCTTTGCAGTGTTTCGAGGAGATGAAATCGGAGGGCCTGAAACCCGACAGGGCGGTGTACCACTGCCTGATGACGTCTCTGCTGTCGAGAGCCCGGGTGGCGGAGGCCTACATCTACTCCGGGATCGTCTCGATCTGCAAAGAGATGATCGAGACCGGGCTCACCATCGACATGGGCACCGCCGTGCACTGGTCAAAGTGCCTGCGTAACATCGAGCGCGGCGGCGGAGAGCTCACCGAAGCCCTCCAGAAGACCTTCCCGCCCGATTGGAACTTGTCCTACACTTCCGATCGCAAAGATGATGTTGGCGACGATGATGAATTGTGTCTGTCCGATGGTTCAGATAGTGCCAGCGATGACGATGCTGACGAAGTACACGGCAGATTAAGGCTTTGAAAAGCGTGCCCATTTTATTAGTTTATTTTTCTTGTACAGAATTCTAGGTTTTCTCGTGCAAAGTTGAGAAGAAGAAATAACATCCTTGATTGTATTTTTTTATCCTAGTTCTGATGAAGCAGTATCCAGTTCTAATTAATGATGCGTTTGTGCTGTTCCAATGCCAAGTGTGCTGTTGATTAGACCTGATCAAATCAGTAATTTACTTATTACATCCAACGGCCCGCCCATCCAAGCCGCAATAGTAGTCCACCAGACATCTGTTCGGATCCGGAAAATAGGAGTGTTGCGATTGTTCCGTACGCAAGTGCACGTAGTAGCTCAAGTAGAAAAGTTCGTAAGTACGAGTCGATCCCACAAGGAAAATGTTTAATTAAATTGACAAGATAACTAGCACGAATTGAACCCAATGATTTGATGATTGTGATGGTTATTAAAACGAACGAAAATTAAAAACAATTAAAATACGATAGATCACGATAATGAGAAAACAAGAACTATGGCTTCACAAGTTATTCCTATGGTTTGGATTTGGGAATTAAGCACAAAACACACTCTTATGTTTGCTAATCACGCTCACGATAATTGTATTCTATGATTTCTCTCGAACATCTAAGAAACTAAACCTATGCCGGGATATCTTCTCTCGATCTCAACCCCTAAAAACAACGGTTAACATTAAAAACAAGAACGTTCACACGACTCCGAAACAACCTAGCTATGTCTAGCCTAGGGATGTATCCCGGTAAATTAATCCTTGTGCACGACTAACCTAATCTCTTCCGAGCATTAAGCGATCCTAATATCATGAACACGGTTGCTAATCAAATTCAAGCATTACACACGGAATTAAAATAAACAAACATGATAGAGCATAAGAATATTAATTTGACATGATTGAATCCATAACCATATTCCTAACTCGCTACACCATAGCCCTTAATGAGTTTAGTGCATGATTGAACGGAGAATAAACGGAGATGAATATAAAGAAATCATGACTAAAAACTGAATTATATTAATAAAAACGGGAGTCCCAAAGATTCAGAGAATAGAGATAAAAACTGTGAATGGTGAAAACGAGATTGTTGCGACGATGATCCTCTCTGAACGCTTCTTCTGTCCCGGGATTTTGCGGCCGAATGAGAAAACAAACTAAAAACAAAAGCAAAGATGTGTTTCTAAATAAACTAAAGTCTTTTGGTAGGTTTCCTAGGTTTTTCGGAGCTCATATGGGCCATCGGATCGCATCCAACGGCTTGGATTACAATTAAAACGCGTGACAAAAAAAAGTGGAAATCGGGGCCTGTGCACCGCACAGGTCTTCTGGGCAGCCTGTGCACCGCACACCCAACGCACAGGGTGAACGCACAGGGCTATGCACCGTACAGGGGCCGCACATGACAAACGCACAAGACTCTGGAAGTTTGTGCATTGCTTGGTTCACCTTGAACCACCTATCTTGAGCTCCGGGTGTCGGAATTGAGATCCGAAAGATGTTCTGAACTCCTTGCGATTGCCCCGTCGTCCTCGGATTTTCTATTTGTCATTTTGAACTTTCAAACTCTGTAAATTAAGAAAAACACTCTAAAACACATGAAAATACTCTCGAAATAACTTCTTTTCACTTCCGAAAGTACAAACAAACACGTTTATAACGCGCTTATCAAATACCCCCAAACTTACATTGTCGCTAGTCCTCGAGCGATAAAATAAAAAAAAATCACACAAAAGCAATAAACCTAAAAAATGGTAGAACTTGGTGTTTCACGCCTCGACCGATAATCGCTTGCCTCAACCATAATGCGTAGACTTACATACAAGTGAGAATTCATGATTTTAAACTTCAAGTCAACTATTGAATGCGAAAGAAAGATTACAAGCTCGAGTTACCTTGACCGTTTTTCAATGCTTTCGTACCTCGCTCACTCTCGACTCCCAAGGCTTTGCAACGCTTCCAACCCCTCTCAATAAACACCCTAATGCCTAATTTCGTGAAATTCCTCTCAACACACCCACATGCCCCCTCTTCTCCCTTAGTCTCCACTAATTTACACACATCATTTCTAGTCAATCGGTAAGTCTTTAAGGCTTGTAATGTTAGGCTTAGGTCACGGGTAGATATGGATATTTTCACGGCTCATGGCTAAGCTAACTAGGGTCACTAATCAACTCCTTAGACTCACTCAAACTCTCTTCCAAGTCAAAACTACTCGTTTAAACACCGTCAACAAACTCAAAACAAATAAACATAATATACACAACGCTAAAGATGAGGATTCTTCATTGCATTTTTTTCTTTTTTTTTTCTCTTTTTTTTTTCTCTTTTTGTTTTTTGTTTTTTTTACATAGTGAATGAATAAAAACAACGACGGTATTTTAATGAGCTTTTGACTTTTTTTTTGTGACTCGGAAGATCGTTCTACGAACAAGTCATATAGAAGTGAAAAAGCGATGAAGTCCTAGCTAGCTTAACGGGTTCTTTGTGGGAATTTTTTCTTTGATTAAGCTCATTTAGTGACTTAGAACGAGATGGATTGTGTTTGGCTTTTTCTAAAACGGGTTCTAATGGATATCCATGATCGGGTCGTCTTTTTAGGTCCACGTGGCTCATCCTAATGCTTACTTCATTTCGACTTAGATTAGTGTGTATAATTTATTTCGCCTCGATTAGGAATTAGAGAAGGTTCTAGTGTGTTGTGGGTGTTTTCAATCAAGTGATCAGTCAAGTTACTATCCAAGGTTACCTAAAGGGTCGAGACATGCATCATTCGGGTCAAATATGGAAACTCTAGAACTCGACAAATTCTTTCTCACCTAGTAGTTCATGAACAAATCTCACCTCTAAAGCTAAGGCATTACAATATCATCGGCAAGCAATATAACAATCAATCGAGACAATTCACACCAATTTCTACCTAAAAACTTCAAAAACACATAAATTATCCTAATATATACAAATCCACAAAACAAGAATCCCCCCAAACAATATAATAATCAATCGGCAAGCAATATCATCGGCAAGCAACATAACAATCAATCGAGACAATTCACACCAATTTCTACCTAAAAACTTCAAAAACACATAAATTATCCTAATATATACAAATCCACAAAACAAGAATCCCCCCAAACTTAAAATCTACATTGTCCCCAATGTAGTTGAAAGAGCACAAATGGGAAGAAAACTATCTTGCGGGGGTGGTCGAACTCCCCTACTCGTTGCCATCGCGCTCAGGCGGCGGTGGATCTTCTTTTATGCGCTCTTTTTTTCTCCAAACCTCTTTGAACGGTTTCGGCCAGTGTCCTCGCCATGTCTTGAATGTAGACTTCGGCTTTGCACCCTTGTTCATACCTTTTGCTAATTTTTTCGGAGGAGCACGTGGTGGTGGTGGAGGTGGCGGAGGCGTCGGAGGCATCAGAGGCTGGACTTCAATAGTTTTGAGGACATAAACTTCTTCTATCTCCTTTTCGCGCTTTTGGGCTTTGTCGATCCTAAATGTCTCTTCCTCGTTCTTCATGTGCGTCGTCAACTCGCCTTTTTGCACGTCGATGCGAGCACCACATGTGGCTAAGAAAGCCCTTCCCAAGAGTATGGGAATCTCGCGGTTTTCGTCCATGTCGATGACGTAAAAATCGGCCGGAAAAGTAAATTCTCTGACTTTGACGAGGAGGTCTTCCACAAAGCCGCTTGGGTGCCTTGTGGTCCGATTTGCCAGTTTGAGAGTGGTGCGCGTGGACTTTAGTTCACCCATCCCGAGTTTGTTGAAGACGGTCATGGGCATGAGGTTGATGCCCGAACCTAGATCGCACAAGGCGTTGTCGATGAAGACATCTCCTATGGTGCATGACAGCGTGAATTGGCCTGGGTCCTTCAACTTTGGTGGGAGCTCTTGTTGTAGAAGCGCGCTACTTTTGGCTGAAAGCGCCACCGTGAACCTTTGCGGGAATGAAATTGGCGGCTCATAAGTATGGATCGACGAGGGCAGCTTAGGAGCTTCGGTGATAGAGGCATCCTCTTATTCTTCTTTCTTTGGGCCCTGATGATTGCAGCGCATTGATGTGAGATGGCGTTGCAATGCTCCATTGGATTTACTTCGGAGGTGCTTGGAAGTGTACCTTGGGGCCTTGTGTTGAATGAAGCAGCCATCTGTCCCATCTGTGTCTCGAGGTTTCGCATCACCGTATCTTGATTCTGCATGTACGTCTGCGTTCGGGACATGAAGGCTGTGAACATCTCCTTCATTTCATCCTTATGGGCGGGCTGATTTTGTTGTTGTGACTGGAACCCTTGTTGGTGTTGTTGCTGCCCTTGTTGATTTTGGAACCCCCAAGGCGGTCCTTGATTCAGGAACCCCTGTTGATGTTGCTGTTGTTGTTGAGGCTGCGGTTTCCATGCTAAATTTGGGTGGTTATTCCGTACTCTGGTGTAGTAGTTGTTGGAGTTCTAGAACGTTGGACGATTGTAGTTCCCCACGAAATTTGCATTCTCGGCTTGACACTCGTTTGCGTTTGGGCAGTCGTCGGTGAAGTGAGGCCCGTTACACCAGAAGCATGGCTCTGGTGCTGAGTGCGTCGCATGGGTAGTGGCTTGCATCTCCTTCAACTGCTTCTTTAGTTCCGTCAATTTAGCCGTCACTGCTTTAATTGCTTCTACATCAGGTGTGGATGTTGTGGCATTCGCGGATGCTAGGGGTGGCTTCATGATTCGTTTCTCCACCGGGCATTGGTCATTGCCTCGTGTCAGCTCGTTTAGGAGTTCCTGGAACTATGTGGGTGTCTTAGTTAACACTGTGCCTCCTGCCGCGGTGTTCACCAAAGTTTTTGTGGATGAGAGCATCCCGTAGTCGAATATCTGAAGCTGGATCGGAAGGGTGATTCCGTGATGTGGGCACTTTCTCAGCATCTCTTTGAAGCGAGCCCATGCTTCGTGTAGAGATTCGCCTTCCCATTGTACGTAACTATGACTCTCGTTTCGTAGTCGGGCTGTATTCTCGAACGGGAAGAACTTGGCGAAGAAGACATTGCAGAGGTCTTCCTATGATTCAATGGAGTCGGCGGGTAGCGACTTGAGCCAAGACTTTGCTCGGTCGCGTAGAGAGAAAGGGAATAATCGAAGATGAATGGAATCAGCACTGATATTATGGATCTAGAAAGTATCGCATAATTCATTGAAGTTTGCGATGTGCTCATTCGGATCTTCATTGGGGGCTCCCGAGAATTGATTCTGTTGAACCATGTTAATCATCCCCAATTTGATCTCGAAGCTTTGATTCCCTTCAACCGATGGATTCTTGATCGCCGAGCGATACCGTTGGACCGTGGGTTGCACATATTCCATGAGTGGTCGTTCGGGTCCAGGTTCTACCATCGTTGATTGCGTCTTCTTTTCTCGTCAATTCTTTTTGTAGGTTTTCTCGATTTCAGGGTCGATCGGAAGAAGACTCGATTCACCGTCCTTTCGCATGCACCTTCACAAAAGAAAAAGTGAACACGAAACTAGATGAATACAAAAGAAATAAAAGAAGTTCAAATAGTAAACTAGTTGATATAATCTTAATTAAAACAAATTTTCCCCGGCAACGGCGCCAAAAACTTGTTGCGATTTTTCCGTACGCAAGTGCACGTAGTCGCTCAAGTAGTAAAGTTCGTAAGTACGAGTCGATCCCACGAGGAAAATGTTTAATTAAATTGACAAGATTACTAGCACGAATTGAACCCAATGATTTGATGATTGTGATGGTTATTAAAACGAACGAAAATTAAAAGCAATTAAAATACGATAGATCACGATAATGAGAAAGCAAGAACTATGGCTTCACAAGTTATTCCTATGGTTTGGATTCGAGAATTAAGCACAAAATACACACTCTTATGTTTGCTAATCATGCTCACGATAATGGTATTCTAAGATTTCTCTCGAACATCTAAGAATCTAAACCTATGACAGGATATCTTCTCTCGATCTCAATCCCTAAAAACAACGGTTAGCATTAAAAACAAGAACGTTCACACGACTCTGAAACAACCTAGCTATCCCAGTAAATTAATCCTTATGCACGACTAACCTAATCTCTTCCGAGCATTAAGCAATCCTAATATCATGAACACAGTAACTAATCGAATTCAAGCATTACACACGGAATTAATTAATTTGACATGATTGAATCCATAACCATATTCCTAACTCGCTAGACCATAGCTGTCACGATCCGCGAGCGACAGCTCGCCCACGACCGCGACTGATCAACTCAAATATGTACATAACTCACACAATTTAAACATAATATCTCATAAGATTATATAATAAAATAGTTTGCGAAAATTCGGAGAAATTTTTCGCTTTTATAACTTAAGTCTTATAGCGACTCCTATACAAATAGGTTCCGGAATATTTTATCAAAATATACTAACCCCCGATTAAGAAACCCCATAGCCCATAAGTCAAGGCAATACACGCTCGTTCTCGGTCTTCAATCTCGTTTCCCGCTTACGAGATTTTCCCTTATCTACATTACCAAGGGTCATAAAACTATGAGTCGATTGACTCAGTAAGTGGGAGTCTATCTATAAAGTAAAACGACTAATGCCATGTGACGTGCAAACAAATACACAAGAATGCAGAATGAGCGCTAGATGCAACTAGATTCTAGGACTAGAGCATGACTAACGCGTGACGTCACACTCTATCTACTCACTTGTCGTTCTGCAAGATCGTACATCCTCTTCTGCTACGATCTCCAAAACGACAATAAGCCAGCCTCAGACCTCGAGCAGCAGTCTTACGGCGGCTTGGGTGTTTTAAGATTGTCTGGGATCCACTAGTGGTACCATCTTCATCTGACGTCGGCGCATGTGTGCCGCCTTGGCACGACAATGAGTTAACTCGAGGCGACTGCTCATTGCTGAATAGGTTCACTCTAGGCGACTGCCCATTACCATCGGGTTCGCTCGTGGCGACTGCCCGTTATCGTTGGGTTCGCTCGAGGCGACTGCACTTTACCATCGGGTTCGCTCGTGGCGACTGCCCGTTACCGTTGGGTTATCCCCAGTTTTGAGTACTCAGCGCCATACAGACCACATTGGTCTGCCATAAACACTAGTCGTTGACTTATGGGTACCACCGACAACCGTTCAATTAAGGTTCAGGTACTCTGCAGCACGCAGAGTACACACTCATACTACTACAGGAGAGCAACTCGGGTTAAATCCCGAAGGAAATAATGTTTCTCTTTCGTGCTCGTTAAGTGCTTTAGAAAGAAGATTCGGGATGTGACTCCCGGTACTTCCACACTTGGTTCGAATCCAAGAGTTTGACTTATGCTCTCCCGTCACCCTTGATCTAACCTATCCACTATGGTTAGCAGAGGGATCTAATAAAACAAGATAACATCGTGGTTGGTTCAAGTTAGCGTTTGAACCTATCGGGCGTACCCGACCTAAGTTTTCAAGCAAGAGTGGCCGAAGCCTTAACTTTCATATTTATTCATTTTGGGGCTTTCACCTACTCTTGTTTACTAGCAAATAAATGCACAAACAAACAGGGTTATTCCCTTGGTAAGTAGTTGACTTAGGTCTCCTCACTTACCTGGAATTGTTCGACAGAAAGCTCGACGATTCCCGCAGATGTCTTGCTTCACACGTTCTTCGAGGCACTTGGCTCTTGTCGAAACGTCGAAAGAACTAGCATGAGTTAATCGAGCTTTATTTCGATAACTCTTTTATCTTGATATCTTCAGAAACTGGTCTTGTCATCTCCGACTTGTCTGGTTCCCGTCCGTCTATCAAGATCAAGATTTCCGTGAGTTTGGACTCCTCGGCGCGCTCTTTCTCTTTCCCGGCGTCTCTTTCTCGGGCGGTGGCCACGGCGAGCTCACGGCGGTGTTGCTCCCTCGACTGGTGCACGCGGTGGACGAGGGTGGTTCGGCTGGTGATGGCGCACGAAGAAGAAAGGAATGAGAAGAGAGAGACGAGATGATGCTGGTGACAGTGGTCGGCAAGAGTGCAGATCCAAGCTAACCCAATTTTTTTTCTTTTCCTTGTGTCTGCAGATGAGCGCGCGTGAAGAAGAGAAGGAGAGAAGAAGAAACAAAGAAGAAGAAAGAGAAAGAGAGAGAGTGAAATGATGAGGTGGCCGAGAGTGAGAGCGGAAGAGTGGATTAGGAGGCTACGTGGCACTCTCACGTTACGCCACGCGTGTCCAAGTGGTCCACAGAAAAATTGACACAACTCTCTTTAAACTACCCCTCTTTACTCTTTTCTTTCAAATTCGTCCTTCAAAATGTTGCACATAAGTCCTTTTAAAATAAAATCTCACAATCCTGTCCTTAATTAATTAAAAATAATCTTGAAAAATAACCGAGAAAATTATTATTATTTCCCGTTATTTTGAATATATTTAAGGGATCTCGGAATTTATTTTTACTCTTGAGATTTTTAAATCTCCGAGTACGTTCTGAATAATAATATTGAATTACTCGAATATTCTCATTCCGAAATTTCATCGACCTTAAATATTATCATTTTCCAAGATATTTAAAATTTAAGGACGTCTCATATGCAACAACAATTTGAATTAAAACTCGTCCATTTCATTCAAATTCACAAGTCGAGTGTTTATAAAAGTTTAGACATTATAATAGCCCTTAATGAGTTTAGTGCATGATTGAACGAAGAATAAATAGAGATGAATATAAAGCAATCATGACTAAAAACTGAATTATATTAATAAAAACGGGAGTTCCAAAGATTCAGAGAATAGAGATAAAAACTGTTAATGGTGAAAACGAGATTGTGGCGACGATGATCCTCTCTGAACGCTTCTTTTCTTCCGGGATTTAGCGACCGAATGAGAAAACAAACTAAAAACAAAAGCAAAGATGTGTTTCTAAATAAACTAAAGTCTTTTTGTAGGTTTCCTAGGTTTTTCGGAGCTCATATGGGCCGTCGGATCGCATCCAATGGTTTGGATTACAATTAAAACGCGTGACAAAAAAAGTGGAAATCGGGGCCTGTGCACCACACACCTCTTCCTGTGCACCGCACAGGTCTTCTGGGCAGCCTGTGCACCGCACACCCAACGCACAGGGCTGTGCACCGCACAGGGGCCGCACATGACAAACGCACAAGACTTTGGAAGTTTGTGCATTGCTTGGTTCACCTTGAACCACCTATCTTGAGCTTCGGATGTCGGAATTGAGATCCGAAAGTTGTTTTGAACTCCTTGCGATTGCCCCGTCATCCTTGGATTCTCTATTTATCATTTTGAACTACCAAACTCTGTAAATTAAGAAAAACACTCTCCAAAACACATGAAAATGCTCTCGAACTAACTTCTTTTCATTTCCTAAAGTACAAACAAACACGTTTATAACGCGCTTATCAGAGAGAAAGGAAAATAGAATTCCGGCTGAAGTGACGGCCGATCACGTTCGATCGACAGCATGATCGAGCGACGGCCGTGAAATGATCGCTCTTCTTATTTTTCTTGTGATGATTTGACGGGAAAAAAAAGGAAAATAAGAAGGAAAGTAAAATGAAAATATATAACGAATGAGTGGCTTCATTGTTTCAAAAAAATTTGAGTGAATAATAGATTTCATCCAAATTCACGTGTATGTCTATTTTGATTTTGATTTTGATTTTTTTTTTTAATTTTTTTTTCTCTCGCTTTCAATCGCATCAAACACAATACAGATTTCTAATTTTTCTTATTTTTTATAATTTAATTTTCATTTTCTCCCTTATTTTTCTTGTTCTTAACAGAGCTTATGGGCGGTGGTTTCATTTGATGGAACCCACAAGCATTGAGGGCATATAGAATATAAAGTCTCCGGTTCCGCCGTGGAAGCTATGGCTTTAGAGTCATTGGCAACATAGTGGCTCCAGACATCACACTGATATAATCCATTTGTCTTCCAAACAAAAATGCCCGAAGAGTTGTCTCGCTTCTATCCTATTCTATCTTTCTAGAACATGTGTTTTTTTTATTTTTTATTTTTTTTTTTCATTTTATTTATTTATCAAACTTCTAGAACATATGTTTGAAAGTTGATGATGGTCTTAGGCTCATTCAACGCCCGGACCATTTAATGTACTGTAAACATCAATTTGCTACCCATCTTTCAATTGGGATGTTTATCCCCCACTTATAACCTTTGTGTAGTTAATTAAAGCCTATATGATTGTTTGACGTGTGTATTTGCTGACTTGACAATGTCTTAATTAAGCGTAACTATCTTCATGATAGTGTATCAAAGGTAATGTTGCTTAGCTTAAATACATGTATTATCTCCGTCTTAAATATCATAGAAAATACATCATCTTTTTTTAGGCACTTGTATGAATCTAGAAGCATTTAATCACAGGTGACTTAAAGTAATTTAATCGGGCGTGATGAGAGGCTCTTTCAAGTGATGTATCCCAGAATCAATTTCAAGAAATTCATATCTCAAAATTCTCGAATGTGGATGCAGACCAGCCATGCATCGCAACATCGCAAGATTTAAGTTCCGAGGAAAAAAAAACTATGTTTTGTGGATTTTATCCGGTTCATTTTCTATGCGAGTAAAACTTGAAATGTACAAGTAGTGCGATAGATAATTCAAATAAGTGAATTAATTTTTACTTTTTTTTTTTATAGTCAAATTGGAAATAGTTTAATTCAGGACTCTCTTGATATATATAGTCATATAAAAATTCAACTTTTGTCATATAATCAACACTCAAATTTTTTTTTAAGTAAGACATTAATAGTTGTAAATATTTGTTAATAATTGTAAATGACTATCAGATTTCAAGGGGCATAAGTGAAATGCTGAAAACGTCCAAACATCATCATGACTATTTACTTATAATTTATAAAAAAAAATTTGGCTATTTAGAAAATCTCCAAATTTTGATATTTTTGTTTAATTCATCTAGGTTAAGTTTGGTACATTCATTATCACTTCCCCTCTCAACGGTTATAATAATTACCGTATTTCACTATCACAAGTTTTAGATTGCATGAATCGTTATAATTCCTAGTTTTAGCTTAATAGTAACTCAAAATGTATCTCCTATAAATGGTTTGTTATTATTGTTTTGATTATATGTACTCAAGTGCTTTTGAAAATAATTGTCGTAGTACCAAGATTGAAATCAATCTTGACCTAATGATATTAACACCAACGATTATACTAATGATATTATTTTAAAGAGAAAATGAGGTATATATATATATATATATATATATATATATATATATATATATATATATAAACACACACACACACAAACCTTATACCTAGATGCTCTTGTGGAAGTGATATATACCCGAGCTCAATTTTATTTATTTTAACCGTTGATTGGTATAATTTTGTTTGAAAACTACAATTTTTTTTTACGGTCCTTATCTAATAATTGATAGTATTCCTAATCACAAATGGATTGGGGTGGTTGTTGTTTTTTTTTTTTAATTGTTTTTTTAATTTTTTTTAGAGAGAGGTGACAACCACTTATACAAGAGTGAATGTCCAATCCCTACAAAATATAAAAATTATCCGTGCCAAAGCTTATAGATTCTTTCTTTCAATCTAGGGTTTATTCTCTAATATAATTGATGATGTATCTGTGTATGATGTTAAGTTGAATATAAAAAAAAAAACTTGGTGTAACTTTAAAAAGTTTATTCTAGCTATATTTTTTAATATATTCAATCTCAAGTCACATTGCATTATCAATTATATCAGACATTTAAGCACAATTATAAAAATAACTTTCAAGTTTCAACATGGAAGATTTTTTATGTTTCAAAGGTATTGAATCCTTCACATAGATAACACTACAAGAAATAACACATTTAGCGACGACACTATTAGCGACGATTTAGTCGTCGCTAATATATCGTCGCTAATAACCCTTTTAGCGACGATATTATCGTCGCTAATTCTTTGGTGCGAGAAATATTAAAGTTTGGCGGCAAAGATAATTAGCGACGACTTTATCGTCGCTAATTCTTTTTTGTCGTCGCTAAGTTCGCGGGAAAATAATTAGCGACGATAAATTAGTCGCTAATTATTTCAAAATTCATTTAGCGACGAAAATATCATCGCTAAAAATGTTGAATTAATTTCGAATTTTAAAGAGGGAAAAATCCCTCCAATTTAATTAAGACGAAAACATTTAGCGACGATTTTATCGTCGCTAAAGATTGTTTTATCGTCGCTATACAATTAGCGACGAAATAATCGTCGCTAAATGTTATCGAATTTTGACGAGGGAAAAATCCCTCCCATTAAATTAAAACGAAATGATTTAGCGACGATTGAATCGTCGCTAAATGTGTGAAATTTACTAATAGTGACGATTTAGTCGTCGCTAAATGTCTGGTTAACGTAAGTTCATTTAGCGACGAACTGAAATCATTTAGCGACGATAAAATCGTCGGTAAATGTCTTTAAATACCAGAACGCGACCCAGCTTACCCATTCGCTCAGAAACCCTAACTTCCAATTCTCTCTCTACTTTCTCCCTCCTCCGCTGTGTGCCTCGTCCGCCGTGTGCCGCCGACGCTCCTCCGCCGTGTGCCTCGCCGGTAAGTCTCTCTCCTCACTACTTCTATCTCTCTCCTCACATATCTCTCCTAAAGTCTCTCTCTCCCATTACAGCTCCTCCTCCGCCGCTCCGCCGCCGACGCCGACGCCGCTCCACCACCGACGCCGACGCCGCTCCCCTTCTCTGGCCGCGCGCGCTCTCCCTCTTTGTCCGATCGGTAAGTTTTTTTTTTTTAAACTATATATATATATATATATATAAGTTAGTTATAGGATTAATATATATTAGTTATAAATTTATGTATATATTAGTTATATATTAGTTATATATGATTAATATATATAGGATTATAAACTTTAGTTATAAATTTATTTTAATTAGTTATAGGATTATAAACTTTAGTTATATATTTGTTATAAATTAGTTATAAATGAATTATATATTTTTAGTTATAAATGTTTGTTATATATAACTAATATAATTTATTTAGTTATATAAGTATAAATTAGTTATAAATGAATTATATATTTTTAGTTTATAAATTTGTTATAATTTATATTTTTAGAATTATATATTTGTTATACCAAATATAAATTTTATAAATTATAAATGAATTATAAATATTTGTTATAAATTTTATAAATTATAAATGAATTATATATTTGTTATAAATTTTATATTTGGTAAAATTATGTAAAAACAATTAGTTAGTTTATGTAAATTAAATGGAATTGTATTTAATTGTTGTTATAAATAGGATTATAAACTTTAGTTATATATTTGTTATAAATTAGTTATAAATGAATTATATATTTTTAGTTATAAATGTTTGTTATATATAACTAATATAATTTATTTAGTTATATAAGTATAAATTAGTTATAAATGAATTATATATTTTTAGTTTATAAATTTGTTATAATTTATATTTTTAGAATTATATATTTGTTATACCAAATATAAATTTTATAAATTATAAATGAATTATAAATATTTGTTATAAATTTTATAAATTATAAATGAATTATATATTTGTTATAAATTTTATATTTGGTAAAATTATGTAAAAACAATTAGTTAGTTTATGTAAATTAAATGGAATTGTATTTAATTGTTGTTAGAAATGATTAAAAATGTGATGGATTATGAATTTTAATAATCGAACCACTGAGGTTGGATTTATTGTTAGTTTTAGGATGTTTCTATGCAGGTTTTAAAGTTAAAGGCTTGATGCTGGGTTGTTAAGTTTATAGGGGAGGTTCTGCCGAAATTTCGGTAGGATCGATCGTGAAATTATAAAATAAAATCCGAAAACTACTAAATTTTGAAATGTTAAATCTATAGGTAAAATGAGTTATCCAAATAGGAATTGGATAATCGAGGACCAACGTTTAAGCGTTGAGTTTGCGGCTGGCATGACAGAGTTCATGGCAATGGCCCGACAACACGTAAATGTCGAAGGACGAGTTAAGTGTCCATGCAAGAGGTGTAACAGCGTGTTGATGCAAAAAATTCCTGATATAGAGAATCATCTCTTTATCAGAGGATTTATGAGGAATTACACGAGGTGGAACTTTCACGGGGAGGAAGAAGATGACGTAATGCAGTATCAGACGGAGTACAGAGGAGGAGGGATGTTTGATGCTGTACACGATATCTTAGATCACAACGACGTAGACGGTGACGATGACAGTATTGACCCGAATGCAGAATACCAGAGTGGACAGTTCGATGACCTTTTCAGCGACCTGAACACAGAATTATGGCCGGGTTGTACGGAGTATTCGTCACTCTCATTTGTTGTCACGTTGATGCATTTGAAAGTGATGAACAAGTGGACGAATAAGTCGTTTGATCAGCTTCTGAAAGTATTGAAAAAATCTCATCCGATCGGCAACACGATTCCAGAGTCACATTATGAAGCAAAGGCAAAATTGCGTCGATTTGGTATGGGTTACGAGTCGATTCACGTCTGCAAACACGATTGCGCGTTGTTTTGGAAGGACAACGCCAATCTAGACGAGTGTCCAGTTTGTAATGAGAGCCGGTGGCTGATGAAAGACGGTGGAAAAAAAGTAGCGCATAAAGTGTTGCGCTACTTTCCACTGAAAGATCGACTTAAGCGACTGTACGCGAGTCGGCACACAGCTCTAGAGATGCAGTGGCACGAGAATGAACGCATTAAAGAGGATGGTGTACTGCGACATCCTGCAGACGGAGCAACGTGGAAGGAGATCGACCGAAAATATCCCATGTTTGCGGCAGAACCGAGGAACGTCCGGCTTGGACTTGCCGCCGATGGTTTCAACCCATTTGGTGACATGAGTTTATCGTACAGTATGTGGCCGGTAGTCTTGACTGCGTACAATTTACCGCCGTGGTTGTGCATGAAAACATCGTACTTGATGTTAACATTGCTTATACCAGGTCGTAGTGCGCCGGGTAAAGACATGGATATTTTCTTACGACCGCTGATTGATGAGCTGAAGGAATTGTGGGAAACCTGTTGTGTTGAGAGATGGTTCGACCGGTGAGCTATTCAGGTTGTTTTCCGTACTTCTATGGACGGTGAATGATTTTCCAGCGAGAAGCAGTTTGTCGGGATGGAGTGGTCAAGGGTACCTTGTTTGTCCGACGTGTAACAACGACACACCATCTTTCAAGGCTCGAAACAAGATTGAGAAGGCGCAAGAGGATGTGAAGCTTATATTGTGTAAGTTGGAACGAATTTTCCCGCCTGATTTCTTCACAATGATGGTTCATTTGGTAATGCATCTACCGGAGGAGGCAATTAACGGAGGTCCAGTTCATATGCGGTGGATGTATCCATTTGAGAGATACCTTGGAACGCTCAAGAACTTTGTGCGTAATCGAGCTAGACCAGAGGGTTCAATTTCCGAAGCCTATGTTGTAGATGAAGCATTGACATTCTGCTCAAGGTATCTAGAAGGCGTTGAGAATCGTTTCAACATGCCCCAACGAACAGACGTCGCGTCTAACTTCGAAGGTGTCGAACGGGAGTTATCGGTGTTTCAGTCATCAAGTTGTCGGGTCAAGTAGAAAACGTCATTGTCTTGACGTATCAGAACAATTATCGCGTCGTCTTATTTCAATGTTGTTGGTTCGGTGATCAAGATCTGAGGAAAAGGACACGCAACGACAATAACTTGACAAGCGTGTATGTGGCAAAAGAATGGTACAAAGACGAGCCATTTATTTTGGCAACTCAAGCGAAACAAGTTTTCTACTTGGAAGATAACTTGAATGGTCCTGATTGGCGAATCGTCGAAGAGTGTAATCATCGAAATGTGTGGGATCTTCCTGATATTGACCTCATTCTTGGTCAATCTTCGTCTTCAGTTCAGTTGTCAGTAGAACCGTTAGATTTAGATTCACTGTCAACGCGTCATCAGTCTGCGATACCAGAGCCCGTGAGCAACGACGCAGTGAACTTGTTGGAAAATATTGAAGAAGAAGAGTTTATCGATGACGAAGAAACTGAGGACGAAGATTTGATGGAAGAAGATGATTTGTCAGACGACGATGATTGATAGTATATAACGTTTTTCATTTACTTACTAAATTAACTGATTTAAATCATTAAGAATGCATAACTAAATAATTTTTTTTTGAATTTCAGATGGTTGTGGCTACAGGAGCTGGAGGCAGCGGAGGCGGGGATGACTTCTTAGCCCGTCTCCCGAATTATTGCCAGTCGGCGCCCGTACGTGATGGCGTCGAAGAAGAAGACGAGGATATCGAACCGGCCGTGCGTGGGCCGACGGTCGGGCTTCGATCTGAGCGTGCACGGCGCCCCGGGGTGAAGGAAGTCGTTATTTATAACGAGGACTTTCAGTCGTTCTTGCAGCCAGAGCGCGAGATGGATCCGGATCTCGCGACGTTCGCGAACACGCTCGGGTTGGTCGTCCGAGACAAGATCTCGCCTACGGTCCCAAGGTGGACGAATGCGAACGTGGGGCCGGCGAAGGAGGCCGAGATCCGAGCAGCGATTCGAGACAAGTACGACATTCGAGTCGATGGTGATGTAACCGGGAAGAAGAAGGCGATTGTCGATGCGGCAATCATTCGAGACGCGAAGACTCGTCTTCGCGATTGGAGGCATACATTGCGGTCGTGGTTCGACATCGACTGCAAGAGCAGCGTACAGGTGGCGCGGTCGCTGAAACCGAAGACCGTTAAGCTCGACACCGAATGGGAGATGCTGATACAACGATATACGAGCGATGAATTTAAGGTAATATCGAATCATTTACGTTACTCGAATGTTTATTAAACGATTTTTTATTTACGTGTACGTTTACTTATATTACAACAGGCTATACAAGCGAAGAATAAGGCGAATCGCGCGAAGAAGAAGACGAAGACTCGACAGGGGACGATTGGGTTCTCGACCCACCGCATGAAAAACGTAAGTTTTATGTTCATATGATACATCAAATCGTTAAAATTATCTAACACTTGAAGTTTTGTTTACATGCAGAAGAGCGTCGAGACAAGCGCATTCGAGAGCTTGTTTGCGAACTACAAGCGCCAACATCAGTCCGACAAGTCCGAATGGCTGACTCCTGAAGCCTCCGCACGTTATGTAAGTTTACATTTATTTTTCTTATTTTTCGATTAATATATACTAACTAGTTAATTATATCAGGATCGACTGGTCGCTAGGTTCAACACGTTGCGAGCGGAGGCTGAGCACCAAGGAGTGGAGGTTGATATTTCCGTTCTAGAGCAGCAGGCGATCCGCGATATTATGGGTTCGCGGTCTGATCACTTGACCGGCGTCGGACGTTTGGTGCCACAGGGAGCACTGATGGCGGCTGAAGTCGCCGAAGTCTACGGTTCGGAGGCTGGGACGTCGCAACCAGGATATGTCTCGCATGAGGTGTTGACATCGACCCTCGCTGCGTTCGCCGAGACAATACAGAGTCAGGTGCCCGGCCTCAGCCTTAGCTCGTTCATGTCCCAATTTCCGCAGAGTTCGCAGCAGGCTCCGTCATCCCACAGCCAGCAGACTCCGACGGCCGGCGTCCACACTCCGACGCCCGACGTCCGCACTCCGACGGGCGGCCAGCAGAGGACTCCCGACGCCAGCCAGCAGACGATGCCCGGCGGACCAAGTCAGTCTACTCCGACGCCGCAGCCTGCAGAACTTCAGCGCCAGCAGAAGAGCGTTTCTCGTCGAGGAGGGGGAAAACGAGTGGCGGGACGACAAAGCAAATGTCGCGACTAGTGGTTTATTAGTTGTTTTGTGTATTTATTATTTACATATTTCTCGATAACCGAAAACGTACGTAACCGGATTTTATATAGTTGTTGATTTGGATAATATAATTTAGTTTTTATTTGATTTTTCATTTTAGAATTTCACAACAAAAAAACCGTAAAAATAAATAATTAACGACGAAAAAAAAAATTATAATAATAATAATTAGCGACGATAAAATCGTCGCTAATTATTATTCCACACAACGTTTTAGCGACGACTTTGTCGTCGCTAATTCACGCGGGAATTTTTCCCGCGCCAATTAGCGACGACAAAGTCGTCGCTAATTATCTGTTTCACAACGAAAAAAACTTCTCGTCACAACATTTAGCGACGACTTTGTCGTCGCTAATTGACGCGGGATTTTTTCCCGCGGTAATTAGCGACGACAAATTCGTCGCTAATTGTCTGTTTCAAAATAAAAAAAAATTTCTCGTCACAACATTTAGGGATGACTTTATCGTCGCTAAATATTTACCGACAATTAAATCGTCGCTAAATATATTTAGGCACGGAGAATTAGCGACGATTTTTATCGTCGCTAAGATCGTCGCTAAATACATTTAGCGACGATTTTAGGGTTATTACCGACGAAAAAAATCGTCGGTAAATGTTGTAGTGTAATCTCACAAGCATGAGGGCCTTGCTAGGCTAAATGCCATTTTTTTTCCTTTTTTCTTCTCTTTAAATAAATTATTGATATACCCATACCACAAGTCACATGTCAGTGATACGTAGCGGAAAACACACATACAGACGAATATCAAATGAATCACACACACACATATAAATAACTTCCTTCACAAGTAATGAAGAACAGAAATGGCGCCAAGAACATAAATGAAAGTAAGAAGAAGGAAAAACACCACAATTTATCCTGGGTTCATATTCAAGCCGAATCCTAATCCCAGTAAAGGCGTGAAACCTATTTCTTAATCCACTATCAAGAAATTTGCGAAAAACTCCGGCGAAGAGATCTTCTCTTCTACGATAATGGCTTCCGAAAAATCCTCAAAGAAGGAATCAATCTCTCTCGCTCACAATCACTCTCAGCTCTCTATGTTGGTTTCTCTTTGATTCTCTGCGTGATACAAAGATAATTAGTCTGTTTACAATGACTCGAGGCCCTTAAATACACCAACTAACTCTTAATTGACTTGATGGCTTTGACTGCGTTTCAAGCCTTCTTTGTCTTCACTGTGACTCATCCACAGCTGACTCCACCTAGCCTTGTCATTCACTACTCAGTGGATAGCCGATCTCACGCCCTCGTTCTTTGTCTACAAGCTTTGACGAATCTCAACACATCTAAGGCTTTTTGAAATTTGTTGGACAAGTCTAGTGCTGATCATCACAGATATGCAACTACCAACACAATTTGAGTATGGTATGTTCTTCATGTATCTTGCTACTGAAGTGTTAGGAATATTTTCCACTGAAAATAATAAAATAAACATGAATGATTACTGAATATAATAAAAAGTTTACTTTATTAGCATTATTGATTATTGAGTTATTTTCTAGTTAAAATCAATAACAACTACCATCCATAGCCTCCGCATTAAATTGAATTACATGTTGGGCATCTAAGTTCGGACGGTGAGCTAAAACATGGTCGGTGATTGATCCATGCATGAATAACTAGATCTAAAATCACATATGTGGAACACAAGTGAAAAATTGATCACTTGGGGGAGCATTCAACATTCTATACATTTGGTATGTGTACGATCCAGACAAACTTTGGTTGTTGATGTGTCATTTAAGAACCGTTACGACACACTAACCAGAGTCTCTATGATGATCACAATGAGACTTGGTTTAAATCCGGAAGTGATCACCGACTTCTAGGTTGTATTACCGGGGTTCTTTGACTCAGTTGTTAATGACTACTTGTAGATGCCTAAATACTCATGTCTTGGGAATTCGAGATATGATATGAGCGAAAAGTGATTCACAGATACAGAATCCAGTCTTCCTGAAAGAAGGTCAATGTTTACTTACCTAAGGGTGGATTCCAAAACCGATTGAATGCGCGCACTTTTGTAGTAAGTACGTACAAAAGAATCTTTCGCTGGAGAAGCAATAGGGCTCATATGTATGAAAAATATATAAGGAAATAATTGACCTTTCTCGATTCGAGTTGAACCTAGAGGATTGAGCTCATGAACTGACTATATCAATGGACGCTCGTAACATTGAGTAAAATATAATTCTAGTAACAAGAAGAGTGCAGTATCGGCCCATCTTGTGGTGCGACGTCGAGATTGACTAATTGAATGAATAAGAGAAAATAGAGGTTCGTCTAATTATTTGGATTCGTGGGAGCTTCAGTTACTAGATCCATAGTTTCCAAGGTGGCTTTGATAAAGATGGGTAGAGATACTCTTAATAATTAGATAATTGATTACACACTGACTACTGCAACTTGGTTGCAAAAAATTTCGCATTCGTAATAAAATAGTTATTAGTTGTTAGGTAACTTTGGAGTATCACTTAGATTTAAATGGGCTTGTAAAAGTGAAATTTAAATAAGCCCACAATGCCCAATATTGCTTGTGGTAGGCGTGTACATAGAGATACATGGACCCTGAATTTGTTTGATCAAAGCTCAGTAGGATTAAGGCTTTTCTCAAAAAGGAAATATATATTATATATTAAATATGATCCGATTTGGTAATTATTTCATATAGAAATTATTTATGATAGTATCATGAAGATATTCTCTATTGTTCTATTTATCGAATAGTATATCTTATTATGAGAAACAAATAATATATTGATTGTGTTATTTATTTGAGTATCATAGAGATATTCTCTAGTATTTTATTTATATAATAATATCTCTTATTGTGAGAAATAAATAATGAATTAATTATGTTATTTATTGAGAATATCACGGAGAAGTTCTATATTAATAAGTTACCTGATTAATATATTCTAATGTAAGAGGT
This sequence comes from Urtica dioica subsp. dioica, assembly GCF_054948205.1. NCBI lineage: Eukaryota > Viridiplantae > Streptophyta > Magnoliopsida > Rosales > Urticaceae > Urtica > Urtica dioica. Next base: position 7,413,322 of record NC_142767.1, on the reverse strand, counting down.
AAATAAATATAAGTTATGATATGGATATTCTATTTATTGAAGTATCTAGAAGATATTTGATTTATTCTACTCATATAATAAATATCTCACATAAATTAGAATAAGATCAAAGGAAATTAGAAAAAGATCATAAATTAGAATATGATCTAGATATTCTATTTATTGAAGTATCTAGAAAATATTTGATTTGTTCTTTTCATATAATAAATATCTCACATAAATTGGAATAAGATCAAAGGAAATTAGGAAAGTGCATATTTTATTTTGGGTAACTAGAAAGTTTTAAATAAAGGGCCTGAAAATGAAAAAAAATCGCTCAACTAAGTGCATTTCACTCTAGAATTTTTTGGAACACATCCTTATTCCACCTTGGAATTTTGGACGTTTTTCCTCTATCTCAAAGTTGAAAATTTCGTTCATACCATTTCCCAAAGAAAGAAAGAATTATTTCGACACATTGTTGGAATAATTTGTGAGTAAAGAGTTAGCCCACACGTTAGTCTATGTCTTTCAGGATATTACATCTTGGAAGACTCTGATATCAATCAACCAATGAGCAACCGATGAACTCGAGAGCTTAGAGATCCGAAGATCGAAAGAGCAAGGAGTTGCTGTAGAATCCGAGAGCTTGGGGATCCGAAGATCCAAAGAGCAAGGAGTCGTCGAGGAATCTGAGAAGCAAGGAGATCCAAAATCTAGGAGCGTGGATGATCTGTAGCTGAGACGAATGTATGTATTACTAAATTCTCTTACCGTTTGTGTTTATTGTGCATGTCTTAAATATTAGATTTGTTGTTATTGAATGATTTTGAGTATCTTGGTTATTATTGTTAACGTTAAAATATTAGCGATTGTTCTCTTTCTCTTCTATTCCATATTTGTACACATATTGTAGGGTTAAAACAAGCACAAAACATAAATGATTATTGGGTTAATACTTCCCTAGGGTTAACATATTTTAGGTTTAAGAGATTGGTTACCCAATAAGAAGTATTAGAAAGATTGTTCGTGTTCAATACATTAGAACCATAATTAACCCTAGAGAAGTAATTTACCCATCAAATGGGTATCGGAGCGATCGTTTGTGTCTGATATCCAACCATTATTTTCCCAACAATATGGTATCAGAGCGATCGCTCGTATCCGATATCCTAACCTATAACTTCCCAATAATTAGTATCAGGGCGATTGTTCGTGTTTGATACCAACTTGTAATTCCTTACATGAAGCTTCTTCATTTTTTGTAACTTTCTGGTTTAAAATGAGCTCCAACTGGTGTAAACACACTATGTTCTTCACTTAGACCAAACAAATCCACTAGTTTTCTATGATAGCTTCCTTGTGGTAGAGTCAAACTCCTCATCTTTTTATCTCTTTTAATGTCTACGCCAATAATTCTTAAAGCTTTCCAAGATTCTTCATCTCAAACTCAGTGTTGAGTTGAGTCTTCATCTTCAAAACTTATGATATGTTCTTGCATACAATCAACATGTCATCTACATAAATAAGTAGATGCATGTACTATTGTGACTTTAGCTTGGTAAAGTACACATAACTGTCATGTTGACTCATTGAGAAGCCTTGCTTGCTGATGAAGTCATCGAATCTCACGTACCACTTCCTTGGTGACTGTTTTAAGTCATAAAGTGACTTCTTTAACATACAAACTTTGCTTCCTTTTGTGAACCCTTCTGGCTGATCCATGCAGACTTCTTCAAGCTGTCCATGTAGAAAAGCTGTCTTGACAACCAATTGTTCCATCTCAAAGTCATACATAGCAGTTGTAGACAAGATCACTCTGACTGAGGTGTGGTTTGCCACAGGTGAGAACAACTCATGTTAATAAATGCCATCAATATCAGATTAATCCTTTGCAACAAACCTTGCTCTGTATCTTTCTTTCTCTATTATAGGAATTTCAGGTTTGAGCTTGTATACCCACTTGCAACAAAAAATTCTTGCAAGACTCTCAACCAAAGTCCATGTCTAGTTCTTATCCATAGAACCCATCTCTTCTGACATGGCCTTATGCCACTATCTCCATCAGATCTGCTTAAGCAAATATGTAGGTGGTAATGTTCTTCTTCTGACTCTATATCTTGCCAATTGATAGTCACTAAGCTCCTTAGTGTTATCAAATCGGTCTTCACTAAGCACCTTGATCTTATATTCCATTATCGTGAAGCATCTCATTTGATTATCATTCTGATTGTTAGCTCCACTTTAACCTGATGTCTCTTGCAGATTAGAAATAGTGGATTGTACTTGTTCTTGACCTCCAACATTACGATTAAGCTGTTGGCTTGTCTGAGGATCAGGGTTAGTTTAAAAATAAATTTCTCATTAAGCAGCATTGATCAAAATTTTCTTTTCTACAATAAGCCAAACTCTATATCCTTTAACCCTATTGAGATAGCAAGAAATATACCTCTTATTGCTCTAAGATTCAAATTTCCTTGACATGAACATTGCCATACACCCAAAAGGTCTTAGATGATCATATTTGTGCTTATGTGGTGACCATATTTCATCTGGCACTGTGAAGAGTTTGGTGACCTATTGGTCAAGTAGCATGCAGTTGATGATGATTCTGCCCAAAACTTCTTACTCAATCCAGATTCCAAGAACATACACCTCACTTTTATCAATTATTGTTCTATTGCATTTCTTAGCCACACCATGTTGTTGTGGAGTTTATGCGCATGTGTTTTCTAGCAATACCACTTTTCACAAAAAAAAAAAAAAAAATCAAACTCACTATTACAAAATTCAAGTCCATTATCTGTTCTGAGTCTTTTGACCTTTTTGTTTGTCTGGTTCTCAGTTGAGAGTTTTCCTGGCAACAAGCTTGTTAAAATCCCCATTCTTTGTTGTAAGAAAATATATCCAAATTTTCCTAGAAAACTCCTAAAAAAAGATAAAGTAGACATTTTGTGGTAGAATGAGTTGTCTATGATGAGTCCCAAATATTAGAATGGATATAGTCTAGGGTACCATTGGTGTTGTGTGTAGCTCTTGTGAAACTTAGTTTGTGTACTTTGCTAAGGACACAAGTCTCACAGAATGTCAACTTCTTAATCTTCTTGATGTTGATGAGACCTTGTTTGCATAGCTCTTGAATTCCTCTGACTCGTATGGCCAAGTCTCTTATGCCACAGTCCAGTCTCTTTTGATGCTACTTAAGTTTTGTATGATTCACCAAAAACCTTCTCACCCTCTAGGACATAGAGACCATTCTCTGACCTTTCTTTCAGAGCCATCAATATACTATTGAAGGTTTCCAAGACTCCACGTTGAGCCTTGTAAGAGTAACCTGTAGAGTCAAACACACCAAGAGAAATCAAAATTCTCTTTAAATCTGGTATATGTCTAACACCTATAAGAATTTTGAAAGTTTCATCATTTAAACGAATCTTAATTGAACCAAAACCAAGTACATTACATGATTGGTTATTTCCCATGAGCACTTTGCCTGAGCTCTTTGACTCATAGTTAGACAACTAACCTCTTCTTGGAGTCATATGGAAGCTACACCCTAATTCCAGGATCCATTGATCTAAGAGGTCTTGATCTGAGACTGCAAGCACTTTTGCCTCATCTAATCCACTCGAGATGTTTTCTGAGTCTTTTGATGAGTTTGCTTATTTTGAGTCCTTGTTTCTGTCAGGGCAATTTCTTCTCCAATGCCATTCTTTGTTGCAGTGCCAACAAACTTTCTTGTCTTTTGATCTGGACTCTGATCTATACTTGTTTCTCTTATCCTTTAGTACTTTCTTCTTAGATCTCCCTCTTATGTTCAGGCCTTAACTCCTTGATGGCTTAATTTGTGACTTAAGATCTTGTTCCTTCAAGTATGTCGCTAAACCTTATCTAAAGATAACATAACTCTGCCATATTTCAAAGTGTCACATAATTGCTCATATGATTTAGGAAGAGAGTTAAGGAGAAAGACATCCCGGTCCTCGTCATCAATATTCACGTGTAGGCTTTCAAGACTTGACATCAGCTTCGTGAACTCGTCGATGTTGTCGTCAATTGATCTCTAATCGTCCATCTTGAAGCTATATAATTTATGCTTCATGTAGATTCTGGTGGAAAGAGACATCTTCATGTACGGCTACCTAAGCTTTTTCCACATGGCGTTTGCAGTTTTCTCCTTCACCACCTTCCTCATGATTTGATCACTTAGATTTAGAATTATCGCGTTCTTCGCTTTCTTCAAGATTTATGCTTTCTTGTCTGGTTTGACTGTCTCTGACATTTCTGATTCATCACTCAACGCTTCATCGAGCCCTAGATTCTCGAAATGAATTTCCATCTCAATTTTCCACAAACTAAAATCTTTCTTGTCGTCGAATTTGTCGAAGTTGGTCTTGAAACTCGTCATCGTCGAATCTTGATCAGGGACTCAATTTTAGTTAGGGTTTCGAGATCTTGATCATCATTGAAGGAGTATTGATCTCCCAATTTCTACACAGAAAAAGGAACGGATACCAATTTGTTAGCGATACGTAGCGAAAACCGCACATACTGACGAATATCAAACGCATAAATAACTTCCTACGCAAGTAATGAAGAACAGAAACGGCGCCATATTCATAAATGAAAGTAAGAAGAAGGAAAAGACACGGAGATTTATCCTTGGTTCAGATTCAAGTCTGATCCTAATCCCAGTCACGGCGTGAGACCTTATTTCTCAATCTATTTCTTGAAATCCACTAAAAACTCCGGTGAAGAGATCTTCTCTTCTACGATAATGGCTTCCGAAAAATCCTCGAAGAGGGAATCAATCTCTCCCACTCACAATCACTATCAACTCTCTGTTGGTTTCTCTTTAATTCTACGCTTGATACAAAGATAATTAGTCTGTATACAATGGCTCGAGGCCCTTAAATACACCAACTAACTCTCTTAACTGACCTGACGACTTTGTTTGCGTTTCAAGCTTTCTCTGATTTCACTCTGACTCATCCAGAGTTGATGTATCTCGATGAATTAGGCGCAGGTGCATACCACAAACACGTTTTATACCCCAACGGTACATTGTAGATAAATAGAAAAAAGGGCAATCTAGCAACGTAGTCAATTTGAGTCGGCCTAATTTTCGTTAATAGATATTGATTTTGTATGATTTCAAATTTTCACTTGCAAATCGTCAGTTAAATTTCATTAATTCTCGTTGATATGTGCTTGTTTTGTATAGTTCAGACTTTTTTTTACTTATGAATCGTCAGTAAATTTTTGTTAATTTTGTATATAAATTATGCATTATTAAAATTTTAGGGTCGTAACAATTCCAAAAATTATCAATAATGCTTACTATAAACGTTTTTCGTACGTTCAAAATAAAAAAAAAACACAACTACTTCCCTAATTAAGAAGATATATTCGTGTGGATTAAAAGAGAATGTCAATGAAAATAAAATCCATCAATTACACCAACTAATTGAACTACAAAATAGGCCTGTGTAATATAGCGTGTATTTAAGCATGTACAACAAAATAAATGAAAATAAACTAAAATCAATGGAAATAAACGAAACTAAACTAAAATAAATCGGAAATAGGTTGTTGACGTCTAATTTCATGTTCAAGGGAAATGCTCCACATCATGCTGATCACCATACATAATACTATCAGAATCATCTGTTGACGCAATAATAGGATTCCCATTGCTTGCTTCCCATTGTGGAACGCGCCATGTTGAGAATATGATTTGTAATATGAAATTAAACAAGCAAAAAAATGAATAAGCAGTGCAAAACTTTTAGAACGATATAAAACGTCACAATAAAAAACCATACATAACCTGGAATTATTAACCTTGCAAGAAAATATTAACAAAAATTACCAAAACACAAGCCTTGAAAAATGTAGACTACTGAGAAACGATTGAATCGTATATCATCAGTTTGAATTCTAAACTCAAGAACACTTTTTTAAAGACCAATTTTCATAAATTCAAAAATTATCAAATCAATACACAAATCTGAAAAGTTAGAATCTTCAATTCAATTTAATTTTAAATTTTATGAATCAAAATAACATCAACAAAGGAAACTCTAAATTTTCATCTTCAAATTCGGACCAATCATAAAGGGTTTAATTACCTTGATCAAGAAGAGTCCAATTCGTTCAACTCTCAAGAAGAACGAAACAACTCCGACAAGCCATCGATCCTCATCACCTCTTTGATGGCGCTGAAAGATTTAACCATGTCTGAGAGAGAGAGAGAGAGAGAGAGAGAGAGAGAGAGAATTCAAAAATAAATTGTTCATGAACGTGATTTCAATTGTTGATATAATTAATATAGGGATTTTGCTACGAAAATAAACGTGGTTTCAATATAAGGTATTATAGGGTATTAAATGTGGTATTAAACGTGGTATCAATATAGGTTATTATAGAGAGAAACTATTATATTGTTGAAAATTGAAACCTTCCAATTCATTAGTTATTGCTATAATTATACGATTTTTACCATTTTCACAGTCAACGAATGTTAAAGATTTATTTCCAATTATGTTTTTCTCTTATGACTTTCATAGCTAAGGGCATTCAAGTAAAATCAATAAGGAAAAAAACTGCCACGTCATAACCGCTGGCTATATTTGAAACATTTAGTAAACGTTGGCTAAATTGCAATCTGAACGTTTGTAGTGACTTAGTTCGTGCAATTTTTCATAGAAAAATGATGAGTTCCCGTCATTATTAGGTAAACTGGTAATCAAACAAGTAAACCACAAACTAACAACTATTGATTGATATTCAAAAAGTTAAAAAAGAAAAAAAGAAAAAAAAAGAATTAGCATACATAGATAAAAAAAATATAATTAATAACGTTCAATTAATTACATTAACAAAAACACCAAATAATAACAATGTCAAATATCAATAATATAATTTAAATAGAACTCAAGTAGCACACTTATAAAAGTATATGAGGTTATTGGATTTGAAGTAAATAATATCGAATATATATAAACAACATTATCTATTATAAACACAACAAACTGCAGGAAAATTTAGAGTTAGAATAAATAAGTACAGCGTATCCATAAATCATAATTAAAAAAATTAATTTACCGACAGATAACCGCGTAATATCTCAATCCTTCCTATGAATGTATGACATTCTTCAGGCTGAGCACTTTAATAAATATGAATGACCTCCCCTAAAAACAAACTGTTCTAGAAGTCATTAATTATACTCGTAAAGGTGACTTTTTCCGCAGCTTTTCTTTCATTTATATAAATGAATGAACTATAATGAGAAATAAAAGGACCTAGATATTATGGTAAGAGTGATTAATTTACCGAGATAAGACATATTTATTATATAAAAAGGTGATACTATATTTCTTTAAAAAAAAAAATTCTCAAACATAGTCATTGAACAAGATGCCCCTTTCAGTATTTGAACTATCTATAAGAAAATAAAATCTTTTCATTATACAAACGCTCTTTATAATATCTCTTTGAAAACGGTAGCATGAGTCAGTTACATTGGTCTATTTTTTTAAAATTTTATTTGATGTTAATAAACCTTTTCCCCCTTTTACATTTTGAATTGGTTATTTTCTGTAAGCTACATTAATTTCAACAGTTACTAAAATCTCTTGGCCAAGAAAGATTTGTTTCTGGTGAAAACCAAAGGTTTCAGATACTGAATGACACTTTCACAACCAAACAATTTAATTACTCGTTTATCATATTTCTGCTTTTCATGCATGGCTTTAGCTGACCTGTACGTGGAGCTCTAAATCTGTACTAATCTCTAGCAGGATCCTAAGAATTAAGAAAGAATTCCACATTTAAGTACTTACTTAATTATCTTTGAATAATTAATATCTTCATTAAAAGAGTCTATGGTGAGGTTTGACACTTGTTTGTCCCTATATCATCGATCGAAGGGTGTTAAAGACGTGGGCCCAATATAGATCAACGAGCGAGAATGAACAGTTTCATCATCAGCCGTCCGCGTGTACAAGTCCTTGTGAAATTCTCGTTTCGCTTGTTCGAGTTCTTTCCTAAACTGCGGTTTTCATAAAGAGCCAGTGTGGTATCTATAAAACCATGTCCTTTCTCACACTTGATATGTCATTTTATGTGAGAGGTGAGTGAACAAAGTCTAAAGAGGCTTAGTTTTCGCTTGGTTTAGTTTTTGATGGCCTCTCCAAAAAATTATTCACTAAAAGCACACAAAAATGAAGGCGTCGTTAACTTGGAGCGTCTTTTAAGAGAAGAGTTTCAACTCCGCCGTGAATTGCACAAATCGTTCGATCTTAACCAGGCTGCGTCAAATCTAGTAAATTCCGGAACGAATAAGAATTTTCCAATTGAAAATCGAAACTTTGTTCGAAACAAGGTATTGATGTTTCGTATCTTCTTTTTCAATTAGTGAAAATGTTTTCGACTAGCGAAATTGAACGTTACATTTATTTCCGTCACGAAATCCTCAAGATGTACTTAGTTTATCCCATATTTTCTCGTCTTGATCAAGGTTCATGTTTCCTCTCCATTTGTCTTGCATATGATTCATTAGATGACTGATTTGTAAATTTATCATACAATAATTATGGTCCTAATTGTTGACCATGCATCTTAAATGTCCTTTGAAACTTTTGAATGCTAACAAGACCAATTAAATGCTGAAAATGTCTAAGTATGCTTGGGTCTTTCAACTATAAAAGAAAAGGCATTGTTAGTTTTTCTTATTACAAGTTCACTTTCTCACTCTCATATGCATCAGTAAGGTGTGTCTTTCTACTCATTCTTATTTATTTTATTTTTATAATTTTTGCAAAATTATAAATTAAAATTCGCAGATCCTTAATCAGTTGGCTATTTGTTTTTATTCTAGATAAAGGCTGGAAAGAGAGACCTCCAAAGCGACAAGAGAAAGAAGCGCGCGAAGAAAATGCAATCGGAAAATGGTATTGATTTGGAGCTTAGATTGTCATCACTGTCTCCGTCGCTGTCATTGCTACAAAATCAGTCAAACTCTTCGGTGCCATCATCTGATTTGTCGTATGAGCATGAAGTCTCTAATTCCGTGGTGTCTAAACCGGCTAAAATTCCGCTAATTCTGATGGGGTGCCCTAAATGCTACATGTATGTGATGGTGCCCAAAAATGATCCAAAGTGCCTTCAGTGTGACAATCCTATTTTGATTGACTTGTTTCAGGGAAATAATAGTGCTAAAAGATCAAGCAGCTCATAGGGTAATAGGTCGTAGCTTTTGTTTTATCATTATTTATTTTAAGTTCATGTTTCAACATCAGAGTGTCTGTAGTTCCATATCCTGTCAAAGTATTTGAATATGCCTTCTCTTTCCTTGAATTACTATTACTTTAAGTTATAATTTAATGTTTCTTTTTCTTTTTCATTTTATAAACTAGGCGTGGCGTTTGATTTATTTAATGATTAATAAAATTTTCGATGATTGACTGAAGGTTCGATTTTGCAATGAATTCTAATTGCTAACGAAAATTTTAAGTGATTTATTTAATGATTAATAAAGTTTTCGATGATTGGCTGAAGGTTTGATTTTACAATGAATGCTAATGAAAATTTTAGTTAAAAAAAAAAGGTTTCTGAGTGCTAATTTCGTGAAATATACGAAAGTTCAACAAAATTCTCCTTCTATTGACAATTATTATACTACAAAGTAAACTGGCTAATTGCATTTTTATTTTACCATCTCATCACCAAACCTCATTAGGAAAAACACAAGTCAAAGATATTCAAAGCACAGATAATTATCTAGTATCACAATAAATGTAATTAATAATATTTTTCAAAGACACCAAAAATTAATTTCTTGATTGCCGATGTCCAAGAGAAATTCTGATATAAGACACAATATTGTTGTTTTTAATTTTAATTGTCTATTCAAACATTGAATTTATCATGTTTTTATTGGGTACACCATATGTATGCTTTCAAAGAAAATTATGGATAACCAATTTCATAGTAAAGAAAAAAATGATGGTGTTAAAATATTTACCTAGGAGTCAATCATTATCCTATTTATGTATAATAGACAAAATACGATCATTTATGGTTAATGCTCGGTCAAGATATTAAACGGTCCAAAACAAGTTAAATTACACTTGTTTTGTAATAAATAAGTGATTTCCTCTCTATTAACTTCGAATGTATTGATGAGGATCGAATTTTTAAATTTTTTAAGTGCAATTAAATCCTTGTGTCGACTTTTAATTTTTAACCATAATTGGGTGGCAAATCACATGACTTGCTTAGCAAGAAATTCCTAGTTGATCATAGAAAATACAAAAAGAGGACTTATATTCATATCGTAGCTTTATTTTTCGAAGGAAAAATGTAAAAATATATTAAACGATAATTCTAGACAGCATGTCCGAACTTACACAAGTAACCACGCAGAGATAAACTTCAGAGGTAAACATCTGCAAGTCACATATTTGACGGCAAAATTACAATTTTGTGGTACCCACCCAAGCAGGGCTAAACACGTTTTCAATCTCGCGCAGATCTTGCCAACCACTGGCCAACCATCTGAACAGCTTGCTGCTTACGGAAATCAGATTCCACCACCAAAAAATCCAACCATGATCTTGGCAAAACTTCAGCCCTTCCATGAGATCCAAGCACTATAGCCAGGGCAAAGACCCTCAACACCACGCCCTTTGTCATCTCGAACGATCTCTCCTAGAGTCGCATGCCTCGACACCAGGTCCCACGAAGTGTCGACGTTGAGCTTATCCGAACCCTCCGTTGGGAACTTCCAACCCTCGTGCTCACGTTTCTTTGTCTTCTCCGTTAGGTCAAGAGCATGTGAAAATCTTCCAAAATTATCCAACCACCCGCCGCTTCATCAACCCAAGATCTCGGGTCTGCCTGCGGTATGGCGCTAATTAAAAGATCTCATACAAATCTCCAACAGAGGAACATTCCCAAACTTCTCAGCACATCGTTGCATCTTATAGGAGCTAATTATGAGCCATTATTGGACATTAACTATATATTTTCTCACTACCCCTTTAGTGTATGAGTGTCACCTTGACGTGGTGGAAGTCATCAGTTTGAGCCCGATTTTTTTCAATGCGAGTTTTTCTATTTACTTGCACCCCCTCCGCGCCGTGATTGAATAAGACTAGATAAGAGGCTCATGGGATGTAAACCAAGTGGTTTGAGCTATTTCGCAGCTCCAAATGGCATGGGTCGTGTCCTATCACAACGCTCCACAAAAGGGCAAAAAGACAGAAACTTGACGCCCCGTCAACGCAAGTTCCTGACCGTGGGCAGAACATCAAAACAAGACCTTAATATCATGTATTTTTTCAGCTTTAAAGAGATGTTCATATCCCAAAGTTTCCACCACAACTTTGGGATGATATTTTCTAAGCTCGAAGGGCCAGAGTCAGAATCCGCCTTTGCAAGACGGTAGCTTGACCTCACCGAATAAATATGATCCTCAGTATAATGCCAAATAAGGGTGGCACACTCACCAAGCTCATTAACAGGGAACCCAGTTGGTAGTTCTTTTCACTTTACAAAAATCTTTTAAAACTATCGATACGAGTTCACGAAGCTCATAACGGAAAAATTACCAGAAAACCGTTTTTTGTGTTCAATGCGAAAATTCGAATTCAAAACAATTTTAATTCAAAAAATACTTTTAGCTTTTATTGTCGTTGTAGCTCTCGAGAAATAACCACAAGGCAATAAATAGATAATGGGATTAATAAACTTACATAATATTCCGCTATTTAAATTTTTACGCCAGTTGACATCCTTTGTATTCTTCGCGTTCCTCGCGTTCTTCGTGTTCTTCAGGTTGGATCACACCAAATCTTCCTAGCCGTTTCTCCGAATAAGATAGAACCAAGGCATGGAAAAACTCTGTACTTCATTAATTATTCCAATAGGATGTCGAAATAATTTTTATTTCTTTGAAAAATGGGTTGAACAAATTTCTCAACTTCGGGAAGAGAAAAAAACATCCAAGGCACTAGGGGAGGGGGTGGCCCTAAAATTCCAACTGTGGAACAATGAAATTGCTTTTTGTTGTTCGAAAATCTCTCAACCCTAAGGCCACTATTTATAGCTTTCAAGCTTACCCGAATAGAATATGCACTTTCTTGATTTGATATTATTCTATTTAATGTGACATATTTATTCTATGAATATAATAAATTAAATATCACAAAGATACTTTAATAAATAAAATATTCAAATCATATCTAATATTTATTTACTTCTAATATAGAATGGCTCTATGATATTCTCATTAAATAATATAATTAATACATTATTTATTTCTCAGAATAAAATATACTATTCTATAAATAGAATAATAGAGATTATCTCCATGATACTCTCATAAATAATGATTATATTAAATACTCACATCAGATCATATTTAATATATACTATTTATTGACTATTTGAGAAAAGCCCAATCGTATAGGACTTTGTTCAAACAAATCCAAAGTCCATGTACACCATTGTACACGCCTACCACAAGCCTTATTGGGCATTGTGGGCTGATTTGAAATTTCTCTTTAATAGGTCCATTTAAATATTAATGTTATTCCGAAGTTACTTAACAATTAATAACTTATTAGTAAAGTACTTTATTACGAATGCGAAAGATATTGCAACCAAGTTGCAATAGTGAATGTGTAGTGAAATTCACATATTTACTACCAGTGTATTCTAACTCATTTTACCAGAGCTGACTCGAGTACTATGGACCTGATAACTCAAAGTTAAATGAACACGAGCGAGAGTGTAGACACTATTATCTCTCTTCTTTCGTTTCATAAAATCTTGTTGATATTCCACTAAAATTTCTAGACTAAACCTCTCGAAGTTATCATAATTATATTTACTTGATCCTTAAAGATAAGTGCCCATTGATATCGCGATACGTAAGTATCTACCCTCCAAGTTCAACTCGTGACACGAAGGGTCAAATATACCATTATACCATCTAGTCACTTATGAGTCTTGAGTTCCACTAATTCCCTAGAGAAGGTTTCCTTTGCTGCTCATAGCACAAAAGTGTCAACAATCTATCGATTATGGATTCAGCTATCAGGTGAGCGAACATCGACACTGTATTCCACTTTTGATGTTTCTCTTCCATCACTGATTATACCCTAGTATCCCAAACATGAGTATGTAAGCATCATTGTAGCTGTGAGTGAATGAATCAAATAGCCGAGTATATAATCCTGATTTCCAAGAGCACATCAGGATTTAAGTTGATGCATATTGTGACCATCATTTGTGGTTGTGATACGTGTCATCGAAAATGGCCGCTTATGTTGGTGGATCGAGCGCGCATCGGACACGAACGATCGCTCCGACGCGCCTCTTTTGAGATGATTCCACCATATAACCATATTAATGCGGAAAAATAATTAATTACGCTGATCATAAGCTAATTAAATTATGGTTATAATTAACAAGATCTAGTTATGTTTAATTAATTTAATTCACGAGAGCATATAAGTCAAGCAACCGATATAGAGCGAAAAACGAATACTTACAGTTTTGGCTCACGAACTGAAAGCTTTCACAATCCGTCTTCGTCTTGAGTCGTCTTAATGAAGGACTCGAGGATGACACCTTAGTCTTCCGAAACGTAATCTTCGAGGCGAATAAGAAAGATGAGTGGGCACAGTCTTTATCTCACTAGATCACGAAACTAGGTGTTTCGAGATCTCGCTCTTATTTTACTAAGAATGGAAACGAATTTCCGAGGGGAAGAGAAGCAGAAGTGCACGGCCAATGAGGGCTAGGTTGCACGAAATTATTAGGTTAAAAAACTTAATTTTTGCCTTCTCATGAACCCCTATTTATAGTAGTAAAAGGAGATATTCTTGGAATCTTCCAGAATATTTTATTTCCTTTTATTGTGTTCACACTAGAGGATTTAATCTAGGCCCTTGGATCTCAACAAGTGAATCCTACTTTTTCTCTCATCCATCAGATCAATATCTATGGGATATTTAAATAGAGAATAATTTATTTAGTGAGATAATAAAGGAGAATATATTATTCTCCTAAATTTTCTCCTAAATATTCTCCTAAATATTCTCCTAAATACTCTCCTTTAAATAAGGAGAAAATATAGGAAAATATCTTATATTATTCTCTCTCCTTTATTTAAACAACTAAAGAGAAAATATTGGTAAATACCAATATTATAAAAATCGGTTTTTAGGCACACGGCCAAGGGGATTTACGCAAACCCTAGTGCCAAAACCCTAAATCCGACTTTCATATTTGTGCAAGGCCCAATTGCTTAAAACCCAATTAATTATTTATTTACTTGGTCCAACAATAAACAAATAATTAATAATTGTTTATTTATTTGATCAAACAATAAATAAACAATTCTACCATAAATATTTATTTAATTCTGCGAATACCCGTTTTCCAGAATTAATGCTGTCAATCACAATTACAGCAAGTGAGATTAATACAGATAAACATTATTATAAGAAAGTTCTTATCCGCCTTTATCAGAGCCGAATCGGGGACTATGGACCTAGTAATAGGAGCTTAACAAATCCGATGAAAAAGACGAAATAGTCATTTCTCTTTTGTCCATCGATTCGTCTAATCTTGGTAAAATACTCCACCTTGTAAGCCAAGACTGAACTCTCCTTTATACTAGAATTATATTTACTCATCGTGACGAGTGTCCGCTGATATAGTCAGTTCGTGATCAAGATCCTCCAGGTTCAACCCGTGTCAAGAGAAGTCAATTTTTCCGTTATACTTTTCTTGATACATATCAGCCCTAAGCATTGTTGTTTCCCCAGCGAAAGATTCTTTCGAACGTTACTTACTTCGAAAGTGCTAGCAATCTATCGGTTCTGGAATCAACCCTTAGGTGAGTGAACATTAACCTTCTTTCAGGAAGGCTGGATTCCGTATCTGTAAATCACTTCCCACTCGAATCATGCTCTGAGAAAACTCTCAAGACAAAAGCTGTGATTAGCATGAATAGCCTTTTAGCGAATGAGTCAAAGAGCCCAGTAACATAACCCAGTGTCCATGATCACTTCAGGATTTAGATCTAGTCTCACTGTGACCATCATAGTTGCCTCGGTTAGTGTGTCGTAACGGTCCTTAAACAACACATCTACACCAACACCTATCCAGGTCGTACACTTACCACAAGTGTAGAATGCTCCCACATAGTGATCAGCCTTCACCCATGTGTTCCACATATATGACTTTAGATATAGCTTTCCAGGCGTATATCAGTCATCGACCATGTTTTAGCACACCGCCCGAACTCAGGTGCCCAGCACGTGACTCAGTTAGATACAGAGGCTATGGAAGATAGTTGTTATTGATTCTAATTGTTTAGAACTCAACCCACTAATCATATAATGCTAATAAAGTAATCTTATTATCGATTTTAGCAATCATTTATTCATTATCTTCAAGTGGGCAATATTCCTAACAATCTCCCACTTTGACCAGAGAAGATAAGTTTCCTTAAGCCAATTTAATTCTTTGCCATCATTATAGACAGTTTAGACTTTAACATCAAAACAGATTTTTTTTGAAAAATTGCCTTTTTAACCTTGCTTGCACTCACTAGAAAATTTTGTTTTCTCTCAATGGTTTTGGCCAGAGTTTGATTGGCTTTTTCTTTGGTACTCTCGGCTTGTTTGGGAATGTGGGCTAGCTTTTCAATTTGGTTGGCATTTTGGTGGAGGTGAGCTTGATCTTTTATGACTTGGGAAGGAGAGAGTGGGGAAAGAATGACCTGGTGGCTTTTGTACATGAACTTGTATTTGTTGGAGTGGCCATCGTGAATAACGCGGTGGTCGAATTGCCAAGGCCGACCGAGGAGGATGTGGCATGCCTCCATTGGTGCAACGTGGCACAAAACCTCATCCTCGTATTTGCCAATCTTGAAAGGAACAAGGACCTGTTTGGCGACACGAACTTCACCACTGTCGTTCAGCCAATGTAGCTTGTAAGGATGGGGGTGTTTCGTCGTTGTCAAGGACAGCTTGTGGACAAGTATGGTGCTGGCGACGTTAGTGCAGCTGCCGCTATCGATAATAAGGCTGCAAACTTTGCCGAGGGTGTGGCAGCGCGTGTGAAATATTGTGTCTCACTGCGCTTGGTCGTCGTCGTCTTTCGCAGACACACTAAGCAACCTTCTGGTGACCAAGGTGAGGTGTTCAACTTCAACGCCATTGTTGTCGTAGATTGGGGTTCATGTGGTTGGTCGTGGAAGGGATTCTCAAACTCGGGTGTTTGGTGTTGTTGTTCTATTTCGTCAAGTCTTCTATGGATGGGATCGAGCATGCGTTGCATTGCTTGAACAATGTCTTCCATCGTCAAAAGTGGTAATTCGAACCGACTCTACGTTTCTCCTCGAGTCGAGTACCGAGTCCACGAGTCGACAAGCTACTCCTCGTGCCGACTCTACGTTTCTCCTCGAGTTGAATTCGCTCCTCGAGTCGAGTACCGAGTCCACGGGTCGATAAGCTACTCCTCGTGCCGACTCTACGTTTCTCCTCGAGTTGAGTTCACTCCTCGAGTTGAGTACCGAGTCCACGAGTCGACAAGCTACTCCTCGTGCCGACTCTACGTTTCTCCTCTAGTTGAGTTCGCTCCTCGAGTCGGGTACCGAGTCCACGAGTCGACAAGCTACTCCTCGTGCCGACTCTACGTTTCTCCTCGAGTTGAGTTCACTCCTCGAGTCGAGTACAATGTGACTTGTTAGCTCCTCGTCATATACATTGTTTCTAACTTATTCACAAGCGACAAAGGAGTTGAGGAAATAACAGCTAGAAGGGTAAAATGGTAATTTAGTAAATCCCGACTAGCTGATGACATTCATGAAGGGTAGCATAGATAATATTCAGTGGATCCGCTCATTATAATTAGGTGAATTCTTGAGTAGAAAATAAATTCATTTGAACCGAGAGATTTTCAGTGTCAGCTCTTTAGTGGAGTCAGCTGGCATTAAGCTAAACTTGGAAAAGGTTTGTGAACTTTTGAGTCCAAGTGTTTAGCTCAAGCTTTGTTCATTTGGGTCCATGAGGTCTTTCTCTCAAGTATCTTATATTGATAAGGTGATGGATCAATTCTCGATGCAAGACTCCAAGAAGGGCCAAACACCCTTTAGGCATGGAGTCTCACTCTCTAAGGACCAGTCTCCCAAGACTGCACAAGAGATTGAAGACATGAGAAAAATTCCATACGCCTCAGCCGTAGGAAGTCTCATGTATGCTATGCTTTGCACTAGGCTTGATATCAGCTTCGCTGTTGGCGTAGTCAGCCGTTTTTAATCCAACCCTGGACCCGAGCACTGGATTGCTGTTAAGCATGTTCTTAAGTATCTTTGAAGAACTAGGAACTTGATGCTTACATATTCAGGTACTGACCTAACTATGATGGTATATACCGAGTCCGATTTTCAAGCGGATAAGGATTCCAGGAAATCCACTTCGGGATCTGTGTTCATCATTAATGGTGGAGCTATTGTGTTGAGGAGTATTAAGCAATCTTGCATTGTTGACTCCATAATGGAAGCAGAATATGTGGCTGCTTGTGAAGCATGCAAGGAAGCTGTATGGCTTAGAAAATTCCTTAAGTACTTGGAAGTCGTTCCAAACATCGACGAGCCCATGACCCTTTATTGTGATTACAGTATCAGAAAGAAGAGTATTATTGATGATAATGTCTCTCCTTAAGGGCTCAATCCCTTACCTTATAGCTTATAAAGCTTAAACCATTTCATTAATCCTTTTATAGATCTCTCTATTCCTTTAAGCTAATAGCTTAACAGGTAGATCTATTAAATATGGGCTAATAACTTTCAGACAAGTTAGTATGATCGAGAGTGATATCTCAAGATCATGTCTTTCCAATTTAAGGAAAGTTAATTGTTGATGAGAGTCACAAGGATCCATTCTAGGATGCTCCGACTAGGTTATTGATTTTAACGACAAGATAATTCAAAATTATCATTCCTTTCAATTCATTGATTTATGTGGCAAGCGGTACTCGACTCGAGGAGTGAACTCAACTCGAAGAGTGATGTAGGGGCGGCACGAGGAGTAGTTAGTCGACTCGTGGACTTGGTACTCGACTCGAGGAGTGATGTAGAGTCGGCACGAGGCGTAGTTAGTCGACTCGTGGACTCGGTACTCGGCTCAAGGAGTGAACTCAACTCGAGGAGTGATGTAGAGTCAGCACGAGGAGTAATTAGTCGACTCGTGGACTTGGTACTCGACTCGAGGAGTGATGTGGAGTCGAAACGAGGAGTAGTTAGTCGACTCGTGGACTCGGTACTCGGCTCGAGGAGTGAACTCAACTCGAGGAGTGACGTAGAGTCGGCACGAGGAGTAGTTAGTCGACTCGTGGACTTGGTACTCGACTCGAGCAGTGAACTCAACTCGAGGAGTCATGTGGAGTCGGAACGAGGAGTAGTTAGTCGACTCGTGGACTCGGTACTCGGCTCGAGGAGTGAACACAACTCGAGGAGTCATGTGGAGTCGGAACGAGGAGTAGTTAGTCGACTCGTGGACTCGGTACTCGGCTCAAGGAGTGAACTCAATTCGAGGAGTGACGTAGAGTCGGCACGAGAAGTAGTTAGTCGACTCGTGGACTTGGTACTCGACTCGAGGAGTGAACTCAACTCGAAGAGTGATGTAGGGGCGGCACGAGGAGTAGTTAGTCGACTCGTGGACTTGGTACTCGACTCGAGGAGTGATGTAGAGTCGGCACGAGGCGTAGTTAGTCGACTCGTGGACTCGGTACTCGGCTCAAGGAGTGAACTCTCGGCACGAGGAGTAATTAGTGGACTCGTGGACTTGGTACTCGACTCGAGGAGTGATGTGGAGTCGGAACGAGGAGTAGTTAGTCGACTCGTGGACTCGGTACTCGGCTCGAGGAGTGAACTCAACTCGAGGAGTGACGTAGAGTCGGCACGAGGAGTAGTTAGTCGACTCGTGGACTTGGTACTCGACTCGAGCAGTGAACTCAACTCGAGGAGTCATGTGGAGTCGGAACGAGGAGTAGTTAGTCGACTCGTGGACTCGGTACTCGGCTCGAGGAGTGATGTGGAGTCGGAACGAGAAGTAGTTAGTCGACTCGTGGACTCGGTACTCGGCTCGAGGAGTGAACTCAACTCAAGGAGTGACGTAGAGTCAGCACGAGGAGTAGTTAGTCGACTCGTGGACTTGGTACTCGACTCGAGGAGTGAACTCAACTCGAGGAGTGATGTGGAATCGAAACGAGGAGTAGTTAGTCGACTCGTGGACTCAGTACTAGGCTCGAGGAGTGAACTCAACTCGAGGAGTCATGTGGAATCGGAACGAGGAGTAGTTAGTCGACTCGTGGACTCGGTACTCGACTCGAGGAGTGAACTCAACTCGGGGAGTGACGTAGAGTCGGCGCGAGAAGTAGTTAGTCGACTCGTGGACTCGGTACTCGGCTCGAGGAGTGAACTCAACTAGAGGAGTGAACTCAACTCGAGGAGTGAACTCAACTCGAGGAGTGATGTAGAGTCGGCACGAGGAGTAGTTAGTCGACTCGTGGACTTGGTACTCGACTCGAGGAGTGATGTGGAGTCAGAACAAGGAGTATTTAGTCGACTCGTGGACTCGGTACTCGGCTCGAGGAGTGAACTCAACTCGTAGTCGGCGAAGTGGTGCAACTCTGCCTCATCTTCCGTCTCTACGTCGCCATTGTCTCGCAGAATCATGGCTCGCTTGTTAGGGCAGTCAGAAGCAACATGTCCTTTCCCTCGACACTTGAAACACATTATGTAACGGTTACGGGAAGGAGTAGAAGCAAAAATAGGAGACCTGCCTTTGTTCACCATAGGTGTTGGTTGTGTTTGGGTGGATGTTGGTGGTGTAGAATGTTTGTCATCAGGTTTGGGGAAGGCTGGTTTCCACGGTGTTTTGTTGGGGAAGTGGCTGAACAGGGTTGAATCGGTCTTGAGTTGTTTCTCGACAGCGATTGCCATGTGCGCCATATCTTCAATATCAACGAACTGTTGGAGCTCGACTTGGCGCGCGATATCTCTGTTTAGGCCCGTCAAGAAGCGAGCCATGGTTGCCTCTGGTTCCTCGTCAACCCCCGTGCGTATGAGAGTAATTTCCAAGTCTTGATAATACTCTTGAACAGTGCGTGACCCTTGGCGTAGGCGCTGAAGTCGGTTGAACATATCACGGTAATAGTGGCTGGGAATGAACCGCTTGCGCATGACAATTTTCATCTCGTCCCATGTGTCAATGGGTCGATCTCTGGTGCGTCGCCTACTGATGGACACCTGTTCCAACCAAATTAAGGCATAGTTGCTGAATTCTGTGGCGGCCAGCGTCACCTTCTTCAACTCGGAATAATTGTGGCAGTCAAAGACGAGTTCCATCTTGCGTTCCCACTCAAAGTAAGCGTCGGGATCGTTTTTGCCGTTGAAGGAAGGGACATGCATCTTTATGCCTCTAAAATCGTCGTCCTCTCGGTGGCGTGGTGGAAAATTATGTCGGCGACGGTTGTCGAAGTCCCATGCATCAGCAGGAAAATGGTCATCATCGTTCTCATCAGCGTTCACCCAGCGGCCGCGGCGTGCGTGTGGTAGATTTCGGCGTGGATGCCTCGGTTGTGGTGGGTTGTCTCGACGGGCTTGTCGTCCCATTTTCATATCATTCTAGTTCATGCATTTTTGCAAGTGATCTTTGACTTACCATTTAAGGTCAAGTCAAATTGTCCATAGTAAATAAATTTACTTTAGAACAAATTATCACTTCGAATACCTTTAGATTATACACCAGACTTTATATCTAAAGATAACAAGTCTCCCTATCAAGGTGTACATCCCTTTGGTGCCAAAACAGGTTGCACCATTGCATGGTTTGATCTCATCACCACTTACTATAGTGTGATATATTGAACGTGTTTAAATAAGAACTTTATTGACCTATTTCCATTACTTGGTTATTTATAGTTCATCCTTGTTTGTCGTGTTCATATTCAATATATACACAGGACTTTAAGGATCTACTATATTTAAATAACTAAGTATCTCACTATTTCCAGAAATTACAGTGTTTACAACACATGTAGTTATTCTCGGAAATACGACATTGTCTAAGGTCTAATTATTAGTCCTTTTAAAGACAATGTCAATAGCCTCAATATTGAGCTCATACCTTATATCAATAAGTATGTTTGAGACATAATGGAACGAGCATGTCGTTTCTAAATTTAATTTTAGAAACAGTTAGCTCAGTCAATTTACTTGTGTCATAATGAGGTCTAGAACTATTCATGACACTTGTTTAGGAGCTATACTTATCGATCATTCTCAAAATATCGATTATAACAAACATCCATGTACAATCATGACTAGTTTGTTAAGTACTTAGGATCTACCTTTCATATTTCGAAAAGTTTAGTAGTATAACGACTTCGATCCATGTCTTTATGTTATTGGAACTTCATCCTCAAAGGATAGTTCATTTCATTGATTACTCTTCCACTTTAATTATTGAATAATAGCATATTCATTCCGGTTAAGGATGCCATCTTCAATGATGGGTTTAATCCTGTGAAGGATGTTGCTATTTATCGAACAACAAGTGGCTATATTTCATTAAAGAAAGCTCCCACTCTTTTATTGAACAATAGTGACTAGAATCCAATTAAGGATGCTCCTACTCAATAATATTGGTTATTTAGTGGCTAGGTTCCATTTATGGATGCTCCCACTATGTCAATGAATAAGAGTAGCTAGGTTCCAGCTAAGAATGCTCCTACTCGATTATTGAATTTTAGACTGGCTAGGTTCCAATTAAGGATGCTTCCACTCTAGAGTGACTAGGTTCCATTCAAGGATGCTCCCACTCAATCAATACGGATATTAGTGACTAGGTTCCAATTAAGGAAGTTCCCACTAATTTAATTCATCATCAACACTAACTTTTAGTTGTGTCTCCTTTATTACTTATTATTCGCACAAGTCATTGTCGAATAATGATAATATTTATTTAGACGCTTTCAAAGCTCTAAATAGTTCTTAAACAATAAAACATATTCAACATAAGAATTTAATGAAGCAATAAAAGCTAATTAAATTCTAACAGAGATAATAACTTAGAAAATATTTATATTTATTTATTGTGCTTCTATATAGCATATGAACGGAAAAACGTGACCTTCATATTCTATATCTTTTTCATAAGGACATAAGCATTCATGCATATTCAAATATCATAAAAGCAATCAAGGCATTCAATAGAAGGAAATATTTAAAGACACAACCATGTGTTCATAAATAATGTAATAAAACACAAAGAAAGAAAGATTCATCCTTTCTGGAATAGCCATAAAGGCTACAATCCAGAAAACCTCGGATTATTAAATGACACATCCCATGTTCAAAAATAAATCCAAAAATGAAAGTAATGAAACTAGCGGGAAATTAGATCTTCAAACGGAGCATGAGCTTCTCTACAATTCGGGCTTGAATCCGACATTGTTCAGCAAGCTCGTCTACACACGTGTGCTCCATCAGATCTGCTCTGCAACAAGAAAAGAAGTATGCTCATGAATAATTATCCTCAAAACATTTTTAGGATATCTTTATTCATGAATTTTAAGGTACAATACCAGCATTCTTCTTATTTTTCTCAAGCTCGGCCAAGTACAAAGGACAATACCTCTTCTAATGGCCTTCAGTGTTGCAGTGGTTGCATTTACCAATGCTTTCTCGCTTCTTTTCTTTTCCTTTTCCACTTCTCTTGAAGTTCTTCCTTTCCTTCTTAGCGGGACCTTTCCCCTTTGAAGTATTCGGACGTGCCTTAGATGACTCAGCACCAGAAGTCAACATCTTCTTGGTTTTAGGCGAAGAACTCTTGTCAGCATAGAGAGCTGACCCTTTGTTCTTCCCATGTCGAGTGATAGACTCGAAAGTCTGTAGTTCATTCAACAGCTGAGACAGTCCATACGTCAACTTGTTCATGATGTAGTTGGATGTAAACTGTATAAAGTCACTCGAAAGGGAATTCAGGATTATTCTCACCTGAGTAACCTCATCCATCTGTGCCCCATGGAGTTCAGCTTCGGTGAAGTAGTTAGTCATCTTCATGACATGATCCCTCACCGGAGTTCCCGCAGTCATCCTAGTGCTAGTGCACTTACGGGTGAGCTCAATGCGGGCTTGCTCGCTTTGCATCCCAAACATTTGTTGCAACGAGTCAAGGATCTCCACAGCGGTTTCCTTCCCTTCCATCTTAGTTCGCAACGCATCAGATATGCTTGCGAGCATGTAGGCCACCGCCTTGTTATTGGCAGTGGTCCACTTGTCATAGTCCTCCCTCAAGTTCTTGGAGGCACCATGAGCAGGAAGAGGAGGTCTGTCTTCAGTGAGGATAAAGCGAATGCTTTCACTCACAAGCACAATGTTGAGATTCGACTTCCACTTAGGGAAGTTATCTCCAGTCAGGACGTCTTTCGACAACAGGGCCATAATAGGGTTAGACATGATTACTAAAAACATAAAAAGCACATTTATTGGCAATATGAAAAGAAACAACTATCAATATAATTTAGGAAATAAAAACTATAATGCAAACATGCACGGGATAAAATACTAAACAAAAGAACCCACTTTTTATATTTCAAGGTCATTCGACTAATAGCCACAGTCCGTTTCACTCTGGTGACGTAACGGAGTGCACCTAGTGAAAATGAGAACCATCTCAGATTAGTGAGCAATCATAGTACATGCACCTTCATAACTATGCTCACTAACTACCAATTTTATAGGAATCTTTGGCCACATGAGCAACCACCGGTTGGTTCATGCATGAGTCAACCCAACATTTCAGTGAAAGAAATCTAGCTCATACGCACTAGCGTAACTAGTACACGCAGAGATCAACCCTCCCACCTATCGTCAGAGACACAACCTTGGTATTGGAATCAGAAAAGCCCTTCCGAATGGAACTGACCACCATGTTTAGAAAACCGCCGGTCACGAGGGGATCTTTCATCCTCACGGTGTTGTGTCAATGTTGGAGACCTACGACTCAATATACTTTCAGTATTTTAATTTTCCCAGCATTAACTTTAATCTAGGTGATCCACTCGAGTTAACTAAGTCATATTAAAAACTCGAGTGTTTCTAAGCTACCCTTAAAAACAGATGTTTCGATATAGCTTAGTGATTAGGAATTCGTGACATCTAGTCTTGATTATCCTAAAAGTATTCCATCACGGAAAAGCTCCCAGTAGAGAAGGTGAGACACTAGGTCTTCTTAAGTACCTCTCAGCTTAGCCTCTTATCGGCTTGGTGACAGAGCTCTCCGATCCGTTCAACTCATTCATTAATTAACTATCCTAATCCAATTAGACAATTTTAATGAATGAAAGCCCATGACAACCATTAACATACGATACATGATCTAAGTTATAGCATACAAGCATGGCATAGTAATTAAATAAACAAGCAAGAGCATGCAAGAATGGTTTGATTCGGATTGATCGTTTCCTATTTGATTCTATAAAGTAAATCAAGATGAGCCCAATCATATTGGCCCATGGATTCAATTGGGCCCATTCTTATGTCCCTTAGAAAAATAAATCAATATCAAATTATTTAATTTTTCTAATTTTTTATCGGAAAAATTAATTAAGTAAGGGCACATTCCAATGTCCCATTTAAAATAAATCGATATCATAATAATTTATTTTGTAATGTTTTAAATAAAAAATCATTAGGGCTCAGCCCATACAATTATTTAAATAAAACATTTAAAAAAAACTTAATTTTTTTTTTCGGTAAATTTTTGTTTTTAATGAGTGGGCCCGTGGGCCCACTAGGGTTTCCGGGCTGAGGCCCGGACGAATCGTCTAATCTTGACCTAGGTCAAGATTAGACTTGAGGCTGCACCGGACCGCCGCCGCCACGAGGGCGCGGCCCGGGACAAAAAGGACGGCCGAAACTTGTCACAAAATTTTGTGACAAGTTTTCTTGTGGCGTAGTCGTGGAGGCTTTCTTCATCCGTCATGCTTCTTCGTTTTGTGTCCGTCTCTCGCCGATCGTCGTGATCAAGAACGTCGCACCATCGGATTACAACAATAATAATAATAATTACATAAAACATATACCCTTTGAATTTCGGGTTTACAAAAAAACTAGAAAAGCGAGAATCAAATATTCTACGATCAAACCACGAATCACAATTCACATATCATATATTGAATTGCATGAAATTCACATCCACATATAATTTCATATAAACCATATTTAAATTAATTACAAGAACGAATCGATTAATTAATCATAACATCTAGCTCTGATACCACTTGTTGGTGGATCGAGCGCGCATCGGACACGAACGATCGCTCCGACGCGCCTCTTTTGAGATGATTCCACCATATAACCATATTAATGCGGAAAAATAATTAATTACGCTGATCATAAGCTAATTAAATTATGGTTATAATTAACAAGATCTAGTTATGTTTAATTAATTTAATTCACGAGAGCATATAAGTCAAGCAACCGATATAGAGCGAAAAACGAATACTTACAGTTTTTGGCTCACGAACTGAAAGCTTTCACAATCCGTCTTCGTCTTGAGTCGTCTTGATGAAGGACTCGAGGATGACACCTTAGTCTTCCGAAACGTAATCTCCGAGGCGAATAAGAAAGATGAGTGGGCACAGTCTTTATCTCACTAGATCACGAAACTAGGTGTTTCGAGATCTCGCTCTTATTTTACTAAGAATGGAAACGAATTTCCGAGGGGAAGAGAAGCAGAAGTGCACGGCCAATGAGGGCTAGGTTGCACGAAATTATTAGGTTAAAAAACTTAATTTTTGCCTTCTCATGAACCCCTATTTATAGTAGTAAAAGGAGATATTCTTGGAATCTTCCATAATATTTTATTTCCTTTTATTGTGTTCACACTAGAGGATTTAATCTAGGCCCTTGGATCTCAACAAGTGAATCCTACTTTTTCTCTCATCCATCATATCAATATCTATGGGATATTTAAATAGAGAAAAATTTATTTAGTGAGATAATAAAGGAGAATATATTATTCTCCTAAATTTTCTCCTAAATATTCTCCTAAATATTCTCCAAAATACTCTCCTTTAAATAAGGAGAAAATATAGGAAAATATCTTATATTATTCTCTCTCCTTTATTTAAACAACTAAAGAGAAAATATTGGTAAATACCAATATTATAAAAATCGGTTTTTAGGCACACGGCCAAGGGGATTTACGCAAACCCTAGTGCCAAAACCCTAAATCCGACTTTCATATTTGTGCAATGCCCAATTGCTTAAAACCCAATTAATTATTTATTTACTTGGTCCAACAATAAACAAATAATTAATAATTGTTTATTTACTTGATCAAACAATAAATAAACAATTCTACCATAAATATTTATTTAATTATGCGAATACCCGTTTTCCAGAATTAATGCTGTCAATCACAATTACAGCAAGTGAGATTAATATTGATAAACATTATTATAAGAAAGTTCTTATCCGCCTTTATCAGAGCCGAATCAGGGACTGTGGACCTAGTAATAGGAGCTTAACAAATCCGATGAAAAAGACGAAATAGTCCTTTCTCTTTTGTCCATCGATTCGTCTAATCTTGGTCAAATACTCCACCTTGTAAGCCAAGACTGAACTCTCCTTTATACTATAATTATATTTACTCATCGTGACGCGTGTCCACTGATATAGTCAGTTCGTGATCAAGATCCTCCAGGTTCAACCCGTGTCAAGAGAAGTCAATTTTTCCGTTATACTTTTCTTGATACATATCAGCCCTAAGCATTGTTGCTTCCCCAGCGAAAGATTCTTTCGAACGTTACTTACTTCGAAAGTGCTAGCAATCTATCGGTTCTGGAATCAACCCTTAGGTGAGTGAACATTAACCTTCTTTTAGGAAGGCTGGATTCCGTATCTGTAAATCACTTCCCACTCGAATCATGCTCTGAGAAAACTCCCAAGACATAAGCTGTGATTAGCATAAATAGCCTTTTAGTGAATGAGTCAAAGAGCCCAGTAACATAACCCAGTGTCCATGATCACTTCAGGATTTAGATCAAGTCTCACTGTGACCATCATAGTGGCCTCGGTTAGTGTGTCGTAACGGTCCTTAAACAACACATCTACACCAAGACCTGTCCAGGTCGTACACTTACCACAAGTGTAGAATGCTCCCACATAGTGATCAGCCTTCACCCATGTGTTCCACATATATGACTTTAGATATAGCTTTCCAGGCGTATATCAGTCATCGACCATGTTTTAGCACACCGTCCGAACTCAGGTGCCCAGCACGTGACTCAGTTAGATACGAAGGCTATGGAAGATAGTTGTTATTGATTCTAATTGTTTAGAACTCAACCCACTAATCATATAATGCTAATAAAGTAATCTTATTATCGAATTTAGCAATCATTCATTCATTATCTTCAAGTGGGCAATATTCCTAACAGCGTAAACGATGTACTTAATCGCAACCTGTCCAGGTCATGTATGGTAACCTATACAAAATGGTCCTACTTCTCAAAACAAGTCTACAACGAATATGTGATATCCTGTCTAGCTACTCAGGCATACACTAATCACTGACAAATTTAAGCGCTCCACTCGAGACTTATATTGTTGTCAATGGTGCACACAAGAAGAGTTGTAGTCTTTACTATTGTACATTTGATGTAATAAAGTCTCACGAAAACTCTTGCTTGTAATTGCTTATTCATTAATAAAAAGTTGAACGTTCATTCATTATTCCTTGTGTGAAGCTTTATGATAAAACCTTAGTCTTTAGTCCATAAACAAACCTAACAACACATGAAGAGACAAATGTAGATTTGCATGAACAAACTCTTCATGGTTTGCTTAAAACGATATATTCGCAATCTAAGGGTCAATGGACTATTGACCTCAATACGATTGTTAGGAGAATCTATGATGTCTGGTTATGGGACATTGAGAGTTGGAGACTCTATAGTTCTTCTAGGTATCTTCCGAAGGTACTGAATTGACCAGTGCACTTCTAGAGACAAGATAAGAACAAACCATTTAACATCTTATGTCTCGAAGTCACTACGTATGAATTGCATCATGCTTACCTTAATCCTAAAATGAGACATGCCATTTCACAGCTTATGTATTCTCGTTTGAGAAAGTCAGAGTTTGGACTGACTTGGAATTCATGTACAAGATTGCTGAAATGCAATGTATATCACCTCATGCTTTGTTCCTTGGAATGTGAATAAATGAACTGGCCAGTGTCCAAATTGAGTCTTGACTCTTTTGGATGAAATAATGTGACTTGTTAGCTCCTCGTCAATACATTGTTTCTAACTTATTCACAAGCGACAAAGGAGTTGAGGAAATAACAGTTACAAGGGTAAAATGGTAATTTTGTAAATCCCGACTAGCTGATGATATTCATGAAGGGTAAACATAGATAATATTCAGTGGATCCACTCATTACAATTATGTTGAATTCTTGAGTAGAAAATAAATTCATTTGAACCGAGAGATTTTCAGTGTAAACTCTTTAGTGGAGTCAGTTGACATTAAGCTAAACTTGGAAAAGGTTTGTGAACTTTTGAGTCCAAGTATTTAGCTCAAGTTTTGTTCATTTGGATCCATGAGGTCACTGTCACAAATCATATCGAGTAAGAATAGTTAAACTAGAAGCTAAGTCAAAACAAGAACGAGACAAGTTTTACGAAAATTGTCTAAAGGGTATTTTTGTCTTTTTGGACATAGGACGAAATGAATGTCAATAAATTTTTTGACATTGTCATATGATGACAAATGAAACTTAAAGCACTCGGCCGTGAATAGTTTATTGGGCCTTGAAGAGTAATTTCATTTCATAGAATTTTACTTGAAAATTCTTAAAGGGTTTTATCGTATGTTGTCATGAACAAATGAAGAAGCATCTAGAAGCCCATTCTAGACAACATGGCCGTCCAACCCAAAGGAGAAAAAGGGAGATTATTTTGTGCATCAATGTATCAAGATACTTGCCAAAAGAAAAAGAGGAAACAAATTTCCTCTATAAGGAAGAAGGGGATTTCGGCCAAAGCAAGAGGGAAGCAAAAGATGAAACAAATCCAAGGCTTCTAGAAGCTCTCTTCGCCGCCCAAATGAGAAAGATCAAGAGGGGATATTTGCTCATGAATATGTGATATTCTATAGAAGAGGAAACTACCTTATTGAAAGTAAAACCTCTCCTATAAATAGAGCCATCATTCTTAACATTTCATTCATCTCAAATTTTAGAGATTTAGAGCTTCTCTCTCTAGCTTGGCCGCCCCTTCCCTCTCTCTCTCTAGTTTTCTTTTCGTTTTGTTTTGGCACCTAGGTCCACATTTGACCTAGTGTTTTAGCTCTTCGACTTTAACACTTGTTCTTGAGTCGTCGTGTTTAAAAGTGCCCACACACTAATTCCTTTCTTTCTCGAGTAATTTTAGTGATAGAAACTTTCGTGGTTGCTCGATATCCGAGGAAAGAAGAGAGACGAGCTACGAGGGGAGACGAACGTTTCAACCATCCAAAGGCTTCTCAACGTTCAAGCTTCTCAAAGGTTAGTAAACGTATATTGCTCGTTTATAATTTTAATTTATGTGTACTTGCTCTTTGTCTAGGTTAGTAAAAACGTTTTACTTGTTTTAAAGAAAATTTTTAAATTCCGCCGCTTGCTCGAAGCGTTAAACTTTTTCTTAACCCTAGATCAATTCCAACATATATTTCTCACGTTAGATGTAGAGATATAATCTCAATTAATGCAGAGGGCCATGGACAAGTCCAATGTTGTTGCCTATTAGGGTTTGCAAATAATCTTTAATAAACCCTTGAGTGTAATTACTATAATACCCTTATGTGGGTAACATTCCAAAAAAAAACCCAACCACAATGCTCGCATCGTAGGGAATGAAATGAGGGCCAACTCTAGAGCTCCCCTATCACATTGACCGTCTCTAACAAAGTCCGCAATGCGCCGGAATCTGCCCTAAGTCATGCACAACGTCACAAGCCGAAATGTGCTTAGATTTGAGAATCCAGGGCTCAACAAAGGCCAGAATGTCCCCCTTACCAATTTTGTACCAAAATATTTTCCGTACCAAATCTTGTTGGAATAGATCTAGGATTAAGAATAATTTATCGCTTCTAACAAGCGGCGGAATATAAAAAATTCTTTAAAACATGTAAAAAGATTTTACTACCTAGACAAAGTGCACGAACATATAATTTAAAATTTAAAAACTATAAAGAGTTGTCACTCAATCCAACCTCCTTAGAAGCATGAGCTTTGAGAAGCCTTTGGAAAGGTTGAATCGCTCGTCTCCCCACTTAGCTTGTCTCTTTCGTGTCTTCTTGAATCCGAGTAACCACGATATTTTCTATCACTAGAGTCTTCGACTTTAGAAATGATTTAGTGTGTGGGCACTATTAAACACAATGAATCAAGAACTAATCTTAGAGCCAAAGAGCCAATACAAAATCTAGGTCTAATGAGGACCTAAGTGCCAAAACAAAAGAGCAACAAGAAGAGAGAGAGAGAGAGAGAGAGAGAGAGAGAGAGAGAGAGAGAGAGAGAGAGAGAGACGGGGTCGGCCAAGTCTAGAGAGAGAAGCTCTTAATCTCAAAAACTTATTTCAACATTGTGAATGAGGTGTGGTATTTATAGGAGAAGGGATTGCCTTGAAGAGGTAGTTTCCTCTTTTATATTGAATATCACATATTCATGAGCACAATCTTTATTTCCCATTCCTATCATAATAATACCAAGGTTGGAAATTTGTTTCCTTTTTCCTCTTAAAGAGCCATGTGACATATAACACATATGTTATAAATTTGTTTCCTCTTTTTCCTTTTGGCAAGTATCTTCATACATCAATGCACAAAATAATTTCCCTTTCTCTTGATGATGGCCACGGTTTTGTCTTCTAGAACAAGCTTCTAGATGTTTCTTTATTTGTCCATGACGATACAATAAAAAACTCATGTGGAATTTTCACATAAAATTCCATAAAATGAAATTCAATCCTCAATGCCCAATTCTCAATGTTTACCGTGTGGATCCATTACATTGTCATCATATGACAATGTCCAGAATCTTATTTTGACATTTATACCATCTTATGTCCTTATTTCTAGTTCAACACTTGTACTTGTTTTGACTTAGTTACTAGTTTAACAAACTCTAATGACTTGTGTTAGTGACCTCATGGATCTAAATGAACAAAGCTTGAGCTAGCATGCTTGGACACAAAAGTTTACAAATCTTTTCCAAGTTCTAGCTTAATGTCAACTGACTCCACTAAAGAGTTGACACTGAAAATCTCTCGGTTCAAATGAATTTATTTTCTACTCAAGAATTCAACTAAATTGTGATGAGTGGATCCACTGAATATTATCTATATTTACCCTTCATGAATATCATCAGCTAGTCGGGATTTACAAAATTACCATTTTACCCTTCTAGCTGTTATTTCTTCAACTCCTTTGTCGCTTGTGAATAAGTTAGAAACAATGTATTGACGAGGAGCTTACAAGTCACATTTATTCATCCAAAAGATTCATGACTCAATTTGGACACTGGCCAGTTCATTTATTCACATTCCAAGGAACAAAGCATGCGGTGATATACATTGCATTTCAGCAATCTTGTACATGAATTCCATATCTTTGAGATCTTCACAAAGTTGTTCATGACATCTTCATAACTTAGTACTTCATCAATAGGTCTTGTCTATATCACATAGTGAATCTAGAACTTTGACTTTCTCAAATGAGAGTATGTAAGCTATGAAATGACATGTCTCATTTCAGGATTGAGGTAAGCATGATGCAATTCATACATAGTGACTTTGAGACAGAAGAAGTTAAATGGTTTGTTCTTATAATGTCTTTAGAAGTGCACTGGTCAATTCAATATCTTCAGAAGATACCTAGGAAGAACTATAGAGTCTCCAACTCTTTATGTCTCATAACCAGACATCATAGGTTTTCCTAACAATCATACTGAGATCAATAGCCATTTGATCCTTAGATTGTGAATATGCTGTTTTAAGCAAGCCATGAAGAATTTGTTCATGCAAATCTAGATTTGACTTTTCATTTGTTGTTAGGTTTGTTTAAGGACTAAAGACTAAAGTTTATCATAAAGCTTCAAACAAACAAGAAAGAATGAATGAAAGTTTCAACTGTTTATTAATTATTTAGCAGTTACAAGCAAAAGTCTTTGTGATACATTATTACATCAAATGCATATAAGTAATAACTACTACTCTTCTTGTGGGCACCAATGCCAACGAATCCATCCCCTAATAAATTATCTTATATAGATAGGAAAAGTGTCCCTTGATTTTTAACTCGAGAACATGTCCGCGAGAAAAGTACTTTGCCTTGAAGTTACGTCATTATTCTCGGCCATTCTCGAAAAATCCGAAACATAAAATTTCGAGCGACCTGCACGAAATTTCAAACTCTAAATGTCCGACGGGCCGGGTCACTCAAAAAACCCACCGAGGTCCAAAGACGGCAAAGGCCCATCCGAACGGCCCGAAAAGTCCAAACCCAATCTCCCACATGGAGCAAGAATTAGCCATTGTGCGCTCCTCGAAAAGAGCGCGCGAGCGGTGCGCAAAGCACCTTGCGCCACGCCCGTCAACCAGCGCGCTCGCGCAGTGCTCCCGCTCATTGCGTGCGCGCACCGAAATCGTCTCGCACACCCGAAATCCGCAGCTCGCTCCCTGAGGCGCATCCAGAGGCCCTCCTAGACCTCCTAATTCACTATAAAACCCCATCTTAGTGAGGGGGGATACATACTCATTATTCTCCAACATTACTCGCTCTCAGAGTTCTGAAACGCTGCCGGAGACTTTCTGAGCACAGTTTCCTCTGATCGAGCGCTTAATCTAGCGCATAAGATGTGCCTAGGGTTTTCTACTGAAAATCCCCTACATGTCCCGCGCACAAGCTGCGTCCAGGAATTTCCACTGAAAATCCTCTACGGTCCAACGAACAAAGCTGCGTTCGGAATTCTCAACTGAGAATCTCCTACGTCTCTTAAGAGAGAAAATACACATTCTCTCTCGGGTCACTCGATTCTAGAGTCCCCCATGCTCATCTCCTATGTCGAACACACCCTTTGGGCTCCGCGCCTTACACAACGTACACACACGCCTTGAACTACGTTCTGACTTGATCTCATAACGCGGATACGTAGGCAGCTCAAAAGAAGCACAATCACACCCCTCATTCACCCTATTCTCTCCTCAAAGAAGACCTCCGAATGGAGAAACCTTAACTCGAGACTTTCAAGTTTACACCCTTGGCTCGGGTACGGCCACTTGGCCGGCATTGGGTCGAACCGCCCGAAGCTTTAAATCGTTGTTCATTTTTGTGCGACAACAGTCACATAAGGAAGTTTGGTAATTGGACTAGATGCCAAGCTTGTATCCCAACAACATCTCGATTGAAAGCCCCTAAATCTTTAAACACCAAACCACTTTCTTCTATAGATTTCAAAATAAGATCCCACATTTTTCAATGAATCTTCCACTTGTCCGCTGATTCACCCCCACCAAAATTAAGCCCTTAAGCCGTGAATCTAGCTAATAATTAAGGATAGAAGGGAGTTTAAGCAAACTCATGGAGTAAGTCGTAATCGTTTGGACCACCGCATTGATAAGAATCTCACAACCCGTGGACGAAAAAAATCTCCGCTCTCCAATCTTGGTTTTTTTTATCCGATTCTTGATAATACTGAAGATCACCATTTTGTTCCTTCCTACCCGAGCGGGAGCCCAATATAAGAATCCATCTCTTTGGTGTAAGCCACACTGAGGAGGTCGGAAAACTTTTCCACATCCTTATTTGTAAGATTTTGGAGACACAAAACACGAACTTGGAAAGGTTGACATGTTGTCACAAACCCCGCTCATATGTGGTTAAGGTTAATCTGACCGCTTAGAGTATCCCGGATTATCAAAGGAAGAAACCTTGATCCCATTGGCAATATCCATCGTATGATTTATAGGACCACATTAGAAAGGCTAATCGAGCGGAAATCCGCTACGAAGCGGGCATTCTTCAACTTTGGGATAAGAAAAATATTAGTTGTGTTCCCCTTTGACACCTCCTCACCAAAATTAAAAATTCCGAGACACTCCCCAAGAGCTTTGTCCGGCCCATCATGAAAATGGTCCGGTCTATATCCTCATCGATTTAGGCCTCCTATGTTGAGGTTTGCATCTAAGCACTCAGCGTGTCAAATGCCTCCATCGTAATCTTGCAAAATTCATCCTATGTAGCATCGTTTGAGCCAAAAATCTACGCAAAAAACCTATCCACAATGCCACGCATCTCCGCTTCCGATTTCATTCGAATACTTTCTTCGTTTGTGATTCTCCAGATCGAATTGAGTCTTCTTCTCCGCGAGGCCCGAGCGTGGAAGTACTTGGTGTTTTTATCTCTTCATTTTAACCAATCGGAACCAGCTTGTTTCCTCCAGTAATATTCTTCAACAAGGATAAGAGACTTCAATTTCCTACCAATAGAGTGATCCAACAAGCAATTAGATAGACTACGTAGCTCCTGATTAATCTTTTCGAGACACAAAGATAGGCCCATCGCCTTCTTTGAGACCGCTCTATCTCCATTGATCAGGCAATGAACCTCTGAGCTAATGATAAGAGCTCGATAATCCAAACTGCGGAAGTTTAGCATCTCCATGAAACCTCCAGGGAAGAGTGTTGTCAATGGTGCCCACAAGAAGAGTAGTAGTGTCTATTTATGTACATTTGATGTCATATAGTCTTACGAAGACTCTTGCTTGTAATTGCTTATTCATTAATATAAAGTTGAAACGTTCATTCATTCTTTCTTTGTTTGAAGAGTCCATAAACAAACTTAACAACTTACGAAGAGACAAATGTAGATTTGCATGAACAAACTCTTCGTAGTTTGCTTAAAACGATATATTCGCAATCTAAGGGTCAACGGACTATTGACCTCAGTACGATTGTTAGGAGAATCTATGATGTCTGGTTATGGGGCATTGAGAGTTGGAGACTCTATAGTTCTTCTAGGTATCTTCCGAAGGTACTGAATTGACCAGTGCACTTCTAGAGACAAGATAAGAACAAACCATTTAACCTCTTATGTCTCGAAGTCACTATGTATGAATTGCATCATGCTTACCTTAATCCTGAAATGAGACATGCCATTTCACAGCTTAGTATTCTCATTTGAGAAAGTCTGAGTTCGGACTCACTATGTGATTCCGAACAGGGCCTATTGGTGAAGTACTAAGTTGTGAGTATGTCATGAGTAACTTTGTGAAGTTCTCATAGATATGGAATTCATGTACAAGATTGCTGAAATGCAATGTATGTCACCTCATGCTTTGTTCCTTGGAGTGTGAATAAATGAACTGGCCAGTGTCCAAATTGAGTCCCGACTCTTTTGGATGAAACAATGTGACTTGTTAGCTCCTCGTCAATACATTGTTTCTAACTTATTCACAAGCGACAAAGGAGTTGAGGAAATAACAGCTAGAAGGGTAAAATGGTAATTTAGTAAATCCCGACTAGCTGATGACATTCATGAAGGGTAAACATAGATAATATTCAGTGGATCCGCTCATCATAATTAGGTCGAATTCTTGAGTAGAAAATAAATTCATTTGAACCGAGAGATTTTCAGTGTCAACTCTTTAGTGGAGTCAGTTGGCATTAAGCTAAACTTGGAAAAGGTTTGTGAACTTTTGAGTCCAAGTGTTTAGCTCAAGCTTTGTTCATTTGTGTCCATGAGGTCACTGTCACGAATCACATCGATAGGAATAGTTAAACTGGAAGCTAAGTCAAAACAAGAACGAAAATAGTTAAAATGGTATTTTTGTCTTTTGAGACAAATGATGAAATGAATGTCAATAAATTTTTTGACAAGTTCATTTGATGACTTAATGTCACTCGGCCATGACTTGATCATTGGGCCTTGTGAATTAATTTTGTTTCATAAGAATTTTATTGAAAATTCTTAATGGGCCTTTTTCATGTTCTCATGAATAAATGAAGAAGCTTCTAGAAGCTCCTTCTAGAGACATGTTGGGCGCCTACCCTATAGAGAAATAGGAGAGTTTATTTTGTGCATAAATGTATTTAGATACTTGCCAAAAGAAAAAGAGGAAACAAATTTGCATAAGGATGCATTAGGGAACTTCGGCCATGTTGAGAGAAAAGGCAAGCCATGAACAAAATAGGAAACAAATCAAGGCTTCTAGAAACCTTGTTTGGCCGAGTTTCTCAAGTGGGAAATAAGGGTTATTTTGCTCATGAATATGTGATATTCTATAGAAGAGGAAACTACCTTATTGAAGGTGAGACCTCTCCTATAAATAGGAGCCTCATTTCCTCACATTTCATTCATCCAAGTTTAAGAGATTTGAGAGACTCTCTCTCTAGAACTTGTGGCCGAAAATCCTCTCTCTCTCTCTAGTTTATTTTCGATTTTTTCTTGTCTTGGCACCTAGGTCCTCACTCGACCTAGTGTTTAGCTCTGCGACTTCAAGACTTGTTCTTAAGTCGTAGTGTTTAAAAGTGTCCACTCACTAATTCCTTTATTTCGAGTGATTTAGTGATATAAACTTTCGTGGTTGCTCGAGGTGCCGAGGAAAGGAAGAGAGACGTGCTGCGAGGGGAGACGAGCGTTGCAAACTTTCCAAAAGCTTCTTCAAAGTTCAAGCTTCAAGAAAGGTTAGTAAACTCTTAGCTCATATTGGGTTTTAATTACATGTACTTGCTTCTTTGTCTAGGTTAGTAAAAACTGTTTTTACTTGAAAAGAAATTTTTTAAAATTCCGCCGCTTCCCGAAGCGTTTAATCTTTTTCTTAAACCCTAGATCAATTCCAACAAAGAGATCACGACAATCCCGGTCAGAACATGCATGATTGACTTGTAATTGTACATTTTTTTGCCATCCCGCTAGTTATCCCAAGTAATAAGTTTGCTTTCAAACCCTAAATCACACAGTCCTCGAGCTTGTTCTGGGTTGGGGTGAGATGAGGTTGCTCGTTCAGAGTAGGTGGATGGGTGGGGTGATGGGCTCTAAGAGAAATATGGTCGTAAAGAGAATATGAGTTGGAAAGAGTGAGAGAGAGAGTCGGTCGGAGAGATTGAGAAAGTGGGTGTCAAAGAGAGAGAGAGAGAAACAGAAACAGAGAGATAGAGAGAAAGAGAAGGTCGTAGTTACATCGAGGCGGGGTTAGAATCCTGACGTTAGAGATGTTGTGGAGTCTTTCTTGCAATGTCAGAATGAAGTGGAGGGGTGGGTCTTGCAGCAAAGCTAACGAGATAAAGTGTATTATCATGATAGAGAGAGACCCATCTTATATTGGTCGTCGGAGTGGCCAAAGAGGGTAATCGAAGAGAAAAAAAAAGAGGCTTCATAATTTTTTTTGGCAAGCAGAAGCAGAAAAAAAAAGTTTATAATCAAGTTTGACCAATTTTTAGAGGCGACATGTCGCTTCTAAAAGTTAGGTCATTTTAAAAGAAGATAAACGCACCGCTTAAAAGTGCGGCAAACTTATAGATGCGACAATTGTACTTCTAATCTCAAAATTTCAACTTTAAAGGACCATGTTTTAATATTTCGATGATGTCTTTAGAGGTGCCATGTCGCTTCTAAAAGCAAATTGTTGCTTCTAATACTGGCGCCGCTTATAAAAGATGTTTTTGTAGCAGTGGACTAGTCATAAATTAAGGAGACTGTCTTTTTTAGGTGAAGACAAAATGGTTGAAGTAAAGACTTATATTGAAATACACATAAAGAGTAGAATTATTCTCAAAATAAGAATGCGAAATGAGATATTATAAGAAAAAGTTTTTAAAACGAGCTTACCCAAGTAATTTTCACAACAAAACAAATTTATTTTGGACATGTAGCTTTGAGCCTTACAGTTAAAACCTTTGTATTGTATTCATTTATAGTTCTAGAAGTAAATTTTAGAGAGAACTATAGATCTTTCTAAAACATAGGATAAAGAATAAACTAGAACTCATTCATAGTCATTAGATTA
Organism: Urtica dioica subsp. dioica; assembly: GCF_054948205.1. Classification (NCBI taxonomy): domain Eukaryota; kingdom Viridiplantae; phylum Streptophyta; class Magnoliopsida; order Rosales; family Urticaceae; genus Urtica; species Urtica dioica. The sequence continues at coordinate 7,375,193 of NC_142767.1, read as the reverse complement.
GATTTATAATGGCAAAATCCTAATAATTTATTTTGGAGTACCGCTAATATAAATAAGAATGATTTAAAATAAAGAAGATGGACTTGAGTTTTGGTCAAGCCAAAACCATCAAACACTCAGATAACAATTAAAAAAGCTTTACTTTCCTTGAAAGTATGATACGCTCGGATTAATTTGAATTATACACTGCAAATACGTTTGAAATTACGGTACAGGTCGAAATACTAGGAAACTGATGTCCTATATAAGCTAAGGACTAACAATCTAACTACTTAATTGTAAATACATAATTTTATAATTAATTAACTACATAAAGAACACACGTCTTCGGTTATTAATATATTCAGCTTTTTTTCTTTCCCTTTTCGACAAAGCATTAAAGTTCAAAATACATTTGTTTTTCCTTTTTTTTTTTTTATATAATAAGCTCCCAGCTTACATGTTATTTTATCTTATGGTAGGTCTTGGAATACAACGCCCTTTACATACCATTTTTTTTTTTTTTACTAATAAACCGTAAAATCCATACAAGGAAAAAAAATATAAATATCATGCCCATTGCAACTCATGTAATGTCGAAGTTATGACAAATCATTGCCAAGTGACAACAAAGCTATTTATGTTGTTATTTTCTTGTAGACGAACAAGTTTTCTTGCACACACACACGAAGGAAATGACCAGAGAAACCCGACAACTTACAACAAATTAACTGAAAACCATTGAACTATCAGCGTTTCAGGAGAAGGAGGCAAGTTGTTTCACAAAGTGCGTAAAGTCGGCTTTTTGCGTACATTTGCGACTGAAGCTGACCGTCATCGTATGTTCTTCGAAGGGGCCCGAAGATATGCTGATTTCCCTCAAATTCTTGTTAAGGATAATCCCCTGCACAATGAAAATTATAATGTTAAAACTAGACACAAAAAAAAGAAGACTTGGAAAGTAGAAGCATTAGATGGGTTTAGGATGCATTACCTCATCTTCGATAAAACAATGCATATTGAAACTATTCCAAGACGGATTAATATTCGAAAGAAAATTTATCAGCTCGGAAGACGACCCCGAAACAATGAACCGGCCTTTCACACCATGATATAACAGCCCCGTCGACATTTTTACATCCATTTCACCTTTGTAATTGAAGGTCACTAGGTTCGGCGTATCAGTTGCGACATCGAGTTCTTGCTTTTCAAACTTGTGCAGAGACAGATGCTTTACACTTTTACTCGAGATGTTCAACTGTTTACCGTTACTCATGTACAATGTCAATGTATCAAGGAGAGGGAGTTTTGAGATCTGATCCTCAAGCTTCTTGATTTCCAAAGTAGATATATCCGATACTGTAAGATCTCTTATTGCTTTGCAGTCGGAGATATCAAGCCCGGGACCACAAATATCCATCAGCCTCAAATACTCAAGGTTGCTAGCTTTAATATTTGCCGATTCAATGTCGGCTTCAATATCTAAAACCCTGAGGTTTTGGCTCGAGATTGTAAGGCGAAACACACATGAATTCTCCAACACTACACATTTCTCAAGGGAAGGGCATCCAGTGAACAGAATATTTAGAAAGTCTTCATCGAGCTGAACATACGTTAAACACAGAGACACCAAAGATGGAAGATCCACGGAACAAGAAGCACTTATCTCGAGACAACCTTCTAAGTGAAGATGAGTCAAGGATCTCCCATTGAGCACCGCCGGAGGCAAGCAGTAAGGATTTCGGATGCCATTTTCAGATAACAAACGAAGATCCAAATCCTTGACATTGTTCATCACGGCCTTTGAACCAAACCACTTACTTAGCCCGGCTAGCAATATTGGGGAATAATCCGCTGTGAGCTCAAAGGTTGTCACAGCCGAGCCATCAAGGAAGCGCATAGCTCCGCGGCGGTGCTTCAAGCACCTCTCCACAAACACATTAAATGCCTCTTCTCGCTGCTCAAACCCGACTCCGTTCGGGAATTGCAGAACAGAGACGGAGTGCCACATCCTTCTCCATCGCCTGGAAACGAGACTCGCACGAACGGCATCGACGGTCGGGACGAACGAGAGGATGTGATGAATCACACAATCCGGGAGGTTCGAGATTCTGTCAATGGCCAAAGCATTATCTTCCTCCTTTGTTGGTTCACTCTTTTTAGCTCTGTGTGTAGACATTGCATCAAGAGGACTGTCACACCACAAGAAAATAAAATAAATTATTGTCAAACTCAAAACTCTAAATGCAGAGAATGCCATTTTTTTTCCTAGGGTAAAAAAGCTTATCATACCCACAGAAAAAAGCCATTAACTTGCGACCCATAGGGGACTGTGTTACCTTAATAGCGTTAAGTATCTTTCTCCATCTCTGTTCTTTTCCTATTCTATTCTCACCCAAAACCAATTTTACATTCCGATCTTCAATTGCATGTAATTTAACCATTGAAACCCTAAATAAAGCGTCGTAATTTCTTACCAAAAAGCACATGTGGATGTCAGATCAAACGGAAACTTAATTCGTACCATAACCTAGACTAAAATCACCATCGAACAAAAGCGAATGAAACTAGAAGAAGAAAATCAAATTAAACCGGCAAATAAGATACGATGAAATACTAAAATTCGAGTTGAATCGTATCATATGAAGCTTACATGGACGGTTGGGTTGAACTTAAACTCGATCAGAGATGATGAGAAGATTTCACTTGTAATATTTCCTTCATAGAAAAGGATATATGGTGGAAATGTAAGAATATCAAGTATATTACATCGGATTTGCTGGTTAGAATTTAAACTACCATTCTTCCATTTTTAGTATCCCGTTATAATCTATACTTCGTTTATCAGACGTTATACTCTATAGTCTAAACTTGAGAAAGTTGAATTGGGTTTCGTACGAATTCTCTGGATTTTGGCTGCCACGTTTACGAGTGAGTTTGTAAGACGTTTCTGCCAAGTCACGAGTTTTTTTTTTTTTTTTTAATAATTACCAACCCGATGTATATAAAATTCATGCTTTGTTACTCCCATGACTCGCATAGTCCAAACTCCAAACCAAGGTTTTAAATTCTAACGAAATACATCGAATTTCGTTGTGTTGTTGCTGTCGATGACTTATTAGTGACCGATGAACAAGTATTTTATCATTTCTTCGTTATTTTTCGTTCGAAAATCGAAGAAACGGCGCGTCGTTTCTTCCATAAACGATCGTCGTTATTCTTCCTCCATAAAGAACAAATTTGCAAAAAAAAAAAAAAAAAAAAAATCATGAAAAATTGGAGAAAATCGAGAAAAACAGCAGATGGTTGTGGCGATTTTCGGTGGTGAAGAAGGAAGAAGATGAAGGAGGAGAGAGAGAGAAAGATACTTGTGTTTGGTTTTCATTCCAAAAACTGTTTTTCACTTTTTGAGTTGAAAAAATTGAAAACAAAAAGTGAAAATGTATTTGTGTTAATTTTTCGGAAAAAATTTTCAAAAAATTTTGAAGTTAATTTGTAAAAAAGTAAAGAAAACTGAAAACAAATAAAATGTGTTTTTGAAAAAAATTTCTTCTCTTCTCTTCTCCTTCTCCTCATCTTCTCTTTTCATTCTTTCAAAAACAAAAATGAAAACTATACCAAACACTTTTTTCAGTTTTTTCACTTTCTCAAAAACAAAAATGAAAACTGTACCAAACAACTTTTTGAAAACAACTGCAAAATAATTTTTCAGTACAACTACAAAAATTAGAAAATAGAAAACAAAAACTTTTTTAGTTAACTACCAAACACAACCTAAGAGAGTCACTGTCCCGCTTTTCAAAAAAAAAAAAATAGTGTGCATGTATAATTAATAAAATCTTTGTATATATTATTACGTTGTTTTGCATTTATGTTGTTTTTAATAAAGTCGATGGGTCCTCCTTATTTGCATTTATGTGGTTTTTATGTTTGTAACTTTGTATTGAAGTCAAATCTTTCAGTATTCTCGATTAATGAACAAAAATATTAATATCAATTAATGTCCAAAAAATTACGTTTGTATTGAAACATAACATTTTTATTAATATATCTAAAATTCAAAATTCAATTCCACTAAACCATACAGTAGAAAAGTAAAGGAACTCAACTCTGGCCATATAAAAGTATTCTACTTTATTTTTAAATCTTTTAGTTTAAATTTAAGATTAGATAACATGAAAACAAAATTATGTTTTCATTATTATTATTATTATTATTATTATTATTAGGGCAGTGTAGCAAAATAGCCAAAATAAAACTATGAAATTTGGATCTAGCCTATGTTCAGGCCCGGCCCACCTTCAAGGGAGCTAAACCTTTGGCTTTAGGCCCCCAATTGAAGAAGGCCCAAAAAAATTCTATGTACTAATTAATAAAATAAATGTTCAATGTGTTGAAATCCTTTTAAAATGGGTGTGTAAAACATGCAGCAATTCAACAAAAAAGAGTCAGGCCCACATATTAATACTAAGGCCTTTATTAAAAGCCCATATGCTATGTGATGGCCTTGAAGCTAGATACTATTTGAAGAGCGGTTTTTCGTTTAAGCTATACACTGAATCTAATTACACTGGAAAAGACGTCAATCACTTTTTGATTCGAAACTTAATGGAGCTGAAATGGGTCTTGAAGATTTCAAAATGTAAAAAAAAAATTAAAAATTAAAAAAAAAGGTAAGAATACAAATGTCTAATCTTAAAAATAAAAAATAAAATAAAAAAAAAGTAACAAGAGCAACCTTTTGGTTTGAGAGTGAGAGAGAGACAATTAAAAGAATCAGTCTAAACCCTAATAACAAGCACTCATTATTCATTACGAATATAAAAAGAGAGAGAGATAATTCATCTTCCCGAACTTAAAAAATCAACTACCACGCTAAATTGTTGACGATGGACCCCAACAATAAAAAGATTTACCCATCTGAAGAAATAATTTTTTTTATTAAATTCTACATATTATCCATCTAATCTTTTTTTTTTTTTTCATTTATGTGTGTATTGCTTTGATTTTTTATAGATTTAAGTTCGTTTTTGTACACGTAGTGTGCATTTTTTTTCTTGGAATATAAGGATCAATTATCAATTTTTTTTAAGTTAGTTTAAATATGTCTGAAAAAAAAATATCAATCGGGATATGATAGAATTTGCAATATATATATATTATTAAATATGAAAAAAGCGTACTTTAAAAATTTATACCAAAGAAACATGTAGAAGCAACAATAGGAAAAAAATTTACATAATTCAAAGAGTGACAAAGTGGTGGCATAAAAAAGGCTAAAGACATATATTAATATTAATGAAATATGTGATAATGTAATATTATAAGAGCATGTATGACGTATTAAAAATGATGAGATCAATAATCATTACTTGAGATATGGAGTTCACAATGAGTTCATACAAAAATATCACATATGTAATTAGACAAAGGCCTTATTTTTTACTCTCGCTTTAGGCCTCCAATTCCGTTTAGCCGGCCCTGCCTATGTTTGACAATTTTTAGGGATATAGCCAAATGGCTTATGTGACAATAATTAAGGTCTGATTTGCCCTTATTTATTAACAAATTCGTCACTTTCTCTCTCTTATTTTTTTTCAAATAATTTTTTTTGCATCAAAACTTCAAAAATTCATATCTTTCTCATACGAACTCGAAATTGAGTGATTCAAAATCCTACGGATTTGTGACGCCAAGATCTTCAAAAATAGATCATTGTGTTTGATGAAAAATCATTTTTAATATCATGGATGTAGAAAAATCATGTTACTACCTTAAATATGGAAATAATTGAATTTATCAAAAAAATAAATGGAAATGTAAATATAATACATTAAACATAATTTTTCATCAAACACAATGGGTCTATTTTTGAAGATCTCGACGCCACAAATTTGTAGGATCTGAAATCACCCAATTTCGAGTTCGTATGAGAAAGATACGAATTTTTGAAGTTTTGATGCAAAAAAAATTATTTGAAAAAAAAAAGAAGAGAGAAAGCGACGAATTTGTTAATAAACATTATTGCCACATAAGCCATTTGGCTATATCCCTAAAAATTGTCAAACATAGACTAGATCCAAAATCACATGTTTAAAGTGACCTAGTTACTTACAAATCTCTTATTATTATTGTTGTTGTTGTTGTTGTTGTGTATATCTAATTTTATATACACATATTTATATATAGAAATTTGTAACTTATGAGATCATTTCAAACATCACGTTTGTGATATATCCAACGTTTGTAAATTTATTGAAAAATAGCCAAACAGATGATGTGTCACTTAAATAAACCATTTAAATATTTTATTTTGTCATTTCTGCCCTTTTTTTCTACAGTGATTTGTCACTCTTTCTCGCTCATACAGTTTTTTTTCCTCATCAAAACTTCAAAAATCCATATCTTCCTCGTATGAACTCGAAATTGGGTGACTCCGAATCCTACGGATTCGTGATGAGGAGATCTTCAAATATAGACCATTGTGTTGGATGAAAAATCTTGTCTACTACTGTAGAATTCCTCCGGAATTCACCGTTGGTACATTAATTGTCGAATTTTAAATTAGTTACATTTTTTTTTGTTAATTATAACATGTTTAATATAAGGATATTAGAGTAAAATAGAATTGTCATTGGTTATTTTTCTAAACGTTTGCAAACGTTGGCTACATCCCAATTTTATAGTTTAGTTTTGGCTACAAATCTACAACACCCTTATCTATATATATATATATATATATATATATATATATATATATATATATATATAATATGTATTGGTTAGACAATTTTGAGATACACATCTAAGTTTATAAATTGTAAAATATATGTATGGATATATGTATATATTTTTAATATATTCTGCAACATTATTTCCGTTCGGTTTGCCATCTGCATGTCGATTTTTCATATAAAAACGGCATTTGAAAATGGCATATCAATTGTCTTCTTTCACATCTTTTCCGTTCGATTTTCCATCGGCGTGTCAATTTTCTGTACATTCAGAGGCTCGAAACGGCGTCGATAACGGCATTTCGAACCTTGGTCCAAACATCAAGCTCGGGGGCACGATAATCGTATATATCTAGCACTAGACCCGAGTAACTTAGATTTTGGAGACATTGATATAATGAACCACTCGTACATAAAGCAAAAACAAATCTTATCGAGCATAATTTTGAAAAAAAAAAGAGAAACTAATAAGTCGAAATCAAGTCAAATAATAAAACATGTGACCAAAAAAAATATTAACAAACCGTTCAAATAAAATGCACATTTTGACGGTTACTTTGAGCACAAAACTAAATAACCATCCACTATAGTTACTGAAAACAACTGCTAAAACGTTGGTTTGTTCACTTCACGTATTCGGCTCTCAAACACCTATAAATAGAAGAGGAAGTGGCAGAGGCAGACATGTAGATATATACTCAAACTCGACCAGAAAGCTTCACTATTATTCAGCACCCTCAATTACATTCTCTCTTGTAGTAGATTCGTCACAACCGCAAATGGAATACAAATGGAATACCACAACCACACTTTGCCACTCACATCCTAACCCAGCAAAGAAATTCAATTAGATGCAAGAGTGTATCTTAGTTTGGAGGCAAGCAACAATGACCTAGAGGAGAAGCTCAGAGCAAAAAGGGTAACATTGTGGAGCGCATTAGGGATCCTAGATCAAGAACCCTCACACCTAGCAGGGAAGAAGCCTATAGGCCAAGAAGCCAGGATTAAGAAATCTCGGAAGCATGCCAAAAATCGGTACAAGAGGGAGGAAGATTGCATGGACACTGAAGGCGGCTACCAGTTAAATCAGGAAAATATTTATGATCGGTACCAGCCATCGACCGAGAAAAACAGGTCTTTGATCAATGAAGATTCCAGAGGAAAAATCGAAGATTGAAAATAGCGTAAGAACAAATGAGATCGACTTCGAGAGTCTGGAGTGCCAGATTAAAGAGTTATGTGTCCGGTTGGCCATCGCTCAAGCATTCTCTGCTTGAATATTTTAGGATGCCAAACATCCCGACGTATGATGGAAAAGCTAATCCACGGGATCATCTCGACATTTTCAAATCCTAGATGCTCCTTAAAGGAGCCAGATCCCGGAGTGATGTGCCGATAATTCTTCATTACCCTTTCAGGTTCCACCAAGAGGTGGTACCAAAAGCTCAAGTCTAACACACTAGGCTCATGGAAGCAGCTGACAAGGAAGTTCATGGAGCAATTCGTCGGATCCAGCATCGGGACGACTCTCAAGGAAAGACTTGTGGCGATAAGACTAGCCCATGATGAATCACTGAAGAACTACATTAATCGTTACTCCAAGTAACCGCTTAAGGTAGACAATCTCAATGAGGATTTCAAGCTCTTCAAAGTCACCTCAAAATAGTAGTTTTTGTGGTCTCCAAAAGACTGGTCCTCGAGATTACGACGAGTTTCTTAAAAGAGCTCAGAAGTACATCAGCGATGAAGAGGCTCGATATGCTGCGAGGAAGGTCGAGCACCCTAAGCCACGAAAAGATGAGGATATAAGGCATAGATCCGAGGATACTCGCCCATAAAGAAAGTCGCTCAGAGGTGAGGCCGACCAAGCCAGTCCCAGAAAAAAGTACTACAAATATCACCCTCTTAACACCCATGTAGAAGAGATTTTTAGCCTCACTCAGGATTAAGATCTAGATCTACCTGAGGCCATAAAACATCAAGAAATATGTCTCGAAGAGGGACATGACGAAGCATTGTACTTTCTACCATGACATCGGCCAAAAGACGTCGGAATGCTTCAACCTCAAGGTGACTATGGAAGCCCTTATGTGAAGAGATCATTGAAGAAGTCTCGAGCTGACTTAGGAGAGTAGGCCGAGATGAAGACCGAGGTCTACAAGGATGTTGCTTTGATCATGGGAGGACCACACATTAGAGGAAACACCAAGAGCGCAAAAAAGTGCTATGTCAGGGAAGCTAAAGCTAGACATTGCCAAGTCTCGTTTGCAGTGGAGCAGAGACCGAGCAAGACGTTGAAGTCCGACTCGGAGCCCATCACCTTTACATCAGACGATGCGCGATGCGTGATGTTCCCACACAACGACCCCTTGGTCATCTCTGCCATCATCAAGAACCAAAATCTGCACCAGATCTTCGTTGACAATGCCAGCTCGATAGACATCCATGATAAAGAGACATTCAATAGGTTGGAACTTAAGAAATAGGCCCTAGCCCCATCCCTGGTGAACCTATACGTTTTCACACAAGACTCAATCCAACCCAAAATAACCACCTTGGTACCCATCATTGTAGGACAACATCTGAGAACGAAAACAACCAACCCAAAATGGGTGATCATCCTAGGAAAGTCAAGAAAAGCAGGGGCTTATACTCATACTGGTCAGCACCGATCTCAACCCCCGCCTCTTGAACAAAAGAGCAATCGGCCCATGAGACGACATAGAGGAAGTCGCACCTGATCCTAATGAGCCCAAGAAGAAGATCAAAGTCGAGAAGTATCTCTAATCAGGTATTAAACAAAACATCTCTTTTCAGCCTAATAACTTAGATATTTTTGCATAGTTGCAAGCCGACATGGTTGTGATAGATTTTGAGCCTGCTTGTCATAGGCTAAATATTGACCCTAAAAAGAGGCCTATAAGGGAAAAGCATATAGGTCTAAATAGTGAAAGATACAATGCCCTTAAAGAAGACGTAGAGGAATTAGTCTCTAATAGATAGATCAAAAGAGTAGCCAAATACTCAACCTAGGTAACCCATCCTATTCTTGTTAAGAAATCAAATGGGAAATGGAACACCTGTGTAAATTTCACTTCTTTAAATAAAGCGTACCCTAGGGATAGTTTCCCTATACCTAGAATCTAACAGTTAGTCGATGTAGGGCATGAACTTATTAGTTTTATGGATGCATACTTGGGATATAATTTAGTCCTGATGTAAGGGTGTTGCTGAGGTTTTTCGCATAACATTTGTGAGGAACGTATCATGGAGGAGTCCGGTTACGCACGTCATGAGGGAGGCGATTTTCATCCCTCGGTATAAAGGAAATGCCGCTATGAGGTCAAGACTCGATAATGGCAACAAGTCCTAAGATTTTTTAGGAACGGGTCGATCAAGGTGGTGTTGGTTAAGGAGACTGGTTTCCTTGGTCACAATGAGATCAAGATTATGGGATAAAGCCTTATAAGGGTCACGATCTCTAAGGAGATTTGGAAAGGGTGATCTTGGTGACGAAATGTTGCCCACAAGAGGGTATTATAGTAATTATCCTCAAGTGTATTATTGTAATTACCCAAAGATTACGATTAAACAAAAATAAAAGACATGATCAATAATAGAAAAGATTAGCTGCAAAATTTTATAAGCAAAAACATTCGACTTATTCATAGCCCTCTGATGTGAGAAAGTTATAAGTCTTGGGTGGAACGATTAAAATGGTCAATGATTAGTCTGTGCATGGGTAGCTAGACAAGAAATCACATATGCAACTCGATGTAGATTAGATTCGACAAGTGATAACATTCTGTATGGGTTACCATACATGACCTCGACAAGTTTTGATAGGTACATCGTTTAAGTGACCAATACGATGGGATGTATCGTAATCACAAATGATGATCACATTATGCATCAACCTAAATCCGGAGGTGCTCCTTGAAATACGGGTTATATTCTCGGCTATTTAATTCATTCATTCATAGCTATAGTGATGCTTATATACTTACGTTTTGAGAAACGGGAGTATAATTAGTGATGGAAGGGAAAATCAAAAATGGAATCAAGCTTTTAATAAAGAGAGTCAATGTTCGTTCACCTGATAGCTGAACCCATAGTCGATCGATTCCTGACACCTTTATGCTTTGACCAATAAAGGAATCTTTCGCAAGAGAATCAGTGGAATAATTAACTCGAGCGTATACTGGTATATTTGACCCTTCTCGTCACGAGCTGAACCAAGATGGTAGATACTTACAAGCTATATCAGTGAACATTTATTTATAAGGATCAAGTAAATATAATTTTGATAAATTCGAGAGGTTCAGCCTTAGGATTTTAGTTGAATATCACCAAGATTTGATCAAACGAAAGAAGATAAGTTGTAGTGTCTACGCTTTCACTAATGTTCATCTAGCTTTGAGTTAGTATGTCAATAGTTCCCTTGTCGTCTATGGTAAAATATGTTAGAATACTCTTGTAGTAAAATGTGAATTTGACCACACACTCACTATTGCAACTTGATTGCAATATCTTTCCCATTCGTAATAAAGTAATTTACAAATAAATTCTTAATTGTTAAGTAACTTCGAAGTATAACTGAGATTTAAATGGGCATGTAAAAAAGCAACTGAAATCAGCCCACAAGGCCAAATATGGCTTGTGGTATGCGTGTATAACATAGTACATGGAAATTTGATTTGTTTGATCAAAGCCCAATTGGATTGAAGCTTTTCTCAAATAGAAAATAAATATTAAATATTAAGTATGATTCGATTCGGTGAGTATTTAATATAGTTATTACCTATGAGAGTATCATTAAGATATTCTCTACTATTCTATTTATATAATAGTATATTTTCTTGTGAGAATAAATAATATTTAATCATATTATTTAATGAGAATATCATGGAGATATTCTATATTATTTAGTGAAGTAAATAAATAATACATATTCTAGTAGTATTTTGAAGATATTTGATTCATGTTATTCATAGAATAAATACATCATATTAAATAGAATAACATCAAATCAAATCAGGAAATTGCATTTTCTATTTGGGTAAGCTTGAAAGATATAAATAGGGTGTAGGGTTTGAGTGAAAACGTGCAACATAGCTCAATTCCACATTTGGAATCGACCAGCCCCTGCCTCGACCAGCCCCTGTCTTGGTGTGGACGTTACTATCTCTTCTCGAAGTTGAGAAATTCATTCAACCCATTTCCCAAAGGAAAAAAAAAGAATTATTCTGACACCTTGTTGCAATAATCAGTGAAGTAAAGAGTTGGCCCACGCCTTTGTTCTATTAGCTTCGGAGAAACAGCTTGGAAGACTTGGTGTTGATCCAATCGAAGAACACGAAGAACGCGAGGAACGCAAAGACTATCAACCGACGTAAAAATTTAAATAGTGGGATATCATGTAAGTGATTTATAATCTCTATATTTATTTCTTATGGTTGTTTTGTTAGCCGCACCTTAATCTGGATTAGTTAGATTTTCTCGAGAGCTTAAACGATAGTAAAACCTAAAGCAATTTTAAAATAAAATATTTTTTAATTTATATTTCCTCATTAAACACGAAAAATGGTTATTCTTGTATTTTTTCCATTACCAACTTCATGAACTCTCATCAAAAGTTTAAAAGAACTTTTGTAAGTGTAAAGAAACTACCAACAGACTCCGAGTGGCCTTCTTTGGTGGAATTGATGGGTCGTTTTGACTCTTTTCCTAAATCAAATGAAGAGATAGAAAAGTCATAGAATGTGCCTCTCTATAAGGTGAATAGCTTGAGAATGATATTTTCACAGGCTCGTAGTCACCATGAGAGGTAATATGATACAGAATCATGATGAGTCTTGTCTTATGTGTAACAAAATGTGTGAGAAATGTACTGCAAGAGTGATTCTTCTCCAATTATAGAGTGAAAGGAAGGAAAAGGCTTTATTGTCGTGGGTATGGTGTAGTAGAGGTGTGAGATTAGAGAAGAAAGGTGGAATAGAGTATTCTTGAGAATATCTTTCGTGTGAATTGTTGAGATATTGAGAGAATTTGTGTGAGAGAGAATTTGTTTAGAGTTTTGGCCCTCTAGGACCATGTCTTATTTTTTGGATGAAAGATTGGGTTTTTATTGGACTTGTGAGGTGTTGGGATGCTCTAAATAGGTAGTAAGGCTGGCTGGGTAGTGTATGACCGGGAAAGGTGAGGGGCAAGGCTAGCCGAGTGGTGTACGGCCGAGAAAGGTGAAAGATTGGTGTACGGCCGAGATTGAGAGAATTCATGTGAGAGGGAATTTGTTTAGATTTTTGGCCCTCTAGAACTATGTCTTATTTTTTGGATGAAAGATTGGGTTTTTATTGGACTTGTGAGGTGTTGGGATGCTCTAAATGGGTAATAAGGTTGGCTGGGTAGTGTATGACTGGGAAAGGTGAGGGGTAAGGCTAGCCGAGTAGTGTACGGCCGAGAAAGGTGAAAGATTGGTGTACGGCCGAGGTTGAGAGAATTCATGTGATAAGGAATTTGTTTAGAATTTTGGCCTTCTAGAACTATGTCTTATTTTTTGGATGAAAGATTGGGTTTTTATTGGACTTGTTAGGTGTTAGGATACTCTAAATGGGTAGCAAGGTTGGCTGGGTAGTGTATGACCGGGAAAGGTGAGGGGCAAGGCTAGCCGAGTGGTGTACGGCCGAGAAAGGTGAGGGCAAGGTTCTCCGGGTGGTATATGGCCGGGAAAGGGATGGGCAAGGCTAGCTCGCCGAGAAAGGTGAGGGGCCAGGCTGGTTGGGAGAGGTGTTGGACGAGCTTGGGTCAGATTGTATGGCCATGAGAGGTGCTGGCAGGGCTTGGGTCAGCTTGTACGGATGGGAGAGGTGCTGACAAGGCTTGGTTCAGCTTGTACAACAGCGAGAAGTGCTCGTCGTGTGCGTTTTTTGGGAAGGGCTAAACTTGAGTGGTCTCGAGATAGTGTTTTTGTGTTGTCTTTGGCGGCATCTTCACCTCAGGAACACCATGTGGAATTTTTGCTCTTGGAGAGGTCATTTTTGGCACGGAAAATGACGCCTTAACAAACACCTAAGTTTTACGTACGACTAGTGGTGCATGAAACTTGAAGTCTTTAAGTTCTTCGAGCTTTCTTGGTTACCATGTCATCGAATTCCTTCGTTATTTTGATCTTTGTGCAACCTCTCAGTTTTTGTGTCGTCGAGAGTCTTCATCATCTTCCTCGATCTACATTCATTCTCTCGGCTTTTGTGCCACCAAGAGGCTTCATCATCCTCTAAAATCAACGTGTATTACCTTGTTTTTTGGTGTCACTGAGAGTCTTCATCATCCTTGATCTGTGTGCAATCTCTCGGTTTACGTGCCACCAAGAGTCTTCATTGGGTTACATGCACTTTCTCGACTTCCATGTCATCGAGACTTTTGACTTTCTATTTTGGGATGCTTGAATTTGAAATTTGAAGATAAAAGAGCTTCCTTTTTTGGCTTTGCACAAAGTCTAAGGCCATTTTGACCAATTCCTTTGTTTCTATATTGGTGTGGTCCTATATTCTCTTTCTTGATGTGACTTATTCGTTCTCTTTTTCCTTTTCTTTCCACTTTTTTTTTTTTGAATTTGTGAGAGGCAAACAAACTCTCTCTTTTTTTGGTGTTAGGCCAACGACCGAAAAAAGGACGCCCCATTTTCACACCATCATCAAGAAGGGAGAGAAAGGTGGTCTGTATTCTTTTTTCCTTGTGGTCTCTTGTCTTTTCTCATTTCTCCTTTATATCTTATTCTTCTTCATTCATGAGCAATGAAATTCCCATTAATGGTGAGAGAGTTCTTTCTTGGGACTTACATGACTTGAGTAGCTATCTTACTCTTACACATAAATCTTCCTTATTAAATATCCCATTTCCTCTACCTTTCCTCTTCTAAACCTTCAAAGTGAAACCCATCTCTTTGACTGAGTTGTATGAGAGAGGTGTAGGTGGTGAGAAAGGAATGCTTGACCTTGAATTTAATCATTGTGACTTGGGTACGCCCATGGAAGAGTTTGGAGATGGGCGTGCCACGACCATTGGGGTAAGTGAAGCTCTTGGTTGTGCTTCTCAAGGTGTGGGTGTTCTTGATTAAGTTCTTGGTTTGAAGAATGCCCAAAACGTGCGTGTGGTCTTGGGGGAACAAAAGGTCAGCCTTTGAGGAGCGAGACGTCGTGGTGGAGGATGTTGATGATGTTGTCAATGGTGCCTACAAGAAGAGTAGTAGTCTTGACTTAAGTACATTTGATGTAATAAAGTCTCACGAAGACTCTTCCTTGTAATGTTGAATAATTAATAGAAGTTAAAACGTTCATTCATTCTTCCTTGTCTGTTTGAAGCTTTATGATAAACTATAGTCTTTAGTCCTTTAACAAACCTAACAACAAATCAATAGTCAAATATAGATTTGCATGAACAAACTCTTCATGGTTTGCTTAAAACAATATATTCACAATCTAAAGATCAAAGGACTATTGATCTCAGTATGATTGTTAGGAGAAACTATGATGTCTGGTTATGAGGCATTGAGAGTTAGAGACTTTATAGTTCTTCCTAGGTATCTTCTGAAAGTACCGAATTGACCAGTGCACTTCTAGAGACAGAATAAGAACAAACCATTTGACCTCTTATGTCTCGAAGTCACTATGTATGAATTGCGTCAGGCTTACCTTAATCCTGAAATGAGACATGTCATTTCATAGCTTACGTATTCTCATTTGAGAAAGTCAGAGTTCTAGATACACTATGTGATATAGACAAGACCTATTGGTGAAGTACTAATTTATGAAGATGTCATGAGTAACTTTGTGAAGATCTCATAGATATGGAATTCATGTACAAGATTGTTGAAATGCAATGTATATCACTTCATGCTTTGTACCTTGGAATGTGAATAAATGAACTGGCCAGTGTCCAAATTGAGTAAGACTCTTTTGGATGAATCAATGTGACTTGTTAGCTCTTCGTCAATACATTGTTTCTAACTTATTCACAAGCGACAAATGAGTTGAGGAAGCAACAACTAGAAGGGTCAAATGGTAATTTTGTAGATCCCATCTAGATGATGATATTCATGAAGGGTAAACATAGATAATATTCAATGGATCCACTAATTACAATTAAGTAGAATTCTTGAGTAGAAAATATATTCATTTGAACCTAGAGATTTCAGCGTCAACTCTTTAGTGGAGTCAGTTGACATTAAGCTAGAACTTGGAAAAGGTTTGTGAACTTTTGAGTCCAAGTATGCTAGCTCAAGCTTTGTTCATTTGGATCCATGAGTCACTACCATAAGTCTTTAGAGTAGGATTAGTTAAACATGAAAGCTAAGTCAAAACAAGTTCAAATGTTGAACTAGACAAGTTCTACGAAAATTGTCTAAATGGTAATTTTGTCCTTTTGGACATAGGATGGTATGAATGTCAATAAATAATTTTTTGAAATTGTCATATGATGACAATAAATTGGATCACACGGCCACACCTGTGAAGTTTGGCCTTGAGGATTGAATTTCATTTCATGGAATTTTATGTGAAAATTCTTAATGAGCTTTTCTTATGTTGTCATGAACAAATGAAGAAAAATCTAGAAGCATGTTCTAGAAGCTCTCCAAACCGTCCAACCAAGAGAAGAAAGAGATTATTTTGTGCGTTGATGTATGAAGATACTTGCCAAAAGAAAAAGAGGAAACAAATTTCCTCTATGAGGAAAGCATATGGGCGGCAAGAGAGAGACAAGACAAATGAGGAAACAAATCCAAGGACTTGATGAACGAGCTTCGACGCGTAAGAGGGGTAAGGAAGAGGAAATAAGATTTGCTCATGAATATGTGATATTCAATAGAGAAGAAGAAACTACATTTTCAAGGTAATCCTCCTCTTATAAATACCCCACCTCATTTACAATTCACAACACACAATTTTGAGATTGAGAGCTTCTCTCTCTCTAAGTTGGCCGCCCACCCTCTCTCTCTCTCTCTATCTCTTCTTGTCCTTTTTGTTTTGGCACCTAGGTCCTCATTAGACCTAGCATTTTGTTTTAGCTCTTTGGCTCAAAGACTTATTCTTGAGTCATAGTGTTTAAAAGTGCCCACACACTAAATCCTAACCATACTCAAAGACTCTAGTGGTAGAAACTTTCGTGGTTACTCACAGGTTGAAAGAGACTAGTGGGGGAGGCGAGCTGCGTGGGGAGACGAGCGTTTCAACCTTCCTGAGACTTCTCAACGTTCAAGCTCCATTCAAGGTTGGTACCGAGTAAAAACTAAATGTAGTTTTAAAATTTTAAATTATACGCTCATGCACTTTGTCTAGGTTGTAAAAATGTTTTATGTGTTTCAAAGAAATTTTTATATTCTGCCGCTTGCTAGAAGCGATAAATCTTTTCTTAACCCTAGATCTACTCCAACAGATGAGCCCAAAATCGTGGAGACAAGTGTGACGCAGGGTGTTGAAGAGCCCAAAATTGTGGAGACAAGTTGTTGTAATCGATCTAGGGTTTGAGAAAATAATTAACGCTTCGGTAAGCGGCGGAATTTTAAAAATTTTCTTTTAGAAGTAAAACAGTTTTTACTAACCTAGACAAAGAAGCAAGTACATGTATTTAAAAACTATTATGAGCATAGAAGTTTACTAACCTTTCTTGAAGCTTGAACTTTGAGAAGCTTTTAGAAAGTTGCAACGCTCGTCTCCCTCGCAGCACGTCTCTCTTCCTTTCCTCGGCACCTCGAGCAACCACGAAAGTTTCTATCACTAAATCACTCGAAAGAAAAGGAATTAGTGAGTGGGCACTTTTAAACACGACGACTCGAGAACAAGTCGAAGAGTCGAAGAGCTAAAACCACTAGGTCAAATGAGGACCTAGGTGCCAAAACAAAAACCGAAAATAACTAGAGGGAGAGAGAGAGGATCGGCCACAAGGTCTAGAGAGAGAAGCTCTCAATCTCTAACTTATGTGGGATGACTAGAATGAGAGGAATGAGGCCTCTATTTATAGGGGAGGCATGAGCAAATCTTATTTCCTCTTTTCTACCCATGTTGGACATTCATGACATGTCATGCAAGTCCTTGGATTTGTTTCCTCATTTGTTCTCTCTTAGTTGGCCGAAAATGCACTTTCCTTCTAAAGGAAATTTGTTTCCTCTTTTTCTTTTGGCAAGTATCTTCATACATCAATGCACAAAATAAACTCTCTTTCCCACTATGGCATGAACGAAATTCAGCCTTATTTTCCTTGGGTTGGACGAAATTTGAGCTTCTAGAAGGAGCTTCTAGATGTTTCTTCAATTGTTCATGACAACATAAGAAAAGCCCATTAAGAATTTTCAAGTAAAATTCTATGAAACGAAATTAATCCTCAAGGCCCAATTACACTAATATGGCTGAGTAATATTTATTTCATTTGTCATCATATGACAATGTCAAAAATAATTTATTGACATTCATTTCGTCCTATGTCCAAAAGGACTAAAATACCCTTTTGACAATTTTTGTAAAACTTGTCTCGTTTTTGTTTTGACTTAGCTTCTAGTTTAACTATTCCTACTCGATGTGATTCGTGACAGTGACCTCATGGATCCAAATGAACAAAGCTTGAGCTAAACACTTGGACTCAAAAGTTCACAAACCTTTTCCAAGTTTAGCTTAATGCCAACTGACTCCACTAAAGAGTTGACACTGAAAATCTCTCGGTTCAAATGAATTTGTTTTCTACTCAAGAATTCGACCTAATTACGATGAGCGGATCCACTGAATATTATCTATGTTTACCCTTCATGAATGTCATCAGCTAGTCGGGATTTACTAAATTACCATTTTACCCTTCTAGCTGTTATTTCCTCAACTCCTTTGTCGCTTGTGAATAAGTTAGAAACAATGTATTGACGAGGAGCTAACAAGTCACATTGTTTCATCCAAAAGAGTCAGGACTCAATTTGGACACTGGCCAGTTCATTTATTCACACTCCAAGGAACAAAGCATGAGGTGACATACATTGCATTTCAGTAATCTTGTACATGAATTCCATATCTATGAGAGCTTCACAAAGTTACTCATGACAGACTCACAACTTAGTACTTCACCAATAGGCCTTGTTCGGAATCACATAGTGAGTCCGAACTTTGACTTTCTCAAATGAGAATACTAAGGTGTGAAATGGCATGTCTCATTTCAGGATTAAGGTAAGCATGATGCAATTCATACATAGTGACTTCGAGACATAAGAGGTTAAATGGTTTGTTCTTATATTGTCTCTAGAAGTGCACTGGTCAATTCAGTACCTTCGGAAGATACCTAGAAGAACTATAGAGTACCCAACTCTCAATGCCTCATAACCAGACATCATAGATTCTTCTAACAATCATACTGAGGTCAATAGTCCTTTGACCCTAAGATTGCGAATATATCGTTTTAAGCAAACTACGAAGAGTTTGTTCATGCAAATCTACATTTGTCTCTTCGTAAGTTGTTAGGTTTGTTTATGGACTAAAAGACTAGGGTTTTATCATAAAGCTTCAGACAAGGAAGATTGAATGAACGTTTCAACTTTTTATTAATGAATAAGCAATTACAAGCAAGAGTCTTCGTAAGACTATATTACATCAAATGTACATAAATAGACACTACTACTCTTCTTGTGGGCACCATTGACAACACAAGTATGGTGGAGCTTTAAGCCGTGGGGGCAAGCTTGGACTCCCTGTTGATGCAAGTGTTACGGAGCTCCTAGTCGTGAGAGCAAACTTGGAGATTTCAAACCCTATTACGGTAAGAGTGGCGAAGCTCCAAACAGTGAGAACAAGCTTGGAGGAAACAAGACCCATGGAGGGAAATACGGCGGAGCTCTAATCCGTGGGGTCAAAGACGGTGTCCGGGGAGGATATCTTGGAAGAGCTTAATCTTTAGGAGAGAGTTCGAGAACCGAGGGGGCAAGCGTGGAGGGATCCAATTTTGTGGAAAGCTTGGATGTGTGGGCGGATTCTGGGGAGGAGAGTGCTTCGACCAATGGTGCAAGTTTGGAATCGATTCATGAAGACTTGGTGATCCGCGCGGTTGGTCTCGAGGCTTGCGGTGTTTAGGTGACTCCGAAAAGGGCGATGTGACTTCCTTTTTTTTCGGCGAGGTAAGTGACTTTTCCTGTGGAATAGGACCGATTGAGGGCATAGATGAGTCGGTTATGGGATTGTGGATGAAATTGGTGATGATGATGTCTTGTTGGTGAAAGATTTTGGTAGCATTTCGTCGAGATGGGATAAGCTTTTGTTCCCGTTTCTGGATTTTCATGGTTTTCGAGTACCGCCGTGCCGAATGTGATTATCGCAGAGACGATGAGGTATATTCGTCAGAGATATCGACTCCCTCCAGATGTGTCCGTCATCGTGACTTCTCCTACCGACCTTGTTCGTAACTCTCTTGAGGGGTATACCGCCATCCATGTGTCGAGCCTCCGTTGTGGCTTCCGATTCCCAACACATCGTCTCATTTGTGTCTTCCTTAAGGCCACTTGTCTCGCCCAAGCCCAATTGAACCCGAAGAGCTATTGGACCATGACCACATATTATGCGCTTTGTTTGAAAAGACCAGGCTCGAGTTGACGTCCAAGGATATTTCTTTTGTGGACTTCTTGAACATGAATGTATGCAAGCTCAGGTCATATTTTTATCAGTGGACGAATTTGGGTAAGACGGTTCTCGAGGAGCTCCCATCCAATTACAAGGGTTTTGAGAACGAGTGATTCTTCACTCGATGGCAGTATTTACCGTCTTTCCAAATTGCTTTGGGATGCCGTTATCGTTTCGAGCATTGAAGCATTCCACCAATTTTGCGCCTTTCTTGCTTACGTGTTCGTACTTCGAGCTTGTCACGACTCGGTTCCGTGATGATGCTCTTTTGGTGAAGGTTTGGTAGTTTCCCCAAGTTCCTGCGCCCAAGGTCGGTGATGACCTTCCACGCCGGAGAGTACGCCGTTGTTACCTCCTCCAGGATTGTCCCCTCACCTTTGGAGATCGAGGGTATTCTTTTAGGGGTTTCTTTTTTTTTTTTTTTTGTATTTTACTTGCCTTGTGCTTTTGACATGACTCTTTAGGTTATAATGTGTGTTGTCTTCTAGCAAGTATGGTTTCAGGCACGACTCGTGATGCTCCTGTTGGAATTGATCTAGGGTTAAGAAAAGATTTAACGCTTCGAGCAAGCGGCGAAAATTAAAAATTTTCTTTAAAACAAGTAAAACGTTTTTACTAACCTAGACAAAGAGCAAGTACATATAAATTAAAACTATTAATGAGCATTATATGTTCACTAACCTTTGAGAAACTTGAGCGTTGAGAAGCCTTAGGATGGTTGAAACATTCGTCTCCCCTCGCAGCACGTCTCTCTTCTTTCCTCGGGAACTCGAGCAACCACGAAAGTTTCTATCACAATAATCACTCAAGAAAGAAAGGAATTAGTGTTTGGGCACTTTTAAACACGACGAATCAAGAACAAGTCTCAAAGTCGAAGAGCTAAAACACTAGGACAAATGTAGACCTAAGTGATAAAACAAAAACGAAAGAAAACTTAGAGAGGGAGAGAGGAGATGGGCGGACAAGTCTAGAGAGAGAAGCTCTCAATCTCTAAAACTTTGGAATGAATAGAATGAGAGGAATGAGGGCTCTATTTATAGAAGAGTAATTACCTTCAACAAGGTAGTTCCATCTTCTATAGAATATCACATATTCATGAGAAAAATTTGCTCTCCTTCCTTCCTCATTCACACGGCCAAGAGACCTTCTAGAAGGCTTGGATTTGTTTCCTCTTTTGCTTCCCTCTTGCTTGTTGGCCGAATTCGCTTTTTCCTTATGGAGGAAATTTGTTTCCTCTTTTTCTTTTGGCAAGTATCTTCATACATCAATGCACAAAATAATCTCTCATTTTTCTATTGGGTTGGACGGCCATAGTGCATCTAGAAAGAGCTTCTAGATGTTTGTTCATTTGTTCATGACAACATAAGAAATGCCCATTACGAATTTTCAAGTAAAATTCTTATGAAATGAAATTAATTCACAAGGCCCAATGAACTTGTTATGGACGAGTCATAATATGTCATCATATGACAATGTTAAAAAATTTATTGACATTCATTTCATCCTATGTCCAAAAAGACAAAAATACCATTTTGACAATTTTCGTAAAACTTGTCTTGTTCTTGTTTTGAATTAGCTTCTAGTTTAACTATTCCTACTCGATATGATTTGTGAAAGTGACCTCATGGATCCAAATGAACAAAGCTTGAGCTAACATACTTGGACTCAAAAGTTCACAAACCTTTTCCAAGCTTAGCTTAATGTCAACTGACTCCACTAGAGTTGACATTGAGAATCTTTCGGTTCAAATGAATTTATTTTCTACTCAAGAATTCAACTAAATTGTGATGAGTGGATCCACTGAATATTATCTATGTTTACCCTTCATGAATTCATCAGCTAGTCGGGATTTACGAAATTACCATTTTACCCTTCTAGCTGTTATTTCCTCAACTCCTTTGTCGCTTGTGAATAAGTTAGAAACAATGTATTGACAAAGAGCTAACAAGTCACATTGATTCATCCAAAAGAGTCATATGACTCAATTTGGACACTGGCCAATTCATTTATTCACATTCCAAAGAACAAAGCATGAGGTGATATACATTGCATTTCAGCAATCTTGTAAATGAATTCCATATCTATGAGAACTTCACAAAGTTACTCATGACATCTTCATAACTTAGTACTTCAACAATAGGTCTTGTCTATATCACATAGTGAATCTAGAACTCTGACTTTCTCAAATGAGAGTATGTAAGCTATGAAATGGCATGTCTCATTTCAGGATTGAGGTAAGCATGATGCAATTTATACGTAGTGACCTCGAGACATAAGTGGTTAAATGATTTTTTCTTATCTTGTCTCTAGAAGTGCACTGGTCAATTCAGTACCTTCGGAAGATACCTAGAAGAATTATAGAGTCTCCAACTCTCAATGTCCCATAACCAAACATCATAGATTCTCCTAACAATCATATTGAGATCAGTAGTCCTTTGATCCTTAGATTATGGATATATTGTTTTAAGCAAACCATGAAGAGTTTGTTCACGTAAATCTACATTTGTCTCTTCATGTGTTGTTAGGTTTGTTTATGGACTAAAGACTAAGGCTTTATCATAAAGCTTCAGACAAGGAAGAATGAATGAAAGTTTCAACTTTTATTAACAAATATGCAATTACAAGCAAGAGTCTTTGTGAGACTTTATTACATCAAATGTACATAAGCAAAGACTACAACTCTTCTTGTGGGCACCATTGACAACAGCTCCGAAGTAGAGATGTTGGCTAGGTTGTCTCTCCCGGCTCTGCTCGAGGAGTTTGATATTTTGAGGTCTTCTCCTTGCATGGGTATCCCGCCAACTTTGTCGAGTCCCGTCATTTCACGTAGGATGTTGGACCCTACGTTTTGTTCTTGAGCTTCTCTGATCATGGCGCCTTCTCCGTCGATGAGGGCCTTTGGTTCAAAGAGGAAGGTTGGAGCCATCTCGTCAGTAACTGCTCCTTGCTCAGATGGTTCAAAGAAGCCGATGGTCGCCCCTTGTTCAGATCCTCTTCCGTCGAGTTTTGATGCCCATTGCATGGGGATGAGGCATTTTCTCCGTCAGAGTTGGACCGAATCAGTTGTGAGGATGCCTTTTTGCTCACCGATATGCATGCTAGGGACATGCAACGAGTATCTTCTCATCCTCTGCTTGTTGGTTGATGTCGCATTGTTCTTCATGTCCTTGTCGTATTGTAGCTTCTGTGTTGTTTTCTTTTGCAGTGCTTGATGTTCACACTTTCTATCAAGCTCAACACTCACATGAAGGATCATGAGTCGAGGACGGCCGCAGAGGTGATCTGCAAGAGGATAGCTGACGGTGAGGCGAATGCGAAGGAAACTTGGAACGAGGGGGCTCGTCTGGTCTTCAAAGCGAATGAGGAGAAATAGATTACCCAGAAGATGTTCCATCAACTTGACGAGGTAAAATAAATCATTTTGATTCTTAGTATTAAGTTTGTCATAGTTTCATCTCAAAATCAATTAATATTTACAGAGGCATACATGTTGACCTCATAAATATCTTTCATGTGACATCGGTATCATGTCTCATTTTAGATGGTGGTTCTTTGGACGCACTTGACTTAAGCCAGCCACAATATAATTTTTGCACGAATGATCATTGAAGGTTTATTATGAATTTTGTCCCACAATTGACTTAAAATGAACATAGCAACTCATGTAATAATGAAATCTATTGTACTCATGTAATTTTTGTTTCTTTGGATACGGCCACGGGAAGACATTGGTGGATCTGACTTCTATGAGAAATGGCTTTAATGGCTATGCTTTTGGTTCTGGTTCTGGTTTTTGTATTGTCATTTTATGCAAAAAAAAAAAAAGATTGCAAGGTAGTGAAGATTTCACATTCCTATATTACTACAAAAAGGTATGTACATTAGTTATATTTACCCAAGTTCATATGTGAAACAGAGGAGAGTGAAGATTTGATACTCAGTGAATTGACCTCTTCGAAGGATTCAACAATCGAGAAGATATCATCGAATTTGGGGAAAGGATGGCCAAGATCTGAGACCATTTGAAATTACGTAACGATGTTAAGATGGTTATTCAAGTTTTAGGTAAAATAAGTTGTAGAATAATTTATTTTTTCAGTAGATTAGATATGATGCTATGAAGACAAACAATCAAACAAAAAGTAGTAAAGAACACAGACAAATTGATAATCATGTTCGGTATAACGACCTACTCAGGGGGACTACAAACTCCGGGTAAAAGCAATCCACTATCTCAATTAACCACGATTATAGGAATATTAAGTTAGACATAAAAATCCTATTTGCTAACGCCTTTCTTCAATGGTTATCTCCAGTCGGTATGGATTCAAGTCCGCCTTGAACCAGAGACTCATCTCTCTCTATATTACCTCGATCTTTCACTGAAGATCAATAGCACCTATGCGACACACGATCTCAAGCTTAGTATGACGATACAAAAGCTCTGAGTTAATCAATGCCTGTTGTCTATGAAGTTCTCTGGAAAGAGATGATAGGCAAAGAAAATACAACTTTGTGAATAGCCAAACAGTCAACGAACCTCGTCAACCAAAGATGCAAACCGTAGGTGGATTTATATATGGTTAGGTTTTGAAATCCTACGCAGAAACTAAATCAATCGAATCACTAAAGATCCGAGATTACATCTCTAAGAAAATCGGGTAACTAACTAACGTGGTAGTTACTTGATTTTTGCGTGATGAGAAAACACAACTGCCCTGACTGCTAATTGCTTAAGTTTCTTGAACAACTCGTTGACACTCCAGCTTGAACAACTCTGGTACAATTTTTTTTGTCAAATAAACTATACCATACAAATAACAACACCATTCAACTTTGCCTCTATTTTGGTCACATACATATATTCTCTAATGAAAATAAGCTTGGCTCGGGTGGTTTTGGCCCCGTGTATAAGGTTAGACCTTTTATTCGCTTTAAAAAATAACATGTACATTACACATATGGTTCTTCTTCTATCTGATCTAGGAGAAATTGCTAGAGGGTCAAGAAATATCGATGAAAAAACTTTCAAGAAGTTCAGGGCATGGGCTAGTGGAGTTCGAGAATGAGCTCATACTGTAATCCAATCTCCAACATATGAACCTTGTTAGACTCTTGGGTTGTTGTGTCAAAGGCGACGAAAAGATGTTGATCTACGAAGTCATGCCAAACAAGAGCTTAGACCTTCTTATTTGGTAGTCCTCCTAACTTTCAAAATAATGTCTTATTTTTATCAGAAAATTAGAAAAATAGCCAACTTAAACGTTTGACATTGCTAAATAGCCAACGTTTGATAAATCTTATGTAAATAGACGTAAATAATAACGTGACCTAATATATGGAGGTGACTATTTATCTAAGATTTACTTATGTAAATACATGAAAATAGCTATTTACCTAAGATTTACCAAACGTTGGCTATTTAGCAATGTCCAACGTTTAAGTCGGCTATTTTCCTAATGGACCCTATTTTTATTTTCTCGTGCGACTACTAATGGATTTTCCTCGTTAAATACATTTTAGATCCAAATAAACTAAATGTCTTAGATTGGGAAAATAAGGTACAATATATGGAGGGCGTTGCACAATGGATTCTATATTTGCATAAATATTCAAAGCTCAAAATCATCCACCGAGATCTAGCGAGTAATATTCTCCTCGATGAACACATGAACCCCAAAATCTCGGACGTTGGCATGGCCAAGATATTCAGACGATACGAGTTAGGGACTAACACAAATAGAATTGTTGGAACATAGTAAGTTAAAAGCCTTGTATTTTGTTAATCCATTTTATTATGCTTTTTAGCGTAAAACACTTTATACTAGTACTAACTAGCTGGCATAAAAAATTATTAAGTGGCTACATACCTACCGAGTATGCGATGGATGGAAATTTCTAGAGAACTCTGATGTGTACATTGTTATGAAAGTGAATTGAATAGAAAAAAGCTCCAAACTTTGTTTCTTTCTCAAACACATTATTTATTTCCTTTCCTCTATTCTTTCTATGATGTTTTGATTCAGGGCCATACTGACAAGTGGTATCAGAGCTCTAGGGATGCCGAAGCAGATGTTGTCGCCGAGCCGGGTCATCACAGAAGATTTAGCGATGCAGAAAGACGGAAGAGAGCGCGTCATGACGCTTTAGACTTGTAGGCTAAAGCCGTGTGAGATGCTCTTAAGCACGACGTCGTTGGCAAATGCCGGATAGGTTGCCTTGCACATGCATCTACCAAATAGTTCTGGAAGATTTGCTCCTAATGTTGGCTGGTTGAGAAAGACTCAGCTAAGGAAGCGTGGAAGACGCTCAAGACGATGCACTTGGGCGCAGAGCGCGTCAAGGAAGCGAAAGTGCGAGCCTTGAAGAGTTAATTCAAGATGATGAAAGATGGTGAGTCGGTAGATGAATTTTCCATGAAGTTGACAACAATCGTCAAGGGCATCCGAGCATTGGGCGGCAAAGTAGAAGAAGTCTACATCATCAAGAAACTTCTCCGGGCCGTCCCGCCAACAATTTTGCAGATCGTGACGTTTAGCGATCAATTTGGCCACTTGAAGACCACGGCCGTGGAAGAGATGATAGGTCATCTAAAGGCCTCCGAAGAGAGGCTTCGTGACTACAACGAGAAGTAGGAAGAACACTTGCATCTCACACACTCGAATTGGGTGTCGCGGATGAAAAAGAGCGGCAGAAATAACGGTGATAGAGCCCATTGGTAGTGCTTCTATTACAAACTTGGAACTGAGGTGATCATATTGTCTTCTTCACTATTGTTGATACAATTTTCATGTGTACATGTACAATTTTTTCTTTCTTGGTTTGTTCTGTATCAAATTAATCCAATTTATGGGTGCAACTAGTATATCATCAGTTGTAAACGAATTTTATGAAAGCGATGAAATAGGAAGGTAACCAAAAAAAAATGATGCGGCAAACATGGATAATTATTTGAATCATAGTATGAAGAAATTTGAAACTTTTAGTTAAAAGAATTTTAAGATTTATAATGAAGAAATGGATAGAAATTTAAAATCAGACCAGAAATATAACTACAAGGCAAAAGTAATCGGAAACTTGTATAAATTAAAAAAAATTATTAAAAAAAGAGGTTCATACAATAACTAGCCTCGGCTAATAACATGGTCCACACAAGGGGCTGGAACTCCCCGAGATTACAACACCCGATCATATCATACCGCATCGCCCATTTAAAGAGCTAACAGGCATTTGATTCCCAAGCGGTCAATGCAAAAGAAACTAAAAGAAATGATGCAACAAATTTTGTAAGTACCTAGAATATTTATAAGTGAGAAGTTAAAATAGTGGCCAAACTATCATTTTTATAAAGTAAATAGCCAATAAAATGTAGTTGGTCCCTATTTTGCCTTTTTCAATTTACCAGCTTCAGTTTCTTCAATTTTGTTCCTATTTCTTCACTTTCGATCCTCCTCTGCCTCCTCCTCCCTCTCTCACTCGTCCGACGAGAGCGACGATGCCTAATTCACCCGCCTCCATCGCCGCTCGAACCTAACCCTAACCCTAAGCCTAGCCCATCGGAGACCCAGCCTTCGTCTCACATCAACCCAGAGATGAACATCTCGTCGCAATTCTACGAGATCCGCTGCTTCCTTGAATGCCGACTCCCCGTGCTCGAAATTCTTCTTCACGGTGTGATTGAGAACAGCTGCGAGTCCAGAGGCTCGAAAGTCACCGTGCCTCCGAGGCTCCACCACTCAACCCACCCCGCCAGGAATCTATCATAGTCGATTGCGATCTCGCTGTCTTTCTTCGCCGACAAAGTGCCTAGGTCTCCGCCGCAAGGGTTTGACGGAAACTCTGAATTAGATGGCGGAAAAGATCGAGAGGATGCGGCGGAGGAAGAAGATTGACAAAGGCGTTGTGGTCCACGTTCCGGAGTCTAAGAAGTATCTCAACGGCTCCAATCTGTCCATGAGGTTGACGAATCTCGGCACTGAGAGGATTTCTCTCGCACCGGCGATTGTTGCCATGAAATTGTAATGATTATCTGTGAGCTAATGAGATTTTGAGCAATTATTGAGACGAACAAGGGATTATCTCCTCGCTACTAGATTGTCTCAACTTCATCTTCTCTGTAGTTTAGATTTTAATGAATTTGTTATAAAATGTGTTATTACATGATCAATTGTTTAATGCATATGTTATTTTGGAATTTTTCATTTTGATAAAAATTGTTGAGCCGAATACATTTTTTTTTGCGGGTAGTATTTAATTTTTGTTATTAACTATTTCATTAATTAGAAATAAAATTTGTTACCATTTATAAGATTTACTATGAGATTAACTATTTAATTTTTGTTATTAACTATTTCATTAATTAGAAATAAAATTTGTTACCATTTATAGGATTCTTGTTTGTGCGAAGCTGGTGTGCGAATTTGGAATTTTTTGTTTAGTTTCGTTTTTTCTCTTTCTACTTGGTCATTGGATCAAGGTTGATTCGATTTCTCCATTATCCGTTATGGATATTTTGAAAGAGCCATATGTGGGCTCGATTTCTTTTGTGCTCGATATTCTTTCTCTTGTTGGAAGCATGCACAAGATTGGACGTTCATCTGATTTTAGTGTTAGATTCACTTCGATTTAGGTCGATAGTGTTCCTCGTATTAAGATGTACTTCTCTTGTATTTGTGGGTGTTTTACCCCTATCTAATGGAAATCCCCTTTTATAAAAAAAAAAACTATTTTTTTGTTACCGTTAATATGATTTACTTTGTTCTTATTACAATCGATAAAATTAACTACTGTTATTTTGTTACCGTTAATAAGATTTATTATTGTTCTTGCTACAGTTAATGAGATTAACTATTATTTTTGTTATTGGTAATGAGATTTATTGTTATATTATTGTTACCGTTAATAATATTTATTGTTATTTTTGTTATCGTTAATAAGATTTATTGCTGTTCTTATTACAGTTAATAAGAATTACTTATGTTCTTATTACAATTTATAAAATTAACTATTGTTCTTGTTATCGTTTATAAGATTTATTGTTGTTCTTGTCACTGTTAATAAGATTTATTGTTGTCTTGTTACCATTAAAAAATTAATTAATTGTTAAAATTATTTGTAGCTTAATATTATTTACTCTGACAGTTATTTATTCTAATAGTTAATAATATTAACCGTCAAGGGTAGTACTGAAATAATGAAATATTATTCTAAAAAATTGGATATTTTTCTAAATATGTTAATAATTGGACTACAATTTTACAATTTTAAAAGAACGGGAATTTTTGGGCTAGTTAGAGTCGAGACTTAGAGCGGTAAGAATAAGATTGGCCATTTTCATTAGTTTGCTTTTTTCTCGAAGACTCGTGACAGAGAGTACGTGTACGTGCATGGTTTTACAACGTAAAAAAATATTTGACGGCGTGCTACCAAATATTTCGTAATTTTTTTAAGATAAACCATAGGGCTCATCGACTAAATGGCCATTTGGAACTTCAGGTTTTGTAAAATAGTCAACCTTTCACCATTTAGTGCACAATAGCCCAAACTTGAAAAAAAAACCCGATAATACCCTTAGACCTAAATAGACCCAAACAACCGATCTCCAGACCATTCAAGCATCATTCGACCAGAAGAAAAAAAAACCATAAAAAACCTAATTTGACTAACCGTCCTTGTCTTCGTCGGCGTTCTCGTCTTCGTCGATCGCCATCGCCGTCCTCATTGTCGTACTCATATTCGCCGTTCGCATCCCTAATTTTTGTGGATCTCTGTCGCGGACGCCGAAAAACTCAGCCTCGATCTCCGACGAATTATATAAGTTTCATATTCAAGCGCCTCGATTTGAGCTCGGGATCTCATTCCGTCTCGTCGTCATCATCATCATCATTATCGATTTCTTCGTATCAGTCGCGAAGTAGACTGTTCGTGTTCGATCGCCGTCGGAGATCAAAATTCGGAGATCGTCGTCGAATTTTTATGCATCTTCATCTTCTGATTTATCGCACAATGGATTAAAATTTTTGAAAGCAGGATTAAATTTTTTGACATCTTATTCTTCTTCATTTTCTACTTTTGGTTTATCGAAGAGTGGATTAAATTTTTTGAAAGCAGGATTAAACTTTTTGACATCTTCTTCATTTTCTACTTTTGATTTATCGAAGAGTGGATTAAAATTTTGAAGGCAGGATTAAATATTTTGACATCTTATTCTTCTTCATTTTCTACTTTTGGTTTATCGAAGAGTGGATTAAATTTTTTGAAAGCAGGATTAAATTTTTTGGCGTCTTCTTCTTCTGGTTTATCAAATAGTGGATTAAAATTTTGGAAGTTTAGATTAATTATATTGAAAATAATTGAGGGTATACTAGTACTTTTACATTATAAGTGGCTAAAATACATCAACTTGTGAAACTTTGACTATTTTGCTAAACACTAAGTTTGAAATGGGTATTTCATATACAAAAAGTTCTAAATAATAATTAATCTTTAAAATATAAGAGAAAATAGCAGTTATATCCTTTTGGAAACATAACGAATAGTGATGCACATGGATTTCGCCTTCTTCTTTTTCTTTGAAGACTTCTGATCTTCTATCTTTGAAGAATTCGATCTTCTTTAGCACAATAACTTTCATACAGATAGGTATTATTTTAATTTCTAAATACTGTGTATTTTTTTTTTTTTTTACTTTTTTGTAAATCGTAGTTATTTAATGGGAAAATGATGCACATATATCATGTGTTTAAATGAAATGTCGAATTTAATTTTTGTTTAAAAAATATCGATTTGTACCATTTCTTTAATTAAAATAACGAAATTATACACTTAAATAGATATATGTGCCACAAATTTTCTTTTTATTGACTTTACATTAATCTTGACTCTCTGATATTTATATGTAAACAACATTTTACCCTTATTCATTCGTGCATTATAGCCACATATGTAATTTATTTATATATAAAAAAATTAGAGTTTTCTAAGTAACTAGGCCACCTAAAACGTTTGGTTTGGGATCTAGCCTATGTTTGGATATTTTTAGGGAAATAGTCAAACGTATTAGGTGGCAAAATACGTTTTACTTTTTTGTCCTCCATAATTAAAGTAGTTTTTTAAAATCACATTATTTTTTTTTTCCTTTTTTTGTGCATGTTAAATTCCTATTTTGTAGAAGGTAGTTACCAAATAGTTCTATCTCTCTTCCACGTTCTCTCTCTCTCTCTCTCTCTCTCTCTCTCTCTCTCTCTCTCTCTCTCTCTCTCTCTCTCTCTCTTTATCTCTCCCCAAAATCAGATCTGGTTTTTTAACACACGTTCTCTCTCTTTCATCTTCCACGTTCTCTCTCTCTCTCACTCTCTCTCCCCCCCCCTCTCTCTCTCTCTCTCTCTCTCTCTCTCTCTCTCTCTCTCCAACCCGAGCATGGCTGCGCCCGGCGAGATCGGCACCGGGGGAGATTCACCGGCCATGGGCGACGCCACCTGGGCCGATCCCGGCATCGGGGAGGACCCCACCCGACCGGGTGGCGCTGTTTGGTTGCTTGCTGGTCGCGCCGGCGAAGCATGCGGCCTGGTCGTGACCGCGCCGGCCTGGTCCTCGAGCTTGACCCACCTGAACTTCCTTCCGCTCCTTATGCAACCGCTCTTCGTGATCGTCGAGCTTCCCTGCCTGAGGATCGACCGCTAGACCCGGATCGCCTGTTGCATCCCCGCCTTAAGCTTGTCGAGGTTGCAGAGCGAGAGAGCGTCGAAGGCCACGCCGAACTGCTTCGACGCGCACGAGCCATCGGATTTCGCAAAGGACTCGAGGAGCACTGTGACTCCGTAGACCACGTCCGCGGCAGAGACCCTCGAGCTGTACCCGTGGAGCCTCATGAAGCTTCTGTAGTAGATTATTTACAATTATTTCCATTTATTTCGAAATCAGATCTGGGTTTTTTTTAACCCAGATCTCAGATCTGGTTTTAAAAAAAATAGTACAGAATGTGTTGTTTACAGATGATTTATTTACTTTTATTTCCATTCAAATTACTTAAATGTGGAGAATGAGATAATTTCCAGTAATTTACGTTTATTATCTGTGTTGACAGGTTCTAGATTAGCGCGCCACGTATAACAATTTTGAAATTGTCTGTTATTTTATATTATTATTGCCTATTATTTAATATAATTATATTCATTATTTCCATTTGATTAAGTAAAAGGGCAAATTAGTCTATTAATTATTGACACCTAAGCACGTTGGCTATTTCCCTAAAAGTTATGAAACATAGGCTAAAAACAAAATCTATAGTTTCAAAGTGGCTATTTTGCTACAATGCCCAAAAAACTACCCCTAATCCTCGGTTTTGAAATGGAACTAAATCAAAATAGACTGATCAAATTCATAACTCTCAAATTGCAATTTTGATTCTTGGATTTCACGCTCGAATTAGTGATTTTGATGATTTTCGAATGTCGATTTTTATCATTTCTTTTGTTTATGTTCTCCACGATATTTCAGATTTTTTGAGATTGTTGTATTTTTATTTATTTTTTTTAAAATAAATTGCATATAGGGCTATAAGGGACGATGAAAAATGGTAAATGTTCACATATAAATATCATAATCAACATTAATAAAAAGCTAATAAAATGAATATTTGTCGCACAATTATCTATTTTAAGATAAAATTTTCTCATTTTAATTAAACAGAGGGTACAAACTCGACTTTTTTAAAACTAAAGGTTAAGCTCGATATTTTATGATATATATGTGTCATTTTTCCTTATTTAATATAGACAAACTTTGACTATTTTGTAAATTCATTGGTCTCATTAACTATAACTATGTAGCTAAAAAACTTATTTGGCTAAAATACCCATTAGTATCGCATGAATATATAATTAGTATACAAAATAAAACTGATATTGGTAGGGATTGTTGAGAATTTGTTTGGTCTAAATTTCGTACAGCCAAGAACATCGTATCATGCAAACCATGTCTTAGATTCAGTGATAATAGCTCTTACACAAATGATTACATGAACATGATTCTCAAAACTATAACGTTTGAGATCTGTTTTTATCGTTCAGCATATATATAATTTGAATTGTTATTGTTTATATATATTGATATTAGTGCAACGATATAATATATTCTGATCACGGCCATCCATGATTACGATTAGCCTTAGCTGGAGGTGGCGGAGAAGCCACTCGAGCTCTTAGTTCTCTCATATACGTCATACCTGCAAACAATATTATCCCATAACTGCCTTGATTAATTATAAAAAAAAAAGGAAAAAAAAGAAGAAGAGCAAGTGAGGGAGAGAGAGAAAGGTTTGTGAAATCTAAAGTGCTCGAGAAAAACCTGAAGGCCTGGCTAAGGCTGATGTTGAGAAGAGGGAAAATATGGTGGCAATGAGAACCATCAAGAAAAAAGATCGGAGTATCTTCATTTTTTTTTTTACGTGAGATGCGTAGTAGTATGTCTTTATTGTGTGTATAAGCTTCTTATTTATAAAGCATTAATGTTGTTGGAGTTATTGGCTAATTATGGTCCCATCTCAGTCAATAACTCCAATTTTAGGATAAATTAAGCTGTCTTCTTCCATCCTTATTTTTTGGAAAATAACAGTTGACAATAAGACCGAAATTCTTTAATCACGGCACGGATAAAACTCAAAATTAGATGTTATTTAAACGAAATATATTTATTTAAACAGCCGATGAAACAGAAAAATGGATAGAATAGGTATCAAAATATTTAGTTTAACTGTCACACCCTCGAATATTTGTTACATTGCGAATCCAACTTTTTTATATGGAGTAGTAGGTGTAATTTTTCATAATATTTTGAGAAATAAAAGATTCTTTAAATAGGTGTTGATCTACCCACACTCCATATTTTTTCTGTTTATGCTCAGACATATACTTGGTTATTTTTTGTGGCGTATACAATTTCTAAAACTAAAATTGAAAAAATATTATTATGAACAGGTAATCCATTTAAGCATAGAGATTTGTGCTTAAAGTGGTTCTAACCAAAGATTCGAATAACGTTACCCATACCATACCGAAACTCTGATTTTGCTGGGGTTCCCTAGAGATACCATTGATTTACCGGGGTATCTAGTGAAAGAGGAGGGTACATCGTACCAGTGAACTTACCGTTATCGACAGAGTTTACCGACAAATACCAGACTTACCGAGAGAGTATCCATTGAACAAATATTTATCTAATTTTTTTGTATATGTATGTATAAATTAATAATAGTGTTAAGATAATTAAAAAAATATTAACACTTGATAAAAATTTGTTATTTATTAATATTTGCTTATGTTAATGTTAAATGTTGATAATACTAAATAAAAAATAAAAACAATTGAAAAGTTAGTATAGTTTGTGACATAAATACAATACAAACTTTTTGTGCGTACTACAAGAATATGAAAGCAAATAGATTACAAATAAATAAATAAAAAATTGAATTTTGTTGGCAGACAATGCTAGTCAAGTCCAATCAGACTTGTTTTTTTTTCTTTGGGTCTTGTTTTTCCCAAAAATCTTTCCTTTCTCTCTCTCATTGTCATCTTCCCAAATAAACCAGGCAACAAAATCAGGTGACTTCAATGTCGGGAATCGTTGAGACGGAAGAAGACTTCAACGCCAGCCTATCGGAAGACTTCAACGTCAGCCTATCGGAAAGCTTCGACCCGGAAATCGCACTGCTTCCCGTTCGGTTCCCAACGGTTTACGCGGAAAAAACGGGTTTTGAATGTCCTGGTGCCAATTTCCTCCAATTTTCTGGTTCCCGAGGGGTTCCCACGGAATTTGAAACCTTGGTTTTGACATGTTAATGTATGTTGTTTGTTGAGGGTTTCATTTGCAAAAGATGTTGTATGTTTATTATGTATAGCGACTCTGAAGATGATTCTGAAGGATATATAAGATCTAATTTGTTCCAAAATCAGTGAATTTAATTTGGAATAAACTAGTCAATTTTAAACTTCATTAATCATAAAACTAATAAATTTACATCAAACTTAATCTCTCTTTCTTTTATATGCCTTTCTGTGGCAACATCTTCACAGCCCTAAAATCATGCATGCAATACAAATCATTGCTAGAGTCCAACAATTTGGAATTACATCAAAATTGATTCTAATCTCTACAATTCATTGACAGCCTTACATATGAATTAACCGATACACAGTCGTCCATGTTTCTTGATCCATACCTAATACTATTGAAAGAGGACAAAAATTGCGAATTTTCTGGCAGGAACTTTAACGTTGGGTATCAACTCTAGAGTATATCAATGTCCATTCAAATAGAACATACATATTCTCGGCTTATCAAAATAAAGATATTTTGAAACCTGGCCTCGGCCATTATTTTGCATGAACATGATGTATTACAGATATTTTGACAGTAGAATATATTTCTACGTTATAACATTAACATCACCATAGTAAATTAATTGGGTTTCAGATGAACAAAGTATTTGCGTTTTTTTTTCCCTTGAAAAGGAAAACTAGGTACTATCCCACAGAATAAAAATATAATTCCTACAATCACTTGGCAGCAATTTATAATTTATAAGACCCAAGCAGAAAATGCGTTGGCTCTGTTTTGAAGATATGACCGAGAACAACAGAAAAACAATAAAATGATTTGAAAACTGTGTCTGAAGCAAGTCTGATATCACTAGCCTAAATATCCAATGCGAGATTAATCAAAGTAAATCATTTAAAAAATAGCTTGTCACCGAATCAGCCCGAAAACGAACAGACCTCCTGTTCATAGCAATAACCAAATTTAGCTAGTGGCTCGGTATAAGCATTGTGATTTTTTTCGATGGACAATGTCTCCAAACAAGGAAATAGCCATTCTAATGACTTACTAGCCTCAGATCTTCTCGTCAACTTCTCAAGAATTATTACCTTCACATGCTTTCGGTTTGGCCACTTCAGTCGATTAGAAAGTTTCTCGAGATCTTTCGGAAGAATGAAAACCTTGATAATTGGGCATAACAAACATGAGAGAGTGAAATTATTTGTTAATATGAATCTAAGACTACGTACCTCATCTTGCTTGACATACAGGACTAAACTATTCCACAAGCAATCATTCCTCGTAAGAAAAGTTATCAGCTGATCTGGGGTATCAAGATGAATCATGAACTGGCCTTTCAATCGACGATTTGGATCCTTCATCGACACGCTTAATTTCATGACACCTCTGTAAAGAAAAGGAGCTTGAATGCCTGGCCTAAAAAGTTATGCACAGAAAAACGCTTTAGCTTCGTATTTGAGATGTTCATCTCTTCAACATCATTGCCTAATGCCAAAGTCAAACTCTCGAGGAGAGCGAGTTTAGATATCTGTTCCTCGAAACTCCTGCAGAATTCCTTGGAGATATGGAGAGATCTCTGATCGAGCTGCATGCTGAGAAACGGAAAGCGGAATCTAAATCTGGAGTTGAGAACACTGCAGGCTCGAGATTTGCAGCTTCGACAACCACTTTGATACAATCGGAATCAACTTCCAGGGACTTGATCGAAAGTCGATCCCTTCCTCTGGAATCAAATAGGACGAGCTCCTCGAGCAACGGACATCCTTTCAGAAAATAAGTCATGAACTCTTTGTGAAAATCAACGCCGATCATGACAAGAGATGCCGATCTGTATATCGTCACGTAAGACAAGGCGCATCAGAGATCTCGAGTTCATTACCGAGTACGGTAAGAGATAGCAGGTGTTCGCGAAGCAGTTGAAGTTTATGAATCCCCAGATACAATTCATAATGACACGAAAGTTCAGCCACTTCGTTACCACATCATACCTTTCCTGACAGATATAAACGTCGCGCTTCATCGTGGTCGGAGCAGAATCAGCTATGTAGCGAGCAGCATTGCAACGGTGCATCAAACAATTCTTCACAAACACTTCAAAAGCTTATGATTCATTGAAATCGGTGAATTCGCAGAATCGGAGAGTGGGTACCGAATACCAAACCCGCCTCCAACGCCTCAAGAGGAGCCTCATCCGAACGGCATTGATGGCATGAACAAATGAGAGGATTCGATAGATTAGAGGGTCCGCTAGTTTCGACAGCCTGTCACATTCTGAGATGCCAGCTTCGATTGTCCCTCCTCGGTCGCGCTATTTTCAAATATTTCTTGGAAGCTCAAAGGTAGACAATTACCAAAAAGTACAAACAAAATACATACATAAACAATAATTATAAACTTATAAAATAATTAGCTTAAGAAATGAAAATCTTTTCTAGTGACTTTTTGACATATAAATCACTTCCTTAAAATTTCTCCAGCAGAAGCAGTCCAGTTTGTAATGGAGATAAGGGGAAAAAGAATCTGAGGAAAAAAAAAAAAAATACTTGCCCTTAAAATCATCTATTTATAAAATGCTAGGGGATTACCAGAGTGTTTTCTGCACATGAATTTTCATTTTTCTAATTAGTAACTCTATTTGGTAATTGAGTTTAGCAATCGAAAGATCGTCACATGGATGATTCGTTATCGATTCATAGGACTAAGCTTCGTTGCGAAGACAGTGTAGAAAAATATATAACTTTTCTTATATGTTGAAATGATCTCAAAATCTATGTTCACTAAATTTTCTTATAAGCTTAAAACCCTAGCACCCTGTTCAATTCATTTTAAGCTCCTGAGTGCAAAATTGTCTCATAATACCCACACAAAGCCCAAATAAATATCAATTACAACCTGAACAAAAGACACACAGGCTTGTCTGCTTTGTCGTATTTTTCATTTCACCTAAAAAGCCTAAACTTGGAAGCATCAGAGTAAAGCGAAAATAAAAGGTGATCAACTTCTAATGCATCAGAAGAAAAAGTTTACCTCTTTACTCTTCTATTACGTTTGCTCAAGTTATTCCCGTCCTAGTATTCTTTAACAGAGATTGGAAAAGGAATCGGCAGGTCAGTGAATATTTCGGTTGAAGAAATAAAGGAGGGTATGATTGAATAAAAAAGTGTCAAAGGGGCAGCGGATAAAAATACAAAAAAATTTGGACCATTTCTCGATTTATGCGTGTCATCCTTGCGCAGGGGCCATGCTAATCTTCTCTGTATCGTTCCAATTTTATCGGGTGTCTCCGAAGAGACAAGCTATCAAAGACAAACAATACTATTTAAGCCTTTGAGATAATACGTACCTGAGCGATGTGGGATACTTGATGTAATGTCTTCTACAAATGGGCTGCAACAAGTAACACTACTATGGGCTTGGACTCTTACTCTACTTTGGCCCGCAGCACCCAAATATATTCAATAAAATGAGAAATTGACACATTTATTAGTGTTTGATAACACAATTTCTATTCTCAACCAAAACACTAATTTGAATATGAGGTAGAATATTTTGTATCTATTTTTACCCTCTTTTTTTTCCCTCGGAGTCTCATATATGTCAAAAAATTTAGATTTGTTGACATATATACGTTAACAAAGACATAATTTATAGACACATATATGTCAACAAATGACAACACTGAAAAATTTGTTGATTTGTTGACATAGATGTCAACAAATGACAAGATTTGTTGACATATATGTCAACAAATGTCACATTTTACTGATATGCGTGTCAACAAAATAAATGACACAATTTGTTAACATACATGTCAACAAATGACATAAGTTGTTAATATAATTGTCAACAAATGAGTGAGCTTGAGTGTAAACCATCAGTTATGTTAGAGCAGTTAGAGCCAAAAAAAATGCAAGAAGTGTTGAACACAACTCTTTTGTGGGAAACACGAACACTTTTATTAAGACCACTCAAAAAGAATTTACAAGACTAAGTGTTTAGACACTCACACTACAAGACACTTTTTGTGAATGCTCTTTAGGAGACTACTACTCTTTTTGAAATTTTTGGATGCTAGAGTTGGTGGCGGTAGAGGAGTATTTATAGTAGAGGCCAAACAATGTAGATCACACATTTTTCATCTTCTAGAGAATTCCTAAAATGTCTAGATATCTAAAATATTCTAGGACATTCTTTACATGTCTAGAGATTCTACACAATTCTAACACTTCTACGCTTATCTAAGAAACTTCTAGATGATGGGCTTATTCTCCAAGTGGGCTTATTAGTCTTCTTGACAATTGGGTTTTTCACAATTTTCGGGCTTTAGAAATACTATTGGGCTAGTGTTGATCCCTTAACACTCCCCTTCAACACTAGCCCTCATTCGTTGTACCATGTTAACACTCCCCTTTAGAAAGTCAAGACTTTTGGGTGCGACTTTTCGCACCCAAGACTTTTAGGTGCGGTCTTTCGGGTGCGGAAAAATCGCACCCAAAATCGTACCTAAAGATATCTTTGGGTGCGAAAATTGACTTTTGGGTGCGAAATAAGTCGCACTCAAAGGTCTTTTTTGTACTAGTGCGTTGTGGTGTGGCTTGTATAGGTTTTGGATGTTCAAGCTAGTACAGCATTTGAACACTTTGACATTGATTAGTTTCCCAAAATAATTTATGGTTTAATATAGACTTGCCAATCATAGAGCGGGTCAAAATTGCATGTGCTTATATGAAAGCAGTGATGACACAACCATGAATATAATTTCAATGGGTAGATGGGAAGCACAACAATTCAATTCCAACTATTATTCTCTTCATTATTTTGAGGAAGACACAAGGATCTTCATATTCCGACAAGATAATCTATGTATATATAATATATCGAGTTGCTTGAGCATGGGATTTGTTTATGTAAGAAGACTATAAAAATTAATATATTAGTTTTGTAAATATCCATTGATGTGTCAAATTCACTAACTTTCCTCAAACGTTAAATCCGTCCAAATAAGGATCCAGAATTTATCCATAAATGTTTTGGACAAACTGTCTTTGGCATTTGAATTTCAACACCTTAAGGATTAGTCTACGTACCATATTTATTTGACCAAAAAGTTATTTTAATATGAGATTTTTGAAAAGATTTAAAAGCTGAAGAACTACCTAAATCCCTTCATTAAAAAAAAAAAAAAAAAAATTAAAAAGAAGAAGAAGTAGAAAAAGCTACCTGCATTTGCAAAAATAAAAATATCAACAAAGATAAGCTTAAGAACCATATATGGAAATTAGTCTAATGTCTTAATTATACTAGCTTCAGTCTAATAATACATTAAGTTGTCTTTTATAAGTACTAGCTTCAGTCTAATAATACATTAAGTTGTCTTTTATAAGTTAGAGAGTGTAGCTATATAGTCTTCTTAAAACGTTAAAATTGCCTATTTTAAAAAAATGGTTAAAATTGCATTTTAGTCAATATTTAATTAATAATTAGAAATCAGCCGCTCTTATAGCCAACCAAATTATCATGTCATCAAATTGGCTATTTACACTCCTAAATTGACAAATTATTAATCAAATGTTAACTAAAATGCAGTGCACAAATTTCATGGGGCTTAATTAGTTATAATATTATTATATGGAATTGATAACACGCGTATCATAATATAAAAGACTTCCCTAACATAATAATATTATATATACACACACACACCCTCAAGATTCTCATACTTAGAATACGTCGCTACGTACCAAGATGATAAATTTAATATTGAGGCATTAATTATGTATAATTAAACAATTTCAACTGAAACTTTGCCATGTCGGAAACTTCCTAACTACCAAATAGTGAGCGTATGTACTTTCAAACTAACAAATAAGTCTTTGTGGGGGCTTTCTGTAAATTTATGTTGATTTATTATTGAGTACTAACAAACATGACATGATTATTTACTTTCCTTCCTTGTGTTTTGCTGATCACAGTTCGTTGTATGTACAAAAGTACGCAGGGTTTTTTTTTTTTTTTTTTTTAATTATAAATTTCTGTAACAAGTACTGCATGTTTTTTTTAACCAGAACGAAAAACGACTTGTCTCGAAATTGGCAAATGTACTCTTCATGACCATACAATTTTGTTACGCCTCTAAAACAGCTCATAATCAGAAACATACTCATTAGATGTAGGACATTAGAGTAAATTTGAAGGGGCTGAATAGGGAGTTTCTTCTTTAATTAGGATCCACAATTGGTGAATTCGAGTCCTGTCGATCGGCATGAACTGGACTAAAATAAGTTTGGGTTGAATTGGATCGGGAAAAATGAGGTTTAATAAATAAACAAAAAGAAATATTGTAGCGATGGCTTGCCTATATAAAGCGAAAGTAGTTTAGTGAGGTTGAAGTGAATTCTTTTTTTACGAGAGAAAAAGAACATAAATCCGCATTAGATAGAAATTAAATTTTCAATACTCTTTTCTGTTATAGGCAGGCGATGAAGCAAAATAGCTAACGCCACTTGCAAATTAACCACAATGCCCATTACATTTATTTGTAGCGATGGCTTGCCTATATAAATAGAAATATTTATTTGAAACATTTAAATAAATAGCCACTATGCCCATTACATTAATTAGAGATGACTGAAATATCTTTCATTTAATTTAATAATATATAAAAATAGGAATACAAGTCAATAAAATCTAATTTTCAAACTAAAAAGAAATAGCCATTCAGACGTTATTCAATAAATAAAAAAATAAATAAAACTAAAAAATCAGAACTAATTACAACTAAAAAATAGACTAATTTTTTTAAAAATCCGGATTACACGTTTAAAACATGAAGAATTTGTTACAACTAATCAATCTCTTAATTTTTTTTAAAATTATAGTCAAAGTTTTATTTTATTAAAAAAAAAAAAGTAGCCCACCACGCTGAAGTAAGTTAAGTTATCGAAAAATAAAATAAAAAATTAACTATTTTTTTTTAAAAAAAAGCATGAGTTATTGGACTACTGGTCTAATCGTCCCTTTAAACATCACACACTTTTGCTTGTAAACAAACTAACCAGTTTTACACTATTGATTTCATTTTCAAAACACAAAAATAATAGTATTTATAAACAACTAAACAAACTA
The DNA here is from genome assembly GCF_054948205.1 of Urtica dioica subsp. dioica. Taxonomy (NCBI): domain Eukaryota; kingdom Viridiplantae; phylum Streptophyta; class Magnoliopsida; order Rosales; family Urticaceae; genus Urtica; species Urtica dioica. The sequence continues at coordinate 7,332,880 of NC_142767.1, read as the reverse complement.
GTATTTTATAAAATATGATTATTTGTAAAATCGTGTTTTATTGTATTTATTATTTATTTCAAAGTGCAAAGTCGTTGTGTTTATTAGCAAACAAGAAAACAAATAAACAATCAAACAATTCATGCTTATTATTATTTTTTCAATAAAATAAAAATAACAAACGTGTTTTTATTGCGTTTTTCATTAAAAACAAAAACCCGCTGACTAATGCTATAATTAATAATTACAATTGTTTTTACAAAATTTAAAATAAAAACGCTTTAAAAGTTACCTATAAATTAAGAAAGTCAATTAAAAAAAACTGCCAAAATAATATTGCCAACCAAACAAAAAAGTTACAAGACTTTAAAAAATGAATTAAAGAAAAGGATAGAATAGTAAAATGATCTAATAAAAAAACTGCTTTAAATAATGAAAATGGCTGGTTAATTAATACAATGAATAGCTGATATATTAATGATAAGAAAATCACTTTGCTTATTTAAACGAGCGTTTATATATATTCTGAAATTTTATTAAGAGTTGGAGTACAGTATAACTTATATTATGATGATATATAATTGAGTTTACATTTTATAGTAAGATAGTCCTCAAACGGCATTTATAACCAGCAATATAAATGTAAAAAAAAAAAAAAAAAAAAAATGGATGCATGAAAAAGAAAGTGGATGGGATTTCAAATTAAAACGGTTTGCAAACGAAAAAACATTCCAATGCGTTAACGATAAGGAAATTAACTACAAGGAGAAACTTTTATCGAGCTTCATCGATAATACGGCTACATTGAGAGAGAAGCTTAACCATTAATGTTAATCCAATTACACACTCCTCCACACAAACGGATATCTCACCATATTATATTCAATTTATATAGGGAAAATATGAAGAGTATCTTTGTGTTTAATCGAAATGAGAGATTTATCATTTCGATTTCTAGAAATATCAGACATATTTCTTCGGTTTAATATAAATGACATATACCTCCCCTAAAAACTGTTATATTACAAATATCACTATTTTCGTTTATTTTTTACAAAAAAAAAATAATTTGAACTCCCCAAAATACCCTTAATAGAATAAATATTTATTTACTATTTTATTAAAAAAATCAAAATCTCTCTTTATAAAAACAATCCTTAACTTTTTATAAAGAAATTTTTTAATTAAATTTTTTTTTTTGTATATAGAATAGAAAATAAATACTTATTTCATTAAAGGTATTGTGGTGAGTTCAATTTTTTTTTTTTTTTTTTTTTTTTTTTTTTTTTTGTAAAAAGTAAACGAAAATGGTGAATTTTGTAATATAACATTTATAAGGGGAAGTATATGTCATTTATATTAAACTGAAATGATATGTATGATATTTATAGAAATCGAAAGGATAAATCTCACATTTCGATTAAGCACAGAGATACTGTTGATATTTTCCCCAAACAGTAATAATTATCAACTTGAACCCAAGAACTACCAAATACAACATGTTTATCTAACACCGAGAACCATCGAGACCAACAACCAGTCGTTTGCTAGCAAAACACAAACAAAAAGCACTTTAACACAAGTTCTTGCATGATCATAGTACAAAATCAGAACTAAAGAATGAGAGAAGAAATGACAATAGTGATGAAAATTACACATTGCATAAAAGATCTAATTGCCGCTCTAGAAAAAACAGCTACCAAAACGACATTGGTATCGAGCATGTTGTTCAGTAATGACACTTCGAGGGGGCGTCGTTTAGTTTCACCAACTTCGAGCTTGATATTCGGGCTTAAGTCCGTAAAGATTGTAGGGTTCACCAAAACCCAAAAAATTGATAATCACTTCTGTCAAATTGAAGGTTGGCCTGATAAATAAAAACAATCATTATCATTTAAATAAATTAAACATTAACTACATAGTTTTTTCCTACTTACACGGTTATCAGAGTACCTCTCGATTTTTTAGTCGTGACAAAAATTACCTTGAACTACAAACTTCTTACACAATTGCTCCTTTTGACAACTATTTAGTTATCACATATGCGCGACAAAACAATAAGGATATGATTGTAAAATTCATATATAATTTTCTCTATTCTTCGTTCATTATTATTTTGATCTTTTTCTTCAAAACGAAAATTCTCTTTCAGAAATATGTTTTCACGTGTTCTTGCGGAGTAGCACGAAACATTTAAATATGAAAAATGACACGGTAATAGAGTATATGTCAGTTAAACAACCCATGATTCAAATAAAAATATAAATAAGAACAATATTGTACACCAAGTTCAAGCGCACAAGGAAACATGCCGATATTATAGGGAGTTTATGTCTTCTATTTTCTAGCGTCTCTAATTTTTTTTTCCCACATTTCAGTTTTACATTAGTGTTTTATGAGATTTGCACAAAGATACTATATTTCCGTATAATACCTTACAGCAAAATGTTGACTTGGAAAAAGTCTATGTCCATTGTGTGGTCAATCATGGCAGGTCGGTTATGGATTGGTGAGATTGACAATGAAAATTATGCGTCGGAGTCAAAGATCCATCGAGCAGCGGAAATGTCCACCAAACGATTATAGTTAATTTGTGAAAGGGGAGGACGACATAAGGGACATCGGCGCGATGCATTGGAGTCACGTTTTGTCAAATATGGCGTTTGGCGTTTAATTTTACGTTGATTGATTAATTTGTAATTTTGCAAAACTATTCAAAGATATCATCCGTCATGTTCTAATATCTTGAAAAATATGTTGGCCTGAAATAAAGATCCCACATTATTCTATTTGTGTCATATTTTGCTCAAGTTATGTTTCTTAATAGATTTGCTTTCAAGATTATCTTCATCGAATCAATTAGTTGTGATCTTCTCCAAAATTCTAGCATGGGGCATTGCGTCTAGGGTTTGGCTCCTATAAATTTTTTTTTTTAGCAATATGAGTAAAAAAAGAAATACTTTACCAATAGGAGTCTTTTACGTATTCTGAGTTTTTGAAAGTTGTGTATGAGCAAAAACTAGTTTTTCTGTGAGTGTCTAAACATTTGTCTTGAGCGGTTCACTTATTTATGAGAGTGATCTAGGTTGGGTTTGTGTCTCATGATATTATAAATATCGTGTATTGTCATAAACGTCTATAAAAAAAACTTGGTGAGGATGTTGAGGGGTCTTAGATTTAGGAGAAGCCTAAGGTGAAATTCAAGAGTAGATTCAAGTAAAGCACGGTGAAGGGTTCATCATTCAACTAATATCGTTGTCTACTTATTCTATTGTTGACCAATGACTTTTTTCTTTCTACCGAGATTCGAAACCTCCTAACTAAGTTTATATTGCACCGAATTGAGTTACCATATCCATTGTGTTATTTATTTTCGTACTCTTACAACTGTGCAATTAATCGGTATATAATCTATATTGTCACTAAGCTTGTTAGTAACATCATTATTAATGACATCACAAAATATACGAAATATAAAGCTTTGCTTCAGAGATGAGAGTGGGCTTTCAGAAGATTCGAGAAGTGTAGCAATCCGGTGGCAGATGAGATCGGTAGTTTTGGCGAAGAGCGAGACGACTTGAAAAGGGGATGCCAGAGCGAGTGTAGCCTTACGCAAAAGGGTGCTGAAGAAGATTATGCATGGTGAGGGAGTTATGTCGCAAACGTGTGGTGAGCTTGGTGAATGGAGGTCGCTCTAGTACGGTTTCTTCATTTTCAAGTTCTCGGTGTCTCCATACAGATTGATGAGGAATTTAGTAAATAAAATAAAAATAGAACATACAACAAGGGTAGTTAAGTAAATTTATTTACAAACCCACGTTTATATAGTAACATTTGGATATATTCTTTTAAAGGCCTAAGACAAGTATGAAATAGGATACAATAAAAAATTTGAGATAAATGTTCGTCACGATTCAAAGATCGTGTGAATATCGAGAGATTATTTATAGAACTAATCCTAATAATTGCTAATTTCGCGAGGAGCTACCTTAAGTTCACATTCACTACAAGAAATACCACATTTAGCGACGAAACTATTAGTGACGACTTAATCGTCGCTAATAAATCGTCGCTAATCACCCTTTTAGCGACGATTTTATCGTCGTTAATTTTTTGGTGCCAAAAATATTAAAGTTTGGCGGCAAAGATAATTAGCGACGAATTTATCGTCGCTATTTCTTTTTTGTCGTCGCTAAGTTCCCGGGAAAATAATTAGCGACGATAATATCGTCGCTAAATATTTTTTTGTCGTCGCTATACAATTAGCGACGATAATATCGTCGCTAAATGTTTTTGAATTTTGACGAATTTTAAAGAGGGAAAAATCTCTCACATTAAATTACAACGAAATGATTTAGCGACGAATTTTAATCATTTAGCGACGATTTAATCGTTGCTAAATGTTTTTGAATTTTGACGAATTTTAAAGATGGAAAAATCCCTCACATTTAATTACAACGAAATGATTTAGCGACGAATTTTAATCATTTAGCGACGAGTTAATCGTCACTAAATGTCTTTAAATACCAGATCGCGAATCAGTTTCCCCATTTCGTTTTTCCTTGACCTAAATCGAGTTTTCTCTCAGTTTCGCCTCTCCCGCCGTTCGTCCGCCGTGTGCCCTCCTCCGCCGTGTGCCGCCGACGCCGTCGACGCCGAAGTCGTCCTCTCCGGTACGTCTCTCTCTCTCCTCAGTTCTCTCTCTCCTCACAGCTCTCTCCTTACCTCTCTCTCTCCGATTGCAGCTCCTCCGCCGCGCTCCGCCACTACTCCGCCGCTCCGCCGCCGACGCCGTAGCCGCTTCCCCGCCGACGCCGTCCTTGGCCGCTTCCCCTTCTCTCTGGCCGCGCGCTCTCCCTCTGACCGTGGATCGGTAAGTTTTTTTTTAAAAAACTTTATATATATATATATATATATATTAGTTAGTTATAGAATTAATATAGTAGTTATATATATTAGTTATTTATATATATAACTTTAGTTATATATTAGTTATAAATTTATTTTGATTAGTTATATTTACATAATTTATATTTTTAGAATTATATATTTGTTATAAATTTTATAAATTATAAATGAAGTAATTAGTTATAAATGAATTATATATTTGTTATAAATTTTATAAATATTGAAATTAGTTTTATAAATATTTGTTAATTTTTGGGGCTTTTTGATTTCTTAAGGCTTGTTTGTGATCATGAGACGTTTATGAGAGTGTTTAATGGTTGGGTGATGATTGTAGGGCATGTTTTAATTTTTGTTGAATTTTTTTGGACGAATTTTGGTTTGGAATTGTGTTGGACGTGTGAATTTTGAGGTTTTGTTTGGAATGCTATTTAAAATTCTGTTGATTATGAGGCTGTGATGATTGTTGTGAATTTCGAATTATTGAGACTTGTTTGTTGTCTTGGCCGAGTGCTCGTTTTTGCCATGTGTTATCTTGGCCGAGGATTTGAGTTAGCCGTGTTGTTATTTTTGGCCGAGGACTTGTCTTGACCGATTGCGTTTTGTGATTCTGAGCCTCGGGTTATTTATTTTGGTGATTTTGATGAGGATTCGCTTGTTTGTGATTTTGATGAGATTGATGAAATGTGATTATTCCGTTTCGCGTTCGATTTTTGAAGTTGTGATTGGATTAGGAATTAATTTGAAAATGGATTTGACAGTTGAGTTTTGAAATCAATGAATAATGATTTGAGATTGATTTTTTTTTTTGTTCGGGCTCGGCTTTTTGCTAGTTAATCTTGAAGTTGAAATTTAAATTTTATGACGAGTTAGAAAATTTTAATGACAAGTCTAGAAATTTTTATGACAAGTCTAAAGATTTTGTGACAAGTTATAGTTTGATTCGTGTTTGGTTGTGTGACTTGTCTTGACAAGGATTTTGTGCCGTATCATGCAGAGTTTCAGCGCCAGCAGAAGAGCGTTTCACGTCGAGGCGGGGGAAAACGAGTGGCGGGACGACGAAGCAAAGGTCGCGACTAGTGTTTTATTACATATTTTGTATATAGTAGATTTTTATTTGCATATTTGTCGATAATCGAAATCGTAACCGTATTTTATATATAAGTTCATTTCGATAATATAATTTGATTTTTATTTGATTTTTGATGTTAGAATTTCATAAACGAAAAACAAAATAAAAAATAAATAATTAACGACGATAAAAATTAATAATTTTAGAAATCGAAAAAAAAAGTTTGTAATTACCGACGACAAAGTCGTCGCTAATTATTAAAAAATTATCGTATTAGCGACGACTTAATCGTCGCTAATTCGCGCGCGAAATTCACCCGCGGGAATTAGCGACGATTAAGTCGTCGCTAAATAATTAAAAAAACTCCTAGTTTAAACATTTAGGGACGAAAAAATCGTCGCTAATATCGTCGGTAAATATTTAGCGACGATTAATTCGTCGCTAAATATATTTAGGCACGGACATTTAGCGACGATAAAAATCGTCGCTAAAGAGATTTAGCGACGATTATGGGGTTATTAGCGACGAAAAAAATCGTCGGTAATGGTGAGATTTGTTGTAGTGATTATCACGATTTAAATATAAATGTACGCAAAAGATATTTTCATTATAAATTTAACGGTTCTCGCACTATGTATAACGAAGAGCTACCTCAGAGTTCACATTATCTGCAACTTTAAACTAATCAATTCAATGCGTTGTCACTTCAGAAAAATTAAATTTATCAAATTGATATACAAAGAATTTTCAAATTCAATACTTGCACAGATGAATAGTGCTGAAATTAAAAATGAAAAATAGAAACAAGGACATATTCAGCCATTATAGCAATTCTGAACTTATGGTTTGTCCGTATAACACATGAGGCTCCACTAAAACTTTGGCTTTTCTCTAAAAGCTTCCATCGCCAATTTATTGTTGGAACTAATTAATATATTCAATTTTCCCCTTTTTTAAGGGGAAAAAACCCCACTTGGTAGTGTCACCTCTCATGGGTGAAAAATGGATTTTGGTACAACAAAAACAGCTTTAATTTGGGCCCATTCCACATGGATATGACACATGTACTACTATTTTTTCAGCAATGCATACCCAACAGAAAAACAGAGGCATCTCCTAGCAATTCTGTGTGACCTTATTGAAGGACAATGGTCCCAACAAGTACTTCCAAACCCTTAGAATATCATTATTGTTTCACATTTATTAAGGCTAAATTGATTAATAAGTTGATTGTGGCTGTTAGTTTAGTTATTCACTTTTTTGATACTTAACTACTAGACAATGTGTCCAATAGTTTTCTTGCCAGCAATGCAGTTCATAAGAAAAATTGGTTAGCCACCAGAAGAATAATTGTACTTGATCGGATTTAAAAAATTATACTCAGATTTTGTCCAACATTTTTTTTTTTGGTAGAAAATATTATGTAGTGACTAGTTTGTGATTAAAATGGTAGAATTAAATTCAGACCGTGGTGAAAGAACTAAGCATTAGTGGTCGCATATATAACTAGATAATTTAAGTTAATTCTGCCATAACTGATTTTTTTTTCTTCTAAAACTGTTACAATAGTTTGTTGTATCTTGAGATATTACAAAATAAACATAATACTTAGAAGAAGACTTACAAACCCTATTAAATTATTTTGTATGTTCATGATCGCTGTTCACAATCACTGATATGCATCGCACTTTTATAAAAGGAAATTTATATATAGTAGATACAAAAAAGTGATTTGGAAATTACATTTTACGGTAAATGACAGTCAGTTAGTTCTTAGTATTTGTACACCCACCGTAATACAATACAGAAGCTGTACTGATAAAGCAAATTATTTTACGGTAAATGTGTACTATGCAAAATGTAATAAAATACCAGTTGTAGCTAATTTGAGTCATTTTAAAGTTTATTTACCTATTTTTCACCGATCTTAAGGAAACGCAAACCGCTGCGCTCTTTCTCCCAAAAAAATCAAGACTTGAGCTTTCAATCTTCGGTGTCGTCGTCTGCCTCTCCTAAGATACAGAGACTCCAGTAGTCTCGACCAATGGAAGACTTTTTATATAGTGGAATGTGTTTTTAATCTTTTTTTCTTCATATTTTTCTTTTTCATTTAATTATGTTTCAATAATCCAGACTTATTAGATCGTGTTCTTCATCTTCTTTTTGTATAAGTTTTTGAATTTTCATTCCTCTATTTTTGTAATTTAAGCCTTTGACTTTTATCAATATATACATTTGAAGAGCCCTGTATATAAAAAAACAAAAAATTGGCTGCTTAAGCCACATAATGTGTAGCAATTTAATTTTGGCCAACGTTTTGTTAATAATCCGTAAATAGCCTAGTTGCTTCCGTGGCTGCACATTTATGAATGATTTTTTTACAGATTTGCCCTTGTATACTCGGATTTGTAACTTCATATTTAGGCAGTTTTTTTGTTTAAAATTTTAAAATGAATTCAGCAAGTATTAATTTAAACAAAATTCAAATTTTGCCGAGATTTTTGAAAGTTTTGAGTAAAAAATTTAAATTTGAGGACGTGGAGTGGGTTATTTCAGCGCATATTTTTAGGTTATTAGTTTCTAATTTTGTTACAGAATATTTATTGAAAATCTGTTATTAATAATTCCATTTATTGAAAATATTTATAGTTGATAGTTATTCAATAGATTTTGGCCGCCAATAGTTGTTCAAATTTTATAGTTCCAGGATTCAACGTTTGAAATTTTATCTCTCAGAAATCATAACCGTCCCTAAGCATGGGTGAATGGTCGTCCTTTTCTCTAATTGATTCAGGTATGTGTTTTTTTTTATCAGTTTATGCTGTTTTGATAATTGTTTCCTCACGCTAAGTTTACCCATTTTCTCCAGTGAATTTATTTGAGCAACAATGCCATGAATCGTCGAAAGCTTTATTGCGTCATTCTAGTCATGAAGACCCCCCGACAGAAATTGTTATGTATGATGAACCGGATTTGAGGAATTTTCCTATGAATTTTGAAATTAATGTTAATAACGTATTTAGACGCAAAGATGTACTTCAAATGGCTATTGACATGACTGCAGTTCGCAACAATTTTGAATTCAAGGTGTTGAGATCCAGTAAAACTCGTTATAGTATTGGTTGTTTCGAATCTGCAGTGTTCTTGGAAGTTAAATGTGTCGGTTTGCGAGAAATCTGGATTGTGGGTCATAAGGTCATATGTTAAAGACCATACTTGTTATGGAAAATCTATTGTGCACAAGAATAAACATGCATCTTCTATTCTTATTAGCAAATATATCAAAGATGATTTTCGGGGTTCATTGGCAAATCAAATTACGCCTTCCGGTGTTGCTGAAATTATGAGGACACAATTTAATGTGGAGGTAACATATTTTCGGACATGGAAGGGTCGTAAAGAAGCTTTGAGGGATCTTTGTGGTGATTTTGAAGAGTCATATAGTCATTTACCCGTAGTTGATGAAATGATCAAAGAGAAAAACCCAGGTTTTTATTTACAACTTATTTACAATCATTGAAGTCTGTAAATATTATATACATTTACACTATGGATTCAGTTTTCTTTTTGTTATTTACTAAGTTTGTTGTAAATTGAAGATTTATTTACTGCGTATTTATTGTTATGTTGTAGCTTCTTATACTGTGACCGAGATCGAATCTGATGAGACATTTAGGTATTTCTTCCTGGTATTTGGTGCTTCTGTACAAGGATTTCAATTTTTCCGTCAGGTAATATCTGTTGATGGTACTTTCTTGAAAGGAAAATCTCATGGTACTTTACTTTTGGCTACTGCTCAAGATTGTGATAATCATTTGTTCCCATTAGCCTTTAGTATTGTGGATTCTGAAAATGACAAATCTTGGTCTTGGTTTATGATGCATCTTCTAATTGTGTATGGTGTTCGAAAAGACTTGGTTTTTGCAATGTTTTTCCGGAGGCGAAATTCGCTATATGCATGCAACATCTTTGGGGTAATGTGAAGGCCAAATTTGGGAAAACATACATTCAGCCTCTTTTTTATAGATGTGCTAAAGCGTATTCAGTAAGAGAGTTTGAATATTGGCTTAATATACTCTCCAACAACAAAGTAAAAATCAAAATGTATCTTCTCAAAGCTAATCCAGAGCTTTGGGCTAGGAGTAAGTTTCCGGGGAAGAGGTTTGATGTAATGACCACAAACATTTCTGAGTCTTTGAATGCTGTTTTGCGAGAAGCTAGAGGGTGGCAGGTTGCGTGTCTTGTTTTGAGTTATAGAAGTCTAATTCAAAATTGGATCAACAAGAAGAGGGAGCTAATTCCAAAGATGCATTCAGGGCTTACGGGAACTGGGTTCAAGATGCTTTTTGATTCGCAGGAGGCTGCTCGATCTATGAGTGTAAGTTATAATCTATTCCAGTTTTTGTTAATTGCATTATTATTTACCACCTATTTACAACATCATTGAACGTCATGTTATTTACACGCAATTGCAGGTTAATGCCATCAATCACAATGAGTTTGAAGTTGTTGATGGTGCAATTCGTCGAGTTGTTGATGTTTCTATTAGGACTTGCACATGTTGTTATTGGCAGCTAGAAGATTTTCCATGTTCTCATGTGTGTGCGGCTTTATATAGAAAAAATTTACGTCCTATTGATTTTATGCCATCATATTATACTCAAGAATACTTTACAGCCACGTATGAGAAAGATGTTTTTCCAATTTCTCATGAAGGCGATTGGGAGCTGCCTATCGATGCTCAAGTTATTAAGCCTCCCATTCATAAACGTCAAGCTGGGCGATCGAAAGAGAAGAGGTATCGATCGAAGCATGAAAAATTCCACCCGTACAATCATAGATGTGGCAAATGTGGCCAGATTGGTCATAACAAAAGGGGTTGCCAAATTTAGTTGGATGTTGGGATGTTTTCAATAATTTATGTCTTTAACTGATTTTAAGATTGTGTTGTTTACTTTTTTGGAGATTTCTGAAAAATGGTTTGTTTATTGGTTGAACATTTGAAGTCTATGCCTATTGTTAGACTTGAGTACATGAGAAGTATTTAGTATATTCCTGTAATAAAAGTGTTTTACAGATATGTATGGTTTGAATATGTTGTTATGACGTTATTTTATTTTGTTAATAACTATTTTATTAACAAATTACAAACAATAGACTGTTAATAACGTTTTTTGTGTATAATGTAAATAGTTGGTAAATAAGAAGTATATTAACAGGATTGTATAAGAAATCTTATTGTAAATAATTGGTTAATAAGATGTCTATTAACAGATTTGAAAACGTTATCTTATGCTTTATTGATAACTAATTCAAAATAGTAATGCAAATTTCGATACTTAATATAGTAGTTTAATACATAATACTAGATGCATCAACCACGTTAAGACCCAAAATGAGTGTGATGTGCTAATTAACATTCATGAATTAGCACCAGTCACATAATAGCTATGGTTTTCAAAAGATAACTTAGGAACAATTATACTAGAGTTTTAGTAAATAGCAGATACTCAAATTCCTATATCAAAAGATGGTTGGTTGCTGTCTTCATTTGCTGTGTTATCTGTTTCTTCGCCGTCAGGTTCTTTGGTAGGTACATCTTCTTCAGTCCTTTTACTTTTATTTTCGGTGACGTATGGGGAGGTAGTAAACACCGACTTCCTACATGTTCATTTTGGACGTTGTGTGACAGGCTGTGGATTTGGCAACTTCCTTGCTATCCTTTTTGTTGTCCATGATCATCTGTGACCTTGTCAACTACCTGTCCATTTACAATTATTGACAATCTGATATATTAACAACTATTAATATTCCAATATTTAACATTGTTTTCTAGAATAGGTATAATATTACCTGCAGGTTGTTTACACCAACATTTTGGGTTTGGATATTTTTGGTCACTATTGGAGTTGGCTGATTAACCTTGTCAACTACCTGTCCATTTACAATTATTGACAATCTGATATATTAACAACTATTAATATTCCAATATTTAACATTGTTTTCTAGAATAGGTATAATATATATTACCTGCGGGTTGTTTACGCCAACATTTTGGGTTTGGATATTTTCGGTCACTATTGGAGTTGGCTGATTGGGCAGCGTATTATTCGGTTGTTCGGTCGTCATGGTTGGCTTTTGAACTGGTTGGCCGTTCTTTCTCAAGCGTTTGTATACTTGATTGTATAGAACTTCTGGCTCGGCCACATTCTCTTGAACAACCTATGGAAGTTGTTCAAATTCGTACTTGTTAGGAATGCTATTCAACACATCATTTACGGTCAGAATTTTGAAATAAAGATTTGTTAATAGATATTGGTGAAAAGAATTCTCAGTTGTTATAATTTTAGAATAATTTAATCATAAATTGGTCTATTATTTGATTTTATAAAATAAAAATAATGTGGAGGGATTTGATAGCTTGGCGGGGTTGAACAGTGAAACATTATTTCGTATAAAACTAAATGCATTGACATTTTAACTTGGGAAAATAACAACAGTATCCTTTATGTTTAAGTGAAATGCGCTACTTATACACTCAGCTTCTATAAATATCATACATCTCTCATTAGTTTAATATAAATGACACGTACTTGCACTAAAATATGTTATATCGCAAATACCAATTTTTTCTTTTATTTTTTACAAAAAGAAAAAAGATTTGAACTCTCTAAAATACCCTTAATAAAATAAATATTTTTTTTGCTATTTTATTAAAAAAATCAAAATCTCTTTTTATAAAAAAAATCTTATTCAATTTACTTTTTTTATATATAAAATAGAAAATAAAGAGGTATTTCATTGACTTTATATTGTATTGACATTGTAGTTGCAAACTTAAGATTTTGTATGCATTGCTGATTTGAAAAAGAATGTACGAGTTAATTAGCTAAACTCGTAGAATAGAATGACCGCATTTACAAATAGTTTTATCTTGCCTTTGCTTATAAATTATATTCATGATGACTGCCTTTTTAAAAAAAAAAAAATGGCTCGAACTAGCTCACATGAAACGCTGAAATTGAATATTGGCCAACGTTTCGTATTTTTTTTGAGAAATAGTCAAATTTGATGATGTGGCATTTCAACCCAAAATTTTGTGTCGAAAATAACCTTACCTGCTAAGATTAACCGACTGTTTTTTATTTTTAGAAATATTCACTACTTCGGATAGAGCGAGCCGAGGTGGAGGCGGTGAAAGCGAGGAAGTTCTATGTGTCTGGTCAGAGAAACGGCGGCTCGAGACTGATGGCTAGTTGACTCGACGGTAAATATCTCATAATATTTTTAGAGATTTTTTTTAATCTATTAATGGAAAAGTTATTTATTGTAATGTTATTTATTTATATATTTAATTTTTTAATTGATTTATTTTTGGTACTCCTTCATTTAATGAATGGTATTTTTGTTTAATCAAGTTGGTCAATGTGGTTTATTGGATATTTTGTAAAATAAATCAAACATTGACTGTTTTGATAAATTTATATTTATGATTGGCTAGTTTACTCAAGTTTTTTTTTTATTTTTTATATATATATATATATATATATATATATATATATATATATATAGATGACTGCCTTCCATTTTTTCAGTTTTGTTCAAATAAACCCCACTTCAGCCCCCAACAAAATATAATCTGATATAGTAATTATATCACCAACCAAATAAATATCATAATATGACCTAGTAAAATTAGGTAAATGATCATTTAAAACATTTAGAATTGTTATATAACGAACGTTTCGTAAATCATATATAAATAGTCATAAATATATTTTGTCTTAATAAATTAAAGTGATTATTTATCTAAGATTTTGATCTGTAAATATATGAAATTAATTATTTACTTAAAATTTATGAAATGTTAACTATTTATTAATGTTAAATGTGACTATTGTTTCATTAGCAAAAAGAAACCTTCAAACCGGGACAACTTGTACCCTTAAGGAGTACAAAAGTCATGAGTCATGCTCATGCTACGAAACTGGCATTTCGATAATTAAATATTTATTCAACGAGATTCAGTCCTAGACCCCACCAATTAAATTAATGAATAAATAGTCATCAGTAGTAACGAAGGAATAAGATTGTTCCACGATATCCTAAGCATTTATTAACTTAGCATCTTCAACCCACAGCAGTACTTTGCGTCAAATAGAAACATATATAAAAAATAAAATAAAAAACCCTACAAAAAAAATCACACGTTTTCTGTGGAGACATCCCGTATGTATTGTGTATGTTCACCTTTGTTCTGTTTGTTTGGTTGATAAATAAATTTACTGATTCTCCAATAAAAAAATGGTAAATAAATCTGGTGTCTTTTCCGTTTGGGTTCAAAAGGACTACGTTATGTAACAATTAATAACAATACGGTACAAAGCAAAAGAACAAGGAGATAGTACTCTCTGGTTCTTTGGTATTTAAGTTTCGCATTTATATTTTCATGAGACAAAGCCTTCGCGAGGTACAAAAGCTCGTGATATTTTCGACCGGTCTAGCGTTAAAAGGCTCACATGAATCTCGCTTCAATGGTTGTGTTATTAGTTATCTTTATTTTTCACTTTATTAGAAAAAACGAGAACACAATTATGGTTTGATCATATAACTACCATACTATCCTCTATGGCTAATAATTTTTTGTGTTGTCCATAAAAGTATCTGATAGATAATAAGTATAAAGCTACATAGCACATAGTTTAAATGGGATTTTCTTGTGAGAACTTCTGACGAACAGAATAAGATCACATTAAAATTTAAGTAATTCATCGGCTCTTTAAAACATAACCTTTAAAGGTTAATGAATAAACCAAAATATCAAAGATCACCAACCGTGGAAAAAAAAATTGTTCGAGTGCTTGCACAGCTAATAGACCAACATAAAAACTCGAACTAAGAATTCAATAGAGGACTAATACATCTTCGGGACACAAAAACACTTACTATAGTGGAAAATAATCAAAACTTAAACAAACTAATTGAAAAAAAATTAAACTAAGCAAAAATCCTTAACATCAAGGATAAAACACACAATTTCAACAAAAAAAAACTTATATTCCTTAAATTAAAATCCTTAACATCAAGGATAAAACACATGGGGGTTGGAATGGGTCACAGAGCTGGAGAGGCGGGGGAGAGGACGACAACGATGATGCCAACGGGAGAGTCGGAGATGGTGAGTTCTGATCCGAGGAAGTGACCACCCAAAAGAGGGACGTGAGACTCGAGTTCCACTGTTTGAGTAAAGATCCGCCGCGTAATGGGGGAGGCGAATCCAACAAGATGAGACAAAATCCGGCGAGAGTGGCGTTAAGTGCTCCAACAGTGATGATCTAGAGAAGATAACAGAAACTCCTATCTTTCATAAGCCGGGGAACACCGAGGTGCGGTGCTCACTCTTTAGAGAGAGCACGGTGGTTGAGAACAAAAAGAACCCTAAATTTCTTTGTTGAGAGGAAAGAAAAATATGAGACAGAAAAAGGATCTATAATTTTTTTTATTAGTTATCAAAGCTAATAATTTAATACTGAAATTATTACAGTACGCTTTCTTACTTTCCATATTTTAGTAATTTATTATCCAATAATTTTTTTATTGATCACTTTTGTTTTATTTGTCTATTTTGTCCTCATTTGGTTTATTTAATAATTTTCACAAGTAGCAATTAATGGCTCTTAAATCTCTCAAAGTTTATGTTAAACACTTCTTATATTGAATTTAATCCCTCCTATGTTGTAGAAAAAAATTTTGTTTGGTTGTTTAGCAAAGTAGCCATTACTAAACATTGAATTTTGTAGACTAACGTTTGATTAATTTTACAATCCAACCATATACATAAATAATAAGTCAATAAGCACCATCATACCCATATGGTTACTAACCCGCATTTTCTAAAAGTTAAAACATAATCGATCAATTAACAAATGATTAAAACAACTAATTTATATATTACATTTCATAGAATCTACTAAGATGTTTCAGTTCACTGCCCATGGGTTTAGCAGTAGTTCGAAAGGATGACATATTCGGGAATTTCTGGATCGCCATTTATTTTTAACTCCCCAAAGCATTTCATCGCTTATCATACCCTTCCTCGTCTCTAGGTGCCTAGGTATCCACCGTAAGCCTTTCCTCGTTTGAGCCTCACCCTTTATAATATTCTATGTCTTCCCCAAAGGTGCTAATAAATATAAGGATTCATCAACGTCCATGCATGATAATCATAGCATAGATCAAACTTTCCAATCGGAAAAATTTGGTGCTATCATATAGATATAGCTTTGTATCGGCTAAGTTCACGAGTTGGAGATAAGCGGACGAGAATCGCTGAAATCTGCCACATGGTAAATCACTGCTTCTCATGCCTTCGATTGATTCCACCACAAAGGTCAACGATAGATAATAACTCCCATCGATCATAGCTTACAACTTTCATCGTATTGTGCTCTCCAAACAACAACTCTTCTTAAAAGTTGCTGAGTTAGAATCCCGTTCTAATTAAGGATTCTTGTTGCTCCAGAGGATCTAGCTACATAAGAACTAGGAACGAAGAGCTTTCCCCCTTTTCTACTCGACTCTTTTCTTTGGTCTTAAGAATACTGGTTTATAGTTTTAAGAATGTGTGATTGTCCTTCTCTGACCCTTATGCTCAACCTGAAAGCGGACAGCTAAAGTGTTTCACTTATTGAACAAGGTTCTACGGTTGCTTCGCGACCCATGGATACCCGAAGGCGTCCTTGAGGTGATCTCGTAGTTCCTACGGGGTAAAGGCGATGGGTCGGTCCATGAATTTTTCTTAATTTTGCCGAATTTCACTCAAAGTGTTGAAGGGAGATAGTGCATTAAACTGTTCGCAAGGGCATTTTCAACATAATGACAATTTTTTTTTTCAAAATTACATTTGATTTTAATTTGATCACTTGTAATTCATTAATTTTAGAAATCATTTATTTTCAATACTCTCTCCCATTCTTCTTCTTCTTCTTCTTCTTCTTCTTCTTCTTCTTCTTCCCTTATAGTTCTTCCTATCATCATATTAAAAAATAATTGAAATTTTGTATCCCATTTTATTTGTTTTTAATAGTTTATAGTGTTCAATTTTGACAAGTAATGGTTATTAGATCTTAATGGTTAATTTTCTAATCCTTATGTAAATAATTGCTAAATTTGGTAAACAAAGAGTACTAAGCGGTAACTTAATGAAAAAAGAACCTGAACAAATTAATTAAAAAATAAAATATGATGAATCAATTAATATATAATAGTAAAATAATTTGTATCCAATGTTGCATGCCATTAATAACGACTAAAAGAGCTGTTTGTTTGCTCAATTGACCATGAGCCCTTTTGGTTCCATCAAAATTAGTGGTTGTAATTACTTGTTTTCTTAGAAGGATATTTCATTAGTAAAACATGTAATTACAACCACCAATTTTGATGAAAGAGTACTAAATAGGATATAATTTTGACCTCTATCTGCACCATCAATAATTATGTATATGAAAGCGCACATGAGGTGTTGAAAAATACCGGGTTCCGATGAATGGGATTCAAAAGGGTTTGTTGTTACCGGTTTATTGGTTTATTTTTACATGGCAAACATTTACAAAAGATGTCGGTCTTTATGCTCCAAAGTTATTAGTGACATCTTTCGTCATGTATTTCTGGCAAGATCCGATTTATGACATATTCTTCGCCGAAGACTTTCCTTGTTCATCCAGCCGCTTGTATGGGTAAGGCCCCTAAGTTGTTTTTCTTTTGGATTGGACTGCTAAAAAGATTGAGCTTCTACCCTAGCAGCCTCTTGACACTTTTTAGGGTTTGATCTTTAGTGGTGTATTTCTCAAAACACACATTTTGTATCTGAGTGTTTGTGAGATTGTGGTTCTTGTGGTTCGTGATTGAAGTATTCACGCAAGTTGTCATTGAAGTTTTCCAAGAATAAGAGTTTGCTTGAAGAGTGGAATTAAGAGGGTTTTTGAATTCAGGGGGAGTCCCTGATTTGGTAATAGACTTAGGGCATTGTTATTTGCTTTATTCATGTAAGTCCTTGTTTGTACTAATGACTATTTTATAGTGAATTCCTTTCCACTGGCAGTGATAATGTAGAGGAAAATGTGAGAGATAGTGAAAATCTGGAGTCCCTTCTTGTTGATCATGAACCCCCACATGCAGATGTGATCGGGGGAATTTTGGGACTGGGTCAACATGTCGAGAGCAATTTCCCAACATCTTCCGCTCCTCTCTCTGAAGGGGATGTTGAGAAGAAGAAAGCTACTAGTGAGGCTGTTCTTGCCTCCCTGAAAGAAAAAGTTGTCCATGACGATGATGTTTGCATTGTTGCTATTCTGTCTTAAAAGTAGAAGAAAAAGAGGAAGATTTCGGAGGTCAACAAGCCTAAGAATGCTCCTGCTAACTCTAAGAAGAAGAAGAAGGTCAAGGTCGGCCTCAACAAGAAAATGATGAAGAAGCCTATGATGAAGGAAGTGGTCAATCCCTCTAATGACTCTGCAGATGATGAAGAAGAGTCACCCCATTTCTCTCTCTCTCTCTCTCTCTCTCTCTCTCTCTCTCTCTTAGAAAGTCTATTGGAGGACAGAAGCTTTACAAGAATGTCCCCCCTGCTCCCCTGGACAATGTCTTCTTTCACAAGGAAGACGGTGTTCGTAAGTGGCGATTTGTTTACCATCGTGCAATCTTTCCCGAGAAAGAACTGTCCAATGAAGCTTTGAAGATTGGAGACATTATGGATCTTCTGCATGATGCTCAATTGATCAAGACTGTCACTGATATTGGCGTCTACTACCCACATTGGTGAAAGAGTTCATTGTCAGTCTCTCATATTCCTTTTGTCTTCCTGATGATGCTGAGTTCAGGAAAGTGTTTGTCATAGGTCACTGTTTTGAGATTTCTCCTGGTATTATAAATGATTTTCTTGGTCGAGGAAAAATCATCATTGCAGATCGTGTTCCTTCCTTGGACACCATTGCTAAGGAAATCTCCGGTGATGATACCAAGGTCTTGCCTACCAAAGGTTCTCTACCTTCTTCTGACATTTCTACCAAGTATTCTGTCCTTTATCGCATAGGCATTGGAAATCGGGCTCCTTCCTCACATGGCTTGAGCATCAAGGCAGACCTATGTTGGAAATTGAGTAAAATTAAATAGATGTTTTAATCAGCTCAATTTAATTTGTTCACTAAAAGACAAAATAGTGTGTTGTTGATTGAGAAAGTGAGTATGTATGTGGGAAAGAGTCCAACATGGAACAAAATACTAAGGTGAATGAGAAAGTGACGATCTGGACGAAGTGACGAAGTCATTTCAGCTCGACTGGGCGAGGTCGAACTCCAGGTGAGCTCGACCTCCAGGCGAGATCGACCTCCAGGCGAAACGGCACGATCTGCGGGTTTTTCGCGACGATTCTCGCCAACGGTCGCGTCTCCTCATTTAGTAGTTATTTTTAGTTACCGTTCGAACTAACGGTCACGTCGCTTCGAAACGAGCTATCGTTTGGCCAACGGTCGTGTTGTTTGCGACTATAACCGTAGTTCGACCGAAACAGTGCGTCTGTTCGTCGAACCTCTTCGCGAACAGGTACGATTGCTTATATAATCCGACTTCGGATTCAGTAATTAACACAGGTTTTCGAACCAACTTTCTCAACTCCCGAAACAGTAATCCAGAAACACAGTTCTTGTTTATTTTCGGATTTTCACTCTGTCTTGGTGCAGTCCGAACCAGGCTTGTCGTATCCTGCGGTATTCTTGTACAAAAACCTTAAGACACTTTGGGGTACTCGAAATACTATAAGGAAAGCGTTCCTATGCGTGATTCAAGCCTCGAAGTCTTCAATTTCGAAGAATTTTCTAACAATCTTATAGTATCTTGTGCTATGGCTACCGAGGCGTCTGTTTCGAGTCTGAAAGTGATGAGCCAGGACTTCGTCAAGTTGGACCGTTTCGACGGCACCAATTTCACCCGCTGGCAGGACAAGATGCGTTTCTTCCTCACCGCCATGAAGATCTTCTACGTGCTAGACTCGACGTTGGTGCCCATCCCAGAGCCGACGGACGAAGATGATGACGAACTCAAGGCGGACCGGAAGAAGCGTCAAGAGGATGAGCTGCTGTGCCGGGGTCACATTCTGAATACATTGTCAGATCTACTCTACGATTTCTACACCGACAATCAATCGGCGGTCGAGATATGGAAGGCTCTCGAGTACAAGTTCAAGGCTGAAGAAGAAGGTACCAAAAAGTTCCTTGTCTCGAGTTACTTTTATTTCAAGATGTTTGATGACAAGCCTATACTTGCTCAAGTTCATGAATTGCAAGTTATAGTCAACAAATTGAGGGCTGTGAAGATAGATATTCCGAAATCTTTCCAAGTTGGTGCAATTATTGCGAAGTTGCCCAATTCGTGGAAAGGCCATCGAAAGAAACTTCTTCACAATACCGAGGACTTTTCTTTGGAGCAAATCTAGAATCATCTTCGAATCGAGGAGGAATCGAAGATGAGAGAGAAGACGATGGATGCCGGTACTTCCAACGCCAATGCGGTGAGCGCTAAAGGCAAGAGGAAGTGGAATGACAAGGAAGGAATTTCGGGTTCCAAAAAGGACTCTAAGAAATTCAAGCATTCCGGCAAATCCAAGTCCGGTAACAAGCCCGGGTCCAAGGGGTCCAAAGGGGGCTGCTATGTGTGTGGCAAACCCGGTCACTATGCTCGAGATTGTCGACACCGCAAGACGGACGTGAAAGAGGTCGACGCCACTTGACCGATACTAACATAGCCGCTACGTTGAGCGAACTCATGGCGGTCAAAGGCAAGGTTCAAGGGTGGTGGTACGACACTTGTGCTACCGTTCACGTCGCCTATGATAGGGCTGCCTTCAAAACCTATTCTGAAGTCAACGATGGACAAGCGGTTCAGATGGGAAACGAGCATCACTCTCAAGTTGTCGGCATCGGGAACGTGGATCTTGTTGTCAATGGTGCCCACAAGAAGAGTTGTAATCTTTATTTCGTACATTTGATGTAATAAAGTCTTACGAAGACTCTTGCTTGTAATTGCCTATTCATTCATTAATAAAGTTGAAACGTTCATTCATTCTTTCTTTGTTTCAAGCTTTATGATAAAACCTTAGTCTTTTAGTCCATAAACAAACTTAACAACTTACGAAGAGACAAATGTAGATTTGCATGAACAAACTCTTCGTAGTTTGCTTAAAACGATATATTCGCAATCTAAGGGTCAAAGGACTATTGACCTCAGTACGATTGTTAGAAGAATCTATGATGTCTGGTTATGAGGCATTGAGAGTTGGAGACTCTATAGTTCTTCTAGGTATCTTCCGAAGGTACTGAATTGACCAGTGCACTTCTAGAGACAAGATAAGAACAAACCATTTAACCTCTTATGTCTCGAAGTCACTATGTATGAATTGCATCATGCTTACCTTAATCCTGAAATGAGACATGCCATTTCACACCTTAGTATTCTCATTTGAGAAAGTCAGAGTTCGGACTCACTATGTGATTCCGAACAAGGCCTATTGGTGAAGTACTAAGTTCTGAGTATGTCATGAGTAACTTTGTGAAGTTCTCATAGATATGGAATTCATGTACAAGATTGCTGAAATGCAATGTATGTAACCTCATGCTTTGTTCCTTGGAGTGTGAATAAATGAACTGGCCAGTATCGAAACTGAGTCCTGACTCTTTTGGATGAAATAATGTGACTTGTTAGCTCCTCGTCAATACATTGTTTCTAACTTATTCACAAGCGACAAAGGAGTTGAGGAAATAACAGCTAGAAGGGTAAAATGGTAATTTAGTAAATCCCGACTAGCTGATGACATTAATGAAGGGTAAACATAGATAATATTCAGTGGATCTGCTCATCATAATTAGGTCGAATTCTTGAGTAGAAAATAAATTCATTTGAACCGAGAGATTTTCAGTGTCAGCTCTTTAGTGGAGTCAGTTGGCATTAAGCTAAACTTGGAAAAGGTTTGTGAACTTTTGAGTCCAAGTGTTTAGCTCAAGCTTTGTTCATTTGGGTCCATGAGGTCACTGTCACGAATCACATCGATAGGAATAGTTAAACTGGAAGCTAAGTCAAAACAAGAACGAAAATAGTTAAAAGGGTATTTTTGTCTTTTGAGACAAAGGATGAAATGAATGTCAATAAATTTTTTGACAAGTTCATTTGATGACTTAATGTCACTCGGCCATGACTTGATCATTGGGCCTTGTGAATTAATTTCATTTCATAAGAATTTTATTTAAAATTCTAAATGGGCCTTTTCTTATGTTGTCATGAACAAGTGAAGAAAATTCTAGAAGCCTTTTTTTTCTAGACATAATAGGCGCCTACTACCCAAAGAGAAAGGGAAATTATTTTGTGCATAAATGTATTTAGATACTTGCCAAAAGAAAAAGAGGAAACAAATTTGCATAAGGATGCACAAGGTATTTCGGCCAAGAGAGTAATAGGCAAGCCAAGGAACAAAAAATGAAACAAATCCTAGCCTTCTAGAAGGCTGCCTTGGGCGCCCAAATGGAATAAGAAATAAGGGTTATTTTGCTCATGAATATGTGATATTCTATAGAAGAGGAAACTACCTTATTGAAGGTAAGACCTCTCCTATAAATAGGAGCCTCATTCTTCTCATTCCATTCATTCCACACAAGTTAGAGATTGAGAGACTCTCTCTCTAGACATTGTGGCCGAAAATCCTCTCTCCCTCTCTCTAGTTTATTTTCGATTTTTTCTTGTCTTGGCACCTAGGTCCTCACTCGACCTAGTGTTTAGCTCTGCGACTTCGAGACTCGTTCTTAAGTCGTAGTGTTTAAAAGTGCCCACTCACTGATTCCTTCTTTTCGAGTGATTTAGTGATAGAAACTTTCGTGGTTGCTCGAGGTGCCGAAGAAAGAAAGAGAGACGTGCTGCGAGGGGAGACGAGCGTTGCAAACTTTCCAAAAGCTTCTTCAAAGTTCAAGCTTCAAGAAAGGTTAGAAAACTCTTAGCTCATATTGTTTTTAATTACATGTACTTGCTTCTTTGTCTAGGTTAGTAAAAACTGTTTTTACTTGAAAAGAAATTTTTTAAAATTCCGCCGCTTCCCGAAGCGTTTAATCTTTTTCTTAAACCCTAGATCAATTCCAACAAATGGTATCAGAGCTATGGTCAAAGATATGCATGTACATGTTTTTAAAATTATGAGCTTGAAAATCGTTTTCGAAAGTTTACTAATTTTGTGACAAGTTAGAATTGTAATCTTAGTTTTTTTTTAATTTATTGCTCTTGCCTTTAAATTAAAAAGCATGTTGATTTTCTATGAGTTTGGGATGATATTAAAACACATTAGAATCAGTTCTAAAAGTTTTTAATTTTTTATATTGAAAAACGTGTTTTAAAGGTTTGAGAAATTTCGGTAAATTTTGTGACTAGTTACCTTGTCTTTCTAGTTTCTTTTATTTACCGTATTCGTTTTATTTTGTTGTTATTTCTTTTATATCATGTTATTACCTTGCTAATAAAACACAAATAAAAGCTTTAACAACCTTCATAAAACGTTCCGTTACACTCGATTCTTTTTCGCACCTAAAAAGGACCAAGCTTTAATTATTTCTTTTTCTTCGAGCTGGAGTAAACCCGCATTAAAAGTGGCATAACTCTCTGCTCAGAAATCTAAATTTAATGATTCTTGAATCAAATTGAAGCTCTATCTGTCCTCTGTCCAATGCCACCGGTTTCGGCTCAAAAGAACATCGGAGCCGCCAGATATGACGATTTTACTCCGAGGTGCGCGGCTGTCTGAAACTCCAGTTTTTTTAGAAATCCGGATTTTCAAACCCCACTACCATGAGTTATAGAACTCTAATGAGAAAATTTTCTTGAGAAAAAATGTTTTTCATATGATTATAAACATGATGTGTAAGATTAAAAGTTCTGATTTTTGAAAGATTAATTGAAATTGAATTTTTACAAAACTAGTTTAAATTTTGAAAAACCGTTTTCACTTTCAAACTTGAAAATATTTTGTCATCCAAATCAAATAAATTTTCAAAATATTTTCAAATCTATATCTATATCACATATGTTCAAAATCTATATGCTCTTGAAAATTTGAGTGGAAGGTCTCCTTGTAGACAAGCCGAAAAATAAAAGGATGTGTAATCTCAAACTTTCAAGTGTTCGAGTGAGTTGAAGTTCACACTTCCCTCATGCACTTTCCCGAAATAGAAAATAGGAAAAGATCGAGTATGTACCTTGTGCCTTTAAGCACTAATACTACTCTGAACATGTCGATCTAGGATTCTCTTCTAGTTGTCCGCTCTGTCGCTCTCTAACTAGGAAATCTGTTTCTGAACTTATAAGAGTCGATGAACCAACTTCAAAAACTAAGTGGGAGGGTTATACTTGTTGTTTGTAACCCGCGATCCCCAACACTAATGAAAAGTGCAAGTGTCGCCGGACTAAGAGTCACCCTCGTGGCCCTCTCTTAAATGAGAGTACTCAAGGGCGCTTTGCTCTGATCATTGCTCAATGAGCTACGTCCGAGAGTGAGACGATGATGACAAGGCCTCCCCTCGGCGGATTGTTTTTCAAAGTCAATCTTTTGGACTAAGTGGTTGGTTACACACTTAGACTCAATCCCTAGTAATCCTCCCTCGAGGCCCTGCGAAAGGATATGAGTGATCAAACCAATTTACAAGGTGGCTAGTCGAAATTGATGTATTGACATCTTGGCTATGCATTAATGATGAGTCATTTACTTATGAAAGGAGACTCGTTGCGGCCTTCCCTCGAAGGAGTAAAGTGTCATTTCATTCATAATACCTTTGGATTTTATAAAGTCTTAAACAAACTTAAATCCTAAACCAAAGACTAATCATAAACTTGTTTCAACTTTTATAGGAAATATGCCTCCCAACTCTCTCTCTTTCATTCTTTCCTCGAACAAACTCGAAAACGAAAACTACGTAGATTCGAAACGTAACCTCGACATAAAACCTACCGTTAACAAGCACAAATGGGTACTCACCACCCCGTGTCCTCCTCTGACGAATGATGATTCAACTCAAGAGGACAATGACACCTTAGCGGCTAGGCTTCGATCCGATGAGATTGTGAGGTGCTATATCTTGGCATCTATGAACAATATGCTGAAAGAGCAACATCGTGACGTCGAGACTGCCGCCAAAATGCTCTACAATCTCCTTGAGATGTTTGGAGGGCAAGGGCGTCAAACAAGGCTACAAGCAGTCCGACAGTTTATGAACTGTCATATGCAGGCTAGGACTCCTGTTGGAGACTTCATGATACTGATCATTAGTTTTCTGAATAAAATGGAAATCCTAGGATCTGAGATTGATGGGAAGAATGTCATAGATATGATCTTAGAAACTCTCCCCGCATGTCTTGATACCTCCAAAATGAACTACTCCATAAACAAGCTAGAGTACACTGTTACCAAGATTATAAAGGAGTTTCACACTGCTGAAGGTCTCACTAAGAGAAAGAGGAATCAAGGAGAGGCACATGCTACTGAGCAAAGAGCCTCCGCCTCTGGAACTAAGAAGAGACCTCACAAGGCCGATAAAAAGAACTGTCCTGCCAATCTCAAAGCAAAGGAACATAGTATTGTACTAGTTACCGAAGCATGCTTAGTAGCTGATAATGTATCAACGTGGATTCTTGACTCCGCTGCTACTAACCATATTTGTTGTCTTCCTTGAATGGTTTCAAGAAAACCAAAAGCTTAAAGGAAGGCGAGTTCTGTTTCAAATGGGGTGATGGGAGCCTGGTGTCTGCAAAGGTTGTGGGATCCGTGACGCTGTCTTTTGAAGACCGCACTTTAAACTTGAATAATGTTTATTTTGTTCCTACCTTTGGGAAGAACTTAATATCCGTTGCTCGTCTTCGTGAGCAAGATTATTGTTTAAAGTTCATTAAGAATGAAATTCGTATTTCGTTTCCTGATAATTCTTTTGTCACTGATGCATGTATGAAGAATGCTCTTTTCTACATCTATCCCACTCAACCTTCTCTTTTAGACACCGAAATAGATAATGATCTAATTAGGGAGCCAAAGAGGATCAAACTTTCTGAATCCTACGATCTAACAAAATCAACACACCTATGGCACTTAAGACTTGGTCATATCAGTCTAGAAAGGATTAAGAGACTTGTGATGGATGGTCCACTCCAAGCCTCTGCAATAGGTTCACTACCTACTTGTGAATCCTGTATAGAAGGAAAAATGACTAAGCGACCTTTCTCTGATAAGGGTCGAAGAGCCACTGAGTTGCTGGAACTAATACATTCTGATGTATGTGGTCCACTCAGCCAACAGGCACGTGGAGGATACGAATACTTCGTTACCTTCACTGATGATTACTCACGATATGGGTTTGTCTATTTGCTCAAACACAAATCCGAGACCTTTAACGTATTTAAGGTCTTTAGGGCTTTAGTGGAAAAGCAAACTGGCAAAGTGATCAAAACCCTTCGATCTGATCGAGGTGGTGAGTATATGTCTGGAGAGTTCGATGACTTTCTTAAAGAAGAAGGTATCGCTTCTCAGCTTACCGCACCTGGCACACCTCAACAAAACGGAGCGTCAGAGAGAAGAAACCGAACTCTTATGGAGATGGTTAGATCGATGATGAGTTACTCATCACTCCCGCTTTCCTTTTGGGGATATGCCCTCGAAACAGCCGCTTACATTCTCAACCAAGTTCCGTCTAAAACGGTTCCTGGTACTCCTTATGAAAGATGGACTGGCCGTAAAGTAAATTTGGGCCACATCCGAATTTGGGGTTGCCCTACACATGTGCTAAGGCAAAAGACTAGCAAGTTGGCTAGTAGGTCAGAATTGTGCCTGTTTGTGGGATATCCAAAGGAAACCAAATGTTTCATTTTCTATAGTCCCGAGGACGATAAGACTTTCGTTAGCACGATTGCTCGTTTCCTTGAGGAGGACTTCATGAAAGATGCGAAACCTAGAAGCAAAATTATGCTTGAAGAAAAGTTGGGTGAGGAAGCTTCTACCTCATCTGTAAGAACTGTTCTTACCCCAACTGAAACACAACCTAACTCATCAGAATCTCGTCAAGTAGTACTTCGACGTAGTGGGAGGGCTGTTCAACAGCCTGACAGGTACATGTCTTATGGAGACTCTCTCGTAGCCGTCTCCGACATGGATGACCCTGTTTCCTATAGCCAAGCGATGGCTTGTTCTGAATCAAACCTTTGGCTTGACGCCATGAAAGTTGAAATGCACTTGATGTATGTCAACAAAGTCTGGAAACTTGTAGACCTTCCTGAAGGGATTAAACCTGTAGGGTGTAAGTGGATATACAAGAAGAAAAGGGGTCCTGATGCGAACGTCGAGACGTTCAAAGCACGACTTGTGGCGAAGGGTTATACCCAACAAGAAGGGATTGACTATGAAGAAACCTTCTCGCCAGTCGCGATGCTTAAATCCATCCGCATACTCCTATCCATAGCTGCAGCTCTCGACTATGAGATCTGGCAAATGGATGTCAAGACAGCCTTTCTGAATGGCAATCTTGACGAGCGCATTTACATGGCTCAACCAGACGGTTTCGTGGATAAAGGTCAAGAGACCAAGGTTTGTGAGTTGCTTAAATCCATTTATGGACTAAAGCAAGCATCTAGGTCATGGAATATTAGATTCGATGAAACTGTAATGAGCTTTGGCTTTGAACAGCCAATAGATGAGCCTTGTGTTGACAAGTTAATACACGAAGGCAAAGTTGTGTTTCTGGTACTATATGTCGATGATATACTACTCATTGGTAATGACGTGGGTAAGTTATCTGAGGTTAAGGTCTGGCTGGCAAAGCAATTCGATATGAAGGATCTAGGAGAAGCCGCGTACATTCTGGGGATCCAAATCTTTTGAGATAGGAAAAACCGGACCCTGTCGCTCTCTCAAGCATCTTATATTGATAAGGTGATGGATCGCTTCTCGATGCAAGACTCCAAGAAGGGCCAAACATCCTTTAGGCATGGAGTTTCACTCTCTAAGGACTAGTCTCCCAAGACTGCACAAGAGATTGAAGACATGAGGAAAATTCCTTACGCCTCTGCCGTAGGAAGCCTCATGTATGCTATGCTTTGCACTAGACCTGACATCTGTTTCGCCGTTGGCGTAGTTAGCCGTTTCCAATCCAACCCTGGACCCGAGCACTGGATTGCTGTTAAGCATGTTCTTAAGTATCTTCGAAGAACTAGGAACTTGATGCTTACATACTCAGGTACTGACCTGACTATGACGGGATATACCGACTCCGATTTTCAAGCGGATAAGGATTCCAGGAAATCCACTTCGGGATCTGTGCTCATCCTTAATGGTGGAGCTGTTGTGTGGAGAAGTATTAAGCAATCTTGCATTGCTGACTCCACAATGGAAGCAGAATATGTGGCTGCTTGTGAAGCATCCAAAGAGGCTGTATGGCTTAGAAAATTCCTTAAGTATTTGGAAGTTGTTCCAAACGTCGACGAGCCCATGACCCTTTATTGTGATAATAGTGGGGCTGTCGCTAACTCAAAGGAACCTAGAAGCCATAAGCGCTCTAAGCATATTGAGAGGAAATACCATTTGATTCGAGAGATCGTGCAGCGCGGAGACGTGGAAGTGAAGAAGATCGCAACGGCGGACAACCTCGCAGATCCATTCACCAAGGCCCTAGCGAACAAGGTCTTCGACCAACATCATGAGGGATTAGGCATGAAAGACTACACACATCTTCTTTGAGTCAAGTGGGAGTTTGTTGTCAATGGTGCCCACAAGAAGAGTTGTAATCTTTATTTCGTACATTTGATGTAATAAAGTCTTACGAAGACTCTTGCTTGTAATTGCCTATTCATTCATTAATAAAGTTGAAACGTTCATTCATTCTTTCTTTGTTTCAAGCTTTATGATAAAACCTTAGTCTTTTAGTCCATAAACAAACTTAACAACTTACGAAGAGACAAATGTAGATTTGCATGAACAAACTCTTCGTAGTTTGCTTAAAACGATATATTCGGAATCTAAGGGTCAAAGGACTATTGACATCAGTACGATTGTTAGAAGAATCTATGATGTCTGGTTATGAGGCATTGAGAGTTGGAGACTCTATAGTTCTTCTAGGTATCTTCCGAAGGTACTGAATTGACCAGTGCACTTCTAGAGACAAGATAAGAACAAACCATTTAACCTCTTATGTCTCGAAGTCACTATGTATGAATTGCATCATGCTTACCTTAATCCTGAAATGAGACATGCCATTTCACACCTTAGTATTCTCATTTGAGAAAGTCAGAGTTCGGACTCACTATGTGATTCCGAACAGGGCTATTGGTGAAGTACTAAGTTGTGTGTATGTCATGAGTAACTTTGTGAAGTTCTCATAGATATGGAATTCATGTACAAGATTGCTGAAATGCAATGTATGTAACCTCATGCTTTGTTCCTTGGAGTGTGAATAAATGAACTGGCCAGTGTCGAAACTGAGTCCTGACTCTTTTGGATGAAACAATGTGACTTGTTAGCTCCTCGTCAATACATTGTTTCTAACTTATTCACAAGCGACAAAGGAGTTGAGGAAATAACAGCTAGAAGGGTAAAATGGTAATTTAGTAAATCCCGACTAGCTGATGACATTCATGAAGGGTAAACATAGATAATATTCAGTGGATCCGCTCATCATAATTAGGTCGAATTCTTGAGTAGAAAATAAATTCATTTGAACCGAGAGATTTTCAGTGTCAGCTCTTTAGTGGAGTCAGTTGGCATTAAGCTAAACTTGGAAAAGGTTTGTGAACTTTTGAGTCCAAGTGTTTAGCTCAAGCTTTGTTCATTTGGGTCCATGAGGTCACTGTCACGAATCACATCGATAGGAATAGTTAAACTGGAAGCTAAGTCAAAACAAGAACGAAAATAGTTAAAAGGGTATTTTTGTCTTTTGAGACAAAGGATGAAATGAATGTCAATAAATTTTTTGACAAGTTCATTTGATGACTTAATGTCACTCGGCCATGACTTGATCATTGGGCCTTGTGAATTAATTTCATTTCATAAGAATTTTATTGAAAATTCTAAATGGGCCTTTTCTTATGTTGTCATGAACAAGTGAAGAAAATTCTAGAAGCCTTTTTTTCTAGACATAATAGGCGCCCACTACCCAAAGAGAAAGGGAAGTTATTTTGTGCATAAATGTATTTAGATACTTGCCAAAAGAAAAAGAGGAAACAAATTTGCATAAGGATGCACAAGGTATTTCGGCCAAGAGAGTAATAGGCAAGCCAAGGAACAAAAAAGGAAACAAATCCTAGCCTTCTAGAAGGCTGCCTTGGGCGCCCAAATGGAATAAGAAATAAGGGTTATTTTGCTCATGAATATGTGATATTATATAGAAGAGGAAACTACCTTATTGAAGGTAAGACCTCTCCTATAAATAGGAGCCTCATTCTTCTCATTCCATTCATTCCACACAAGTTAGAGATTGAGAGACTCTCTCTCTAGACATTGTGGCCGAAAATCCTCTCTCCCTCTCTCTAGTTTATTTTCGATTTTTTCTTGTCTTGGCACCTAGGTCCTCACTCGACCTAGTGTTTAGCTCTGCGACTTCGAGACTCGTTCTTAAGTCGTAGTGTTTAAAAGTGTCCACTCACTGATTCCTTCTTTTCGAGTGATTTAGTGATAGAAACTTTCGTGGTTGCTTGAGGTGCCGAAGAAAGAAAGAGAGACGTGCTGCGAGGGGAGACGAGCGTTGCAAACTTTCCAAAAGCTTCTTCAAAGTTCAAGCTTCAAGAAAGGTTAGAAAACTCTTAGCTCATATTGTTTTTAATTACATGTACTTGCTTCTTTGTCTAGGTTAGTAAAAACTGTTTTTACTTGAAAAGAAATTTTTTAAAATTCCGCCGCTTCCCGAAGCGTTTAATCTTTTTCTTAAACCCTAGATCAATTCCAACAGGTCTCAACTTCACCTTCGGGAAGACGGTCACTTTGACCAATGTTCTCCATGTTCCGGATATGTGTAGGAACCTAGTTAGTGGCGATCTCCTAGGCAAACCGGGGATCAAATCTGTGTATGAGTCGGGCAAGCTTATCTTGACCCGTAATGGTGTATTTGTTGGCAAAGGCTATTCTAGTGAAGGGATGGTCAAACTTTGTATCATTGACAATGTTATTAATGAAATTTCTCCTTCTGCTTATATGCTTGATTCTGTTTCTTTATGGCATAGTAGATTAGCACATATTGGTTTTAGCACTATGAAAAGGTTAATTAAATGTGGATTAATTTCGTGCAAATCTGATAAATTAGATAAATGTGAAATATGTGTGAAATCTAAAATGATAAAGAAACCGTTTTATAGTGTAGAGAGAAATTCTAAGGTGTTAGATCTTATACACTCTGATATATGTGAATTTAATGGCATGTTAACCCGTGGGGGAAATAGGTATTTTATTACCTTTATTGATGATTGCTCTAGATTTACATATGTGTATCTTTTGAAACATAAAGATGATGCTTTTAATGCTTTTAAGGTGTATAAGGCTGAAGTAGAAAATCAATTAGGAGTTAATATTAAAGTCCGTAGAAGTGATAGGGCGGTGAATATTTTCCTAGTGATTTTAATGCCTTTTGTGAAGAAAATGGCATTGTTCATGAATGTTCCGCACCTAGAACACCACAACAAAACGGTTTAGCCGAACGTAAAAATAGGACACTTCAAGAGATGATAAATGCCATGTTAATGCATTCTGAATTACATTTTAGTTTGTGGGGTGAAGCTTTACTTTCCGCATGTCATATTTTAAACCGTATTCCTTTAAAGAAAACCCAAATATCTCCGTACGAGGTATGGAAAGGGCGAAAGCCTAATATTGGGTATTTCAAAGTGTGGGGGTGTCTAGCCTACTACAAAAACATGGATCCTAAAAGGACCAAGTTGGGTCCTCGAGGGATACGAAGTGCTTTTATTGGCTATGCTACGAATAGCAAGGCATATAGACTTCTAAACTTAGAGTCTAATGTCATAGTAGAATCCCGAGATGTGGAATTCTTTCAGAATCTTAACTCGAATGGAAAAGAATCTCAAAATTCCACTAATGAAGAACCTCGACTAGGCGAGCTCGATCTCCAGGGAGGATCGACCTCAAGGCGAGCTCAAATCCCAGGCGAACTCGACCAACAAGAAGGCTCGACCTCAAGGCGAACTCGAACCTCAGGCGAGCTCGACCTCCAGGCAGGTTCGACCTCCAGACGAGCTCCACCCCAGGTGAGCTCGACCCCAGGCGAGCTCGACCTCCAGGCAGGCTCGATGCCTCGAGAAGAAAGTTCTTCTAGGGTAGTTGTAGAACAACCCGAACTTCGGAGAAGCAAAAAAGTCCGTAAGACTAAGGAAATAGATTCTTGTCTTATTTCTTTTTACCTAGTAGAAGGAAATAGAGAGAGTTTTGCTCGGAAAATTCCTATTATTCTTCTTATTGAAGATGATCCTAAGACTTATAATGAAGCTGTGGCTTCTCGAGACTCTGCCTTTTGGAAGGATGCTATCCAAGATGAAATGGATTCTATTATATCAAACCACACTTGGGAGATTGTTGATCTACCCAAAGGGTCGAGACCTATTGGGTGTAAGTGGGTGTTCCGAAAGAAGTACCATAGTGATGGCACTCTTAACACTTACAAGGCTAGACTAGTAGCCAAAGGATTTCGACAACGAGAAGGAATTGATTACTTTGACACATATGCACCGGTAGCAAGGACAACAACAATTAGCGTGTTGTTTGCCTAAGCTTCTTTGTATAACATCAATGTTCATCAAATGGATGTCAAGACGGCATTTTTAAATGGAGATCTCGATGAGGAGATTTACATGGAGCAGCCGGAAGGCTATGTGCTTCCGGGCAATGAACAAAAGGTTTGCAAACTTGTTAAATCCTTATATGGATTGAAACAAGCACCCAAACAATGGCATCAAAAGTTTGACTCAGTCATACTTTCGAATGGATTTGTTCCTAACGTTTGTGACAAATGTTTGTACACAAAGGTGCGTGGTAACCTTGTGATCTTCCTATGTCTCTATGTTGATGATATGTTAATCATTAGCAATGAGATGAAAGGAATATTAGAAACGAAGAGGTTTCTATCTTCCACTTTCAAAATGAAAGATCTTGGACAAGTTGATACTATTTTGGGTATCAAGGTTCGTAGAACCAGTGAGGGTTATGAACTTAGTCAATCACACTATGTTGAAAAAGTACCTGATAAGTTCAAACATTTAAATTTCAAAGAAGTGAACACCCCATTTGATCCAAGTGTAAAACTTGAAAAGAATGATGGAAGGGCTGTGGCTCAATTGGAATATGCTAGTGCGGTTGGTTGTCTTATGTACTTGATGCAATGTACTCG
This sequence comes from Urtica dioica subsp. dioica, assembly GCF_054948205.1. Classification (NCBI taxonomy): domain Eukaryota; kingdom Viridiplantae; phylum Streptophyta; class Magnoliopsida; order Rosales; family Urticaceae; genus Urtica; species Urtica dioica. The sequence continues at coordinate 7,299,478 of NC_142767.1, read as the reverse complement.
ACCAGACATAGCATTCGCCGTTAGTAAAATGAGTAGATTTACTAGCAATCCAAGTGCCGAGCATTGGAAGGCAATTGGGAGAATTTTTGGATTTCTTTTGAAAACCAAAAATCTTGGACTTCAATACGGTCAGTTTCCCGCCGTACTAGAAGGATATACTGACGCAAGTTGGTTATCGAGTGTCGGAGATAACAAATCTACGACAGGATGGGTGTTTACACTTGCCGGTGGGGCGGTTTCTTGGAAATCAAATAAACAAACTTGTATCACTCATTCGACCATGGAATCAGAGTTCGTGGCTCTTGCTTCCGCAGGTCAAGAGGCTGAATGGTTGAGGGATCTTCTTTTAAAAGTTCCATTGGCTAAAGACAATATATCAACCGTGTCGATACATTGTGATAGTCAATCAACTTTAGCGAGAGCATACAGTGAAGTGTATAATGGAAAGTCTAGACATATTAGTCTGAGACATGACTATGTGAGGAAATTGATCAAAGATGGAATCATTTCGCTCACATATGTAAGATCAAGCTTTAATATCGCTGATCCGTTCACTAAACCTCTTGCAAGAGATTTGGTGAGATCGACCTCGAGAGGTATGGGTCTTAAACTCTTTGAGTAGCGATCTGACAATGATGGCAACCTAACCTAAGGTTAGGAAATGACTAACAATAGGTTCAATGGGTACGAACAAGTCATTGAATTGGATATTCATAATATTATATAATAATGTTGATTGTTACAATCGGGAGGTTGAGTTTCTTAACTCTTAATGAAGTTCAGTCTTAAGGACAAGTATCTATACGTAACAGAGATACTGTAAGAACTTCACCTATGTGAATTTCGGGATGGTGCCGTCCCAAAGTGAGAGCTGGAGTTTCTCTCATGAAAAATTCACGAGACAGGATGAGCACATGGCCATTAACGGTGCTAAGCGTGTGATATAGGCGAAGAACACTAAAGGGTGTGTGTTGAGTAACACCGATTTTATCACAAGGAAAATAGGTTCAAAGCCTGGCTACCTAATTTCCGATAAAGTCTTGCGTTGCTTATACTAAGGATAAGTTCAAATCGAAAGATACCTATCTGTACTAACACTCTTTGTTTCTTTTCTGGATTCTATTTTGACTTTTCTGAACAAGTGGGGGATTGTTGGAAATTGAGTAAAATTAAATAGATGTTTTAATCAGCTCAATTTAATTTGTTCACTAAAAGACAAAATAGTGCGTTGTTGATTGAGAAAATGAGTATGTGTGTGGGAAAGAGTCCCACATGGAACAAAATACTAAGGTGAATGAGAAAGTGACGATCTGGACGAAGTGACGAAGTCATTTCAGCTCGACTGGGCGAGCTCGACTGGACGAAGTGACGAAGTCATTTCAGCTCGACTGGGCGAGGTCGACTGGACGAAGTGACGAAGTCATTTCAGCTCAACTGGGCGAGGTCGAACTCCAGGTGAGCTCGACCTCCAGGCGAGTTCGACCTCCAGGCGAAACGGCACGATCCGCGGGTTTCTCGCGACGATTCTCGCCAACGGTCGCGTCTCCTCATTTAGTAGTTATTTTTAGTTACCGTTCGAACTAACGGTCACGTCGCTTCGAAACGAGCTATCGTTTGGCCAACGGTCATGTCGTTTTCGACTATAACCGTAGTTCGACCGAAACAGTGCGTCTGTTCGTCGAACCTCTTCGCGAACAGGTACGATTGCTTATATAATCCGACTTCGGATTCAGTAATTAACACAGGTTTTCGAACCAACTTTCTCAACTCCCGAAACAGTAATCCAGAAACACAGTTCTTGTTTATTTTCGGATTTTCACTCTGTCTTGGTGCAGTCCGAACCAGGCTTGTCGTATCCTGCGGTATTCTTGTACAAAAACCTTAAGACACGTTGGGGTACTCGAAATACTATAAGGAAAGCGTTCCTATGCGTGATTCAAGCCTCGAAGTCTTCAATTTCGAAGAATTTTCTAACAACCTAGCCTGTTTGATCTACTAGATAGGTACTCGCTCCTCTTTTGATTATGGAGATTTTGTCTTTGATCACTTTGCAAAGGATGCCAAGTCTTATGCAGTAAAGCTTCCTATTGGTTTTCCCTCGATCATCACTGGTATTCTGCTCAAGCAAAACCAGAACATTTTGCGTATACTGATGTTGCAGGGAAAAAGCCTAGCGCTATTACCTTTAGTCATAAGCTCTTTGAAGGGAAACATGCACACTACTACATATACAGTCTTTCGGTGCGGATGACTTTTGGGTGCGACTTTTTGCACCTAAAAGTCGCACCAAAAAAGACTTTCGAGTGCGAAAAGTCGCATCTAAAAGACATTGAAGCAACTAAAAAATTTCGCTGATTTTTTTAATTTGGGTGTGAAAATTCGCACCCAAAAGTTCATTAATACATTTGGGTGCGACAAAGTCGCACCTAAAAATCAAGGTTACCTTTTGGGTGCGACTTTGTCGCAACCAAAAGTCCAAATGTTTTAAGCGGTCTTTTCCCCTTTTTTTCATTTTTCCTCAATCCCTCTTCTTCTTTCCTTCTCTTCTCTTCCCGATACTTCTCTTTTTCTTCTCCTTCTCCATTGCCGCGCGCCTCACCTGCAAGAACAAAGAGGAAAAAAAATTTCAACAACAAGAACAACCCATCTTCGGCCGCCACTTCTAAAATTTCGTTCCCTGCCAAATTCTATCCCATAAGAAGAAGAAGGGAAAGGAAAGAGAAGAAGAGAAAAGAAAAGAAGAAGAAGGGGGCTGAGCGGCCGAGAGAGAGAGAAACAGAGATTGAGGGGGAGCGAGAGAGCGAGACAGAGAAGGAGAGCGATCGAGGGAGAGGACGCGCGGCCGACAACAGCCACCGAGACCGAGCATCACCTCGCGTGCGCGGTCGAGAAGGAGCGAGCGCCGCCGCGAGCACGCCAAGGACGCCGGGAAAAAGGGAGACGGCGTCGAGGAGACTGGATTTCGGGAAGCAAGGTAAAGAAAATCTTCTTCCCCACTTCTTAATTCGGATTCTAGGGTTCGTTGTAGGAATTTGGGGTGGGTCTTTTTTTTATTTTAATTGAGTTTGATGATTTGGTTATGTTTTGGAATGGATTTCGGTGATGATTCTTGCGGTTATGGATTTGTTCTTGGTTTTGGACGAGTTTGGTTGTGGTTTTGGTTCCGGCCGTGTGATTGAGATTGGTGGTTTTGGGTTTCTTTGGAAGAGTTATTGTTATTGTTCATGTGTGTTTGATATATTTGTTCTTGAAGGATGGTTGCTTAATTTCAAGAATTCTTTTTAGTCTTGTGACCTTGGTTGTGTTTGTGATGTTGGAATTTCTGTTGATATGGCTGTGGTACTAAACCAAGAATCTGAGAGGTTTGGGTTGATTTTTGGGTCTTGGCCGTGTGATGATGGATTTAAATTGAAATATTGAATCGTTGATGATTTGAGACTGATTTGTTGTGGATTTTGATTGATGCGTGGTTTGGTTTCGGTCGCGAGTTTTTGTCGAGTTCTTAGCCTCGGTTTAGGTGGGCGTCATGGGACTCGGGGTAGCAGTTCGAGACGGCGAGGGTGCTGTCCGAAGAAGAAGAAGAAGAGGAAGAAGAAGAAGAAGAAGAAGAAGAAGAAGAAGAAGAAGAATGGGGCTGAGCGGCCGAGAGAGAGAAAGAGAGATTGAGGGGGAGCGAGAGAGCGAGACGCGAGGTTGAGTGAGCGCCGCCGCGAGAGAGATGACCGGAGAAGACGGAGCGAGAGAGAAGGCCGGAGAAGACGCCCCGAGCACGCCGTGTGAATTGTTTGTGAATTCTTGAGCTTGTCCGTGTGAATTCTTGGCCGTGTAAATGTTTACTTTTCATTGAATCTGGGTTTTGAATATTGAGCTTGTTCGTGTGAATTCTTGGCCGTGTGAATTGTTTGACTTTGGTGAAGTTGTGTGATTCATTTTGAGTTTGATTTGGTTGTGAATATAAAACCCAGAATATGAGAATTGTTAGTTTTGAGTTGTGATGTTGAAATTATAGTTTTAGCTTTGTTCGGACTCGTTAATATGGTCGTTAAGCGTTGCCTTGTTATGAGTTGTTGTCGAGGGTGAGTCTCGGTTTTAGGTCGGCTCATTAAGAATCGAAGTCACTTTTAAATCAGGTGACAACTAAAGCAGTGCTAATAATTACGTTTTCAAAGATTTAAAGTCACTTTATAATAGAGCGACATCTTAAGCACTATTTCTTGTAACCCACAAATGACGTCGCACCCAAGACTTTTAGGTGCGGACTTTCGGGTGCAGAAAAGTCGCACCCAAAGTCGCACCTAAAGATATCTTTGGGTGCGAAAATTGACTTTTGAGTGCGAAAAAAGTCGCACCCAAAGGTCTTTTTTGTACTAGTGGCACATGATCTTGTCAGACCTTCCGTCGCGACTTCTGAGTCTACTGACAACATTCTCAAGGTGGCTGACTTGTCTGAGGAAATGCGCAGTAAAATTCTGAAAGGCCTTATTGATGAAGTTGTTGCTCTTAGAAACATCATTACTACTTCCTCTCGTAGAAAAACTGTGTGCGAAGGCCTCATTAAGGCGATGACCCCTCCACCTTCGATTGCTGGTGTGTCTACCTCCCAGTCTCTTCCTTCGAGCCTCAATGATGACGAGAATGAAGACAAGGAAGAAGAGGATGAAGACTCTGATGCTGATCTCCCCGAACCTGATCCGACTGTTAATTTACCTGGATTTGTTTTCTAAACTTGGTTCTTTTATTCCTTTGTTCTGTACTTGGATTATCTTGGTACTCCTTGAATTTTGTCTTTGCTTCCTCAAGGTTCTCTCTCTGATACTATGTTCGTGTTTTTGGTTGCTGGTTGTTTGTTCCTCTCTGCTACCTTTGAACTCTTTTTAAGGCAATCAGTGGGAGATGGTTTGGGATTGTTTGCTTGCTGCTTGAAACTCCTGCTCTGTTATAATTTGTATGGTTATTGCTTTCTTCCTCTAGAAACTTGTCTTGCTGTTATGTTGTTGTTGCCATGTTGTTTGTTTTGGTGCCTGAAAAATAGCCAAATGGGAAGTTTGTTGTTACTGATTTGTTGGCTTATTTTTACATGGCAAGCATTCGCGAAAGATGTCAATCATTATGCTCCAGGATTGTTAGCGACATCTTTCGTCGATCATGTATTTCTGGCAAGTTTCATATCTATGACATATTCTTCGCCAAAGACTTTCCTTGTCCATCCTGCCACTTGTATGGGTAAGGAAACCTAAGTTATTTTCCTTTTGGATTGGACTGCTATAAAACCCGAGCTTCTACCCTAGCAGCCTCTTGACGCTTTTGATAAAATATTTAGGGTTCTTAGACGTGCTAGATTGGCGGACTGGAAAACTAAGTATTTTGATCTTTAGCGGTGTATTTCTCAAAACACATATTTTGTATCTGAGTGTTTGTGAGATTGTGGGTTCTTGTGGTTTGTGATTGAAGTGTTCACGCAAGTTGTCATTGAAGTTTTCTAAGCATAGGAGTTTGCTTGAAGAGTGGAATTGAGAGGGGTCTCGAATTGAGGGGGAGCCCTAACTTGGTAATTACTTGTAGAAATAGACTTAGGGCATTGTTATTTGCTTTATTCATATTAGTCCTTGTTCGTACTATTGACTACTTTATAGTGAATTCATTTTCACTGGTTGTGAGCCCACAGACGTAGGTGATGTCACACCAAACTGAGTTACCATATTGTGTGTCATTTACTTTACAGACCTTTTATTTCATTATCCAGTTTATGCATCGTAGCAAGTTGCTGAACACATTGTCACTATATTGTGTGCAACATCTTGCTTCTCTCATTATACAGAATTTAATGGCTCATTGCCAATTGTGTACATGGACGGCTTTTTAAAAGCACCTCTATCGATTGGTATTCCCAAGCAAAAGAACGAGACAAACCACCCATACGTACAAGGGGTCAACACTAACCAAACCATATTTGAACAACAATGGTGCGTAACATGATTTATCAATAAATTGATATTTATGACTCAACAATATTTAGAGTCAAACTTAAAAAAAAAAGTAAAAAAATTGTAGGAAAATTAAACAAAAAAAATGCAACAAATCTTGATGACAAAACTAAAACTTGGTAGTCATCCTTAGTTAGGCAGTGATCATGTAACATGTGAATGAGGCAAGGAAGAAAACAACAATTAGAGAGAGCACAAACGATTCTCTTTGACTACCACCGACTCAGACCGTCTGGAGATTTGATTGCCCGTTTCCTACCTCCGACGATCATCACCCTTTAAAGATATAGCTCTGTTAATTTCCTTCTTCCAGGATATGTGGTGATCGCCGAGGATAGTCTCCCCCTGTCGCCACCCACAGTCCTCTTGAAGAGAGAGTGAGAGAGAGAGAGAGAGGTTTTCAATACTTGTGTTACGAGAGGAATATATTACCCACTTGCAATACCGAATAGCCACAAATGTTGAACAAAGGACTTCGAGGTACGATTTAAGTGAGGATCGATTAGGACCATAAGTTGAGGTCTGAATACTGACGAACATAATCAAGAATATAAGAGAAGTATTTGGTTTGAAATAGGACTAGTCAAAATTACGCTTACAATGTCCACCTAAGTACTAATAACCGTTCTATAAGATTTACTGAGAGTCGGGACAGTTATCATACACACAAGATATAATCAGTTATAAAATAATCTTTCACGGGGCTGGATATAAACATGACCCCCTGTCCATAAAGCCGACTAACACCAACAAGAGAGGCTGGACTATTATTCGCATAAAGACCTGCACAATTTCATCATCTTGACTTCACCTTTATTTATTTGTTTTTTCTTACAGTTTGTACTTCTCATATTGTAATTTGTCTAATATAAAAACAATCCAGCTTTTACTATCGCTATATGGTCCGAGTTTGTTTGGCATATACTCGTGATTACCAAAATAATTGTTGTATTTAATTATTTATTGACATCAACAAATTGATTTATTAATAATATTTCCTTATAAAAATAAGTGGTACATTTTATTAAAAAAACAAAATAAAGAAAGAAAATCTTATTGAAGGGATATGATTTTCCACTAAAATTGAAAAGAAAAAAGGTGGAATTTTCTACAAAATTTGTGATACCATTAAAGATTTATTTAATGTAATAAAAAAAGTTGTTACAGTGGAATGAATTATTAACAGACAACTGTTATGTTAAATGAAAGGAACTAGCAATACCGGGGTCATTAAAGACATTCGTTTTATGTATATATTTTAAATATTTATATTACAGCAGTTATTAAATACCGTGTTCAATGAAAAAGAATACACAAAGCTCGTAAAATGAAAACTTGACGATATAATAATTTCATATTCCCGAAATTAACTTTTGAATATAAAGATAATGTAAGTTATGCAACATTATATACTATATACTGACTAATAATTTGAAAGCTATACGGAGAAATGGAGTAATTTTGATAATTTGAACAAAAATAGTTAGAATTATGTTTTTGAACACTTTTACTAGTAATTATAAATTTATATATCTATAACTATTGTTAATTGTAGACTTGTAAATTTACAGATTAAGACAATTGTATATTTTTATGTCTATAGTTACTAGTAAAAATGTTAAAAAAATCATATGGATGGACACGAATTTAAATAAATACTATTTAAAATTATATTTAATGAGCTTTATGAGTGAACTTAATGTTCGAACAATATAAATTCGAACAATTCACACACGGACGCAGTTGTTAAAATAATAAATAAAGTTAAAGGCTAGTTATTTAGTGACAAAAAAATTACTGTGGGGTTATAGATACGAGGACGTACGTACTAATCATATTGAATATAATTCACATAAGCCATAAAATTAATTCTAATAACCTTCACACGTAGGCTTAGTCACCGCGCACACGCTCGATCTCTTGGTCTGAATAGGAGCCTTTGAGATCAACCTCCTCCAAATATGAACCTTAACCTTTGTTCTATTAATGGTGTAACAAGTCAACAAGTTAGGGAACAAACTAAGCCAATAAAATCATAGATAGGCAGAATTCTATCTTTTTGAAATACTTCTAGAAAATGTTCGATTGTTTCAAAGTTCAAACATGCTAGCTGTTATAATGTCTCTCTATGAGAATAACCAGAATTTTGAAGCTACAAAGTATTATACTTAAGAAAATTATATACAATAACCATTTAAAATTAATTGGTTAGTAAAATAGCCACAGTTTTAAATTTTTAGAAAAATAGTCACAATTACATTATCTTGTTTTTATTAATATATGATCATTAAAAGTATTGACTATTTATATAAACAATTTGCTACTATAAAATAATTATTGAGACATGGTACTTGCATATTTTTTATGATTTTTTTTTTCTATTTCATTAATTTTAAATTAAATTATTTTGTAAATCCCGTGTTACAATTGTCTATGAAGCTCAAACAATCTTATATATAAAGCTAATAATTAGTGATAACGAATGAAAATATGTAATATTATTTCTTTAAATCTTAAGACATCATATATATAGAATTTAAGACATCATATATGAGATAGATCTTACTCCCAAAAGTTGCAGAGAGAAACAAAAACATCGCCCTTCTTCGGGTGGCAGTTGTCCGTCGTGAGCGGGAGAGAATCGGATAAGAGAAAGAGAGAGAAGGAAATGCGAGATAGAGTAATTCATCAAATAAGTACACTACCAAATTAATTAATTAGTTGATAGAGTAATTCTCGAAGAAAACATATGCAGCGATAATGTTATCAAAAAATGTCAACTGCGTCCATTTTTTTTTATACTTTTTGTTTATTTTTAATTTTTTTTCTTTTACCCTAAAATTTTACAAATTAGCTCCCTCTTAATTTTTTTTTATACATTAGTCTCCCTTATTTATCTGTAAACTGCGTGTATATTGACATATATATATATATATATAGATATATATATATATAGGGTTATTCAGTTATATAGCCACACGGTTATAGTGAATTGGGATATAGCCCACCTTTCGTTAATTTCTTGTAAATAACCAAGTTAACTTATTAATAGAATAATAAAAGACTTATTTAATCCAGTCAAACATATAAAAAAAGGTAATTAATAAGCTGCCACGTATGCAAGTTGGCTATTTACAAAGTATTTACTATAGATTGACTAATTTACAATTTCTATAGTTTAGGTGACTTAAGTAGCCAATTTTTTTATATATATATACATACATATATATATATATATATACATACATATATATATATACATACATATATATATACATACATACATACATATATATTGTTGACCTGTAAAATTAGTACAACAATATCTCACGAAAATATACTGACTCCGAGTACAAGGCCTCCGAGTACAGAGGTGATTTAGGCAAGACTTTCTCTTTATACAGACGAATCTAATACAAGAGAGCAATGTTTTCTAGAGATTTTAAGTGAAAGAAAGTGTGTAAAAATGTCCGTGCTTCGTTCTGTGCTGCTGCCTCTATTTATACTCGTCTGGTCGTGTCTTTGACGGTTATTTTGAGGAACGTGGGGTGATCAATCCCACGTTCTGGACGGTTATGGGTAACTGCTTTTCGCCTCTCTCTGAGGTAGGCGGTTAATGCTCCTCGTGCGGTTTTTGAACCGTCGAGGTGTGCGTTTTAGAGCTTGAAACATGTTTTCTATTAGTTTTGACTAGTCTTTGACCCACGTTCTTCTCTTCTCTTCGAAGTTCTGATCGGTGGGTTTCGTTCTTAACTTATGAACGGTTCGTTCCTTTTTAATGGATGACCCTTGGGTTTACTTAACCTGAGCTCGGTGCTGGATTCGTATTTCTGTTCGGCGGTCCGACTAGCCAGGTCGGAGTCTGACTAATTTATCCCGTAACAGCTACCCCCCAGTTTCTTGGTTTTTTCTGTAGCAAAAATGGTAAGGAACTATTTCGGTTTGCTTCGTGACCGTGTTCATCTTTGCTTACTTGTCTCGGGATGATCCGAGTAGAATTCTTTATTCTTTCTTTTTACAGGACGACGTCGTTTGTCATCGGGCCTTTCTGAACCGTAGCGTCTTTTGCTTCGACGGTCAGATGTGTTTGGCTTCCTGGACAAGCTTAATCTCCACCGCTCATGAAGTCTTTATATAAGGCCTATCCTCAACTTTCGAATTCATTTCGCTTTTTTCTTCTGAATTCTGATCTCAGAGCGTTCTCGGCTTGACCTGCTTATTCAGATTTTCTCTTGACTTCTTCGTTTTTGCTCGGATCTTCCGACCTCCAATCTTGCGGGTAAGGTCTGTTCTCTTTTGTTTTATTGTTTTTGGTATCTTCCTTTTGTTTTGAGATTGTTGTTTGGCGATCGGTATCTTCTTTATTTATTGTATTCGGACCCTTCGGACTTTAGGAATCTTAGTTTCTCAACTTCATTAGGGCTATGGGTGGACTTGCGCGTCCTGATCTGAGCTTTGATCCTCGCGTCGTTCGGAGATCGGTACCTGATCCCGATAGTGTTACCTTGTTGGATGGGTCCAAGTTTCCTTTCCTCAGAAGTCCCGTGTGGTATCATATCCCAGAGATCGGATGGGACCGTCCTGTAATGGCATATGATGAGTCATGCGTGCCTCCCAATCCTGAGTCCGAGGGGGTTGATAACGAGAAAAAGGTTATTGACTCGTCTTCCCTGTCGTGTAGGGACACTATGGTCGTGGAGTTATCGTCCTCGTCTGATTCTTCGAAGGAGAGCGGGTCGGAATCTCGTGATACGACGAGCCTTTCTCTTTCGCAAGACCGAGGAGAGGGTTGCTCTCACGGCACTCCGGGTCCAAGTGGGAGGACTTTTGGGGTTGATCTTCCAGAGGAAGAGGAAGAGGCCCTGGTCTTTGAACGGAAAGAGGGCCAGTTTTCGGCCAAAGTTTGGACTTCTCGGGTTACCGAGAAATATCTACAAGGGTTGAGGGAGGAATTCGAGATAGCTGAGGGAATTACTCTCTCGGCACCTTTGGAACACGAGAGAGCCGATCAGCCTCCCGTCGGAAAGATTGCGTTCAATAGGGCCATTTTGAACGTGATCGGAGGGTTGCCAATGCATCCACTCATTTCACAGTTCGTGTCCGACCTGGGTTGTTCTCCTACCCAGCTCGTCCCCAACGTGTATAAAATCTTTGTCGGGATGGCCGTGTTGTGGGCGAAGATTTATGATCGCCCTGTCACTTTGCAAGATTTCTCACAATACTACTCTTTTAAGTCGGCCCCAGGACAGCATGGTTACTATTATGCTCGGGCTAATGACGATCAGTCTAAGGTGGTTACTCGCCTGCCGACCAGCCAGAAAAATTGGAAAGATCATTTCTTCTGGGTCGAAGGGAACGCCTCTTATGAAAGATGCCCCATAAGGGCTCCGTTCTCGGAATTGGGTGTGATTTTGGTCCAGAATTTTTTGCCTGATAATTTGAGCCGGGCTTTTGTTCTGGGTTTTTATATGTTTTATGTTTGGTTTCAGGTCCCCTTCCGCAATATTCCGAGGAGGAGCGACCACTTCACTCGGAAATTTTTGATCTTTCAGAGGCTGATCGGTCGACGTTCCTGTTGTCGGACCCGGACCTGCTCGACCAATATTATTATTACCCTTATTCAAGTAAGTATTTTACCTGTCCTTTCTCAGTTTACTTATGTTCTTTTCTCATTTTCCTTTTCGTTTCTTAACAGAGATCGCCCAGATGGCAAAAAAGAAATCTGCTCCCGAGCTGATCCCTCCCAATCCGAAACGCGTCAAGGCTTCTAAGGCTTCGACGGCCGGCAAACGGGCTTCCTCGTCGCTTTCGAAGGTTCCGGAGCCTCTGAGCTCTTCTCCCGCTAAGGGTCTGGCCGAGCCTTCATCTACCTCTGATCCTTTGGCTCCGGTCGTTTCTTTCTTCCGCGAGCGTTTCCCTGCCGAGAAGGCTCAGGAGGTTCTCAGGCTCGAGCCTTTGGAGAGGCTTAACCAGGCCACTGACTTGGCGATTTCGGTAAGTTTTGACTCGTCTAGTCGGTACCTCTTCTCTTTTGATAACTCATTGTGGCTGATCGTTTGATCGTTGCAGAATTTTGTCAGTATGACCGGGCTAGTCGGACTGCTAGGCTCCGAGCTCACCTCTTTGAGACAAAGGAATGATCGATTTCTCAAGGAGAGAGATGCTGCCAAGGATGAGACAGCCAAGGTCAGGTCTGAGTTAACTCGAAAGTTCCGAGAAGACCTCGAGGCTGCTCGTCTAGCGGCGGTGGAAGAGTACAAAGCTTCCGACGATTATCGTGATATGCGCGATGATCTCTATACCGCTGGGATGACCGAGGCTGTTCGGCTTCTTGGTCCGAAGAATCCTAATCTGGATGCGACGGATCTTGATCTCGACTCGGAGTCAAGGGCTAGCGAGGAGGGCGACCAGGAATAGGATTTATAGTTGTTGTTTTTATGTATTCTTTTTATATTTCTGTTAACCCGCTTGGGTTTTGAACAATCAGTCCGAGGTCGGATCTTCATTTTGTAATTTTTGTTTTTCCCTTTCGGGATTTGAACAAGTGATCCTTGGTTGGATCTATATTTTGTGTAAATTTAGTTTCAAAAATTTGGTAAAGTAAAGTACTACTATTACTAGGTAATTTTTCTAAAAATTGTTCGTTAGTTATCTAGCCGCCCAGTTTACTTTGTCGAAATTTTTTGAAAGATAATTAATGCGATACATAAGTAATTGCGAACAGAGGAAAGAAAGATAAACAAATACTTGAAAATTATAAGCGCGTGATTACTCGAAACTCCGAGTAGAAAATTTGAAAGATAGAAAATTACTTGAAATCATAAGTTTGGCGACCAAGCCGCTTTTCGAAAAATTAACAAGTGAACATAATTCATGCGACCAAGCCGCTTTTTGAATTTGTAAACGCGATACATGCGACCAAGCCGCTTTTTTAACAAATTAACAAATAAACAAATCAGACGTAAAATCGGCGAAGATGCTCAGCGTTCCAGGGGTTTTTCTCCATATCGCCGTTCAACTGTTGTAGTCGGTAGGCCCCGTTTCCGAAGTCTTCTCGGATGATGTAAGGTCCCTCCCAATTTGCGTTGAAGGCTCCCTCCTGGTGGATTTTGGTGTGGAGAAAAACTCTTCTGAGGACTTTGTCGCCGACTTTGAATGACCTTGGTCGGACTCTCCTGTTAAAATACCGAGAAACCTTTTGCTGGTTAGCTAGATTTCTTAATCTGGCGTTTTCTCTTTTTTCTTCTAACAGGTCTAGATTAATTTCAAGCATCTCGTTGTTTACCTTTGTTGAGTATTTTTCCCTTCTCATTGTTGGTATCAAAACGTCGGTCGGTATGGCCGCGTCGGAACCGTATGCGAGGGAGAAAGGTGTTTCGCCTGTGGTGGAGTGCTCGGTGGTCCTGTATGACCAGAGGACTTCTTGAAGCATATCCACCCACTCTGACTTTTGCTCGTCTAACTTTGTTTTCAGGCCGTGTTTTATCGTTTTGTTGACGGCCTCCACCAATCCATTGGATTGTGGTCTGACTGGTGTAGAAAAAACTTTGTTAATGCCATATTTGTCACAAAAGCTTTTGAACGAATCGCAGTCGAATTGGGTTCCGTGGTCGGATACAATTTTGACTGGTATTCCAAAACGAGTAATGATATTTTTCCATACGAATTTCTCAATTGCATGGGCCGTTATTTTATTTAAGGGTTCGGCTTCAACCCATTTTGAAAAATAGTCGATGGCTACGATCGCATACCTGCATCCTCCTCGGCCTGTTGGCAAAGCTCCGATTAGGTCTATTCCCCATTCTGCGAATGGGATCGGGCATGAGAGGGTGATGAGCGGATTAGGTGGAAGCCTCGGGATGTTTGAGAACTTCTGACACTTGACGCATCTTTGCGTTATGTGCCGTGCATCGGCCTTTAATGTCGGCCAGTAGAGTCCTTGTCGGATGATCTTTTGCGCCAATGCTCCGCCTCCGATGTGACTTCCGCATATCCCTTCATGGATTTCTTTGAGAGCGTACTCGGCTTCGTCTTCATCTAGGCACTTGAGTAGAGCTTGGGAAAATCCCCTTTTGTATAGATTCTGACCTTCGAGGAAATATCGGGCAGCTCTGAACTTCAAACTTCTAGCTTCGTTCTTGTCGTTGGGTAGGGTTCCCTGCTGCAAGTATTTTCTGATCGGAGTTTGCCAAGACTTTCGTTGCTCGACATGAAGCACGTGGGTGGCCTGCTCGATGCTGGGCTGCCCAATTTTGATCACTGGGATTGATTCTGAGTCTGATCCTTGAGTGGCGTGCTTTGCTAACGCGTCGGCCTCTACGTTCATGGCTCTTGGGACTTGAGTGATCTCGCAAAGTTCGAATTCGTTTGCTAAGTTTTTGGCCTTCTCGGCATATAGCGACATCTTTTCGCCTTTTGCCTGAAATTCACATTTCATTTGATTAACAATTAACTGAGAATCCGAATATACTTTGAGCTTTTTGATTTCTAAATCTTTTGCTATTTGCAGCCCATGTATCATAGCTTCGTACTCAGCTTCATTGTTTGAAGTATTAAAGTTGAATTTTAATGCGAATTTTACCTTGTCTCCTTCTGGACTGGATAGCGCAATTCCGACCCCGGACCCCTTTTCGTTGACTGCTCCGTCTACATACATGTTCCAAATCGGGAATTCGACTGGCCTGTATGTGAACTCTGCAATGAAGTCGGCGACTGCTTGTCCTTTTATTGCTGGTCGGGGGCTGAAGTGTATATCATATTGTGTCAACTCAATTGACCATTTCATTAGCCTTCCGGATACGTCAGGCTTTTGCAGCACCTGGCGCAGTGGGAAATTGGTGAGGACCGTAATCGGATGTGCAAGGAAGTAGTGTTTTAGCTTCCGAGAAGCAGTGATGAGGGCGAAAGCTAGCTTTTCGAGTTCCGGGTATCTTCCTTCTGCCTCGTTAAGACGCCGCGAAGTATAATAAACCGGGACTTGGTGTTTTCCCTCATTCTTGATTAGTGCTGAGCTTACTGCATGCTCCGAGACGGCTAGGTAGATCTCCAAGGGCTCTCCCTCCTGTACTTTTCTTAAAGTCGGAGGCCATGCCAAGTGTTCCTTTAGAGATTCGAAGCTCTCGTCGCACTGCTTGGTCCATTCAAATTCTTTGGAGCCTCTGAGTATATTGAAGAAATGAATACTTCGGTCGGTAGACCGAGAGATAAAGCGACTTAGTGCAGCTATGCATCCCGTCAATTTTTGCACCTCTTTGATATTTCGTGGTGGTCTCATGTTCCATAGGGCTGTGATCTTCTCTGGATTCACCTCAATGCCTCGTTCATGAACGATGAAACCTAAGAATTTTCCTGCGGACACACCAAATGTACATTTTAGAGGATTCAATTTCATGCGATATTGCCTTAATAGTTCGAATGATCTTCTAAGATCATTCGTATGTTCAACTATTTTTCGGCTCTTAACTAACAAGTCATCAATGTATGCTTCCATTGTGATTCCGAGTAATTCGGCGAACATTCGATTTACTAATCTTTGATATGTTGCTCCAGCATTTTTTAACCCGAAAGGCATTACCGTATAACAGTATAGCCCCCGATCAGTTATGAATGCCGTGTGGTCCTGGTCGGGACCGTACATAGGAATTTGATTGTAGCCAGAGTAGGCGTCCATGAAACTTAGGATTTCATGACCTGCTGTGGCGTCTACTAACTGATCAATTCTCGGCATAGGAAAACTATCCTTTGGGCAAGCCTTGTTCAGATCTGTAAAATCCACACAAGTTCTCCACTTCCCGTTGGGTTTCTTAACCAAGACGGGGTTGGCCACCCACTTAGGATATTTAGTTTCTTTTATTGATCCGTTAGAAATTAGTTTATCTACTTCTTCCTTCAGAGCAGTATACCTTTCGGAGTTTAAAGCTCTTCTTTTCTGTCTGATAGGTTTTTCTTTAGGATCTATATTTAACCTATGACATGCTATTTGAGGATCTATCCCTGTCATGTCGGACTGCGACCAAGCAAATATATCTAAACTATTAGATAGGAGAGTAATTAAGTCACTTTTGGTACCTGATTCAAGATACTTTCCAATCTTGAGCTTCTTCTCAGGTTGATTTGGATCTGGGGCGACTTCTTCGACCTCGTCTCCTGGGCCAATTTCTTCTCGGCTCGGGAGGCGTGGGTCAAAATCTGGATTGATCATCATAACCTTGTGAACATCTTTGTCCTGACTCTCCTTGAGATAATTCGCATAGCAGCTCCTTGCGATAGCCTGAGTTCCGACTACTTCACCTATTCCATGCTCGGTAGGGAACTTCATCTTCAAATACTCCACCGACGCAACGGCCCCGAGGGACTGCAAGGTGGGCCTGCCAATGATCGCATTGAATGAAGATTTCCCGGGGATCACTATCCATGCCGTGTTGATGGTTTTACTCCTCGGGTTTTCTCCCACAGTTATTGGGAGTGAGATTAATCCCTTGGGCTGGATTGAATCTCCCGTGAAGCCATAGAGATTCTCGGGGGAAGGAGCCAACGCGTCTTGCTTAAGACCCATCTTGTTGAATGTGTCTTCATAGAGTACGTCAACAGCGCTTCCAGTGTCCACCAAAATCCGATGTACGTTCCTGTTGCCGATTAAGGCCGAAATGACCAATGGGTCGTTGTGAGGATACATCACCCACCGAGCATCTTCTGCTGTAAAGGTGATAGGTTCCGAGCTAGACTTGGCTATCTTGTTAGGCCTCTGCTCGGCTGTGAACAAGATCTGCCGGGGTCCTGCGTAGGCTTCCCTCACATAGCTTTTTTGAGCGCTCCTTGATGTTCCTCCCACATGTGGTCCTCCGACTATGAGTGAGATTTCGGCATACGCCTCTCTTTTCTGCTCCTCTTGCTCCCCTTGCTCGGTCTTGAATTTCTTCAATGCTCCTCTTCGGATCAGGGCTTCTATGGCCTCTTTGAGGTTGAAACAATCGGCAGTACGGTGACCGATGTCCGCGTGGAAAGCGCAATATTTTGTTTTATCCCTCTTCGAGATATCTTTCTTGATCGGCTTTGGCTTGGGGAAATCTTCCTTGTCCTGTGTAAGACTAAATATCTCCTCTATCGGGGTATTGAGCTTATGATATTTGTCGAACTTACTGGAAAAAGGTTTCAGAGGTCCCGCTCCTGACCGGCTCTTCTTTGGTGGGCGGTGGTCCTCAGAATGTCGTTCCCTATGCTCTTCTCGGTAGCTCTTCGGCGGCTTTGCTTTTCTTGCCGCCAGTCTTGCTTCCTCCGCGTTGATATATTTTTGAGCTCTTTTCAAGAAATCGTTGTAGTCCTTTGGGCTAGTCTTCTGAAGAGACCACCAGAATTCTGATTCTGTTCGGACGCCGGAAGAGATGCCGAAGAGCTTAAAGTCTTCGTTCAGATCGTCAACCTGAAGTGCTTGTTCCGAGTATCGATTAATAAAATCTTTTAGGGACTCGTCATGGGCTTGTCTTACCGCCAGCAGCCTTTCTTTGGGAGTTTTTCCTGAACTGGAGCCGACAAACTGTTCCATGAATTTTCTAGACAGCTGTTTCCAGGATCCTATGGAGTTTGGCTTTAGCTTTCTGTACCATCTTTTGGCTGAGCCAGTTAAAGTGATAGAGAAAGCTCTGCACATAACTTCTGGTCCGGCTCCTTGCAGCAGCATCCAAGAGGAAAAAGTGTCTATATGGTCTCCCGGGTCGGTCTTTCCGTCGTATACTGGGATGCTTGGCATCCTAAACCGATCAGGCAACGGGTGTTCTAACACGCGGGCCGTGAACGGGGAGATAGCTTCTCCAACCTTCGGAACAGACTCCTTCTGACCTAGAGCTACCTCTTCAATCCGACGTTCCAACCTTCTAAGGTTTGTTTTGTTGGTGCTTGCACTGTCTTCAGTCTCTGAGCTGTCTAAGCTGTGCCTGAGAGTGCTTGAATATCCTTTGTCCATGCTGGGCTGGTACCGATCAGGAATCTTTTCCTGACTGTACTGCTCCTTTTCGGACTCAGAAACATCTTCCATCCTCTCATATCGATCTCTGGCATGTTTCCGAGGTTTCTTAACCTGCGGATCTTGTCCGATGGGTTCTTTCCCTGATCGGTGCGAAGGCTCCTCATCTGGGATCACTATTGCACTTCGCAGTGTGACCCTTTTTGCCTGTAACCTTCTCTTCAAGTCCCTGTTATTTGCCTCTAAGACCGAGAGACGCTCTTGCATCTGTCTGAATTGTTCTTCGAGGCTGGGTTCCGGAAGAAGCTCAGCTATTTCTTCCGAGGTGAGAGGCAAGGTGCGGTTATGGTGCTCTATCTCCATCTCCTGGTTAGAGACAGCGTTCACGGGTGCGGACGAACTAGCCATATTCTTCAGCTGGTCCCCCTCCTTCTAGCGCCAACTGTTGACCTGTAAAATTAGTACAACAATATCTCACGAAAATATACTGACTCCGAGTACAAGGCCTCCGAGTACAGAGGTGATTTAGGCAAGACTTTCTCTTTATACAGACGAATCTAATACAAGAGAGCAATGTTTTCTAGAGATTTTAAGTGAAAGAAAGTGTGTAAAAATGTCCGTGCTTCGTTCTGTGCTGCTGCCTCTATTTATACTCGTCTGGTCGTGTCTTTGACGGTTATTTTGAGGAACGTGGGGTGATCAATCCCACGTTCTGGACGGTTATGGGTAACTGCTTTTCGCCTCTCTCTGAGGTAGGCGGTTAATGCTCCTCGTGCGGTTTTTGAACCGTCGAGGTGTGCGTTTTAGAGCTTGAAACATGTTTTCTATTAGTTTTGACTAGTCTTTGACCCACGTTCTTCTCTTCTCTTCGAAGTTCTGATCGGTGGGTTTCGTTCTTAACTTATGAACGGTTCGTTCCTTTTTAATGGATGACCCTTGGGTTTACTTAACCTGAGCTCGGTGCTGGATTCGTATTTCTGTTCGGCGGTCCGACTAGCCAGGTCGGAGTCTGACTAATTTATCCCGTAACATATATATATACATACATATATATATATACATACATATATATATATATACATACATATATATATACATACATACATACATATATATATATACATACATACATATATATATATATATACATATATATATATATACTTGATTACCCAATTTTGTTATTTTGCAGCGACAATGTAGTCAATGATATCGGTAACATATATAGACGGTAATTCTTTCATAAATTCGTGTCGGTTGTGCCATGATTTGTTGTAGTGTGATAATAGCAAAAAAATAAAAATAAAAATAAAGGATATTTGGCGAAAAATATGTTGCAGGATTTGCAAATAGAGTAGTTGATTCATTAAGCAATACGGAGGTCAAAGAAATTGGAGAGAAGTGTGTCTATTGACCTTTGATAATTAATCAGAAGTTCCATTACAAAGAGACCTAAATTCCTATCTATAAAATAAAAGCCTAATATATAATCCTATTTACATTCTAAAAACTAAAGATAAGAAATGAGATAAAATATTAAATAAACCTATAGGTTCATTGATTGTCCAAGGTAAGAAATAAGCGAGTCAAAACATAGAAGTTTGAATTTTGGGTAAACAAGCCCTTATTATTAGCTGTACGTAAAGGGAGTGTGGTGTTTGTTTTACGGAGTCCCAGCAAAAAGCTGTAATACGCACGCAACCAACAAAAAACAAAGGCAGAATAGCAAAACTGTATGCAAAAAGACGAAACACTCACTCACTCACAAGCAGATCAAATAATTTCGCCCTCAATTAAATTTAAGCCAAACGAAAATACACGTAACGCGACGAACAAACACTTTGATTGCAGACGTGTGAATTACCGTTAGCTATCTATCCCGTGTTAAAGACCGTTTTAATAATAAATAATGGCATTAATCAACTAGCTCATCGACATTGAATTGTACAAACCCACCAATCATTAAATACACACATGAAAACTGCCCTTTCTTTTTTGTTTTCATGTTCCACTTTCTTCCCATCTTCTCTCTCTCTTTCTCTCTCCGCCTTTTAAATAAATACCCTCACTCTTTCCTCACTTCCCTCTGATCCTTCCCATTTCAACTCACCCAACGAAAGAAAGAAAGGAACAGAGAACACTCAACTGTTGTTTACTATATTGAATGATGGGAAACAAAATGAAGATGTGGCGTCAATGGCCGTCGTGCAACCACCCCAAAACCCACTCATGCCGATTCAACTCCGACGATATCTACAAGACCGTCAACTCCGTCTTCTTCTCCCCCTCCTCCGCCGCCGTAGAAACACCGGAATCGTGGTTCACCAACTCCGCCTCCGAGTCCGCCAGCCTCTCCACCGCCGACTCCGACGAAGATCACTCCCTCGAAACCCTAGTCGCCGGAGCCCGCTCCGAGCGACGCCTCTTCTTCGAGCCCCGTGGCGACTCCAACTCCATCCTCTCCTCCTCCACCGCCGCCGGGAAATCGCACTCCGGCGAGGCCTCCGCCGCCGCGGCCGGGGCTCTGAGGGAGAGCGTCGCGGTGGCGGTGGAGTCCGGCGACCCGTACGGAGACTTCCGGCGATCTATGGCGGAGATGGTGGAGGCTAACGGCGTCAAGGACTGGGAAGGTCTTGAGGAGCTTCTTGGGTGGTACCTTAGAGTCAACGCTAAGGATAGTCACGCTTTTGTTGTGGGGGCTTTCGTTGACCTTCTTCTTGACCTCGCCGGAGAATCTTTTCCGGTTAAGAATGTGGCGGAGAAGGAGGAGTCTTTCTCCACCGCCGCGTCGAGGTTGTCGAGCCCGTCGGAGCACGGTCTGAGTGAGATTATTAGTTACCAAGGGAGGGATTTGAGTTTAACTCCGTAATTAATTATTTGAGTTTATCTTTTAGATATATATCTTTTGTTTTTTTTTGTGTATATTTTTTGGAGGCGGATATATAGGGATTACCGGATTAGAACATTGAGAAAATGAGATCTATATGTTATTAATTATGATTTATAATTATTATGTAAAGGTCGTGAAACTGATAGGTGTATGTATATAAAAAAAGCGATACTATGAATCGTCAGAGCTACATTTTCGTGCGAGACAATTGTCAAATAAGGGATACAATATCCCTTTGATTCACATAATAATAATAAAAATAATAATTGAATTCGATGCATAAATTTGAGGAATATGACAGAACACGAACTGCTAAAGATGCGTTACTGCACAGCTAGGGTTGTAGTTTTGATATTCAATGTCGTATCCCTTTACGTCTTTAGAAACTCAGATTTTTTTGTTTCATTTTAGTGTTTCCGCTTTTTGTTCCTCCAATCAAAATAAATTATATTATTATTTTATATTTATTTAAAATGATTAAATGGATTTATTTTGAGTGAAGGAACATATAAAAGAGATACAAAAAAAGAATAGAGGGTCTGAATTCATTTTTTAGGAGAAACTTGAATTATAAAATTATTTTTTATAAGTACAAATATTCCTAACATGATTGTACACCGGGCATTACTATATTTCAGCTACAACGTTTTCATTGTGTAAATGTTTAATTTAACTATTTTATTTTATAAATTAAAACATATTATTAAGTCTATAATATGCTTTTAACTTTTTTAAACATAATTTTTCAAAAAAAAAAACTTTTTCAAACATAAATTTTCTTAAAAAGGTTCATATTTTAAAAAAATGACTCAAATTTACAAAATAAATAATTTTAGTAGTATTTTGTTAATTAAATGAACTTATGGCCTATTATATAATTTAAAACATAATTTAGAGACTACGAAATAAGCTTAATTTTAATAATAATTAATAAAAATAATCCAAGCTAGTATTTATATATATATATATATATATATATATATATATATGTATTTAATATTAACCACCTAGGCTCGGCTCGATGTATACTTACATCACCGTCCTGGGTCTGTGAAAATAGTTAATGATAACTAAAATCTCTCGAACACACGCACACAGAAATTAACAAAACCTGAATTCAAAGCTGTCATATATAGCATGAATTATATTAACTGATATTCCCTAAAACGTTGGTGTATTAATTAAGTTGGAGAAAAATGCAAAGTAACAATTTGTCAATATGGGCAGAGATCAGGAATAGCATGAGAAATTTCATTAATTGGGCTTAATAAGCCATTAAATATCAAGATTAGACCCTAATGTTTAAAAATATCTGAATATGGACTTTTGACCCAAAATCGGACATAAATACCCTTGATTCAAAAAACCCATGTGTTTTCTCTCATTTTCAAATGATTTTCATCACAAATCTTTGTCATTTTCGAATTGGTTGCGCTAGGATTAGAATTTTCGGTGGTCGAGCTCGTATGTGTTCAGATTCGATTTTGAAGGTTTCACATTGAATCTCATCGTATCGCATCGTACAGCATCGTACGACATCGTACATCATCGTACGACATCGTACATCATTGAATGTGTTCAGGTTCGATTTTGAGGGTTTCACATTGAATCTCATCGTATCGCATCGTACAGCATCGTACGACATCGTACAGCATCGTACGACATCGTACATTATAATGTGTATGAATTTTATCGATTTTGAGGGTTTCACATTGATCGTACGATGTCGTACGATGCTGTACGATGTCGTACGATGAGATTCAATGTGAGATTCATTGTATCTCATCGTACGACATCGTACGATGCTGTACGACCACCGAAAATTCTAATCCTAGCGCAACCAATTCGAAAATGAAAAAGATTTGTGATGAAAATCATTTGAAAATGAGAGAAAACACATGGGTTTTTTGAATCAAGGGTATTTGTGTCCGATTTTGGGTCAAAAGTTCATATTTAGATATTTTTAAACATTAGGGTCTAATCTTGATATTTAATGGTTTATTAAGCCCAGAAAATGAAATTTCTCAATAGCATACTGGTTTGAACCTAACAAAACAAATGAATACTAACACATAGCACTTTCTGAGCCAACTCGAATGGATAAGACTTTCTGCACAAAACAAGATTTTATATTAATATAGCTTCAATATGCATGAACGTAAATGTGCGACTTAAAACATATATTATTATATTTTTAATTTATTTTAAGGGCATGAAGAATACGTATATATGGTTCATATAAAATCGGGGTATGTCTTTTCAGTTTCACCTACCAATTATGTAGCATGTGCCACCGCATGTGATGGAGAGTGTTTATGGGGTAATGAGTCAAATTATTTATAGTGCATGTAAGTACCTTGGGATTTCTAATATATTAGTTGGCATGTTTTGTTTTTTTTTTTTTTTTTAAAGAAAAAAAAAATGTTTATGAGTATTGTCTTCTGTTCTGATAATGCTATTCTTTTGTCGTTTTCAGTGGGCTGAGTTAGTATCGTTTTATATTGGTTTCTTGCTGGTTGGATTAACATTATTAATTGGGGGAAAAATCTCTCTCTCTCTCTCTCTCTCTCTCTCTCTCTCTCACACACACACACACGCGCGCGCGCGCACTTTATTTACTCATCAATGAGTAATTATAGTATTTCAATACAGCGCAGAGTAGTAATTCATTATTTAATTTGGTAGCAATTTTACATAATTTACAACTAAGAAATGTTGAGTTCAAACTTTATAGCTACATATCTTGTAGTGTTTTATATAATGCAGATATATAAATACATCGCCATCCACTTCTTAAACTTCAAGTACTAGTTATTGGTGTTAGTGATCACGCCAAGCCTCATTATATGTGACTGAGTGTATCGTGGAATATACAAACTGTACTATCGAAAATTATTGTGATCATTCACATTCCCATAGTAACGTTATTGCTGAGAGATGATGAAGAGAACTTATTGAGGCCACTATTCAGAAACAGTGAGCTTTCATGGTCGTCATCATTATCTCTAAATGTGAAGAGAACGTTGCAGTTGGGTAAGGATGATTCAAAATGAATTTGGTATCACAAATCTCAATGTCACGTGCAATATTTATGATGCAACTTCAACAATGTCAGTTTTGTTTTGTTTTGTTTCAAAACGAGAATATGTTGTAGACAAAAATATTTTGTTATGCGGACGAGCTAGAGATGATATATATAATAGGTGCGTATAACTAAGTGGGATTGTGAACAATTGCGGGAAACAACGACAGTTTACGAGATTTAGAAATTAAATAAGCATTTGTATTAGTAGACTCTAAAAAATTTAAATTTGCCTAAGCAATATACGAATTTTTATTTTTAACTTTGTTGACCTGTAAAATTAGTACAACAATATCTCACGAAAATATACTGACTCCGAGTACAAGGCCTCCGAGTACAGAGGTGATTTAGGCAAGACTTTCTCTTTATACAGACGAATCTAATACAAGAGAGCAATGTTTTCTAGAGATTTTAAGTGAAAGAAAGTGTGTAAAAATGTCCGTGCTTCGTTCTGTGCTGCTGCCTCTATTTATACTCGTCTGGTCGTGTCTTTGACGGTTATTTTGAGGAACGTGGGGTGATCAATCCCACGTTCTGGACGGTTATGGGTAACTGCTTTTCGCCTCTCTCTGAGGTAGGCGGTTAATGCTCCTCGTGCGGTTTTTGAACCGTCGAGGTGTGCGTTTTAGAGCTTGAAACATGTTTTCTATTAGTTTTGACTAGTCTTTGACCCACGTTCTTCTCTTCTCTTCGAAGTTCTGATCGGTGGGTTTCGTTCTTAACTTATGAACGGTTCGTTCCTTTTTAATGGATGACCCTTGGGTTTACTTAACCTGAGCTCGGTGCTGGATTCGTATTTCTGTTCGGCGGTCCGACTAGCCAGGTCGGAGTCTGACTAATTTATCCCGTAACAGCTACCCCCCAGTTTCTTGGTTTTTTCTGTAGCAAAAATGGTAAGGAACTATTTCGGTTTGCTTCGTGACCGTGTTCATCTTTGCTTACTTGTCTCGGGATGATCCGAGTAGAATTCTTTATTCTTTCTTTTTACAGGACGACGTCGTTTGTCATCGGGCCTTTCTGAACCGTAGCGTCTTTTGCTTCGACGGTCAGATGTGTTTGGCTTCCTGGACAAGCTTAATCTCCACCGCTCATGAAGTCTTTATATAAGGCCTATCCTCAACTTTCGAATTCATTTCGCTTTTTTCTTCTGAATTCTGATCTCAGAGCGTTCTCGGCTTGACCTGCTTATTCAGATTTTCTCTTGACTTCTTCGTTTTTGCTCGGATCTTCCGACCTCCAATCTTGCGGGTAAGGTCTGTTCTCTTTTGTTTTATTGTTTTTGGTATCTTCCTTTTGTTTTGAGATTGTTGTTTGGCGATCGGTATCTTCTTTATTTATTGTATTCGGACCCTTCGGACTTTAGGAATCTTAGTTTCTCAACTTCATTAGGGCTATGGGTGGACTTGCGCGTCCTGATCTGAGCTTTGATCCTCGCGTCGTTCGGAGATCGGTACCTGATCCCGATAGTGTTACCTTGTTGGATGGGTCCAAGTTTCCTTTCCTCAGAAGTCCCGTGTGGTATCATATCCCAGAGATCGGATGGGACCGTCCTGTAATGGCATATGATGAGTCATGCGTGCCTCCCAATCCTGAGTCCGAGGGGGTTGATAACGAGAAAAAGGTTATTGACTCGTCTTCCCTGTCGTGTAGGGACACTATGGTCGTGGAGTTATCGTCCTCGTCTGATTCTTCGAAGGAGAGCGGGTCGGAATCTCGTGATACGACGAGCCTTTCTCTTTCGCAAGACCGAGGAGAGGGTTGCTCTCACGGCACTCCGGGTCCAAGTGGGAGGACTTTTGGGGTTGATCTTCCAGAGGAAGAGGAAGAGGCCCTGGTCTTTGAACGGAAAGAGGGCCAGTTTTCGGCCAAAGTTTGGACTTCTCGGGTTACCGAGAAATATCTACAAGGGTTGAGGGAGGAATTCGAGATAGCTGAGGGAATTACTCTCTCGGCACCTTTGGAACACGAGAGAGCCGATCAGCCTCCCGTCGGAAAGATTGCGTTCAATAGGGCCATTTTGAACGTGATCGGAGGGTTGCCAATGCATCCACTCATTTCACAGTTCGTGTCCGACCTGGGTTGTTCTCCTACCCAGCTCGTCCCCAACGTGTATAAAATCTTTGTCGGGATGGCCGTGTTGTGGGCGAAGATTTATGATCGCCCTGTCACTTTGCAAGATTTCTCACAATACTACTCTTTTAAGTCGGCCCCAGGACAGCATGGTTACTATTATGCTCGGGCTAATGACGATCAGTCTAAGGTGGTTACTCGCCTGCCGACCAGCCAGAAAAATTGGAAAGATCATTTCTTCTGGGTCGAAGGGAACGCCTCTTATGAAAGATGCCCCATAAGGGCTCCGTTCTCGGAATTGGGTGTGATTTTGGTCCAGAATTTTTTGCCTGATAATTTGAGCCGGGCTTTTGTTCTGGGTTTTTATATGTTTTATGTTTGGTTTCAGGTCCCCTTCCGCAATATTCCGAGGAGGAGCGACCACTTCACTCGGAAATTTTTGATCTTTCAGAGGCTGATCGGTCGACGTTCCTGTTGTCGGACCCGGACCTGCTCGACCAATATTATTATTACCCTTATTCAAGTAAGTATTTTACCTGTCCTTTCTCAGTTTACTTATGTTCTTTTCTCATTTTCCTTTTCGTTTCTTAACAGAGATCGCCCAGATGGCAAAAAAGAAATCTGCTCCCGAGCTGATCCCTCCCAATCCGAAACGCGTCAAGGCTTCTAAGGCTTCGACGGCCGGCAAACGGGCTTCCTCGTCGCTTTCGAAGGTTCCGGAGCCTCTGAGCTCTTCTCCCGCTAAGGGTCTGGCCGAGCCTTCATCTACCTCTGATCCTTTGGCTCCGGTCGTTTCTTTCTTCCGCGAGCGTTTCCCTGCCGAGAAGGCTCAGGAGGTTCTCAGGCTCGAGCCTTTGGAGAGGCTTAACCAGGCCACTGACTTGGCGATTTCGGTAAGTTTTGACTCGTCTAGTCGGTACCTCTTCTCTTTTGATAACTCATTGTGGCTGATCGTTTGATCGTTGCAGAATTTTGTCAGTATGACCGGGCTAGTCGGACTGCTAGGCTCCGAGCTCACCTCTTTGAGACAAAGGAATGATCGATTTCTCAAGGAGAGAGATGCTGCCAAGGATGAGACAGCCAAGGTCAGGTCTGAGTTAACTCGAAAGTTCCGAGAAGACCTCGAGGCTGCTCGTCTAGCGGCGGTGGAAGAGTACAAAGCTTCCGACGATTATCGTGATATGCGCGATGATCTCTATACCGCTGGGATGACCGAGGCTGTTCGGCTTCTTGGTCCGAAGAATCCTAATCTGGATGCGACGGATCTTGATCTCGACTCGGAGTCAAGGGCTAGCGAGGAGGGCGACCAGGAATAGGATTTATAGTTGTTGTTTTTATGTATTCTTTTTATATTTCTGTTAACCCGCTTGGGTTTTGAACAATCAGTCCGAGGTCGGATCTTCATTTTGTAATTTTTGTTTTTCCCTTTCGGGATTTGAACAAGTGATCCTTGGTTGGATCTATATTTTGTGTAAATTTAGTTTCAAAAATTTGGTAAAGTAAAGTACTACTATTACTAGGTAATTTTTCTAAAAATTGTTCGTTAGTTATCTAGCCGCCCAGTTTACTTTGTCGAAATTTTTTGAAAGATAATTAATGCGATACATAAGTAATTGCGAACAGAGGAAAGAAAGATAAACAAATACTTGAAAATTATAAGCGCGTGATTACTCGAAACTCCGAGTAGAAAATTTGAAAGATAGAAAATTACTTGAAATCATAAGTTTGGCGACCAAGCCGCTTTTCGAAAAATTAACAAGTGAACATAATTCATGCGACCAAGCCGCTTTTTGAATTTGTAAACGCGATACATGCGACCAAGCCGCTTTTTTAACAAATTAACAAATAAACAAATCAGACGTAAAATCGGCGAAGATGCTCAGCGTTCCAGGGGTTTTTCTCCATATCGCCGTTCAACTGTTGTAGTCGGTAGGCCCCGTTTCCGAAGTCTTCTCGGATGATGTAAGGTCCCTCCCAATTTGCGTTGAAGGCTCCCTCCTGGTGGATTTTGGTGTGGAGAAAAACTCTTCTGAGGACTTTGTCGCCGACTTTGAATGACCTTGGTCGGACTCTCCTGTTAAAATACCGAGAAACCTTTTGCTGGTTAGCTAGATTTCTTAATCTGGCGTTTTCTCTTTTTTCTTCTAACAGGTCTAGATTAATTTCAAGCATCTCGTTGTTTACCTTTGTTGAGTATTTTTCCCTTCTCATTGTTGGTATCAAAACGTCGGTCGGTATGGCCGCGTCGGAACCGTATGCGAGGGAGAAAGGTGTTTCGCCTGTGGTGGAGTGCTCGGTGGTCCTGTATGACCAGAGGACTTCTTGAAGCATATCCACCCACTCTGACTTTTGCTCGTCTAACTTTGTTTTCAGGCCGTGTTTTATCGTTTTGTTGACGGCCTCCACCAATCCATTGGATTGTGGTCTGACTGGTGTAGAAAAAACTTTGTTAATGCCATATTTGTCACAAAAGCTTTTGAACGAATCGCAGTCGAATTGGGTTCCGTGGTCGGATACAATTTTGACTGGTATTCCAAAACGAGTAATGATATTTTTCCATACGAATTTCTCAATTGCATGGGCCGTTATTTTATTTAAGGGTTCGGCTTCAACCCATTTTGAAAAATAGTCGATGGCTACGATCGCATACCTGCATCCTCCTCGGCCTGTTGGCAAAGCTCCGATTAGGTCTATTCCCCATTCTGCGAATGGGATCGGGCATGAGAGGGTGATGAGCGGATTAGGTGGAAGCCTCGGGATGTTTGAGAACTTCTGACACTTGACGCATCTTTGCGTTATGTGCCGTGCATCGGCCTTTAATGTCGGCCAGTAGAGTCCTTGTCGGATGATCTTTTGCGCCAATGCTCCGCCTCCGATGTGACTTCCGCATATCCCTTCATGGATTTCTTTGAGAGCGTACTCGGCTTCGTCTTCATCTAGGCACTTGAGTAGAGCTTGGGAAAATCCCCTTTTGTATAGATTCTGACCTTCGAGGAAATATCGGGCAGCTCTGAACTTCAAACTTCTAGCTTCGTTCTTGTCGTTGGGTAGGGTTCCCTGCTGCAAGTATTTTCTGATCGGAGTTTGCCAAGACTTTCGTTGCTCGACATGAAGCACGTGGGTGGCCTGCTCGATGCTGGGATGCCCAATTTTGATCACTGGGATTGATTCTGAGTCTGATCCTTGAGTGGCGTGCTTTGCTAACGCGTCGGCCTCTACGTTCATGGCTCTTGGGACTTGAGTGATCTCGCAAAGTTCGAATTCGTTTGCTAAGTTTTTGGCCTTCTCGGCATATAGCGACATCTTTTCGCCTTTTGCCTGAAATTCACATTTCATTTGATTAACAATTAACTGAGAATCCGAATATACTTTGAGCTTTTTGATTTCTAAATCTTTTGCTATTTGCAGCCCATGTATCATAGCTTCGTACTCAGCTTCATTGTTTGAAGTATTAAAGTTGAATTTTAATGCGAATTTTACCTTGTCTCCTTCTGGACTGGATAGCGCAATTCCGACCCCGGACCCCTTTTCGTTGACTGCTCCGTCTACATACATGTTCCAAATCGGGAATTCGACTGGCCTGTATGTGAACTCTGCAATGAAGTCGGCGACTGCTTGTCCTTTTATTGCTGGTCGGGGGCTGAAGTGTATATCATATTGTGTCAACTCAATTGACCATTTCATTAGCCTTCCGGATACGTCAGGCTTTTGCAGCACCTGGCGCAGTGGGAAATTGGTGAGGACCGTAATCGGATGTGCAAGGAAGTAGTGTTTTAGCTTCCGAGAAGCAGTGATGAGGGCGAAAGCTAGCTTTTCGAGTTCCGGGTATCTTCCTTCTGCCTCGTTAAGACGCCGCGAAGTATAATAAACCGGGACTTGGTGTTTTCCCTCATTCTTGATTAGTGCTGAGCTTACTGCATGCTCCGAGACGGCTAGGTAGATCTCCAAGGGCTCTCCCTCCTGTACTTTTCTTAAAGTCGGAGGCCATGCCAAGTGTTCCTTTAGAGATTCGAAGCTCTCGTCGCACTGCTTGGTCCATTCAAATTCTTTGGAGCCTCTGAGTATATTGAAGAAATGAATACTTCGGTCGGTAGACCGAGAGATAAAGCGACTTAGTGCAGCTATGCATCCCGTCAATTTTTGCACCTCTTTGATATTTCGTGGTGGTCTCATGTTCCATAGGGCTGTGATCTTCTCTGGA
The DNA here is from genome assembly GCF_054948205.1 of Urtica dioica subsp. dioica. Taxonomy (NCBI): domain Eukaryota; kingdom Viridiplantae; phylum Streptophyta; class Magnoliopsida; order Rosales; family Urticaceae; genus Urtica; species Urtica dioica. The sequence continues at coordinate 7,269,292 of NC_142767.1, read as the reverse complement.
TTCACCTCAATGCCTCGTTCATGAACGATGAAACCTAAGAATTTTCCTGCGGACACACCAAATGTACATTTTAGAGGATTCAATTTCATGCGATATTGCCTTAATAGTTCGAATGATCTTCTAAGATCATTCGTATGTTCAACTATTTTTCGGCTCTTAACTAACAAGTCATCAATGTATGCTTCCATTGTGATTCCGAGTAATTCGGCGAACATTCGATTTACTAATCTTTGATATGTTGCTCCAGCATTTTTTAACCCGAAAGGCATTACCGTATAACAGTATAGCCCCCGATCAGTTATGAATGCCGTGTGGTCCTGGTCGGGACCGTACATAGGAATTTGATTGTAGCCAGAGTAGGCGTCCATGAAACTTAGGATTTCATGACCTGCTGTGGCGTCTACTAACTGATCAATTCTCGGCATAGGAAAACTATCCTTTGGGCAAGCCTTGTTCAGATCTGTAAAATCCACACAAGTTCTCCACTTCCCGTTGGGTTTCTTAACCAAGACGGGGTTGGCCACCCACTTAGGATATTTAGTTTCTTTTATTGATCCGTTAGAAATTAGTTTATCTACTTCTTCCTTCAGAGCAGTATACCTTTCGGAGTTTAAAGCTCTTCTTTTCTGTCTGATAGGTTTTTCTTTAGGATCTATATTTAACCTATGACATGCTATTTGAGGATCTATCCCTGTCATGTCGGACTGCGACCAAGCAAATATATCTAAACTATTAGATAGGAGAGTAATTAAGTCACTTTTGGTACCTGATTCAAGATACTTTCCAATCTTGAGCTTCTTCTCAGGTTGATTTGGATCTGGGGCGACTTCTTCGACCTCGTCTCCTGGGCCAATTTCTTCTCGGCTCGGGAGGCGTGGGTCAAAATCTGGATTGATCATCATAACCTTGTGAACATCTTTGTCCTGACTCTCCTTGAGATAATTCGCATAGCAGCTCCTTGCGATAGCCTGAGTTCCGACTACTTCACCTATTCCATGCTCGGTAGGGAACTTCATCTTCAAATACTCCACCGACGCAACGGCCCCGAGGGACTGCAAGGTGGGCCTGCCAATGATCGCATTGAATGAAGATTTCCCGGGGATCACTATCCATGCCGTGTTGATGGTTTTACTCCTCGGGTTTTCTCCCACAGTTATTGGGAGTGAGATTAATCCCTTGGGCTGGATTGAATCTCCCGTGAAGCCATAGAGATTCTCGGGGGAAGGAGCCAACGCGTCTTGCTTAAGACCCATCTTGTTGAATGTGTCTTCATAGAGTACGTCAACAGCGCTTCCAGTGTCCACCAAAATCCGATGTACGTTCCTGTTGCCGATTAAGGCCGAAATGACCAATGGGTCGTTGTGAGGATACATCACCCACCGAGCATCTTCTGCTGTAAAGGTGATAGGTTCCGAGCTAGACTTGGCTATCTTGTTAGGCCTCTGCTCGGCTGTGAACAAGATCTGCCGGGGTCCTGCGTAGGCTTCCCTCACATAGCTTTTTTGAGCGCTCCTTGATGTTCCTCCCACATGTGGTCCTCCGACTATGAGTGAGATTTCGGCATACGCCTCTCTTTTCTGCTCCTCTTGCTCCCCTTGCTCGGTCTTGAATTTCTTCAATGCTCCTCTTCGGATCAGGGCTTCTATGGCCTCTTTGAGGTTGAAACAATCGGCAGTACGGTGACCGATGTCCGCGTGGAAAGCGCAATATTTTGTTTTATCCCTCTTCGAGATATCTTTCTTGATCGGCTTTGGCTTGGGGAAATCTTCCTTGTCCTGTGTAAGACTAAATATCTCCTCTATCGGGGTATTGAGCTTATGATATTTGTCGAACTTACTGGAAAAAGGTTTCAGAGGTCCCGCTCCTGACCGGCTCTTCTTTGGTGGGCGGTGGTCCTCAGAATGTCGTTCCCTATGCTCTTCTCGGTAGCTCTTCGGCGGCTTTGCTTTTCTTGCCGCCAGTCTTGCTTCCTCCGCGTTGATATATTTTTGAGCTCTTTTCAAGAAATCGTTGTAGTCCTTTGGGCTAGTCTTCTGAAGAGACCACCAGAATTCTGATTCTGTTCGGACGCCGGAAGAGATGCCGAAGAGCTTAAAGTCTTCGTTCAGATCGTCAACCTGAAGTGCTTGTTCCGAGTATCGATTAATAAAATCTTTTAGGGACTCGTCATGGGCTTGTCTTACCGCCAGCAGCCTTTCTTTGGGAGTTTTTCCTGAACTGGAGCCGACAAACTGTTCCATGAATTTTCTAGACAGCTGTTTCCAGGATCCTATGGAGTTTGGCTTTAGCTTTCTGTACCATCTTTTGGCTGAGCCAGTTAAAGTGATAGAGAAAGCTCTGCACATAACTTCTGGTCCGGCTCCTTGCAGCAGCATCCAAGAGGAAAAAGTGTCTATATGGTCTCCCGGGTCGGTCTTTCCGTCGTATACTGGGATGCTTGGCATCCTAAACCGATCAGGCAACGGGTGTTCTAACACGCGGGCCGTGAACGGGGAGATAGCTTCTCCAACCTTCGGAACAGACTCCTTCTGACCTAGAGCTACCTCTTCAATCCGACGTTCCAACCTTCTAAGGTTTGTTTTGTTGGTGCTTGCACTGTCTTCAGTCTCTGAGCTGTCTAAGCTGTGCCTGAGAGTGCTTGAATATCCTTTGTCCATGCTGGGCTGGTACCGATCAGGAATCTTTTCCTGACTGTACTGCTCCTTTTCGGACTCAGAAACATCTTCCATCCTCTCATATCGATCTCTGGCATGTTTCCGAGGTTTCTTAACCTGCGGATCTTGTCCGATGGGTTCTTTCCCTGATCGGTGCGAAGGCTCCTCATCTGGGATCACTATTGCACTTCGCAGTGTGACCCTTTTTGCCTGTAACCTTCTCTTCAAGTCCCTGTTATTTGCCTCTAAGACCGAGAGACGCTCTTGCATCTGTCTGAATTGTTCTTCGAGGCTGGGTTCCGGAAGAAGCTCAGCTATTTCTTCCGAGGTGAGAGGCAAGGTGCGGTTATGGTGCTCTATCTCCATCTCCTGGTTAGAGACAGCGTTCACGGGTGCGGACGAACTAGCCATATTCTTCAGCTGGTCCCCCTCCTTCTAGCGCCAACTGTTGACCTGTAAAATTAGTACAACAATATCTCACGAAAATATACTGACTCCGAGTACAAGGCCTCCGAGTACAGAGGTGATTTAGGCAAGACTTTCTCTTTATACAGACGAATCTAATACAAGAGAGCAATGTTTTCTAGAGATTTTAAGTGAAAGAAAGTGTGTAAAAATGTCCGTGCTTCGTTCTGTGCTGCTGCCTCTATTTATACTCGTCTGGTCGTGTCTTTGACGGTTATTTTGAGGAACGTGGGGTGATCAATCCCACGTTCTGGACGGTTATGGGTAACTGCTTTTCGCCTCTCTCTGAGGTAGGCGGTTAATGCTCCTCGTGCGGTTTTTGAACCGTCGAGGTGTGCGTTTTAGAGCTTGAAACATGTTTTCTATTAGTTTTGACTAGTCTTTGACCCACGTTCTTCTCTTCTCTTCGAAGTTCTGATCGGTGGGTTTCGTTCTTAACTTATGAACGGTTCGTTCCTTTTTAATGGATGACCCTTGGGTTTACTTAACCTGAGCTCGGTGCTGGATTCGTATTTCTGTTCGGCGGTCCGACTAGCCAGGTCGGAGTCTGACTAATTTATCCCGTAACAAACTTCCTTCCACATATCTTTAACTAACCCTTTGGCATCGAATTCTCAATTATTTTAGTCAATCGTTTTAGTTATATTTTTAGCAAATCAATTAATATTTTTTATTCATAAAAAATAATTAAACTGATTTTTAAGCATGACTCAACTGTTTCAACATGGAGGTCCTACTCTAAATTTGACACAAAATGAGCAATTGATATGACTTACAAAAGTTATATATCTCACTCTCACAATTAGTACTTGGAAACGGTATAGCAGCTTAGACATAAATTTACCTGAATTTGTAGAGTTTAATCAGTGCACAAGCCAATAATATATTGACAAGAAAATATGGTAGAACGTCATCATAATGTTCCAGAAAAATAATTCGAATGATCACAATGATATAGTGCAAGTGTTACCGACAACGATCACAAACTCAAAAGTTTGATTCTGGGTCTAATTTTGTAACCGCACTTGAGTCAATATGTGTTTAAACCTTAGGCCTTATCTCTGATAGACACATTTATACGTGTAAATCCGCTATTTTCGGCTTGAATAATTGCGAGTTCTCAAGTGTTTTGATAGCATTAGTGTTTTTCAGTGATTAACATGTTTGGTGGAGTATTTTGGTGTTAAATACGTACATTACGTACTGTTGAATAATTAAACTTGATTTTGGGTTATAGTATTTGAGCCTAATTATTTTTAGTTGTTGTTTGGGCTTTTAGTATTTTGGGCCTATTTATTTCTAGTTGTTGTTTGGGCTTTTAGTATTTTGGGCCTAGTTAAGTGGTCATATTATCTAGAATATTCTTGATACGCCTAAAGAGTTTAGAGAGAATAAATTTTGGAATAATCTTGTAATACCTAGGATAGTCATTAATAAGGAGAATTCTCTAGAAAATGTTGTATCTAGAGATTTCCATAGACTAGTATAAATAGGGATGTAATCCTATACTTTTGTATCAAGCAAAAAAAAAAGGTTCTCTTTTCTACAAAGAAATTCTCCACCTCTCTACTTTATACCCAAGCCTCCAAATTTCTAAACCTTTTCCCTAAACATCCAAAATATCTAAACACTTTCTCCATCAACCACTACAACAAATAGAACCATTATCGACGATTTTTTTCGTAGGTAATAACACCTTAATCGTCGCTAAATCTATTTAGCGACGATATTAGCGACGATTATAATCGTTGCTAAATGTCCGTGCCTAATTATATTTAGCGACGAAATAGTCTTCGCTAAAAATTTACCGACGACAGTAGCGACGATAATGTCGTCTCGAAAAGTATAAACGAAGACATTTTTTTTAATTTTGTGAAATATAAATAGCGACGATTTAGTCGTCGCTACTTCGCACGCGATATAGCGACGGAATAGTCGTCGCTAATAACTTCACTCAGTAAAAGAATTAACGACGACTTTGTCGTCGCTAATTATTAAGTTATTTTTTTTTCGTTTATGAAATTCTAAAATGAAAAATAAAATAAAAACCAAATTATATTATCGAAATCAACTTATATATAAAATCCAGTTACGATTTCGATAAACGAGAAATATGTTAAAATACATGTAAATAATAATCTACTATACACAAAATATCTAATAAAAGACTAGCCGCGACCTTTGGGTCATCGTCCTTTTTTTCCTCCGCCTCGATGTGAAATGCTCTGCTGGCGCTGATACTCTGCAAGGCTCGGCGGAATAATGTGCTCATCAGCTGACTGACTTGGACAGCCACGGTGGGAGGTCTGGTTACCGTCGGGAGTCGTCTGTTGGCCGCCCGTCGGAGTGTGGACGCCGGCCGTCGGATATCGATGTCAGCTTCTTCCATCAAATCATCGAAATCATCTTCTTCCATCAAATCATCGTCGTCAGCTTCTTCGTCATCGATGGACTCTTCTTCTTCAATATTTTCCAAGTTCAGTCCTTCGTTGCTCGCGGGCTCTGGTATCGCAGACTGATGACACGTCGACAGTGAATCCAAATCTGACGGTTCCACCGACAACTGAACTGATTACGAAGATTGACAAAGAATGAGGTCAATATAAGGAAGATCCCACACATTTCGATGATTACACTCTTCGACGATTCGCGTGTTGGTGACTTAAGCTCGCATCAGACACGAACAATCGCTCTGATGCGACTCGTTTGAGATGATTCCACCATATAACCATATTAATGCGGAAAAATAATTAATTACGCTGCTCATAAGCTAATTAAATTACGGTTATAATTAACAAGATCTAGTTATGTTTAATTAATTTAATTCACGAGAGCATATTTATGAAGCAACCGATTTGAACGAAAAACGAATACTTACATTGATTTTCGGTTCAGCTACAGAACGCTCCTAAACCAATCGCGTACTCCTTGCGTCGTCTTGATGAAGGACTCGAGGATGACACCTTAGTCTTCCGAAACGTAATCTCCGAGACGAATAAGAAAGATGAGTGGGCACAGTCTTTATCTCATTAGATCACGAAACTAGGTGTTTCGAGATCTCGCTCTTATTTTACTAAGAATGGAAACGAATTTCCGAGGGGAGGGAGAGAAAATTTCGCACGGCCAAGAGAGAGCCACGAAATTATTAGGTCAAAATCTTTTTTTTTTGCTTTCTCATGAACCCCTATTTATAGTAGTAAAAGAGATATTCATGGAATCTTCCAGAATATATTATTTCATTTTATTGTGTTCACACTAGAGGATTTAATCTAGGCCCTTGGATCTCAACAAGTGAATCCTACTTTTTCTCTCATCCATCAGATCAATATCTATGGGATATTATTCTCTATTTAAATAGAGAATATTTTATTTAGTGAGAGAATAAAGGAGAATATATTATTTCCCTTTTAAATATATTCTCATATATTCTCCTAAATATTTTCCTTTAAATAAGGAGAGAATATAGGACAATATCTTATATTATTCTATCTCCTTTATTTAAACAACTAAAGAGAAAATATTGGTAAATACCAATATTAGAAAAATCGAATTTTAGGCACACACGGCCAAGGGGAATTTGCGCAAACCCTAGTGCCAAAAAACCTAATTCGACTTTCATATTTTGTGCAAGGCCCAATTTCTTAAAACCCAATTAATCATTTATTTACTTGGTCCAACAATAAACAAATAATTAATAATTGTTTATTTACTTGATCAAACAATAAATAAACAATTCTACCATAAATATTTATTTAATTATGCGAATACCCGTTTTCCAGAATTAATGCTGTCAATCACAATTACAGCAAGTGAGATTAATAATGATAAACATTATTATACGAAAGTTCTTATCCGCATTTATCAGAGCCGAATCGGGGACTATGGACCTAGTAATAGAAGCTTAAAATATCCGATGAAAAAGACGAAATAGTCCTTTCTCTTTTTCCATCGATTCGTTTAATCTTGGTCAAATACTCCACTTTGTAAGCCAAGACTGAACTCTCCTTTATACTTGAATTATATTTACTCATCGTGACGAGTGTCCACTGATATAGTCAGTTCGTGATCAAGATCCTCCAAGTTCAACCCGTGTCAAGAGAAGTCAATTTTTCTGTTATACTTCTCTTGATACATATCAGCCCTAAGCATTGTTGCTTCCCCAGTGAAAGATTCTTTTGATACAAGAGAAGTCACTTGTTTTAGCTCACCGCTCGAACTCAGGTGCCCAACACGTGACTCGGTTTAATACGGAGGCTATGGAAGATTGTTGTTGTTGATTCTAATTGTTTAGAACTCAACCCACTAATCATATAATGCTAATAAAGTAATCTTATTATCGAATTTAGTAATCAATTATTCATTATCTTCAAGTGGGCAATATTATTCCTAACAACGCCAATTAGGACCATTCAAATTATCTTCCAAGTAGAAAACTTGTTTTGCCTGAGTTACCAAAATAAATGGATCGTCTTTGTACCATTCTTTTGCCACATACACGTTGGTCAAGTTGTTGCTATTGCGTGTCCTTTTCCTCGGATTTTGGTCACCGAACCAATGAAATTGAAATAAGACGACACGAAAATCGTTCTGATAAGTCAAGACAATGACGTTTTCTACTTGACCGTAGAAGTCGTGACCTCCTTTTCACTTGGTACACACACCCCGCTATTCTGAGTCGTTCTTCTGCTATCACGTTGACGGAAGATAAATTTAACTCCATTCACTACACAACACGGATACGTCTGTGGTACGAAATTTCGTCCCAATGGCAATGCGTATAATTCGGAGGATACAGGTAATCCATCTTGGCTCATGCGAAACACCTACATATAACCAATAACGAGTCGGTTAGTGTCAAATACCTACATACGGAGTTTAATCATATTCTTTAAGTCAGTCAATACCTTTTCCCAAAACCATTTTGGGAACTCAAGTCGATGCAATGTATATGGAATTCAGGTACAAGATTGCTGAAATGCAATGTATATCATCTCATGCTTTGTTCCTTGGAATGTGAATAAATGAACTGGCCAATGTACAAATTGAGTCATGACTCTTTTGGATGAAACAATATGACTTGTTAGCTCCTCGTCGATATATTGTTTCTAACTTATTCACAAGCGACAAAGAAGTTGAGGAAATAACAGCTAGAAGGGTAAAATTGTAATTTTGTAAATCTCGACTAGCTGATGATATTCATGAAGGGTAAACATAGATAATATTCCGTGGATCCACTCATCACAATTTAGTTGAATTCTTGAGTAGAAAATAAATTCATTTGAACCGAGAGATTCTCAGTGTCAACTCTTTAGTGGAGTCAGTTGACATTAAGCTAAACTTGGAAAACGTTTGTGACCTTTTGAGTCTAAGTATTTTAGCTCAAGCTTTGTTCATTTGGATCCACGAGGTCACTGTCACAAATCATATTGAGTAGGAATAGTTAAACTAAAAGCTAAGTCAAAAGAAGAACGAGACAAGTTTTACAAAAATTGTCTAAAGGGTATTTTTGTCTTTTTAGACATAGGAAGAAATGAATGTCAATAAATTTTTTGACATTGTCATATGATGTCAAATGAAACTTAAAACACTTGGCCATGAAGAGTTTATTGGGCCTTGAGGATTAATTTCATTTCATGGAATTTTACTTGAAAATTCTTAATGGGCTTTTCTTATGTTGTCATGAACAAATGAAGAAAAATCTAGAAACCCATTCTAGAAGCCTTGCACATCCAACCCTAGAAAAAGAAGGCCGAATTTCGTTCATGCCATAGTGTGAAAGAGAGTTTATTTTGTGCATTAATGTATGAAGATACTTGCCATAAGAAAAAGAGGAAACAAAATTTCTCTGGGAGGAAAGTATGATGGGCAGCCAAGGCAAGCAAAAGAGGAAACAGTTTTGCTTCTAAAAGCCTCAAGTCACACGCCCAAATGAGAAAGAGAAAGAGGAAATATTTGCTCATGAATATGTGATATTCTATAGAAGAGGAAGCTACCTTATTGAAGGTTAAACCTATCCTATAAATAGAGCCCTCATTCTTCTCATTTCATTCATTTCAAAGTTTTAAAGATTGAGAGCTTCTCTCTCTAGCTTGGCCGCCCACTCCTCTCTCTTTCTCTCTCTAAGTTCTTTACGTTTTTGTTTTGGCACCTAGTTCCACATTTGACCTAGTGTTTTAGCTCTTCGACTTTGAGATTTGTTCTCGAGTAGTCGTTTTTAAAAGTGCCCACACACTAATTCCTTTCTTTCTCGAGTGATTCTTGTGATAGAAACTTTCGTGCTGCGAAGGGAGACGTGCTGCGAAGGGAGACGACGTTTCAACATCCAAAGGCTTCTCAACGTTCAAGCTTCTCAAAGGTTAGTAAACTTATAATGCTCATTTATAGTTTTAATTTATGTGTACTTGCTCTTTTTCTAGGTTAGTAAAAACGTTTTACTTGTTTTAAAGAAAAGTTTTAATTTCCATCGCTTGCTCGAAGCGTTAAATCTTTTCTTAACCCTAGATCAATTCCAACAAGGGCCCCATGTATGAGGTAATACGTGAAATGCCCAGAAGAATTACGTCCGCGAAGTTCAGGCCGGCCGCCGATAATTCCTTTTCGCTGCCACTCAAAGGCCGAACAAGATCATCAAGTCGAGCGCAGAACCAATCACTTTCACTACTGAAGACGCTCGAAACGTGATGTACCCGCACAACGACCCACTGGTAATCTCGGCCCTCATAGGTAACCAACTTGCTCATAGGATCCTAGTCGACGCAGGAAGCACGGTAGACGTCCTCTATGAAGAGACCTTCATAAGGATGGGACTCAAGGAAGACTCGCTAGCCCCGTCCCCGGAAAATCTATATGGATTCACCGGTGATTCTATTCGGCCCTGGGGTGTTATCTCAATCCCAATAACCGTGGGAGAGATCCCGAGATCAAAGACTACTAATCCCTTATGGGTAGTGGTCCCAGGCTCATCCTCCTTCAACGCAATCATTGAAAGACCCACATTACAGGCGCTCGGAGCCATAGCATCCGTGGAATACCTGAAGATGAAATTTTCGACCAACCAGGGAGTCGGTGAAGTCCAGGGAACCCAGGCGTTAGCGAGGAGTTGCTACGCGGAGTATCCGAAGAACAGTTCGAGACGAGACGTAATTAAACCTGGAGACGAGGTCGAATAAATAGTCCCTGATCCAAATCAGCCACTGAAGAAGCTCAGTGTCGGGAAATATCTCGAGTCAGGTGTGAAATCCTAACTCTCTAGTCTGTTGTCTAGAAACTTGGATATCTTTGCACAGTCTCAAGCTGATATGATAGAGATAGATCCCGAGCTAGCATGTCATATGCTGAATATAGACCCCAAAGAAAGACCAATTAGACAAAAAAAGAATGGTTCTAAATAACGAGCGATATACTGCTTTAAAAGAAGAAGTAGACAAGTTAATCTCAAACAAATCGATTAGAGAGACCAAATATCCAAGCTGGGTGGCTAATCCCGTACTAGTTAAAACACATAATGGCAAATGGCGAACTTGTGTAGATTTTACAGATCTTAATAAAGCATGCCCAAAAGATAGTTTCCCATGCCGAGGATAGATCAACTAGTCGTGCAACAATAGGACATGAAATAAGTTTCATGGATGCATATTCGGGATATAATCAAATCCTTATGTATGGTCCAGACCAAGATCACACTTACTGATCGAGTACTCTACTGCTACATACCAAAGATTGGTAAACAACATGTTTGCGGACCTATTCGAGAATACGATGGAGGCATACATCAATGATCTAGTAGTAAAAAGTCGCAAAATAAGCGAACACGCCAAAGATCTAAGCGAATCCTTCAATATCTTGAGAAAATACCGCATGAAACTTAACCCTTTAAAATGTACTTTTGGTGTTTCTGCAGGGAAATTTCTCGGGTACATCATCCATGAAAGAGGGATAGAAGTGAATCCCGAGAAGATCACGGCGCTACTCGAGATGAAGCCACCTAGGAATATCAAAGAAGTACAAAAGCTTACCGGGTGCATCGTAGCCCTAAGCCGCGTTATCTCGAGATCCACGGATTAGAAGCGTTAGCTTTTTCAATGCGCTGAGAGGGTCTAAGAATTTTGAATGGACAGAACAGTGCAACAGAGATTTCGAATCCTTGAAGGAACATCTAGCATGGCCACCGACTTTAAGAAAAGTAGAGGATGGAGAGCCCCTCGATATCTACCTGGCGGTATCAGAGCACGCGGTCAGCTCGGCCCTCATAAAAATGAGGAAAATCATCAACTCCCCATCTACTATACTTCTCGGCGTTTAAACGAGGCCGAATGAAGATATCCGGAGTTAGAGAAGCTGGTGTACGCGTTGGTGACGGCCTTCAGGAAGCTAAAGCATTATTTCCTGGCGCATCCTATCACAGTGTTAACAACTTCCCTCTCTGACAAATTATGCAGAAGCTAGACGTGTCCGGAAGACTCATGAAGTGGTCAATCGAGCTGACTCAGTACGACATCCAATTTAAACCTCGACCAGCTATTAAAGGCCAGGTTGTGGCGGATTTCATCGCTGAATTCACCGATCGACCAATAGAGCATCCCATATGGGATATGCATGTAGAAGAGCGGCGAACGACAAAGGGATAGGAGTCGGAATAGCACTAACTGGGCCAGATGGCCACAAGGTAAAAATCACTTTAAAATTCTTATTCCCCGCTTCCAACAACGAGGCAGAATACGAAGCCATGATTCATGACCTACAAATGGCCATGGATTAAGAGAACAAAAAGCTAAAAGTCTATTCGGATTCTCAATTAATAATCAATCAAATGAAAAACGAATTTCAGGCTAAAGGCGAAAAGATGTCGCTCTACGCCAAGAAAGCTAAAAACCTCGCGAACGAGTTTGAGCTCTGCAAAATCATACAGATTCCGAGAAGCTTGAACGAAGAAGCGGATGCACTGGCAAAGCTGGCCACTCATGGATCAGCCTCCAAGCACATACCAGTGACACAGGTGCAACAGTCAAGCATCGCAGAAGGGAATTTTATCTTCCAAGTACAGAGCTCAAAATCATGGCAAACGCCAATCTGACTCTTCATCAACGATGGAATTCTCCCACAGGACAGAGCAGAAGCTTAGAACTTGAAATTCCCAGCAACACGCTACTTCCTAGACGGTGGAACGCTCTACAAGAGAGGCTTCTCCAGCCCATTGTTGAGATTGTTGAGATACATAGATGAAGAGGAAGCGGAGTACGCGCTCCAGGAAATCCACGAGGGAATATGCAGAAGTCACATAGGTGCAGACGCCCTGGCCCAGAAAGTAATCTGACAAGGGTTATTTTGGCCAACTTTAAAAAACGACGCCCGAGATAAAGTTCAAAAATACGCAAAATGCCAAAAGTTCTCAAACATCCAACGGCTCCCTCCGAACACCCTCACCACACTTACATGCCCGATACCGTTCGCAAAGTGGGGAATCGACCTAATCGGAGCACTACCAATGGGGAAGGGCGGATGCAGGTACGCGGTCATAGCTATAGATTACTTTTCAAAATGGGTTGAAGTTGAACCATTAAATAAAATAACTGCCTACAATATATAAAAAATTGTTTGGAAAAATATTGTCACAAGATTCGGAATCAGGTACGCGGTCGTAGCTATAGATTACTTTTCAAAATGGGTTGAAGTTGAACCATTAAATAAAATAACTGCCTACAATATCAAAAAAAATTGTTTGGAAAAATATTGTCACAAGATTCGGAATCCCGGTCAAAATCATTTCCGACCATGGAACACAATTTGACAGCGAAAATTTTCGAAGTTTGTACTATTAATCATATTAGTTCTTTTATTTTCATTTTTTTAGAAATCCCCGTCTAACTTATTTCAAACAAGGCATCCAAAACCAGATACGCAAACATATCCGTTTTGTAGTCTTTAATTTATAGTCGGTGCTTGGCCGATTACGAAAACTTGTAAAAAATTCCCCAAAGACATAATAATAAGTAAAAGTTTGCAATAAAGTAAAATAAGGCCCGACACAGCCACATGAAACATATTACAAACCAGTCTGACCATGGACTATCAGTTCAAAAGCCACTCGGGCCGAAAAAAAAGAAAAGAAAACAACATCCCCTGATCCTTATGGTTGCACCCCGACCTCCGTACCCTCCGCCGCCTCCTCCGGAACGGTCTCGGACGACTCCATGTCGGCATCAAAATTTGTGGTATCCAGATTAGGATTCCGCTTCCGAAGGAGCTCCAGTCCGTAGTCCATCCCTGCCGAGTAGAGGTCATCCCTCATATCTTTGTACTCGTGGGAAGCCTTGTAAGCCTCCACGGATTTGGCAGCCGCAGCCTCTCGGACTTTCTGAACCTCGGCCCGGACGGACTCCAGCTCGGCACTCCTGGACCGAAGCTTGACCTTAGCCTTCCTCGCCTCTACCTTAGCCGCCTCTTTCTCTTTAAGGTGTTGTTCGTTGCGCGAGCGAAGGGAAGCAAGCTCAGACTCGACCATGCCGGCTAGCCGAACCATACCAACAAAATCCTGCAACGAGAGTAAAGCGATTAAAAAAAATAAACAACTATTTAAGCGAATAAATTCATTTTCCTTGGCAGAGAGCTCGGCATAGAGGGTCATGGCCTCCTCAGTGGTTTTCTCGCACTGAGATTCCACCTCCTCGGCATAGATTCGTTCTTGTAGGAACGAGAAGGCCGGAGCAAGGTGTACTTGGGCGCCGGAAGGCTCCGGCGCATCAGGCGAGATGACCACCACTGGAGGCTCGGATGGCTTCGATGGGCTGGAAACGGGTGCTTTCGTCTTCTTCTCGGGAAGTTCCCTACCCTTGAAAGAAGAGTTTTTTCTTTTCGGGTTCCTCAGAACCTCTTCAGGAGCTGCCCTCCTTCCCATCTCTGAAAGAGACCATGAAAACCTCACTAATAAGAAAAGTGATAAGAACGCGCAAAAATAAGGTTACTTACTCCGGTAAGGGGGGCCGTAAAACTTGTCCAGGAAATCGGGGTCAAGAACGGTAAACTGGGAGCGCTCTTGCTCGGATAGGTCAAAAATAGTAGAATGGTCCTCGAGCTCGTCTGGACCGTACACGGGTAGCTCAACTGAAACATAGCCAAAGACGAGTTAGTTGAGTTATAAAGGTACGTAGCAATAAAGAAATACTATCTAAACAAAATCGCACCGAGCTCAGAGAACTTGGTGGGGACGACCTTGTCCCCCAAAAACCAATCCCCCTCTACCCAGAAAAAGCAATCCTTCCAGTTGTTTTCGATGGTCGGAAGAAAGGTAACTATTTTCTGGGAATTTTTCCGAGCACGAGCATAATAGAATCCATGCTGGCCCGGGGAAGTCTTGAAACTGTAAAACTGAGTAAAATCCTCTAGGAGAGGAGTGCACTTATGATATTTTGCCCAAAGGGCGATAAGACCTACAAAGATCTTGTAGACGGATGGCACGAGCTGGATAGGAGCTAACCCTATCTCCGATAAGAGCTTCGCCACCATGGGGTGAACTGGAAGGCCGCCGATCGCCCTCAGAATTGATGCATGAAACACCACCTTTCCCGGAGGAGGGTTGCAGGCGCGCTCGTCATCCCGAGGAGCGGACACCCTAATCCCCTCAAGGATCTAAAACTCTTCATAAAGACCATTGATATAACTATCACTGACCTGAGAAGTCCATTGTTCGGCAGAAAACTGCCCCTCTATTTGTTCACGGGCCTCGGACATCCCATCTTCCTCCTCGTCCTCAAGGATCCGGCCACTCGGACTTGGAGAGTCACTTTCCGGTGGAGGACTTGTACCTCTCGCCTCGAGCTCAGAGGAGCATGCTCGATCAGGATCGGTCTCAAGTCTCCTGTCCCATTCACGAGACTCTGATATGGTCGTCTCCGAAGACATTTCTTCCCTGCAATCAAACTGGGAAGGATAAAAAAATCTGATCTTTTAGCTCCCGGCCCATGACCGCAGGATGAAAGGGTGGACGGTGGAACACCCAGGAGAGTTTTATAGCAAAAACAGGCCGGTCCCAGCCGACTTTGGGAATGTGGTACCACTCACGATCCCGAAAAAAAGAGATGCTCGACCCGGAAGGAAGGATAAGTTCCTTAGGATCGGGCTCGGTCCTTCTGACTATTTGGGAGTCGATCCTCAAATCAGGTCGAAACGAACCTCTCATATCCTATAAATAAAGGAGAACTAAACATCCTACGGAAAAATAATTGCACACCTCGAAACTCCTAATATCCAAGAAATCCCGGCACCTAAATTTTTGCAATCTTATAAAAAACTTAACACCAATTGCAGGAAAACAAAATAAACCAGTAAGGAAAGACTTACCCAAAGATTTATAATGGCAAAGGTGACGGAAAACAGATGGTTAAAACAGAAATCTTCGCCGAAAAAGTCACCGAAATATTTGAAAACGCGGAGCGAAAAAAGAGGAAGAAGAAAAATTCAAAATCGAAGATGAAAAAGAACATGACCGACAGATTCTTCTCCTTGTTTATACGTGGCACCGATCGATCAAAAGAACGGTCAGGATCGAGCATGTCAAGGAAGCCACATCGATCTAACGGCGGATGCAAACGGTCACGATCCCCATGAGCGAAACGACTGCGTTTAGAAACAAAAATGCGTTCGACAAAGATAGGACGAATGCCTAGTCGGCATAGATCCGAGCAAAAGAAAAGCTAGTAAAAGTGTAACAGTCTGATTAGAAAGAAGATTAGACTTATTCTAGTTCCTTACCATTTTTACTAAATACTAAGAAACCGGAAGACTGCTGCTACTCATAGAATTCGCCGAACTCAAACATATAGTCGGCATTCTGAGAATAGAGATATCCAGCAATAGAGTTTGTACCCAAAGGTCCGAGGACTCGCGGAGGTTAAGGAAAGAACGTTCATATTAAAAAAGAACGGACTCTATTACCTAGAACTTCGAAGCGAAGAGAAGACAATAGGACAAAAAAAAGGCTAGTCGGACAATAAAACACGTTTAATATTTAATCAAAACGCTCACCTAAACGGTTAACACCGAGGAAAGCATAAATAACCACCCACTCTTCACAAAAGAGAGGGAAGACCAAGTAACCGCCAAAGAATGTGAGACTGATCACCCCACGATTCCTAAACTCTCCCACGACACCCATTAACGACTACAAAAGCCTCCAGACTTCTGTAGATAGGGACTTCGACAAGACAAAACAGGAACTTACGATTTCTGGAAAGAGAAAGAACTAGATTTAGCTTTAACGTTTACTCTCATTTATTTTGCTCTTTTGTAATAGATTCGTTTTATTTAGAGAAAGTCTTGTCTAGGTCCTGAGACTCTCCGAGGCTGTGTACTCAGAACTCAGATTATTTCGTAAGATAGGTGTTACCAGTTTTTCAGGTTAACAGATATCAATATATATTATATACTGTTGCCCTCTGAAGCTAAAACGAAATTCAGATTTCCAATATACACGCTACCAGAAATCGTACCTATGTGTCACAAGCGATTCTACTCCATTGAAAGCTGATTAATCAACTGTATACTTAATTACCCGGCTAAAATAACTTTAGGCCGTTGTTACTGGAACTTATCTAATATAAAAAGAAAAATTAGTCGATCTAAGCCACATCAAACGTTGCAATTGTAATCTAGCCAACGTTTCGTTTAATTTTCGAATCTAGCCAAATTTGATGACGTGCCATATTTATGTAAGATGGTATTTACTATATTAGCATTGGTTTGGTTTCAAAAATACTAGCCCACGTTTTGAAACTTGGTTTTGTAGCCGAATTTGTTATATTCGGTTTATATTTTGAATTTTAAAAAAATTCTATACTTGGCAAAGTTGGTTATTGAGCATTTTTTTCTTTAATGAACATTATTGCCGTGTAAGCAAATACAGTGTAAATTTTCGTAAATTTTTTTTTAATCTCCGTTGCTTTGTTAATTTCTGTTAATTATGGTAAATTTACATATGTGCAGGTAGAGCCGATTTCTTTCCTTTCATTTAATACGCATTTAATAGGGTATTTTTGTTTTCCAAATTTATTTTCCAATTTTGAACTGGATTTTAGCATAATTACGTGTATTCATTATCTTGTTTGACTTATTCAATCAAATAAATATTTCCTTTCCCTTTTAATTACATCACTGAATCTCATATTACGAATTCAAAAAGCTGAAATTAAATTGCTGAAATTATAGCAGTGTAAGTAAATACAGTGTAAATGTTTGTAAATTTTTGTTAATCTCCGCTGATTTGTTAATTTTTGTTCATTATGGTAAATTTTTTTTGTGCATTTATTGCATTAAATTTTCTCTTTTAATTACATCACCGAATCTCCTATTAAATTAGCTAAATATCCAATTAAATTGCGAAAAAATCTGAAATTAATTGGTTGTATACAATTCAAACCGGTCAAACCTGGGCTAGTGTTTTGATCAAGTAAGTATAAGAAAAAGGGTAAATTAGGTATTTTATATCTGTAAATTTCAGTAAATGGCTAGATTGCAAAATTTACCAAACGTTGGCTAGATTCCAAAAACCATGTTTCAAAATGGCTACGTTGCTAGTTTACCCATATAAAAATTTAGGTGAGATGAAGTGTAACTCTCAGTTTCGGCTAATAAATTCATAGCTATATTCTAGCACACGTTATTAATTCAAATTGAATTACATTTAAATAAATTGAGGTCTTTATTATTCTTCCTCGAACTATTTAAATCAAGTATGAAATCACATGTAACCAAATTGGTAAAATGCTGGTCAAAATTTGAATGCCGAAAACATATTATCACCTTGTTAACCAGTGGAACATAGAGATTCCACGAAAGGACTCCTAAATAGTAAACTTGGTTGGCCTTTCTACTTATTTTTTTTTGCAATTAGTATGTTTCTTTTCGTTTTTAAAAAGTCGACGAAAGTTGTCGGAAATCGGCGGCATCATCGTTTTCGGACCAAAAACGGCCGCTGGCACCTGATATGTCATTTTTCTACTTAATGCCGTTCAGGTGCCAATGAAACGACGCGCCGTTTCTGAAAAAAAAAAATGACCGAAAAATTTAGACTCCTTTTGTTCAGAAAACGAGTGAATTGTCATGGGCTTTCTCAAAAATTCGGATGAAACGAAAAAAAAAGATGATGTTTCAGAACCAGCGGCGGCGACTTTGGAGACGGAGAAAATCGGTGACTTTTGGCGAGTGCCCTTTTGGTTCGACACGTTGGAGAACAAAAGGCACAAAATTTCGTCGACATTTGGTGATTCTCGGTGACTTTTGGTGGCGATATGAAACCCGAAACCCAGAATTTGTATTTCGTGATTTTGATGAGAAATTTGAATTCTTTTTCATATAATCTCGTTCATTAAAGTTGTTTTTATTGTGACGATCTATAGTATATATTTTTTAAGATATTTTGGAGACTTCTAGCATACCACAATTTTTCCAGCAAACCACCCATTTTTCCAGCGAACCACCACTATTCCGGCGACTTAAAAATCCGATTTTCAACCATTTATTTCTGTATTTTTAAGTAAGCTTTTGTCTTTAAATATACGTATATTAATGTTTGAGTAATAGTTGTTGGAATTGAAATTGTTTGGAATGACGTCGATTTAATTGATATTGTTAGAAATGATTTTGAATGAAATGAAATTGTTGGAATTGAAATTAATTGAAATGAAATTGTTTGAAATATTGAAACGAAATTCTTGGAATTGAAATTAATTGAAATATTGAAATGAAATTGATTGAAATATTGAAATAAAATTGTTGGAATTGAAATTAATTGAAATGAAATTGATTGAAATATTAAAATGTATCATCAGACGATGGACGTCGTCCTAATGATGGTGACGATGATGGAGGTGGTGGTTGGCGGCTTTGGTTCTAGTCAAGAGGTTGGTGGTGGTAATGGTGGAGGTCAACCTTATGATCCTTGGACTATGGAACAAGGTTATCAAGCCACACAAGATGAAGGTCACGGGCCACTGCGTCAGAGATCTGATATGTCACTGTATTAAAATTTAATTGTGATGGAGTTCTCAAATAATGTACATATGACTAATATGAAAAGTAATATGCTATATGTTTCACATGTCGGGAGAATACTTTGACTTTGAGACCGGATCATATTATGACAGTGGAAAACATAGAGGAACAACGTACTACATATCTTCTAGTAGTGACTATAGCGGTGGAACACAACAAGGATATGGATCGTACGTGTCATCTGGTAGCGGTGTTGATCACTTGATGTCTTAGTTGACACTATGTCATTCACTACATCAGACACACATATTGATGGTTCGTAAACTTGTCCTTCTTACCATCATCTTAATCCAATAGGAGTGACACAGTCACAGGTTAATCCACAGGGAAGTGCGCGTTGTACCTTTGGTGTACGGATAGATTGATTCGGTGTCAAGCACATTATAGCATGTGTACCAGGATGACCACTTATAAGTGATTTCATGTGGTACGATCAAGCTGACTACGTCTGACATGTTCAAAACTTCCAACAATTGTCCAAGGGACATTTCACATGGTGCTAATATTGCGAGTTTCAAGAAAATCAACTAAGTTTTATCCAACCAATAGGTCCATTAGGATTCTATTGATGCACTTCATTTTCTATTTTTAACTATGTGTATGGAACATATTTATTTCATGATGGATTTTGTGTTATGTCATTCACTATAGAACATTTATGCTAGATACGCATGATTTCAAGTGTCTTAAATTTATACTATATTCACTATAGAACATTTATGTGTTATGTCATTCGTTTATTTTGCAATATTATTTCCATTCTATTTTTTATCGGCATGTCCATTTTCCATTGAAAACAACATTTGAAAACGGCATTTCATTTGCCATTTTCACACTTTTTCGTTCGGTTTTTCGTCGACATGTAGGTTTTTTTTAGTAAATGAAGAGACTCAAAACGACATCGAAAACAACATTTAAATCTTTGATTTCTTTGTAACCAATAAAAACTATTTAAGTCACAGTAAAGGAGATTCATAGAACATCGCTCAATAGCCATGATGAAGATATATGTATTGTAGTTTTGTTTTGTATTGTTGGTAATTACGGAATCGATATATATGTCGGTCGAAGAATGAATTCAAGTTAGGGGCCAATATGCGACAAAAAAAAATTGAGAGGCTGATTTGTAGATTTTTAGGATTAAAAAAATTCAAAAGCAGTAATTATGTCGACAATATCTATCTCTGCTTATTAATATATTAACTTCGGTGACAATATAATGTCAAGTCACTTTTGAAAATGGCAGAACTGGGAATATTTGCTAGCAAGTAATAATAACTGTGGAACCAAATTCTAAAACAAAAATGGTGTGGACAAAGCGACTTTTTTCAATCCTGCAATATTTACGTAGAACAGTGTTTTTCAATCAGAGAAAGAAAGAAAAACTAAAATACAAAAAATGATCACGAGATTTTTGAAACATGTTTTTCTGATCGAACAACATACACCGTACAGATTAGATTTAATCATAGAGTTCTTAATTATGTGGAGGCCAAGTTGTTGGCTGTATAACACTCATCATGATCAAATTATTGTACCAGCGTTTGAAGCTTCTATATTATATAAGAACCAGGCTTTCAAATTCCTGAGAAAAATAGATGAATACACAGCGGTATTTTGATTTTCTATGGTAAGTTGACAAGGAACTTTAGTTATTTCGTTAGCTGACGACATGCTTTTTGCGGCCACATTTCGTTGTCGTTTCCAGCATATTTATTTGTTTTTATTATATGCGTGCTTCTCAATAATACGTTGTTGTTTTTGACTTTTTGCTGAAATATCGACTACATGTCCTTTTGTGTTTGTATTCTTAAAATCTTATTAACTATTGTCGATGATTGATACATGTATGCGTATGTCACTTCAACTACTCACTCATGTCTTTACTTCAATATTATTTGGACAAATTAAGCCACTAAAGACACTAATGGTAAATAATCAACGGTTGGAGAATTTTGAAAAAATAACCATTATTTTTTTTTATACCAAACCAAAAAGACAATCCAGATTTCAGTAATTTATCCTGATTTTTTATTAAATTTTTTTAAATATATTTGTGACAGACAACTGTTATATCACTACTACAAATTTGGTTTTCTGATGCGCATGACTATTAGTCGCACCTAAAAGTCGCATCTAAATGACTTTCGGGTACGACTAGTCGCACCAGATTGTCAATCCGAAGTCCAAAAAATTTCGCTAAAATTGTTTTTGCTTTTGAGTATCAGGTGCGACTAGTCCCACCTAATAGTAAAAAAAACTATCCGGTGCGACTTGATAGTTTAAAATTTTAAGCGGGTCAATTCTCCCTCTCATTTTTTCATTCAGGATTGACGTGACATTCTGGGTTAATTTTTTTTAGATATTATCCGATGCGACTAGTCGCACCTGATAAATTATTAGGTGCGACTAGTCGCATTTAATAAAAGTTTCGGGTGCGACAAAGTCGCACCTGAAATTTAGGTTTTCTATAAAATCAAATCCTTTGCACTTCGTCTTCCTCATTTCACTCCGCCGATTTCACAAAAAAAAAAAAACACTCTCTCGCGTTCTGCAACTGTGCTCCGCCCTATCCACCAGCTCCGCCGCGCGTGCAGATGAGCAAGTGGAAGACCTCTTCGCCAAGTTGGAAGCGGAATTGTACCCTGGATGCAAAGAGTTTTCTTCTTTGTCCTTCTTGGTTTCGTTGATGCACCTCAAAGTCACAAACCATTGGACGAACAAGTCGTTCACAGAACTCTTTCAGCTCTTGAGGAAGTCTCATCCAGCTGGTAATCGAATTCCGGAGAAGCATTACGAGGCAAAGGAAAAGCTGAAGCGTTTTGGCATGGGATACAAGATGATCGATGTGTGCATTAACGACTGTGTCCTATTTCGAAAAGATCTCGCGGAAGCCGACGTGTACCCAGTATGCAACGAGAGTAGATGGAAGCCAACTGGGAAAATGATACCGCAAAAGATTTTGCGATATTTTCCCTTGAAATATCGATTGAAGCGGTTGTACGTGTCTCGACACACGTCGCTTCTGATGCAGTGGCACGAAAGAGATCGCGTCAAGGAAGTTGGTCTTCTGCGACATCCTGCGGATGGTACGACGTGGAAAAACCTGGATGAGAGATACACAGGGTTTGTTGCAGAGCCTCGAAACGCGTGGCTTGGACTAGCTACGGATGGATTTAATCCTTCGGAGAAACGAGTCTATCATACAGCATGTGGCATGTGGTACTAACTGCGTACAACTTTCCGCCTTGGTTGTGCATGAAGAAAGAGTACCTGATGCTGACGCTTTTGATCCCGGGGCCTCACTCACCAGGAAAAGACATGGACGTGTTGTTGGAGCCAGTTGTTGAAGAGCTGAAAGAACTGTGGGAGACCGGATTCTGCGTTCGAGATGGCACCAACGAAGAAGTGTTTCGATTGCGTGCTGCGCTACTCTGGACGATAAACGATTTTCCGGCTCGATCGTATTTATCGGGATGGAGAGGCCAAGGGTATCTCGCTTGCCCTACGTGCAACGTTGACATGCTGTCTTTGAAAGTCAGAAATAGGATCGTGTACTACGACCATCGTCGATTCTTGCGTACACATCACCGATTGAGGAAAAGCACCGATCACTATAAGGATTGCCATGAGAAACGCTATAAACCCGAGAAGTTGACTCTGCAAGACATACTCGCTCAGTTGGCTAGTGCGTCTTGCACGACAACTGGCAAACACGCTGGCTCCGTGGCAGAAAACGAAAGCGAGCCGAGTGCGAACTAAATTGGGCCAAGAAAAGCATCTTTTACGAGTTGCCGTACTGGTCAGATTTGGAGTTGAAGCATAACATGGACTTCATGCACATAGTGAAGAATGTGTGCGAGAATCTTCTCGGAACCATGCTCAGCTTAGAAAAGAAGAACTACGACACCGATAAGGCGAGGTTTGATTTGATGGACTTGGACATCAAGACCGCTCTCCACTTGAAAAAACAAGGGGATTCTTGGTATAAACTGCGAGCATCGTACACCCTAACCCTTGATCAGAGGCAGCGATTTACCGAGTTCCTACAATCTGTCAAATTCCCATATGGGCTCGCTGGTAATTTGAAGAAAAATATGACTGCTGACGGAAAACTCACATGTTTGAAGTCGCACGATTGCCACGTGATCTTGCAGAGGTTGTTGGCTGTTGGTATTCATCCTTTTGTGCCAAAAGAAATACAGCAGACGATCTCCGAGCTTTGCAACTTTTTCAAGTTGATAAGTTCGAGAACCTTGAGAGTAGAAGATCTTGAAAATGCGCAAGAGTCCATCATCGAGATCTTGTGTAAGCTTGAGATGATATTTCCACCAGCTTTTTTCACGATCATGGTTCACGTGGCGATTCATCTACCGGAGGAAGCGTTGTATGGTGGCCAGGTGCATATGTGGTGGATGTACCCATTTGAGAGATACCTTGAGACGTTAAAACATTTTTTCAAAAATAGAGCTAGACCAGAAGGCTCTATTGCGGAAGCTTATGTTGTAGAAGAAGCTCTAACGTTCGTTGCAAGGTATCTTGAAGATAAAAAAAAGTGTCGACGAAGTTCAAGTGCAAGAGCTCTTTGTTTTTCGATTTGAGATGTGTGTGCCTTATGGGATGATGAAGCTGATAGTATTAGACGATGAACATAAATAGAATGCGGAGTGGTACATCTATACCAACTGTCCTGAAGTGGATCCATATTTGACGTAAGTTATCGTTGAGAATGTGTTTCAATTCATTCTTGTATAGATTGCTATTTGAGTAATGTTTTTAACAACAGTGAGCATTTGGATCTCTTGAGCGAATATGGAGTTCGCGATATTGAAGTGGAGCATAGAAAGAGGTTCAAAATTAGGTTTGAGAAGAAGGTAATAACACAATATCAATGCAAATTTAGGTGCGACTTTTGGTGCGAGAAGTCGCACCTAAAATGTCGCACCTGATAGTGATGAATTTCAGGTGCGGAAAGTCACACCCAAAATCATCAGGTGTGGACTTTCAGATGCGACTTTGTCGCATCTAAAGTCGCACCGGAAAGTGTCATCAGGTGCGACTTTTGCACTTTCAGGTGCGAAAAAAGTCGCACCTGATGCTATATTTTGTACTAGTGTATTCTTGGGATTTAATTGATTCTCATTTTTTTAAGAGAAAAGCTTTTCGCCCTTTAAAAATGTGCGACAAAAGAGAAAGGGTACTCCCTTACAACTCATTCATAAACCGCCTCAAAAATTGGCTAAATCCCGCAAAAAGAGCGGGACATCTCTTAAATTACGAAACCCGAAACAATAGGAGTCAAGAGCCCATTTACAATTTCCATAGGCTACTTGGTTCATATTCCTATTTACCCAAACAAACTTAACACCATCAAAACAAGTGACTAAATTTCTAACAGAATAAAAGAGCCTAGAGTGTCCATTGCAAACACACACCTAACCCGCGCAAATACGATCACTGGCCCTTGTTATGACCATCCATCACAATAATATTCATGTTGGTCCTAAACTTAGCCACCAGGACACAAAGTTGGATCGCACAAGTTCAGATTCCATCGCCGAATCACAAACGATCTCATAATACCAATCCCAAATGATACTACTGTCATGGTCTCTCACGACAACTCCCAAAGGATATTGTTTTGTCGTGCCATGCCTTTGTGTTTTCTTTATAAATCTTTGCGTTCTCGTAGGCGTCTTGGCGAAACTCGTCTAGTTCTTTTGAAGGAGTCGGTATTGTCCCAAAGCCTCATGATCGAAGTTGAACATCTTCATCGCCCTTAGGGCCTTGTGCTTGAGCTCCATTGAAAGATGGCACACTGTGCCATAGACGAGCCGGTATCGAGACGCCCTTCGGGGTCTTGAAAGTTGTCCGATATGACCAGCATCATCGAGCTTGTTGAAAAATTCCTCCATCGAGCTTCCCACTTCTAATCTAGAATCTTCTTAATCTTGCGGTTGGACACCTTGGCTTGGCAGTTGACTGTGGGTGGTACGCCAAAGCTTTTCGGTGGGTGACAATGTACTTCGTGATGAGCGCTTTGAATTGTCGATTGCAGAAGTTGGAGCCTCCGTCGTTCATAATTGATCGCGGTGTGCCATGGCGAGTGAAGATGTTGTGTTTGAGGAAGTGGAGCACCACTTTTCCATCGCTTGTTGGAGAAGCATTAGCCTCGACCCACTTTGACACGTAGTCAATCGCGAGGAGGATGTACTTTTTACTGTATTAGGATAGGAATGGTCCCATTACGTGGATCCCTCACACGTCGAACAACTCTAACTCCATGATGTTTGTCAAGGACATCTCGTTCTGGTTCAAATGTTGCTCGTCCGTTGACATCAATCGCATGCCAACAAAATTTTTTGGCAGTCTTTGAAAAGGTCTGATAGGATCCAAGGAATGAAGAAACAAAGACATTTCAAAGAGCAACTTCCATTTCAAGAGAAGTCAAATTCAAAACACAAAAAACTGATCCGCCAACATTAATGCATCATTTGAAGGGGAAAATTGTCATACAATTGAGCTTATATCAAATTAAAGCCTTTGAAGTCTAGTTTTTAATGGTGGAAGTTTCTTAATATTTTGAGCGTTAACGAAGAAGTTATGTCCATATTAATTTAAATATATTTAAGGTTTCTCGGAAATAATTCTCGTCCTTGAGAATTTATTTATTAAATTAAATTCTGGAATATTTTTTCGGAAAATAATTTATTATTCGAGACAAACTCGATAAATCCTTTATTTATTCGGAGATTTTCCATTACCTTGAAATATTTTAAATTAATTCGATAAACTTATATGACCATAACTCACTCAAGAATTTCACTGTAACAACGGAAGCTCGTTTATTAAACGTAAATTTACAAGTCGAGTGATTCAAAAATTTATCCTTTACATTAGCTCTCATCATCTGGCCTTCCACGCTTTGGGGAAGGATTTCCTCTATCTTAGAAGTTGAAGTTCTTCTTCTTGGAAGGGGGTCCCAAGTCGACGTCCTTCAACTTTCCATTCATGTATTTTTTTTGGCCAGGACTCTTCGCATGGTGTCGTAGTGGATCGTTGCGCGACCATTGCTTTTGTGTAAGTCACAATATGCATCGGGGTCTCGAGTCAATTTCATGTAGACTTCACTTTTCTTCTTCGCATGCGAGCCGTCACCCTTGACATTGCTCTTCTTAGAGTTATTTCCCTCATTTCCTTGTCAGGTTCGAGGGAGCGTTTGGCCGACCTGGGGTTTCTTGTTCGTGGTATATTTTCTTCCTCTGTTTTGACAAAGTTTAAAGCTCATGGATTGTATCCTCAATGGTCCCGGAATCTGGAATCATGCAAGAGTCCATTTTTAGGGCACTCAGTGCAGAGTCGTTATCGATGTATGGCATCTTGGCCATAATGCCTTTAAGGAATGAAATCCTTTAAGGACTCGTACTCTCACTAGTGGGTGTTTAAAAGGTCTGTCATGGTGGATTCTTTTTCAACAAACATGGAATAGTGTTTCAAGATGGCCGCTGATAACTATATGAAGTTATCTATGGATCCTTCTTCTAGTTTGAGAATCACTTCAGAGCGACTCCGTAGAGATTTTTGGCGAACAGTTAGCAGTAACCACCTCCCGTTCTTCCTCCATATGTTAAGCTTAACCATTTTCCTGAAGGATATTATGTGGTCCTTTAGACTGGATGTGCCACCGTAACGTGAACAAAAGTCTGACGAACACGTCAGTGATCTTCTTGGTGAAATGAAGTTTTCCCGTTTTGGTGATGAGTCAATCGACTTCAGGAGCCGAACTCGTTGCAGTGTGAAACCTTGGTTAACGGCCATAAGCTCAGCCGCAACAAACTCCTTGAATATTTTGAACTCGATTTGGCTCGAATTTTCTACACCGAGGAATTGATATCCATGTGGATCAGGGTTACTATTGTATGCTCAGTGGGTCAAGGCTACCCGTAGTGGACTAAGTCGGAGGTTCTCCCGGAGGAGGCGGATGCAAACAGCTCAGACCTAGTCGAGTTATCGATTTGATTCATTAGCGACCCGAGGAAAGGCTCACAGCTGGAATATCGGAGAAGAGTCGATCTCTCCTACTGAGGTGACCTAGATTCCAGTAAAGTCCAGGCTAGTACCGGGATGAAGGGTTCGACCCGCCTGTGACCGAATTCGAGCATCAAATCGATCTTAAGGTGGTTATCTCACCCATTTCGATTTGTGATCCTAAAAGCGGTGGTGGCGGTGTTGCAAGAATATCCAACCGGACCTGGATGAGCCGGTTGATTTTGTCTTAGCCATTGGCTCTTTTCAGCAGTATCTCTAGGATCGAATACAACCCGTAAAGGATTTCATAATCGGTCTTAGTATGATCTTGTGATGTGGTCAATTTTTTTAGTTTAACTTGCTTCTTTCGAATTTGGACATCATGATATATTTTTCGCAAACGACGTAAAATTATTGGTGTTGTTTCCGAGCCTCAACAATTACAAGAAAACAAATATTTTATATTTTAGGATGTGGATCTCAAAAATCGTCGTATAGAAATAGTAACAACTTGGAAATAATAAATATATGAAATTAAATAAGAAAAGAAGGGGTTTTATTAATAATACGGTCTCAATCACACAAACCGAGCTCAATCAATTCGAATGATGAATGTGGACTCAAAGAGTTCAATTGAAGAGAGAGAGAGAGAGAGAGAGAGAGAGAGAGAGAGAGAGAGAGAGAGAGAGAGAGATAATTGTGATAATAAGGAAAAGCAAGTGCATTTTCTTCCCGTAAGAAGTGTGCAATCCTCGGGGACACGTGTTGACGACTTCGTCCTTCATTGCTTCTCGTCTCTTCCTGTCATGTTTTGATTAGATTGGCTTGGTAGACATCATCAATTTCCTAGGTCTCAATAGACTAAATTTTGCCTCTATGTGAAGCTCATTTTAAGATTGCTTGGTTGGTTGGTTTGGTGGTTTATGCTTTTGTAGAGGTTTAGATTTTGATTGTAGAATTAGTTGGTCATTCTTGTTTACTACCGCTTATAGTTTTGTTGTGTTGTAGTCTCCTCGACAATAACCGTCCGGCACTGAGTGTGGTTATTATGTGATGAAGTAGATAGACAATATTATTGACAATGACATCATCTCTACCGAAGCTAAAGTAAGTGCATAATATTAATATCTTGAAAATATATTTATATACATGTTTCTTTACCTGATGTGGTTAAGTACTTGTTATTTTGTCTTCGTTAATTGTTCGATGGAAAAGATACCTACACTCAAGATGAACTCGATGTGATGCACCAAGAATGGGCGGGGCTACCTTCAAACTTTGTATTTGGTCGTGTTTTGGATGGTGCATGTAAACTTGTGATTAAGATGAAGTACTGTGTTTGAGTTGCATTTTAGTAGACAAGATGATATTAGGTACTTGTTTGGAGGGTATTAGAAACTTGTAATTTAGACGATTTAGACTGTTTGATGAATTTTTTTAGAGTTACATGATAGTAGACAAGATCTATTGGATGATGTTATGTATTTTTTTTTTTATGTTATCTTGTATTCTCTGGATATCACTATATATATATATATTATATATATATATATATATATATATATATATATATGAACATGTTTTTATTTGAACATATAATTTTATTAAAAATATTGCGGTCACATAAATTCACTACAGAAATGTGATGTAATTAAAAATATGCGTCAAGACTGTATTATAATAAAAATAGTATAAGCTAAAATATAGCAAAAATTACAAAATCAAACTTTAGTCTTACCGTCTTATGTTAACAACCATTTTAAACATACAATCTAAAAATTTAGTCTTCGATAAATGTATCTAAAAAGACCAAAGACTTCCAATGTAGTCTCTCCCTCTCACCCTGAGCCTACAACAATCAGTAGTCTATATTATTAAAACATAATTCTTTAAATATAAAAACTACTTTTTACAACCGTAGTCTTAAATAACTAGATAATAACACACTCAAGAATTCCAAAATAGCATTAGAGTATGACTACAACAAATAGAAGTAGTCTATAAAATATATATTAACTGAATTAAATAAAAACTACTTTATAGCACTATTGTTTTTACTGATGAGATCAATAAACACTGCATGTATCAATTATAGTAACATATTTTCACTAAAAAAACTAGAACCGTATATAAAGTGAAAAGACTCCGGTACGATAGACGTCAGTCACTAAACTGTAGTTGTTGTATAATGACTACACCCTCCCGATGTACTTGCTAAATGTTTTTGTGGTAGTGCCTAACATAACCTACTTACCTAATCAAATCACTCGACTTCATGACACCCATCCTAAGTGTCTAACTATTCATGATTATAATCGAACAGATCAATATGAAAATGAGCAAAGCTTAAACACAAAGAGAGATAATCATTCAATCAACAATCCATACTAAAATCCCATTCAACAAATCCAAAGTTTCAATTAAGACCAACTAAAGTTATCTCAAATCAACTAATTAAGATCCAAACAAGAAATGAAAATGAAAAAAAAAAAGCTAGAGTTCAAAGAGAAACAAAAACAGAAAGTAAGGAATAGAAAGATAAAACTATGGATTAAGTTGATCAAGAATTTCTTTGGACAGAGTTTCACAAGCTCTTCTCCTTCATCTCCTTCTTCTCTCCAAAAAACTTTAATCTCATTCAATGGCTTCTTCTTATCACTCCAAGCTCTCCTTAGCTCTAATTTTTTTTTTCCTCTAAAAGAAGTTTCCACCCGTATATGGGTCTTTTCGAAGCAATCTAGACCCTTGGATTTAATCCAAGGGTTAAAAAGTATACAAAAGACGAATAAAATGAGGTGGAATCTACGAACATGCATGGTGCGCTACTTTTAGGCATGGTGTGGCTCCCTTGCTAGGCGCGGCGCGCCTGAAGTGTCGCGCTGCGCACTTGGAGGCAATAGATTAAAATGACCATAACTTCTTGCTCCGATGCCCGGCACGTTCAAATTAATATGCGTTGAAAAGTTAAGAGAAAACTATATTCAATTCTGGAAAGAATCGATCCAAATTCGTCAAATAAGAGTCTCTAAATCGTGTAGAAGAATGTGCTAAGTCTTGGAGAACATTCGATCTAAAAAACCTAATAGAACAAAGATCATATTGAGATCCAGAGTCTAATCCATGTGTAGCTCTCCTATCATATAATGCATGCGTCTTTCCTTAATTTATGCTACATTTTTAATTATTAACTATAGCTTCAATTTGAACGTCTAACTCTCTATGCCATAATAAAGTTGGAAACTTACAGGAATATTATATTAAAAACTTAAAATTTATAAAAGATCGAGTGGGTGTATTAAATTCTTTCAAAATTAGATTTTTTTTTAAATGGTAAAACATTTATTTAAATTTTAAATAAAAGGTTTAAGGTAAATAAATAAAGCCCAAAAAATAAAGAATAAAAATTATTTACAACTTAATAATCTATTTTAATATTTTTCTGTAAATATTTCCGTAAGAGCATTACCATGGGAAATTTTCACTAACGAATGTATCAAGCAATTTAGTCATAATAGATTTGGGCCAAACATGGGGGCTCGTGTATGTTATAAGCCCATAAGACAGGTGTCGTTGGATCTGACTTAAAATATGCTTATCTTTGGTGATGATGTTACTATGAGAAATTTCATTTTCTAGACCCAAAAGTTATGAAAATATCTCAATTAGACCCGCTAGTTAAAAAATATCCAAAATTAGACTTTTGTATCAATTTTGGACGAAAATACCCTTAATTCGAAATAAATCATCTCTCCATCTCTTTCCATCTCTTTCATTCTCACTCTCACTTTCTCTCCACACCAAAGAACACCAAATCCGACGTGAGCCCCATTCCGACGCCCAACCACACCAAATCCGACGAGTTTCAACGCCCACCACTCCAAATTCGACCGAATTGGAGGTGAATTTTTTTATTTTTTTAAGGTTGATTTGAATGAGATTTGGAGGTGAATTATTATTTTTTTTTTTTAAATCTGGGAATTTCCGAAGAAGATCATCGGAATCCATCGGATTCGGTCGGATCCGACCGAATCCGATGGATTCTGATGATCTTCATCGGAAATTCCCAGTTAAAAAAAAAAATTCACCTCCAAAGATGGATTCCGACACGTTCCGACGAGTTTCCGAAACCCTCGACCACCGAAAGTTCTAATCCTAGCGCAACCAATTCGAATGTGACAAGAATTGTGATGAAAAAATTTAAAAATGAGAGGAATATGGGTTATTTGAATTTCAAGGGCATTTTTCTCCGAAAAGTGTCCAAAAGTCCAATTTCAGATATTATTAAACTAATGAGTCTAATCTTGATATTTTCATTGTTTTTAGGTCTATAAAATGAATCAAGATTAAATATATGATTTACTTTTTTTAATTTATGTACATTGTGCTCTTCAGATTTCAACCATCACTTTGTCTGCCTACCTAGCTAAATAAGGAATTAACTCAATTTTAATATATTTAAAGTTTAATTAAAACTAATAAAATAGTATACTTTGTGTATCAAATAATCTTAAAAACAAGTTACGAGAATTACGTAAATTTTTTTTTTTTGAAAATACTAGATAACCTAAAAACCTAAAAAATTATATAACTACATAAATTTTAAAATATTAATTGAAAATATTGGATAACCTAATTTAAATTGCTACATTAAGATAAAATGTATAAGTTATACTATATAAGATATAAATGTGTATATATATATATATATATATATATATATATATATATATATATATATACTTGCTCATGAAAATATGGATCTTTGGAAATTTCATACATAGAAAAAGAGTTTCAAGATATTCCCATCAATAAAAAAAAATGGGATTGAGCATCTTAGAAATTCTACAACATCACACTCGGGACTAGTGTTATAGGATCAAAATCAACTCCCGAAAAAATATAAAATATAACGAATCCTATCCCAAGTCTGATCGAACCTTAGGCACGGCCCAGACGAACCTCCACTAGTGCAAAATATAGCATCAGGTGCGACTTTTGTCGCACCTGAAAGTGCAAAAGTCGCACCTGAAAGTGTCATCAGGTGCGACTTTAGATGCGACAGAGTCGCATATGAAAGTCCGCACCTGATGATTTTAGGTGCGACTTGTCGCACCTGAAAGTCATCACTATCAGGTGCGACATTTTAGGTGCGACTTCTCGCACCAAAAGTCGCACCTAAATATACTCCAAAATAATATATTAAAGCGGGAAATATAGTATCGGATGCGACTGGTCGCATCTGATACCTTTCCCACGAAAGTATCAGATGCGACTATTCGCATCTGATACTCATTCCCCGCCTAATATTTTGGCGGGTTACAGTACAATCAGATGCGACTAGTTGCATCTGATAATTTTCCTGCGAAAGTATCAGATGCGACTCGTCGCATCTGATTATCTGTAGTTTTTTTTTAAATGCTGATTCTAATAGAATCAGCATATAACAAATTCTATTAGAATCAATATCTGTGAACGACTTGTTCGTCCAATGGTTCGTGACTTTGAGGTGCATCAACGAAACCAAGAAGGACAAAGAAGAAAACTCTCTGCATCCAGGGTACAATTCTGCTTCCAACTCGGCGAAGAGGTCTTCCACTTGCTCCTCTGCACGCACTTCGCTCTGGGTCGGCTCCGTAGCATCGTCGAAATCCTCGTGATCCCCGATATCCTCGACAGCACCGTGCAATCCTCCTATTCCTCTCTGATCTGTTCCTCCGATGGAATCTTCTTCATGAGGAAGGACGACACGCTCGAGCTCGCCGTGATGATACCATTTTGTGTAGCCTGGGGTAAACCCCTTGTTCAGCAAATGATTCCTGACAACCCCGATGTCGTGCCATCTCACGTTGTTGCAAGGTTTGCAAGGATACCGATATTTGTCATTTTCGTTAGGGAATCTTCTTGCAGCGCGAATAAACTCGTTAACACCGGTTTTGTACTGCAATGTCACCCGATTATTCTCCGTGATTCAATCTCTACTTGGATTGGGCATTTCGCTGAATGAGAGGGAGAAATGAAAGTTTTGAAGAGTTATTGATAAAGGACGACTGAGAACAAGATGAAAGAGAGATTATGAATTGTATGTTATTTTGAGCTCGGATTGAATAAGTTGGGAGTTTTTAGACTAATTGATTCGAAACTCTACCGAAATTTCGGCAGAGTTTCCCCTATTATACTGACAAACCAAAAACCTGCAAAATTATTCAAAAACATATACAAACCATCCAGTACTACCCTATAAATTAGCTCAGCCCTAAACCGAACCTCCGTGGTTCGGTCACAACATTTATAAATGAAAAACCGAAATAAACAAAATATCACAAACTATCAAAACATGTCACAAACTATCAAAGCATGTCACAAAACTATTTTTCTTATTTAAATTACAATTTCATTACATGTTAAATCAACTACACAAACTTATCACAAATTAATTAACTAATTATAAACTAAGCAACATAAATGTAATTATTAAACTAATTACAATTTCTAGGTAATAATTTACTTATAATTAATCTAAATTATTAATTAAAAGCAAAAAATTTAAAAATGTCACAAACTATATATCAAAACATGTCAAAAAAAACATTTAAAACTTAATTTTAACCTAATATAAACTAATCACATTATTAAACATGTGAAATTATCATATTAATACTAACTAATTTACAACCAATTTAAACTTTTAACCTAAACTAATAGAATTATTAAACTTAACCAAATTACTAAATATGTTAAATTAATTATCAAATTAATACTAATTAAGTTACACATTAAATTAAACTAATCCAATTAAAATTACTTAACACAATATACAATACTATAATTAGTAACACATATAAACTAAACATATATGCAATATACAAACACACACACACATATATATATATATATATACATATATTATTACACATATATACATATATATACTGAAATAGGAAAAAAAAAACACTAACCTTGCGTCGGAGATTCAGCAGGGACGGCGGAGACGGTGAGGTCCGGTGGCTGAGGCGCTGTCGGAGATGGAGCAGGGACGGCGGAGATGGTGAGGTCCGGTGGCGGAGCTGGACGAAACAGAGAAAAATAGCAGTGAGAGAAAGAGAAAGCCAGATATAGAGTGAGAGAGAGATAGAGAGATAACCTGGTGGCCGGAGCAGGGACGGTGGCAGTGGTGACTGAGGATTTCGGACCTGAGGCGAGGTCCGGTGGCCGGATGAGGCGGAGGTCCGGTGACCGGGTACGAGGCGGAGGACCAGAGACGCACGGTAGCTTGTGGTGGTCGGCGAAGGAAGAGGCCGAGAAGAGAGGGACAGAGGAGAGGGTGGTCGGAGTCGGCTTTAAGACCGGAGAAGGGAAATTAGCAGAGAGGAAGAGAGAAAAAAATCTGGGTTTGAGCGGCTGGAGAAAAAGGGTCGACCTGCATTTTTAAACAAACCCTAATAATCATGTGCGCCTTAATCGCACCTGATAACTCTTCAGGTGCGACTAGTCGCACCTGATACCTCTACCGATGCAACTACTCGCACCAGATTATAATTAAAAAAAAAAAAAATTCATTCGCCATGTCAGATTAATGAAATGAAAGAGGGGGAGATGAGGCCCGCCTAAAAATTTAAAACTATCTGATGCGACAAAGTCGCACCTGAAAGTTTCAACATATTTTCAGGTGCGACTAATCGCATCGGATTGTCAAAATCAAAAGACAATTTGAGCGAATTTTTTTGGCTTCTGATTGACTATCCGATGCGACTAGTCGCATCTAAAAGGTATTTAGATGCGACTGGTCGCATCTGATAGTCTTATGCATCAGAAAATCAATTTTGTAGTAGTGCTCGCAAGCCACAAGCGAAGCCCAGCTCGCACGACGCATGCTTCAATGGCTCTTCCAACGAGGCTCGGGCGGCCAGGCTGCGTCACAAAAGGCGCGAGCGTACCCCCCGAGCCTCAAGCAAGGCCCAGTCCACGAGGGAAGGCCGCGCAGACTCAGAGCGAGGCCAAAAGCCTCGGAAAGGGGACGTGCGAAGCCCATCTCTCAAGGAGCTTGCTCCGTGGATGGCAAAGGCGAAGCCCAAGGCTTCGCACATCTTCCTAGAAAGCCCTGCCCACCTCGGGCAGGCCTCGCGAACCAAACAGGTGAACCCGCACGGAGGGCCGCCCGGAGCCCCTAGGCCTTGCCTAGGAGCCCAACGCTCCGCCAACTTCACCCCACGGCCTTGCGGGCCTTGCATACGGTTGCACAGGCCCCACCTACACCGACAAGGCCCCGCGCGATGTCCAGCACGGGCTCTCGATGGGCTTTCTCTTACAACCCAGTCAGTGCGCTCCAACTCCTATAAATAGAAGTCTTCGTCTCATAATCTGTAAGCCATTCATAACCTGAGCACGCTCATACTCTTTAGGTTCTTGACTCCAAATCACTAAATCTGCTCTAATACGTTTCCGAGCTTAGAGGACGCTTGCTCCACACACCCTCACATTACACCAATACTAATGTTGAGCGTCAAAGTGACAGCCGAAGGGAAACCTTCCAGGTCTCTCTACTTTACGTTTGTTTTCTCTCACATGTGACGAACAAAACAGACCCTTGACCATCCCTTTGAGTTTTGCGATCTCAACCGTTTTGTGATACCCAGCCTACGTGTAGCCTCAGGGTCCGGCCCTGGGCTGAACCGCCAATTGCTCTTCATTGTTAACCATATTACGAGCGTTAAAATTTTGGCGCTAGATAGAAGAGCATGAAAATACTCGCGTGCTCTCACCGAAACCACAACCCAGAGGCCTCCCAGTGAGACCTTTCACCTCTTCATGACCAAGTCTCTCTACGAGACCCCGTCTTTTCTCAAGGGTTAAGCCCCGATGAGGGTACTACCCCGTAGTACCCCTCGAAGAAGCATCTCAGGCTGGGCTAAGGGAAGCTCAATGAGTCCCACTCGACGGGGACTCGACGATAACAAAGTCGAGCCCATGCGCCATAGCGTCCCCCGACGGGCGGCGGTCCAACTGCTACTAGATGCCTCTGATGAGAGAATCGCCGAACCCGAGGACCAGTTCCCCCAGATAACGAGAATGTTCCTCGCTATGCATTTTGAGAATTCGGTTTTGCGTCACCTCCTAAGGGAAGACGACGATAACCCCATGAGACACCGGTTGCTCCCACGTAGTGAGCGTTCACCAACTCAAACGATCCGGGCTCAGACCCTGTCCTCAGAGAACAGAGGCCAAACAAAAACCCTAACGGTCTCCCAAGGATAGAAACCCATCCCAAGGAACTGGACAACCTCCTGGTAGACCTTCACGAGCACATCATATTCACGCGAGAAGAAGCTCTGGGTATCATGCACCCTTATAACGATGCGATTGTTATCACCGTCGTGTCCGTGAGGCACACTCTGAAGGAAGTTTTAATAGATAATAAGAGTGTGGCGGACATCCTATTCGAAAAGAAGCTCGACCTAATGGTATTATACGAAGCAAAAGTGGTTCCGAGAAAATTCTGCCTCCGCGGATTCTCGAGAGATGAAGTGATCTCCATTAGAACGAAGATGGGAGAGGGACGGGTCATGAGATTGAGTTCATAATCGTGAATGCCCCTTCACCATACACGGGGCCGACCGACGTTCAATGTTCTACATGTCGTCATATCCTCCTACCATCTCCTCATAAAATTCCTCCTTCCATAAAGGACCAGAATCATACGAGAAGACCAGGATATGTCCCGAAGGTGCCATCTTGAAGGACATTATCATTAACAGGTAGTCACCATCTACCAAATTGACGATGCATATGCTTGCACCATCGAGAATGCTCGGCCATTTGAGGAACTAGACGCATCGAACTACCCAAAAATTTGTTGCTCGTAATATTGGACGAAGCAAAGCCGCATCAAGTGCTGAAGATTGGCGTCAATCTTTTGTTCATGGAAAGGACCCAAGTGGCAGCATTCCTAAAAGAATTCAAAGACGTATTCACATAGACCCACACCGACATGCCTATGATCGATCTATAGATCATGGTCCATTGGCTCCACGATGATGACAAGGTACCGAAAAAATACAAGCACGAAGGACGTTCAATCCTGAAAAGTTCCTAGCAATCAACGAAGAAGTAGAGAAGCTGCTGGTTGCTGACTTCATCAAAGAAGCCAAGCTGCCAAAATGGGTGGCAAATGTAGTCATGGTAAAGAAGCCAAACAGGAAGTGGCAAATCTGCATCGATTACTCGGACCTCAACAAGGCATGCCCTAAAGATTTCTTTCCACTCCCCCGAATCGACCAACTGGTCGATGCAACCGCTGGGCACGAGCTTATGAGCATTATGGACACATACTCGGGGTACAATCAAATACGGATGCACGAGCCGGATCAGATCAAGACCACATTGTTAACCAACCTGGGGCTATACTGCTACAAAGTCATGCCTTTCGGACTGAAGAACGCTCGTGCGACCTACTAAAGGCTCG
The DNA here is from genome assembly GCF_054948205.1 of Urtica dioica subsp. dioica. NCBI lineage: Eukaryota > Viridiplantae > Streptophyta > Magnoliopsida > Rosales > Urticaceae > Urtica > Urtica dioica. The sequence continues at coordinate 7,231,642 of NC_142767.1, read as the reverse complement.
TCAACCGCATGTTCGCCAAGCCCATCGGGAAGACCATGAAGGTGTACGTAGACGACATGCTCATAAACAGCCTCAAATCCGGTGACCAAGACCATAACTTGAAGGAGATGTTCATGCTTCTCCGATGGTACAAAAGGAAACTGAATCCTAACAAATGCGCCTTCGACGTCGATTCGGGAAAGTTTCTCGTGTACATCGTCAACTAAAGGAAAATCGTAGACAATCCTGAGAAGATCAAGGCCTTCCTAGAAATGAATTCCTCGTGCAAGACCAAAGAAGTCAAAGCCTGACAAGGAGGATCGCCGTTCTCAGTCGATTCATCTTACGAATCACTAAAAAATGCCTACCTTTCTTCCAAGCGCTGAAGATAGGGAATGACTTTGAGTGGAACGATGAATGCGAGGCAGCCTTCCTAGACATGAAGGCCTACTTCGTAATGCCACCGTTTCTCGCAAAACTGAAGGATGGAGAAAGCCTCTACGTTTACTTGTCCGTCTCCGAAAGAGAAGTCAGTGCGGTACACGTGTGAGAGCAAGAGGAGGATAGTAGCCGATCTACTACATGAACAAGGCCTTCCTTGATGCAGAAACTCTATATCCCAATATTGAAAAGTTGGCCCTGGCGCTGATCACCGCCGCTCGCAAGATGTGCCCATATTTTCAGGCACGTCAAATTATTGTAAGGACGAAGTACCCACTGAAGAAGGAGATCCAATTGAGCACATCAACAAGGATGGCAGTGTGGTAAAAAAATGAGGGAATACATAATGGAATTCTGCCCAAGGACGGCCATCAAAGGACAAGCCTCCAGCCTTGATGAAGTGAAAGGCCGACCCAGACGGGCCTATTTGGATGCACATCGACGGAGCATCAAACGCCCATGGCTCGGGTGCCGGGGTCGTCTTGCCAAATCCCGACGGAGAAAATAACAAATACGCCCTCTATTTCAAGTTCCATGCCTCTAACTCAGAATACGAAGCTCTCCTGGCCGGCCTAAACTTGGTTGAGAAACTCGAAGCAAGAAATCCCCGGGTAAGGTAGGACTCGCAATTGATCGTCAACCAAATAACAGGCAAATACTCGACTAAAGAGGAGAACATGATCTCATATCTCGATGCCGGTCAAAAGCTCTTGGACGCCATGTCTTGGTACGAGATCTAACAAATCCCACGAGAGCAGAATTTTGAAGTCGACCACTTGCCCCGACTTGCTTTCGGAATGGATTACGAAGACATAGGGAATATGCCAATCGAGCCGCTCGAAAAAACATCCAATCGACAATGTGGAAGAAGAAACCATGGCCCACATGGATGGCCCTGATCATAGATTATTAGAAAATTAGAACGCTGCCCACCGACCGAGGAGAGCTGGCTAAGCTAAAAGCTCTAGTCTCATGGTACACGCTACGAGGAAACGTCCTATACAACGGGGGGTACTCCGCACTTCTCCTAAGGTGCCTTCTCGAAGACAAGGCAATACACATCATGAGAGAAGTCCAGAAAGGGATCTTCGAAAATCACACCACATAGCAAGCATTAATGAACAAGATCCTTAAGCATGGGAACTTCTAGCCGACCATAAGAGAAGACACACAAGACTGGGCGGAGAAATGCGACAATTGTCAACGATTCGCAAACGTGCCCAAGAAGCCACCAACCCCATTATGTCCAATCATAGTGGCACGACCGTTTGAAAATTGGGAAGTCAACATCATTGGAAAGCTTCCAATCACGAAAGGCGGGCGAGTGTTCTCCATTGTGGCAATCGATTACTTCACAAAGTGGGTGGAAGCAAAACCTATCTCGAAGATAACATAGGCAAATACGACCAATTTCATATGGAGGTCAGTCATCTGCCGGCATGGCATCCCGCTTGGATCATCTGACAACGATTCCCAGTTCGACGCCATCCCTAAGCAAACGAAGAAGTTGAAGACGTAAACAATACGATAAAAATTTATTGAGGTGGAAGCTCAAAGCCAACAAACGGGCATGGTCCGATGAATTGCCTTTTATTTTGTGGGCTTACCAAACTACGGCTAGGTTCGCCACAAGAGAAACTCTAATTTCTCTCACATATAGTGGTGGTACCAATCGAGGTCAAAGTGGCTTCGTACTGAGTGAGAAATTTTGACGAGGCAGCCAATGATGAAGCACTCCGAGCCAAGCTGGATGTGATAGAGGAGAAGCAAATTTGAGCCTTCACTCGTCTCGCGGCACAGAAGCGAATTGTAGAGTGGCACTACAACTCAAAGGTGAAGTTCCGCAAGTTCGCAAAAGGGAGCCTAGTCTTGCGAATGGTGTTCCAAAACACTCAAATCCCTGGAGTAGGTGTACTAGGACCTAATTGAGAAGACCCATATTGAGTTCACAAAGTCATCCCCAAAGGCACATACGAGTTGGAAAATATGGAAGGAGTTGAGTTCACTCACCCGTGGAACGCAGAGCATCTCCGCCAATACTACCAATAATATACGCTTTAAAAATTTTAAGCGAATTTTGAGATAATAAGAAGGAATCATTCTGATGTCTCTAACATTATACACCGCATAGCGCGATAAAATGGCCAAAACGCCCAAAGCGTACAAGGTTAACAACCTATACGCACTGGGCAGGTTGCAAAAGTGATCAAAACACCCAAAGCGTAAAAGATTAAAAATCTATGCACACTGGGCTGGTCACAAAAGTGATCAAAACGCCCAAACCATACAAGGTTAACAACCTATGCGCACTGGACTAATCATGAAAGGCATCAAAACGTCCTAAGCGCTTGGAAAGGCTCACAACCCGCGCGCACCGAGCTGCTCACTAAAAGGCACCGAAACGTCCTAAGTGCAGATAACGCTCATAACCTATGTGCACCGGACTAGGTCGACAAGGTTCAACTACCGAACCTTGGATGGACAACGTCAAAAAACTACTTCTCAGAAAGACTCGCAACCCACCATAGTTCGACAAAAGGTAGCGTTGAAAGACTACGCCCTCGAACGAGTACACATACAAGAATCGACGGAATACCTCGGCGCTCGATAAACCTCAAGGTTTCGGGTGACAAAATTCTTAGACGTGAAAATCCGAAGTGCCTAAATATTCATGATCAAGTCCCAAGGTAGTAAGGGTCTCCACGATACCCTATGCAAACAAAAAAAATGCAAAGACTTACCATTCAAGGTAATGGCAATAGCAAAGCGAAAATAGTAGAGAAAGAAACCTACCTTAATCATCTGAAAACTCCCGAACAGTTAGCTTCCCGGTAGCCAAGGACTCCCGAGAAGTTGGGGAGTTAATGTTATAGGGTCAAAATCGACTCCTGAAAAAGGTAAAATACGACGAATCCTAGCACATGTCCGACCGAACGTTATGCGTGGCCTGAACGGACCTCACAATCCATAGGCTCTGCCTAGACCGACAAGGCCCTGTGCGACTCCTACCGCGGGCTCTCGACGGTCTTTCTCCTAACGACCCAAAATCCTATAAATATGAGTCTTCACCTCATATTATGTAAGTCTTTCATAACCTAAGCACGCATATACTCTCTCGGATCCTCATTCTAAATCACTAAATATGCTCTAGTACGCTTCCGAACTTAGAGGACGTTCGCTCCATACACGCTCACATTACACCAATACTAATGTTGAGCGTCGGAGTGCCCGCCGAAGGGAAATTTTCCGGGTCTCTGTAGTTCACGTTTGTTTCCTCTCACAGGTGACGAACATAACAAACCCTTGATCATACCTTCGAGTTTGGCGATCTCAGACGTTTAGTGACACCCAACATACGTACAGCCTCAGGGTCTGGTCCTACACTGAACCACCGATGGCTCTTCAGTGTTGACCCGTTTTCGAGCGTTCTTAACTAGTAGATATAGGTTTAAGTTAACACACTGTCATAGTAGGAGGTACTCATATAATGAGAAATCTCTAAGCCATCTCATCAATAGCCGTCAGAATGCCTACTTGCTTTGTAATAGGCGTAGTCTTGCTCATCAAGAATTGGTGGCCTTTAGGCCATTCATTCACAAAATTCATCTTAGTACTGCAATTAGTAAACCACAACATATCGAGTAACCCACTTTGTTATTAAATAAAATACCTAAACTAGCCAAAAACAAATTGTTTGTTACGTTATAAGTTGGCTTTATTTTTTAGAGCAAGTTGTATGGAAAGCTGTTGGTCTTCATGCTCCAGCTTCTGGTAAGACATCCTTCCTCCTGTGCGAAGACAATATTTCTGACAAGTTTCCGGTTTTGCCAGATTGCCTCGCTGGTGACTTTATTGCATGATATTCTTGCAAGAATGGGTAAGGAAACCCTAGTTTCACTTTCAGGTTTGTACATCTACTATAAAAGCAGTGCGCTACCCCCTTAGCAGCCTCGACTCTTTATCAAAATACTTAGAGCTCCTAGACGTGCAAGATCGGCGGATTGGGAGGCTTTGTGCTTTGATAAGAGCGGTGTCATTCATAAAATACTATTCGAGAAGATTGAGTGATTTAGGTTTTGTGTTTTGTGTTTATGTGATTGAAGACTCACGTGCGTTTGAAGACTGAAGTCGTCCGAGCATATGCGTTTGATCGAAGAGTGGAATTGAGGAGGATCTCAAATTCAGCGGGAGTCCCTGGTCTAGGTATTCACTTGTGGTAGTCATATAAGACATTTCTTGTACTATTGACTACTATATAGCGAAATCCTTTCCACTGACAGAGTGCCCCCGGACGTAGGTGTTGTTGCACTGAACTTGGTAACCATATTGTGCGTCATTTATTGTTTGCACTGCTTTGTTGTTTATCCATTATCTATGTTCAAGCAAGTTGTCGAACGCATTGTTAATACATTGTGTGCGACATCTTGTCTTTGTGACTAATCAGAATTTCAATTGGTATCAGAGCAGGAACCTAGATCTTTGGGTGGTTTCCTGAGTATTTTATTCTGATTACCAGATATCGATAGTTTCAGAGAATGAGGGTCGGTCAATCGTCCTCCGGTCCTTCATGGAACCAACTATAGTTACTAGAAAGCCCGTTTGAGCGCCTTTATGAAATCCCTCGACAACAAAACTTGGAAGGCTGTGATCCATGGTTGAGAAGCTCCAGTTTTCTGTTGATGACAAATGGGCTGTGACTGGTCCCAAACCCAAGAAGGACTGGAGCCCTACTGAAGATGAGGCAGCTCTGGGTAACTCTCGTGCACTCAATGCTATATTTAACGGGGTTGATAAAAAAAATTTCAAGCTTATAAACACCTGCACGAGTGCCAAAGAAGCTTGGGAAATTCTTGTTGTCGTCTATAAGGAAACCACTAAAGTTTGTGAGCAGAAGTTTCAGTATCTCACTACAAACTTGAAGCACTCACTATGCTTGAAGATGAATCTGTTGCTGACTTCAATGTGCGTATTCGAGATCTTGCCAACGAATCATACTCTCTCGGTAAACCTATGACCGATGAAGATCTGGTCAGGAAAACCCTGAGAGCTTTAAGCTCAAGATTCAAAATGAAGAACACGGCAATAGAAGAAGGCCATGACCTTAAAACGCTAAAGTTTGATGAACTTGTGGGATCCCTCATGACCTTTGAGCTATCTCTTCCCAAGATGGAGAAGAAACATAAAGGAATGGCTATCAAAAGTTCTATTCATGATTAGAAGGAGTAGGTATACTCTGATTCTGATAACAAAATTGATGATACTATTGCTATGCTGGCCAAAAACTATAGCAGGGTTATGAAGAGATTCAACGAGATGACTGGGAAGAATGTCTCGCAAGATGTTAAAGACAACTTTCAGCAAAGGTTCCAGAAGAATGGAAAACCACACAAAAACGGCAGAAGTGGTGAACGCTCTGGAAAAGGCAAAGGTATTCAGTGCCATGAGTGTGAAGGCTTTGGGCATATTAAGAAGGAGTGTCCCAACTTCCTGAAGAAATAGAAAAAAGGATACAACGCCACTCTATCTTATAAGGAAGAAGAAGACAGTGACTCTGATTAGATAAGCAATTTTGTTGCCTTCACAACTTCTATTCCTACTCACAACCTTGAATCCATTGATGAATTTGTTGAATCCTCAAAGAGATTTGTTACTGATGATGAACTATCTGATGATGCTATGAATGATGTTTATAATGTTTTACATACTAAATTGGTTGAAGAGTCTCAAGTTCTTGACAAGCAGAGTGCAGTCATTCTCTCTCTTACTAAATACAAGACAAGACTCTTAGAAACCATTGTTGATCTAAAGCGCGAAGTCAGCCGCTTAAATGGGAAACTTGACCAGATGACTAAATCTGTAAGGATGTTGAATTCCGGCACTGACAGCTTGGATAAAATTCTCGCCGTTGGGAAACCTGTGAAGAACACGAAAGCGTTGGTTATACTCATGGTGCTTCCACGTCTTAAACTACTCTTGTCCCCCAAAAGTCTGTTGACCAAATGTCACGCAACATGTCTCAGACATCTGGGCATAACAAATTCCAAAATCAGCATCAGCAGCATCCTCACAAACCAGCCAGGTCTCTTGTCAACAGACCTCGTTGGATTTTCCATCATTGTGGATGAAGTTATCACATTCGGCCTTTTTTCTATCGCCTGTATGGGAGGAACCTTCATCAACATCAATCATCCCACAAGCAGCGTCAACCACGTAAAAAAACCCCTCGTCGCTTGGAATGGAGAGTGAAAAATGCATCCTTTCGCGCCAACATTGCTTATACCTCTATGAGTGCCTCCACGGGAAGTGGTTGTATTTTGACATCGATCTCTCTCGTCACATGACTAGTGTTCAGGACTTTTTGTCCAACATAAAACCTTACTCCAATTGCCATGTCACCTTTGGTGATGGGGCAAAGGCCAAGATCATCGGTAAAGGTCGGCTCAACTATCCTGGCTTGTCTTGTTTAACAGAGCTTTATTGGTTGAAGGTCTCACCGCTAATCTTATTAGTATCAGTCAACTCTGTGACTTGAACTTACGTGTTAATTTTACTCGTGATAAGTGTGTGGTGATAAATGAAAAACATTATGAGCTTATGAAAGGAACCAGGTCTTAGGACATTTGCTACATGTGGTCTCCAGTCAAAAACACTCAGTTCACCAAGTGCCTTCTGTCCAAGGCAAATGAAGCTAAGCTATGGCATCTAAAGCTTGGTCATTTGAATCTTAGGAGCATGCACAGAATTGTATCTAAGAAGGCCATAGTCGGTGTCTTTGATCTAAAGATTGTTAAAGGAAGAATCTGTGGTGATTGTCATATTGGAAAACAAGTCAAGAAGTCACATAAGATGGTGCAACATCTTACCACCTCACGAGATCTAGAACTTCTTCACATGGATCTGATAGGGCCAATGCATGTCGAAAGCCTTGGTGGAAAGAGATACGTGTTTGTGTGTGTCGATGACTTCTCTAGGTATACTTGGATTGATTTTATTCGTGAGAAATCTGACACCTTTGTTGTTTTTGAAGCTTTATGCAAGCAAGTACAGAGAGAAAAAGGAGAAAGCATTCGCAAAGTGGTCATAATCCGGAGTGACCATGGGAGGGAATTTGAGAACATATGCTTTACTAACTTTTGTACTACAGAAGGAATAGCTCATGAATTCTCTTCCCCTATCACACCACAGCAAAATGGGATTGTGGAAAGGAAAAATCGAACTCTTCAGGAAATGGCTAGAGTGATGATGCTGGCCAAAGACATTCCTCTTCACTTATGGGCTAAAGCTCTCAACACGGCTTGTCATATTCATAACAGATAACTACTCGTCCATGTACTACTGTCACTCATTATGAAATATAGAGGGGGAGAAAGCCAAATGTTAAGTACTTCCATGTCTTTGGCTCCATGTCTTATATTCTTGCTGATAGGGACCCCATTCGCAAGTTTGATCCCAAAAGCGATGAAGGTATCTTTCTTGGGTATTCTAGAAATAATCGGGTCTATCGTGTCTTTAATAAACGCACTAAGTCTATGATGGAATCCATAAACGTGGTTATCAATGATGATTACGATGATTCCAAAAGTGCTGATGATGAGTATGAAGTTTTTCCTAGTAACACAGATGTTAGGACAGATGTTGGTGACAAAGTGGATGAAATTGTTCCTGATAAAGAGCCTTCCCCTTAGGAAACATAATCTTCACTTGATGATTGATAATCTCTGCTTTGTCTCTAAAATTGAACCTAAGAATGTGAATGAGGCTATTGATGATGAATACTTGGTTAGTGCTATGCAAGAGGAAATTGTTCAATTTGAATGAAATGAAGTCTGGGAGTTAGTTCCTAAACCTGATAATGTTAATGTTATTGGAACTAAGTGGATTTTTAAAAATAAATATGATGAGCATGACAATATAACTCGAAACAAAGCTAGACTTGTTGCACAGGGTTATACACAGGTTGAAAGTATGGATTTCGATGAAACTTTTGCCCCTGTTGCTAGGCTTGAAGCCATCAGACTTTTTCTTGGTATCTCGTGTCATCTGCACTTCAAACTCTTTCAGATGGATGTCAAAAGTGCCTTTCTTAATGGGTACTTGAATAAGGAAGTCTATGTTGCCCAGCCTAAAGGCTTTGTAGATCCCAACTCGCCCCAGCATGTCTACAAGCTTAGAAAAGCTCTCTATGTCCTCAAACAGGGACCTCGGGCATGGTATGAAAGACTAACTCAGTTTCTTGTGCAGAATGGATATATACGAGGCGGAGTTGATAAAACCTTGTTCATAAAGAAGGAGGATGGGAATCTCATGATTGCTCAAATCTATATTGATGACATCGTCTTTGGAGGAATGTCTAACAAGATGGTGAACCTTTTTGTGCGACAATTGCAATCTGAATTTGAAATAAGCATGGTCGGTGAGCTTAACTTCTTCTTGGGTTTTCAGATTAGACAAATGGATGATGGTATCTTTATTTCCCAAAGTAAATATGCTAAGAACATTGTGAAAAAGTTTATTTTCGAAAAATCTTCTCACAAGCGGACCCCCGCCGCTACTCATGTTAAACTCACTAAGGATGAGCTTGGTGAATCTGTTGATCAAATCCTTTACAGAAGCATCATTGGCAGTCTTCTCTATCTTACTGTCAGTCGTCCTGACATAGCCTATTATGTTGGTGTTTGTGCTCGTTATCAGGCTAATCCTAAATCTAGTCATTTGTCTCAAGCTAAGCGCATTGTGAGGTACATTTCGGGAACTGCTGATTTTGGTCTTCTATACACTTTTGATACCTCCTCTACTCTTGTGGGATATTGTGATGTTGACTGGGCAGGTAGCACTGTTGATAGAAGAAGCACTTGTGGTGGATGTTTCCATCTGGGAAACAATCTTATTTCCTGGTTCAGCAAAAATAAAAATTGCATTTCCTTGTCCACAGCTGAGTCTGAATACATTACAGCTGGAAACAGTTGCACTCAATTACTCTGGATGAAATAGATGCTTGCTGAATACGGTGTCGGACAAGATGTCATGACATTATTCTGCGACAATATCAGTGCCATCAATATTTCAAAGAATCCGGTCCAACATAGTAAGACAAAGCACATTGAAATCAGGAACCATTTCATTCGAGATCTAGTGGAAGATAAGAAGATCAAACTTGAATATATCCACACTGAAAAACATCTTGCAGACATCTTTACAAAGGCCTTGGATGCGAGTAGGTTTGAAAGTCTTAGATCCTCCCTAGGATTATGTGTAATTGAACAATAGCAATTACTGAGATGTGAAGAGATGGTTATTTGTGATTTTTCTCTCCCCTTCGATAATTTGTCTCTGTTTTATGCTACTTTGTTTTACATAAGTGTGTGCTCATGGGCCCATTTGTCTGGTTGGCCCATTCGACTGTTTTGCCGAGCTAAAATGCCACTTATCTTGTGTTAGGGCTAGAATTGGACCAAGGCCCATTCTTTATCACGATACCGTTTTGTTCTTTGTCAGTTGTTCAAACATGTAGACGGTTTGATTTTCGAGAAAGACTGGGAAGTTCGCTATTGCTACATTTCTTGTTTTTTCGCCCTATTCTCACAAAAATTCCTGGATTTATGTAACCATATTTCTTGACGGTTATTGTTGTGATAGTTATCTTGACATCTTCTTCACAATGGTGGGAACAAGGAGCGGAATTAGCACCACTGTCTCGTCCAAGAAAGAAAAGACGAAGATGAGGACGAAGGATGTCGAGGAGAAAGGGCTTGTGCCGGAGAGTAACAAGCATGGGGTCCGGGCTCGTGGAATGCGACTTAGTAATCGCACCGATAGTAAGGCCGAAGGTGCCATTGTTGGGTCGTCAGTTCCTCGTGAAAACCCTTTCCTCACCACCGTCAGGAAAACTATGATAAAGAAATCGGCTCTCACCATCACCGACATCACTGGAGATGTTAGCTCGAGCAGTTCCTTGGGAGAAGAACCGATGATCATACTGTTGTCTCTGAAGAAGTTCTTGCAGATATGTCTCCTCTCGAAAGCCGCATGTTTTGATTCAAGGTAATCCTGCTACTCTCACTCGCCCTGATCTTGTAGAGGAAAACCTAAAGGATAGTGAGAACCTTGAATCTCTCCTTATGGATCATGAACCTCATCATGAAGATGCGATTGGATTTTAGGGTTAGGTAAAGATGTTGTGAAGGATGTCCTGACATCCTCTGCTCAGGTGCATGAAGATAAGATTGATGAGAGACAAGATGCAAGAGAGGTTGTTCTTGCCTCTTTAAAGGAGAAAGTTCAGCATGATGATGACGTGTGTATTGCCACTCTTCTATTTGAGAAGAGAAAGATGTTGGAGGAAAGTGTGCCAGTTGTTCCCGTCCCGTAAAAGAAGAAGAAGAAGAAGAAACCGGTGAAAATGGGTTTAAATAAGAAGAAGTTGAAGGCAAAACCTGTTGAGCGGGGTGTCCCTGACATTCTGAGAGCTATGGAGGATGAAGAGGAAGAACCTGCACATCTTGAGAACTTGTCCCTTGCTTCCAGGAAATATGTTGGGGGTTTAAAACTTCCAAAAGGTGTTCCCCCTGCTCCTCTGGATAATGTCTCCTTCCATGAGGAAGATCGTGTCAGAAAATGGAGGTACGTGTATCACATAACTGTGTTTCTAATGAAGGAGTTGTCTAAGGAAGCTCTGAAAATTGATGTCATCATGGAACTTCTGCACGATGCCCAACTTATCAAGATTGTTTCTGGGATCGGCCCATATTTTCCCAGACTGGTGAAAGAGTTCATTGTGAATCTATCTACAGCAATCGACCAACATCATCACCTTGAGTTTGGCAAAGTCTTTGTTCGTGGTCACTGCTTTGATGTCTCCTCCTCTGCGATCAATGATTACTCGGGACGAGGAAGAATTATCAATGCCGATCGGCTTCCCTGCCTGGATGTTATTGCCAAAGAGCTTTCCAACAATGAGAAGAAGACGTGGCCTACTAAGGGATCTCTCTCTTCTTCATATCTCTCGGCAAAATATTAAGTTTTGTACATAATTGGGGTTGCCAACTAGGCTCCTTCCTCTCATGGCTCAAGCATCGAGTATGACCTGGCATGCCTCATTTACCAGATAGGTACTCGTGCTGCTTTTGACTTTGGAGAATTTGTGTTCAGTCACTTGGTCAAGCATGCTAAGTCCTATGCTGTGAAGCTCCCAATTGGATTTCCCTTATTTTTGGAATGATGATGGCTCAAAAGAGAGACTTGCTGAGGGCTGATGACATTGCTGGAAAACCCCCTAGTGAACTTTCCTTCAGTCACAAGTTATTTGAGGAAAAACATGCCAAAGATCTTGTCATGCCTTATGTCGCTACATTTGTCGCCGCTTGTCGTACCCTCAAGGTTATTCCATTTATGAAGATGTTCAGAGCGACATTCTCAAAGGGCTTTAAAAAGAAGTTGCTGTCCGAGATAGGAAATCATCGAGACTTCATCTCGAAGGAAGACTGTTTGTGAAAGGCTTATCAAGAGGATGATGTCGTCAGTAACTCCGAGGGTTCTGAAGATCAAGACAATGATGATTCTACTGTAACTTTCGTGGTTTTAGTCCTCTGGCTGTTTCTTTCAGACTTCTTTTATGTTCAGCCAGTTTATCTCTACGGTATGACTCTTTGTTTCAGACTTGGTTATGGTTTGGTATGTTTATTCAAGACTACATTCAGAATTTTGTTGATTGTTATTGTCTGCTGCTTTAGTTCTCATCTCCTTATTCAGGGTGTTATTTTCCTCCCTCTGTCTTGGTCGTCGATCCTTGCCTTTGGTATGTTTTCGAGGCAATCGGGGGGAGAAGCATCTTGAGGTTCATTTATTTTGGCACGAGGTCATTTATTTTGACGCTCTTTTCTAGTCATGACGCTTGATTGAGAACTTCTCTGGAAGTGTTTGCCTAAAAAATAGCCAAAGGTGGAGATTATTGTTACATTATAAGTTGGCTTTATTTTTTAGAGCAAGTTGTATGGAAAGATGTCGGTCTTCATGCTCCAGCTTCTGGGAAGACATCATTCCTCCTGTGTGCAGACAATATTTCAAGCAAGTTTCCGGTTTTGCCAGATTGCCTCACTGGTGATTTTATTGCGTGATATTCTTGCGATAATGGGTAAGGAAACCCTAGTTTCACTCTCAGGTTCGAACAGTTGCAATAAAAGCCCCGCGCTACCCCTTTAGCAGCTTCGACGCTTTACCAAAATACTTAGAGCTCCTAGACGTGCAAGACCGGCGGATTGAGAGGCTTTGTGTTTTGATAAGAGCGGTGTCATTCATCAAATACTATTCGAGAAGATTGAGTGTTTGAGTGATTTAGGTTCTGTGTTTACGTGATTGAAGACTCACGTGCGTTTGAAGAATGAAGTCATCCGAGCATAGGCGTTTGCTCGAAGAGTGGAATTGAGGAGGATCTCAAATTCAGGGGGAGTCCCTGGTCTAGGTATTCACTTGTGGTAGTAGTTTCCAGGGCTTTGATTTTGCATTGTAATCATATAAGACCTTGCTTCTACTATTGACTACTATATAGTGAAATCTTTTTCACTGGCAGAGTGCCTCCAGACGTAGGTGTTGTTGCATCGAACTGGGTAACCATATTGTGTGTCTTTTATTATTTGCACTACTTTGTTGTTTATCCATTATATGTGTTCAAGCAAGTTGTCGAACATATTGTTAAGACATTGTGTGCGACATCTTATCTTTGTGACTAATCAAAATTTCAAAATTGTTCTACCAGAATTAAGAATAATCTAGATAACAACTTATCTTGATTATCAAACCACTAGATAAACATATATGAATCGATCATAGTAGCATGAAGTAAACACCTACATTTTGAAGGGCAGTGTGCCCAATGGTAGAAATTACTTCACTAATCAATAATAATGATTACAATACAAAATTATAATATCATAATTATCTAGAATGGTTGAGTTTCTCAATTTATGTGAGCTAAGATCTTCAAAGGTGTGAAATCCTGGCAGTGTCACTTTGTCTTTTTAGGTTTGAAATGTCGTTTGCGATGCTGTTTCGAGTCTCCTGATTTACGAAAAATCGACACGCCGATAAAAAACCGAACATGAAAAATGTTGAAAATGACATCTGATTTACCGTTTTTAAATTCCGTTATCCATGGAAAACCGACATGGCGATAGAAAATCGAATGAAAATAATGTTACATAATATGTTAAATATATATATATATATATATATATATATATATATATATATATGTATGTATCTTTCAATTTTAAACTTGAGATTTATGACAACTATATTTTATAATTTTCAATACCTAATTGTTTTTGCACCAGTGTTTTATCAAATACTCTCGTTAATTTCAAACTCAACATATTTATACCCAATACATATATATAGTTCTATAAATGTATATATACATATATATATATAATTTATATGTGACACATTTTTTTATAACTTAATTCATGACATTTATAAATTTATTATTTTATTTTATTTTTATATTGATTTTTATAGTAAAATTATCGATGTATATATCTTATATTAAAATTGAATAGAATATAACAAGTTGGCAATTTGGTCTAATAGTAATCACTTGTGCGCCCATTGCGTAGAGCTTGAGTTGGATCTCAGGTACACCAAATTCTCTCTAATTTTTGTACAAACCGAAAAAATTCGAAAAACGATGACATTCAGCGAAAAGCGTCGACATTCGACGAAAAATGACGACAAAAAATTGAAAAATGATGACATTCAACGAAAAACTTCAAAAAACAAAAACGACGATATTCGACGAAAAATGACGAAAAAACTAAAAATATGCTCTTTGTCGGCCGTTTCTTCTCTGGCAGTGGCACTGCCGTTTTTTGCCGACATTTAAAACCTTGGTCTTTTGATAAAGACCCTTCAACAATAAATGCACAACACACAGCAACATTCCTTTGCTTGTATAGAGAACATCACATGGAGAACTATCCTGAAAGAAAATAAATTAGTCAACGTGAATTGCTTGATTCAATTAACTATAACCAGTGACGGATCCAGGATTTCAATCAAGGGGGGGCAAGTTTGAGAAATATTTTTTAGGAGGGGCATTATTGAAAAAAAACTTACAAATTTGGGTCAAAAACATAATTATTAGTAAAATTTAGAGGTAAAATTATAAAAAATATAAAAATTTGGGGTTAAAAAATAATTTTCAAAAATTGAGGGGGGGCATTGGCCCACACTGGCCTCCACCTAGATCCGTCACTGACTATAACCTTAGCAAGTATATTGTCACTACAGGATATTTTCCTTTGATCGAAATTATATCCGTTCAACTTTCAAACAAAAAGACTAAAAGTGTTAGGAATCCCACATTAAAAGTGAATGAGAACAAAAAAGAGTTTATAAAGGCCATGTATTACTTCTCTAATTGTCAATTGATTTTGAGATGAAACCTCGTGATACTTTTACATCGTATCCCAGCTCGTTAAGCCCAAATGACTAGTCGGTCTAATCATTGGGATTCGGTTTAAGATGAGCGATTGGAAAGAGTCACCATCTTGATGGGGTGTATTAGGAATCTCGTATCGAAAATGAATGAGAAGTACTAACAACAAATATCACTACAAGAATCAATGTAACGCACGACAGAAATATCTGTCGCGCAATCCCAAATAACAAGGCGGCAAAAACTTCGCTCGTAAAATATATTTTGAACTCGCGCGACAGATTTAGATGCCTTTGCGCAACAGAAAATCTGTGGCGCAATCTTTGGGGGTTTCTTAAATAAATCACCGCCTCAGAACTGAAACACTTAGATTTCTCTCAATTTTTTTCTCGGATGTGTGCGAAATCATCTGCCTGGGTAGGTTTTGGGTGATTTGTGTCTCTCAAATCATGTGTATTAGAGTTCGGCGATTTTTTTTTCAATTAGTTATGTAATATATTGTTTTGTCTTGTCTGCCATCCCATGTTTTCTCGTCTCGTTGGGATCAAAATCCTTCCTTCCATTCGTAGCTTGTCATACGACGACGATTTGTACCTCCGATTCGCCAATATCCACTTTCGCTTGGATTTCAACCTCGTCTATCCTGATTCTGTATCTCTCTATAATCATGTTTCAATGTTATGTTGTCGAGACTCCGAACTGACCTTTTTTCACAATTTTATTGAGAGTTTTGAATGAATCCGAACTACTCCCTTACACTGCTTGTTCTCTTGGTTCTGAAATTGAGTGAAAAATCATGGAATTTAGTAAGCTTCATTTTTCAGGAGTGTGTGTGGTTATTGAATTTGGATTCAATTCAGGTGAAAATAGAGAACCAAAAATATATTCATCACTTTTCTGAATGGTTTTGTTGTACATAATCCTGATATTCACCGCTACTATCTCTCTTCCATTTCTATTTTTTGGGTACCAATTGGGTCGATAATTTTTTTTTCTTCTGGTTGTGGGTGATTTGTTCACTGCTGTCGTTGGCCGGTCACAGCTCTCGTCACCGTCCCTCCGTACGTCACTCATAATGTTCACAGCTCTCGTTCACGCCTCCGAACTCTGATTTTCTCCTTGACGAGCAATCAACTCCGATTATCAGGTATTTCAATATAGTATCTGGAGTGTACTGAGTTCAATTCATGGGTTCTTTTAGCTCCAGATGTCAAGGCCGTAGGAGTTCCCATAAGTGGCTGGGGCGCTGTAAGATTCATAGTTTGGCGGCCGAAGACTTTTTCGCTCCGACTGCTGGTTATTTGCTCCAAGCCTTCTTCTTTTCTGCAGTCCAAGGTTGGTCGATTTTGTATTTGTCTAATAATTTTTTTTGATCGTTTTGTGTTTAAGTATTGTTTGAGGATTGTGTGTGTCTAGTATTGCAATCCCTTTGTATTGTGAAATATGTTCATATTGCGAAATCTGTTCACGTGAAATTTGTGTAGATATATAGATATATATATATATATATATATATATATATATATATATATATTATTCTTGTATATAGATAATTGTATATATATCTGTTCACTTCACAATATACAAGAATAATATATATATATAGAAAAATCATATTGTTAGAGAATTATAAATTGTTTAGATGTCTTTGATAGATAATGGTTAAACATAATTTTTGAAAATAAGCTGGTTGTAATATAATTAAGCTGGTTGTGATATAATTGAAAATAATTGTAGCTTGTTGTGATCTATATATAATATAATATTAGACCAAGTTTTATTATTCTATTATAACGTGCAACAATAAGTTTGTTATAACATAGTTACTTTAACAAAAAAAAAAATTATATTCCTGATTTTTAGTAATCGATGGATAAAAGTTGGATTGAGATACGAAATAAGCTCCCGATTTCTGGCTGGTGCTAAGGCAATCTCCGAGTACACTAAAGGCATGGTCGATAGTCTTGGTCGCATAAATTCCCCGTGTAAAAAGTGTCAATGGAAGACGCATTAAACACAATGAAGTGTATCACCATATTACAATTTGTGGTTTTAAACATACGTACAAAGTACGGATTTATCACGGAGAGCGTTTGAACATTCATGCGCTATGGGACGATGAAAATGCGAGTGGTGACAATGAAGATGCGGAAGCAGGCGAGGAAAATGTGATTCACTGCCTACTGGTGACATGGATGTTCTTGTGGACGATGTCGGCGCTGAAGTTGTGGTGGATCAGTTGATGATTGACATGGAGAAGAAATTGTATCCTGGCTGTGAGGAATCCTGTCCTAAGTTTTTTAGTACATTTGATGCATGCCAAATTAAAGAACAAATGGACTAATTCTTCATTCGACAAGTTATTAAAGCTGATTCCGAAATTTTTTAAGAGTGCCAAAATCTTGAAGAACTACTACGAGACGAAGAAGTCCATGCAAGTTATGGGATTAGAATATGAATCTATTCATGTTTGCAAGTATGATTGTTCGCTGTTTTGGAAGGAGTACGAAAATCTATAAAATTGTGCAGTATGCGGAGAAAGTCGTTGGGTAAAAAATTGCCTCACAAGACTTTGAGGTATTTTCCAATTACCCCGAGGTTGAAAAGACTTTACCGCTCAAGGCACACTACAATAGATATAACGTGGAATGATCGACGGCCTATAACAGAAGGGGTGTTGAGGCATCCAACTGATGGAGAAGCTTGAAAAGTTTTTGACTCCACATATCCAGATTTTGCAGAGGAGCCGTGAAATGTTCGGCTCGGGCTTGCTTCCAATGGATTTATTCCTTTCGGTCATATGAGTAATACGTACAGCATGTGGCTAGTCATGGTGATGCCGTATAATTTACCTCCGTGGAAATTCATGTCTGAAGCGTCCATGATGATGGCTTTATTCATTTCGGGTCCCAAGTCTCCTAGTAAAGACATCGATGTGCTCTCGAAGCCTCTGATTGATAAGTTAAGCGAGCTATTGAGCACTGGTAATGAAACATTTGATGCGGTCCAAAAAAAATCATTTATGATGCGTACTGCAGTAATGTGGACTGTGAATGATTTTCCAGCGTATTTATCTGGATGAAGCACTAGTGGTTACGGAGCTTGTCTGACTTGTATGGATGAAACCGTTTGTGTTCCCATAATTGATAAGCTATCCTATAATCGCCATCGAAGGTTTCTCCCAGAGGACCACCCAATGCGAAGGAGTAAGAAATTCAACAATAAGCGAGAACAAAGGCCGCCGTCCATGCTCTTAAATGGGGAAGAAGTGTTACAAACATTACAGGATGTGAAAGATCGACCGCTTGGAAAACATCCACTATTTGGAGGCAAAAAAAGGACTAAGCGAAAGCGAGATGAAAGACGTTTGAATTGGACCAAACGTCCAATTTTCTTTAATATTCCGTATTAGCATAAACTTCTTCTTCGCAACAACATTGACATAATGCACACAGAGAAAAACATATTAGACAACATAATTGAAACTTTGTTGGATGCACCTAGAAATAGCAAAGATACAGATAAGGGAAGAATTGACTTGAAGACAATGGGAATACGAACAGAGCTCCACCTAAAAGAAGAAGATGGCCGTGTTGTGACACCTCAATCTACTTATGTTTTGTCGCCCAAAGAGAGACATGCATTTTGTGGATTTTTGAAATCAGTGAGATATCTCGATGGAGTGGCTGCAAACAATAGTGGCAATGTTGATGAAGATCTTGGAAAGGTATCTAACCTTAAGACGCGTGATTGTCACATATTTAATGCAAACAGTTTTACCGATTGGGATTCGTCCATTCTTAAAAGGTGAAATCTTAGATACTCTTCTCGAGATTATTCACTTTTTTCAAAAAGCTAACTGCTCGGACTTTGCACGTGTCTAAGCTTCAGCGAATGGACAAAGATGTAATATTGATTTTTTGTAAATTTGAGAGGATTTATCCCCATTCGTTCTTTACAATCACGGTACATGTAGTCTTACACTTGCCATGAGAAGCTATATTGGGTGGTCCATGTCCGTTTAGGTTGATGTTTTCAATTGAAAGGTATCTCGGTACCTTGAAGGCATATGTTCGGAATAGAGCACGTCTAGAGGGTTCAATTGCAGAAGGTTACGCCGTGACAGAAGCATTGAACTATCATTCACAGTATTTGAGCAATGTTGATAGTGTTGGAATCGATCTAGGGTTTAAGAAAATAATTAACGCTTCGGTAAGCGGCGGAATTTTAAAAATTTTCTTTTACAAGTAAAAACAGTTTTTTACTAACTTAGACAAAGAGCAAGTACATATAAATAAAAACTATTATGAGCTTTGTTTACTAACCTTTCTTGAAGCTTGAACTTTGAGAAGCTTTTGGAAAGTTTGCAACGCTCGTCTCCCCTCGCAGCACGTCTCTCTTTCTTTCCTCGGCACCTCGAGCAACCACGATAGTTTCTATCACTAAATCACTCGAAATAAAAGGAATCAGTGAGTGGGCACTTTTAAACACTACGACTTAAGAACGAGTCTTGAAGTCGCAGAGCTAAACACTAGGTCAAATGAGGACCTAGGTGCCAAAACAAAAAATAGAAAATAAACTAGAGAGAGAGAGGAAGGGGCGGCCAAAGTTCTAGAGAGAGAGTCTCTCAAATCTCTTAAACTTGGATGAATGAAAAGTGTGGAATGAGGCTCCTATTTATAGGAGAGGTCTCACCTTCAATAAGGTAGTTTCCTCTTCTATAGAATATCACATATTCATGAGCCAGTTTCCCTTTTCCTTCAAAGAGTCACACGGCCAAGACTTGCCAAGCAAGTCCTTGGATTTGTTTCCTCTTTTATTTGCGTCTCTCTTGACTCATTTGGGCGCCCACCTTGGTTTCCTCTTAGAGGAAATTTGTTTCCTCTTTTTCTTTTGGCAAGTATCTTCATACATTCATGCACAAAATATTCTCTCTTTATTTGGGTATGTTGGGGGCCTATACCATCTAGAAAAAGGCTTCTAGAAGCTTTTCCATTTGTTCATAACAACATGAAAAAGGCCCATTAAGAATTTTCAATAAAATTCTTATGAAATGAAATTAATCCACAAGGCCCAATTAATCTTATTATAGCCGAGTGTTACTTGTCATCAAATGACCATGTCAAAAAATTTATTGACATTCATTTCATCCTATGTCTCAAAAGACAAAAATACCCTTTTGACAATTTTCGTTCTTGTTTTGACTTAGCTTCCAGTTTAACTATTCCTATTCGATGTGATTCGTGACAGTGACCTTATGGATCCAAATGAACAAAGCTTGAGCTAAACACTTGGGCTCAAAAGTTCACAAACTTTTTCCAAGTTTAGCTTAATGCCAACTGACTCCACTAAAGAGTTGACACTGAAAATCTCTCGGTTCAAATGAATTTATTTTCTACTCAAGAATTCAACCTAATTATGATGAGCGGATCCACTGAATATTATCTATGTTTACCCTTCATGAATGTCATCAGCTAGTCGGGATTTACTAAATTACCATTTTACTCTTCTAGCTGTTATTTCCTCAACTCCTTTGTCGCTTGTGAATAAGTTAGAAACAATGTATTGACGAGGAGCTAACAAGTCACATTGTTTCATCCAAAAGAGTCAGGACTCAATTTGGACACTGGCCAGTTCATTTATTCACACTCCAAGGAACAAAGCATGAGGTGACATACATTGCATTTAAGCAATCTTGTACATGAATTCCATATCTATGAGAACTTCACAAAGTTACTCATGACATTCTCACAACTTAGTACTTCACCAATAGGCCCTGTTCGGAATCACATAGTGAGTCCGAACTCTGACTTTCTCAAATGAGAATACTAAGGTGTGAAATGACATGTCTCATTTCAGGATTAAGGTAAGCACGATGCAATTCATACGTAGTGACTTCGAGACATAAGAGGTTAAATGGTTTGTTCTTATCTTGTCTCTAGAAGTGCACTGGTCAATTCAGTACCTTCGGAAGATACCTAGAAGAACTATAGAGTCTCCAACTCTCAATGCCTCATAACCAGACATCATAGATTCTTCTAACAATCATACTGAGGTCAATAGTCCTTTGACCCTTAGATTGCGAATATATCGTTTTAAGCAAACTACGAAGAGTTTGTTCATGCAAATCTACATTTGTCTCTTCGTAAGTTGTTTAGTTTGTTTATGGACTAAAGACTAATGTTTTATCATAAAGCTTCAGACAAGGAAGATTGAATGAACGTTTCAACTTTTTATTAATGAATAAGCAATTACAAGCAAGAGTCTTCATGAGACTTTATTACATCAAATGTAGAATATAAAGATTACAACTCTTCTTCTGGGCACCATTGACAACAAACTCCCACTTGACTCAAAGAAGATGTGTGTAGTCTTTCATGCATAATCCCTCTCGATGTTGGTCGAAGACCTTGTTCGCTAGGGCCTTTGTGAATGGATCTGCTAGGTTGTCCACCGTTGAGATCTTCTTCACTTCCACGTCTCCGCGCTGCACGATCTCTCGAATCAAATGGTATTTCCTCTCAATATGCTTAGAGCGCTTATGGCTTCTAGGTTCCTTTGAGTTAGTGACAGCCCCACTATTATCACAATAAAGGGTCATGGGCTCGTCGACGTTTGGAACAACTTCCAAATACTTAAGGAATTTTCTAAGCCATACAGCCTCTTTGGATGCTTCACAAGAAGCCACATATTCTGCTTCCATTGTGGAGTCAGCAATGCAAGATTGCTTAATACTTCTCGACACAACAGCTCCACCATTAAGGATGAACACAGATCCTGAAGTGGATTTCCTGGAATCCTTATCCGCTTGAAAATCGGAGTCGGTATATCCCGTCATAGTCAGGTCAGTACCTGAGTATGTAAGCATCAAGTTCCTAGTTCTTCGAAGATACTTAAGAACATGCTTAACAGCAATCCAGTGCTCGGGTCTAGGGTTGGATTGGAAACGGCTAACTACGCCAACGGCGAAACAGATGTCAGGTCTAGTGCAAAGCATAGCGTACATGAGGCTTCCTACGGCAGAGGCGTAAGGAATTTTCCTCATGTCTTCAATCTCTTGCGCAGTCTTGGGAGACTGGTCCTTAGCGAGTGAAACTCCATGCCTAAAGGGTGTTTGACCCTTCTTGGAGTCTTGCATCGAGAAGCGATCCATCACCTTATCAATATAAGATGCTTGAGAGAGCGACAGGGTCCGGTTTTTCCTATCTCGAAAGATTTGGATTCCCAGAATGTACGCGGCTTCTCCTAGATCCTTCATATCGAATTGCTTTGCCAGCCAGACCTTAACCTCAGATAACTTACCCACGTCATTACCAATGAGTAGTATATCATCGACATATAGTACCAGAAACACAACTTTGCCTTCGTGTATTAACTTGTAAACACAAGGCTCATCTATTGACTGTTCAAAGCCAAAGCTCTTTACAGTTTCATCGAATCTAATATTCCATGACCTAGATGTTTGCTTTAATCCATAAATGGACTTAAGCAACTCACAAACCTTGGTCTCTTAACCTTCTTCCACGAAACCGTCTAGTTGAGCCATGTAAATGCGCTCGTCAAGATTGCCATTCAGAAAGGCTGTCTTGACATCCATTTGCCAGATCTCATAGTCGAGAGCTGCAACTATGTATAGGAGTATGCGGATGGATTTAAGCATCGCGACTGGCGAGAAGGTTTCTTCATAGTCAATCCCTTCTTGTTGGGTATAACCCTTTGCCACAAGTCGTGCTTTGAACGTCTCGACGTTCCCATCAGGACCCATTTTCTTCTTGTATATCCACTTACACCCTACGGGTTTAATCCCTTCAGGAAGGTCTACAAGTTTCCAGACTTTATTGACATACATCGAGTGCATTTCAACTTTCATGGCGTCAAGCCAAAGGTTTGATTCAGAACAAGCCATCGCTTGGCTATAGGAAATAGGATCATCCATGTCAGAGACGGCTACAAGAGAGTCTCCATAAGACATGTACCTGTCAGGCTTTTGAGTAGCCCTCCCACTACGTCGAAGTACTACTTGACGAGATTCTGATGAGTTAGGTTGTGTTTCAGTTGGGGTAAGAACAGTTCTTACAGATGAGGTAGAAGTTTCCTCACCCAACTTTTCTTCAAGCACAATTTTGCTTCTAGGTTTTGCATCCTTCATAAAGTCCTCCTCAAGGAAACGAGCATTCGTGCTAACGAAAGTCTTATCGTCCTCGGGACTATAGAAGATGAAACCCTTGGTTTCCTTTGGATTCCCCACAAACAAGCACAATTCTGATTTACTAGCCAACTTGCTAGTCTTTTGCCTTAGCATATGTGCAGGGCAACCCCAAATTCGGATGTGGCCCAAACTTACTTTACGGCCAGTCCATCGTTCATAGGGAGTACTAGGAACCGTCTTGGACGGAACTTGGTTCAGAATATAAGCGGCTGTTTCGAGGGCATATCCCCAAAAGGAAAGAGGGAGTGATGAGTAACTCATCATTGATCTAACCATCTCCATAAGAGTTCGGTTTCTTCTCTCTGACACTCCGTTTTGTTGAGGTGTGCCAGGTGCGGTAAGCTGAGAAGCGATACCTTCTTCTTTAAGAAAGTCATCGAACTCTCCAGACATATGCTCACCACCTCGATCAGATCGAAGGGTTTTGATCACTTTGCCAGTTTGCTTTTCCACTAAAGCCCTAAAGACCTTAAATACGTTAAAGGTCTCGGATTTGTGTTTGAGCAAATAGACAAAACCATATCGTAAGTAATCATCGGTGAAGGTAACGAAGTATTCGTATCCTCCACGTGCCTGTTGGCTGAGCGGACCACATACATCAGAATGTAGTAGTTCCAGCAACTCAGTGGCTCTTCGACCCTTATCGGAGAAAGGTTGCTTAGTCATTTTTCCTTCTATTCAGGATTCACAAGTAGGTAGTGAACCTATTGCAGAGGCTTGGAGTGGACCGTCCCTCACAAGTCTCTTAATCCTATCTAGACTGATATGGCCAAGTCTTAAGTGCCAGAGGTATGTTGATTTTGCTAGATCTGAGGATTCAGAAAGTTTGATCCTCTTTGGCTCCCTAACTAGATCGTTATCTATCTCGGTGTCTAAAAGAGAAGGTTGAGTGGGATAGATGTAGAAAAGAGCATTCTTCATGCATGCATCAGTGACAAAAGAATTATCAGGAAACGAAATACGAATTCCATTCTTAATGAACTTTAAACAATAATCTTGCTCACGAAGACGAGCAACAGATATTAAGTTCTTTCCAAAGGAAGGAACAAAATAAACATTATTCAAGTTTAAAGTGCGGTCTTCAAAAGACAGCGTCATGGATCCCACAGCCTTCGCAGACACCAGGCTCCCATCACCCCATTTGAAACAGAACTCGCCTTCCTCTAAGCTTTTGGTTTTCTTGAAACCATTCAAGGAACAACAAATATGGTTAGTAGCAGCGGAGTCAAGAATCCACGTTGATACATTATCAGCTACTAAGCACGCTTCGGTAACTAGTATAATACTATGTTCCTTTGCTTTGAGATAGGCGGGACAGTTCTTTTTATCGGCCTTGTAAGGTCTCTTCTTAGTTCCAGAGGCGGAGGCTTTTTGCTCAGTAGCATGTGCCTCTCCTTGATTCCTCTTTCTCTTAGTGAGACCTACAGCACTGTGAAATTCCTTCATAAGCTTGGTAACAGTGTACTCTAGCTTGTTTATGGAGTAGTTCATCTTGGAGGAATCAAGAGATGCGGGGAGAGTTTCTAAGATCATATCTATGACACTCTTCTCATCAATCTCACATCCTAGGATTTCCATTTTATTTAGAAAACTAATGATCAGTATCATAAAGTCTCCAACAGGAGTCCTAGCCTTCATGTGACAGTTCAGAAACCGTCAGACTGCTTGTTGCCTTGTTTGACGCCCTTGCCCTCCAAACATCTCAAGGAGATTGTAGAGCATTTCGGCGGCAGTCTCGATGTTACGATGTTGCTCTTTCAGCATATTGTTCATAGATGCCAAGATATATCACCTCACAATCTCATCGGATTGAAGCCAGGCCGCTAAGGCGTCATTGTCCTCTTGAGTCGAATCATCATTCGTCAGAGGAGGACACGGGGTGGTGAGTACCCATTTGTGCTTGTTAATGGTAAGGATGATATCGAGGTTGAGTTTTTAATTAACGTAGTTTTCGTTTTCAAGTTTGTTCGAGGAAAGGATGAAAGAGAGAGAGAGTTGAGAGACATATTGCCTATAAAAGTTTAAACAAGTTTATGATTAGTCTTTGGTTTAGGATTTAAGTTTGTTTAAGACTTTGATAAAATCCAAATGTGTTATAAACCAAACGATAATTTACTCCTTCGAGGGAAGGCCGCAAAAAATCTCCATTTATAAGTAAATGACACATCATTAATGCTTAGCCAAGATGTCAATACACGAATTTTGACCAGCCACCTTTTAAATTGGTTTGATCACTCACATCCTTTCGCAGGGCCTCGAGGGAGGATTACTATGGATTGAGTCTAAGTGTGTAACCAACCACTTAGTCCAAAAGATTGACTTTGAAAAACAATCCGCCGAGGGGAGGTCTTGTCTCATTGTCTCACTTTCGGATTTAGCTCATTTAAGAGAGGGCCACGAGGGTGACTCTTAGTCTGGCGACACTTGCACTTTTCATTAGTGTTGAAGATCGTGGGTTACAAACAACAAGTATAACCCTCCCACTTAGTTTTTGGAGTTGGTTCATCGACTCTTATAAGTTCGGAAACAGATTTCCTAGTTAGAGAGCGACAGAGCGGACAACTAGAAGAGAATCCTAGATCGACATGTTCAGAGCAGTATTAGTGCATAAAGGCACAAGGTACACACTCGATCTTTTCCTATTTTCTATTTCGGGAAAGTGCATGAGGGAAGTGTGAACTTCAACTCACTCGAACACTTGAAAGTTTGAGATTACACATCTTTTTTATTTTTCGGCTTGTCTACAAGGAGACCTCCCACTCAAATTTTCAAGAGCATATAGATTTTGAACATATGTGATATAGATATAGTTTTGAAAACATTTTGAAAATTTATTTGATTTGGATGACAAAATATTTTTCAAGTTTGAAAGTGAAAACGATTTTTCAAAATTCAAACTAGTTTTGTAAAAACTCAATTTCAATTAATCTTTCAAAAATCTAAACTCTTTTAATCTTACACATCATGTTTATAATCTTACAAAAAACAATTTTTCTCAAGAAAATTTTCTCATTAGAGTTCTATAACTCATGGTAGTGGGGCTGAAAATCCGGAATTCTAAAAAACTGGAGTTTCGGAACAGCCGCGCACCTCAGAGTAAAATCGCCATAACTGGCGGCTCCGATGTCATTTTGACCTGAAACTGGTGGCATTAGACAGAGGACAGACAGAGATTTAATTTGATTCAAGAATCATTAAATTTCGATTTCTGAGCAGAGAGTCATGCCACTTTTAATGCGGGTTTACTCCAGCTCGAAGAAATAATTAAAGCTTGGTCCTTTTTAGGTGCGAAAAAGAATCGAGTGTAACGGAAAGTTTTATGAAGGTTATTAAAGCTTTTATTTGTGTTTTATTAGCAAGGTAATAACAAGGCATAAAAGAAATAACAACAAGCATAAAACGATTCAAGTAAAAATAAGAAACTAGTAAGACAAGAAAACTAGTCACAAAATTTTACTCGAAATTTCTCAAACCTTTAAAACACGTTTTTCAATATAAAAAATTAAAAACTTTTAGGACTGATTCTAATGTGTTTTAAAAACATCCAAAACTCATAGAAAATCAACATGATTTTTTAATTTAAAGGCATGAGCAATAAATTAAAAAAAATCTAAGATAACAATTCTAACTTGTCACAAAATTAGTAAACTTTCGAAAACGATTTTCAAGCTCATATTTTTAAATACATGTACATGCATATCTTTGACCATAGCTCTGATACCATTTGTTGGAATCGATCTAGGGTTTAAGAAAATAATTAACGCTTCGGTAAGCGGCGGAATTTTAAAAATTTTCTTTTACAAGTAAAAACAGTTTTTTACTAACCTAGACAAAGAGCAAGTACGCATATAAATAAAAACTATTATGAGCTAAGAAGTTTACTAACCTTTCTTGAAGCTTGAACTTTGAGAAGCTTTTGGAAAGTTTGCAACGCTCGTCTCCCCTCGCAGCACGTCTCTCTTTCTTTCCTCGGCACCTCGAGCAACCACGATAGTTTCTATCACTAAATCACTCGAAATAAAAGGAATCAGTGAGTGGACACTTTTAAACACTACGACTTAAGAACGAGTCTTGAAGTCGCAGAGCTAAACACTAGGTCAAATGAGGACCTAGGTGCCAAAACAAAAAATAGAAAATAAACTAGAGAGAGAGAGGAAGGGGCGGCCAAAGTTCTAGAGAGAGAGTCTCTCAAATCTCTTAAACTTGGATGAATGAAAAGTGTGGAATGAGGCTCCTATTTATAGGAGAGGTCTCACCTTCAATAAGGTAGTTTCCTCTTCTATAGAATATCACATATTCATGAGCCAGTTTCCCTTTTCCTTCAAAGAGTCACACGGCCAAGACTTGCCAAGCAAGTCCTTGGATTTGTTTCCTCTTTTATTTGCGTCTCTCTTGACTCATTTGGGCGCCCACCTTGGTTTCCCCTTAGAGGAAATTTGTTTCCTCTTTTTCTTTTGGCAAGTATCTTCATACATTCATGCACAAAATATTCTCTCTTTATTTGGGTATGTTGGGGGCCTATACCATCTAGAAAAAGGCTTCTAGAAGGTTTTCCATTTGTTCATAACAACATGAAAAAGGCCCATTAAGAATTTTCAATAAAATTCTTATGAAATGAAATTAATCCACAAGGCCCAATTAATCTTATTATAGCCGAGTGTTACTTGTCATCAAATGACCATGTCAAAAAATTTATTGACATTCATTTCATCCTATGTCTCAAAAGACAAAAATATCCTTTTGACAATTTTCGTTCTTGTTTTGACTTAGCTTCCAGTTTAACTATTCCTATTCGATGTGATTCGTGACAATGACCTTATGGATCCAAATGAACAAAGCTTGAGCTAAACACTTGGGCTCAAAAGTTCACAAACTTTTTCCAAGTTTAGCTTAATGCCAACTGACTCCACTAAAGAGTTGACACTGAAAATCTCTCGGTTCAAATGAATTTATTTTCTACTCAAGAATTCAACCTAATTATGATGAGCGGATCCACTGAATATTATCTATGTTTACCCTTCATGAATGTCATCAGCTAGTCGGGATTTACTAAATTACCATTTTACCCTTCTAGCTGTTATTTCCTCAACTCCTTTGTCGCTTGTGAATAAGTTAGAAACAATGTATTGACGAGGAGCTAACAAGTCACATTGTTTCATCCAAAAGAGTCAGGACTCAATTTGGACACTGGCCAGTTCATTTATTCACACTCCAAGGAACAAAGCATGAGGTGACATACATTGCATTTAAGCAATCTTGTACATGAATTCCATATCTATGAGAACTTCACAAAGTTACTCATGACATTCTCACAACTTAGTACTTCACCAATAGGCCCTGTTCGGAATCACATAGTGAGTCCGAACTCTGACTTTCTCAAATGAGAATACTAAGGTGTGAAATGACATGTCTCATTTCAGGATTAAGGTAAGCACGATGCAATTCATACGTAGTGACTTCGAGACATAAGAGGTTAAATGGTTTGTTCTTATCTTGTCTCTAGAAGTGCACTGGTCAATTCAGTACCTTCGGAAGATACCTAGAAGAACTATAGGGTCTCCAACTCTCAATGCCTCATAACCAGACATCATAGATTCTTCTAACAATCATACTGAGGTCAATAGTCCTTTGACCCTTAGATTGCGAATATATCGTTTTAAGCAAACTACGAAGAGTTTGTTCATGCAAATCTACATTTGTCTCTTCGTAAGTTGTTTAGTTTGTTTATGGACTAAAGACTAATGTTTTATCATAAAGCTTCAGACAAGGAAGATTGAATGAACGTTTCAACTTTTTTTTAATGAATAAGCAATTACAAGCAAGAGTCTTCATGAGACTTTATTACATCAAATGTAGAATATAAAGATTACAACTCTTCTTCTGGGCACCATTGACAACAGATAGACACGAGCGCTACGAAGATAGATCATCTACAGAGACTCGTATGTGCACACTTGAGATGTTTGAGCCAGTTGCTCGAGGACTTGGGAAAAAAAACTACATGTCTTTATCTCCCACACTTCATATGAAAGCATGGTTGTTTAGTCTTAACAATTTTCCAGAAGTCCAACCGTACAAAAGAGTATGAATTTTACCTTTCATAATATATCAACATTTCCAATTTATTATGACTTGGGAATTATCTAATTAATTTTTTTTTTTCGCGAATACAAACTAAGTTTAGAGAGAGAAGTCACATCTTCTGAACTGGAATCCACATTTCCAAGGTGGTTTGAGTAAAAGCTTTGAAGTTTGACTAATTTTTATACATGTATGAAATAATTATCATATATGTGAGCTTAATCCACATTTTGCTTTTGAGAGCAGATAAACAACTTGTCTACAACAAATGATGAATTATTTTCACTTGCAAATGGCCCACTTCATATTGTCTTGTGAATGGCTTGAAGTTTCTAGTGA
Source organism: Urtica dioica subsp. dioica (assembly GCF_054948205.1). Lineage (NCBI taxonomy): Eukaryota > Viridiplantae > Streptophyta > Magnoliopsida > Rosales > Urticaceae > Urtica > Urtica dioica. Next base: position 7,202,162 of record NC_142767.1, on the reverse strand, counting down.
AAAAACGAGATGAGCGAAGAAAGACCCAAAACTCGGGCGTTTTGGTCCCAGGAACGTTTGGAGAAGTTGAAAACGATTATTACGGATTTTTGGAAGATGTCATCCACTTGAAGTTTATGAAGGATTATGACTTATTTCTTTTTTAAATGAAAATGGTTTGATACAAATCCAGAAGGGAATAATGCGATCTTCGACCCAAAATACATAAGTGTGGACACTTCAAAATTTTGCTACAAGGAAGACCCATTTATTTTTGCTGCGCAAGCGAAGCAAATTTATTACCTTCAAGACTGCACCAAGAGAACTGGTTCTTGGATGATCATCGAGCACTTTACTCATAGACATATATGGGATATTCTCGATGCACACGCGTATGAAGTGTTGGCTCGGGAGGATGCGATTGAAGTTGTAAGGAGCGTAGTCGAACTTAATCATGATGTTGACTTAGACGATCTGTCAACTCATCGAGACGATGTGGAGGGTCAAGTACTAGACATAAGTATATTGCAACGTTCTCAATCAGTTGCGAGCGTGGAAAATGATCGATGATGACATAGATGACGATGAAGATGAGTCCCTACAAGAATATGATGATGACAATGGTGATGATAATGACAACAACGATGATGACGACAATGATGTTGATGATGCTGACTTAAGCGACGATGAAGATGATAAAAAGATAGTAAAACTCTTTATTAATAGTTACTATATTGATTGATGTTCTTTATGATGATTATTGGGTAATAAAATTTATGCTATAATATTTTTTTTCAGGTTCTTTACATGGTAGTGCATCAGCTGCTGAAGGTAGCGGAGGTGGTGATGACGGTCGTTCCCGGGATCTCATGCATGGTCATAGTATAGATCGACCCGATATTTCTACTAGACCCTATAAAGTATAAACCAGAAAGACCAAAACACAAGGACATAACTGTAGGAGAATCAAGGAAATCAGGTATTTAGTTATTTATTTTAGTGATGTATATTTTTTGACTAACTTATATTTGTTTTTTTTAATATTTTAATTAGTCTTTGGGAAGATTGCTTGTGGATATTAACTTGCGGGCTTATTCTAATATAAAGATTCCCGTTGAAATTGACGAACTATGTCTAAGATCGTATACGGAATATCATTTAGTACTCAAGCGGGGCTGCTAGCGGTGCGTGAAAAGTATCGTTCAATGTTCACAAAAGGTCAAAGGTGCCTAGTATTGTGAAAAAAGCGATGTACCAATTCTAAACGGTAAATACTTGTTGATATTATTATGAGTTATTTTGAATAAATGAAATATAATGAATGAATTAATGTTGCAGACAACTCATACCATAAGGTTTGAAGAAAAACAGTTCATGGCGACTGTTGACCACCAACTTCAAAATTCTTCGCGTTCCTTCTGCAACGATATGCGATGAATCTATGTTGAACGATTAAAGAATGGAGAAACAAGGGACGGAATTAGACAAAGACTACCACATATTTGTTACAAAAAAAAAAAAAAAAAAAAACTTGGAGCGACATGATTGATCATTGGGAAACAAACTCCTTCAATGTATTATAATTAAGTAATAATTTTGTTACTTTAATTTAATTATTTTACATAACATTTTTTAAATCATTTAGGCGTACTCGGAGAAAATGAAAGAAAATCATAGTAAGCACTGGTTCACCAGTAGTCATGGTGGCAAGTCCTTAGTAGACCATTGACTTAGTCATGTAGTATAATTTTTATGCGATTTAGATATTTATTATTATTGCTGCTAATTTTTCATTATTTAGCTTGATTCCGAGACAAACAAGGAGATTGGTCCAATTGAAATGTTCAAGCAAATGCATTACAGATTAAAGAAAAAATTTCGGTTAAAAAAATAATTTTGATTTAAATTTTAATCGAAATTGTTCGGTTAAAATTAACCGTACGGTTAATTTTAATTGAATTTTCGGTTAAAATTAACCGTACGGTTAATTTTAACCGAATAAAAATCAATTAACCTAGGTTAATTGAAACACACACTGACACACACAACCACACATTCACACAGCCACACACACAACCACACACACACTAACACACACAGCCACACACACAGCCACACACGCTGACACACTTTAACACACACAGCCACAGCTGCCCTGCCACACACACAATTGCCCACTTCGGTTAAAACAATTAATTGCAATTAATTGTTCACTTTTTTATTCGGTTAACAATTAACCGTGAGAAACAAAAATGGTTAAAGGTTAATTGAAGTTAACCGAATCTACCATTTTATTACAGATGTGGTGAATGGGTAAACTCGGAAGCTGAGGCCGAATATATAAGTTAAAACCATGTTTTTACACCTTTTTTTAGAATAAACTTAGACTTTAATTTAACTAATCCAGTTTTTGTGATATGTCAGCTCAAGTTGACTAAGGAATTGGATGATCAGCTCAGTCAAGCATCTACTACGGGTGAGACACCAGATGTTGCTTCTATTGAGAAATAGGTCACTCCTAACATTCGAAAGTCTAGTACGTGGTTCGACACGAGATTTGGATGGGCTCGGCGGAAGAAGGACATGGTAGCCGAATCTTCATCTCAGACGGATGTACGCAAGGAGAACAAGAAGTTGAGGAAAGAATTAGAGCGTGTAAAAACGTTCACGAAAGAGAAGTTCGAAGACAAATTTGCGTCCGATGATGATGATAGTGATGAGTAGTTTAAAACATTTGAGTTTATAATGTGTTCTAAATATTTTATGACATATTATGTAGTAGTTAGTTTCAAAACTTTGTATGATGATGGTATGAAGTGACAATATTAATAATATGCAGTACTTTGTTTTTTTTTTTTAATCGTATTAAATATTCAAAATAATATTGTATGCTTAATTGGCTGATTATGTACATAAAATATGGCGGGTGATTGTAGATTTCCAAAACAGATTATTTGTCACGCATGTCTCCTGCCAAAAGGCGTGAAATTTAAATGTGGTGGGTGATTGGGGATGTTTGCGCAACAAACTCATGTCGCATGTAATTTGGGCGACTGGATATCCGCGACAGATTGTTCACATAACTTTTTTTTATCGCGGATAGGTCTTGCGCGACAGAAGAAACATTTACGCGACAGAAATATCTGTCACGTAAAGTGTATTTTTTTTATTAATTATAAAAGTCATGGGTTATTCATCTCATTGTCAATTGATTTTGAGATAAAACCTCATTTCACAAAATGTCAATGAATTATTTTTTTTTATCGAGAAAGATTTTATCATCGAAGTTATAAAAAAAAAAAAAAAGCATATGTAGAACAACTTTGAACTATGTATAGTTTTTCAAAACACAATAACATGTCACGAATAAACCAACTACCATATTGCTTTTAAAAAAAAAATCACGTTTAAGAAACCAAAAATTGCATGCACACAAGGATGGAGCAAGAAGTGAATTTCAAGCGAGGCTAATTTGAAAGAAAAAAGTGTCAGGGGGTTAGTTTGTAAATTTTCAATGTAAAAAATGTAATTTTTTTTTATAAACAAGTTAAAAGCGTAAAAAAAAAAAATTGAGGGGTTGAGCCCTCCTGAGCTTACATTGGCTCCGTTCTAACATGCGCATATCGTAGGTGAAAATCGTAGATGTAATACAATCCTCGCGTCCTCCTTGTATTCGGGCTTACTCAGTAGGTTATGCTTAAAATATTTGTTCTTGAACTTACAAATTAATCATGACAATCCTTACAGCTCGTACGTAAACAATATGTATCCGCGAAATTTCCAGCCTTTTATCAGATCTCTCTAGTCTCATAAAAAAAATTAAAAAAAGAAGAAGATAAACGTACGATGATTTATATCACCAACCCTAGCTAGATCATATTTATAGCTTTGTAGCATGTATTTCAATCTCATCAAAGACCCAAAACAGTTGTATAATTTTCGTATTAATTAGGACGGAAAAGTATGACCAGACTGGAATTGATTTACAAAACAACAAGAGAGAATGATGGAGGAAAATAGAAACTCATGATTTTGAAACAAAGTAAAAGCCTCAAAGCCAACTTTTTAAAAGGAGAGAGAGAGAGAGAGAGAGAGAGAGAGAGAGAGAGAGAGAGAGAGAGAGAGAGAGAGAGAACTTTTTGATTACATGGATTTCATGCAAATTTGTGGTTGATGATCACAGCAAGACTGATCAACTATCAATCATCAAAGTTATTATTCCTCTTCTTCGAGAAGAGAGAAAAAGGAAAAAGCAAAAAAATCTAAAAGCAAAAAAAGTAAAAGGCAAAAAAAATAAAAGAAAAATAAAAAAGAAAAGAAAAAAAGAAAAGGGTAATACAAAAACAACAGTTCTCTTCTCAATCCCTTCAAACAGACAGCACTCAGTCATTTCTTCTTTTTGGTCAGGTCCTCGTATTTGGCGGACGACCATTCCTTGCATTTGCAGATTACCCTTTTATTTTTATTTTCATTTTGTTTTTCTTTTTCTTTAATCCTCTAATTTTTTTAAGAATGATATAATTCAACCAACAATACGCCTCACTCAATACGCGATTTAGTAAAAAGAACACAACATAAAGTGATTTATATTCTCCTCCTATAGTTTAAAGCTCACTCATTTATAGTGCTTTTGGCAAAACACATACATTAATATTTTTATAGTTCCCACAATGTTGAGAAGACCAACTTTTGATTATATCCAACAAACCTTTTCATCAAGAGAGAGAGAGAGAGAGAGAGAGAGAGAGAGAGAGAGAGAGATGGAGAGGGAGAAGGAGAGAATTAAAGACAGGCCAAAGTTAACTTCACATGCCATCCACTTTCACACACACAAAAGCCAAAACTTCCCTCACTAACAAGAAAGGAACAAAACCCACATCCCATAGTATGTCTCTTACACATTCCTCATCCGTAATAATATCAAAAACAAAATATAAATAATTTAATAATAATATTATAAATATAGACACACAACCTACACAATAACCCACTTCACACTCAACACTTCCCATCCCAATAATTCCCAAACATTCTCCAAAACCCCAAAAAGAATGAACACCCACTAAGCCAAAAAAAAACCACCAACAAAACCTTGAAACATTTACACACACATAGACTTGAATAATTTATATAGAAAAAAATGAGAGGAGGGATTTGCACGGTCCAACAAGCCCTAACCCCGGAGGCGGCGACGACAGTAAAGCAGGCGGTGGCGCTGGCGAAGCGGCGGGGCCACGCACAGGTCACGCCGCTCCACGTGGCGAGCTCGATGCTGGCCACGTCAGCGGGTCTGCTGAGGAGGGCGTGCCTTCAGTGCCACTCGCACCCGCTGCAATGCAAGGCTCTGGAGCTGTGCTTCAACGTGGCGCTGAACCGCCTCCCCGCCTCGGGGCCGGGCCCGCTGCTGGCCCCGCACCACCGGTACCCGGGCCCGTCGTTCTCGAACGCCCTCGTGGCGGCCTTCAAGCGGGCCCAGGCCCACCAGCGCCGCGGCTCGGCCGAGAATCAGCAGCAGCCCATCCTGGCCCTCAAGATCGAGCTCGAGCAGCTCGTGATCTCAATCCTCGACGACCCCAGCGTCAGCCGCGTCATGCGAGAGGCAGGCTTCTCTAGCCCCCACGTCAAGTCTAGGGTTGAGCAGGCCGTGTCTCTAGACACGCCGTCTAGCAACGGTAACAAGCCTCGCTACCCTAACCCTAGCCCTAGCCCTAGCCACGTAAGCCACGACGACGTGAACGGCGTTCTCACCGTCATGCTCACCAAGAGGAAGAACACCGTGATCGTCGGGGAGAGCCTGGCCGCGGCGGAGAGCGTTGCCCGCGGAGTCATCGAGGCGGTTGACCGGTCAACGGGCCAGGGAATTATCACTGGCGGTCAGAGGTACATGCAGTTCGTGAACCTCCCTCTCTTCTCGCTGAGGAACGTGTCCAAGGAAGAGGCTGATCAGAAGCTGGTTGAGCTGAGGTTTGTGGTGAAGAGCTACGTGGGGAGAGGGGTCGTGTTTTATTTGGGAGATCTCAGTTGGGTCTCTGAGTTTTGGTCAACAAGGACTGGGACGAGTGGTTACGTTGCTTTGGAACAGATTATGATGGAGCTCAAAAGACTGGTCTCCGACAAAGGAGAATACAACAGAGTCTGGCTCATGGGAATCTCCACATTCCAAGCCTACTCTAAATGCAAAACAGGCAATCCTTCCCTCGAGACGCTCTGGGAGCTTCACCCTCTGACCATCCCGGTCGGAAGCAGCTTAAGCCTCAGCCTCAAATTTGAAAGGTACGAATAAAATAATCTAAAGTTTTGAGGAATTTTAGATTTTCGACATAATTCGGCTTTTACTATTTGCTTTTTACATACCAAGTTGTTCCCTTGTGTTTCGTTGTTATTATTAGGAAAGTGATTGATTTATGCTGAGTTTTTGTTTGTTTGTTGTTGTATATTCTACACAGTGATGTTGAGGGTGATGTGGTAAGTACGACGAACAAGGCATCCAAAGAGATTGTCGATGGAGACGAGAAACACTGCTCTTTTGATGTTCATAACGCCAATTCTAGTGCCATCTCAGGCTTGCCTTCGTGGCTACAAAAGTACAGGGACGAGAATATTATGAGAAACACTACCAACAGTCATCATCAGGTATTATTCCATTGGACCACTTTATCTATACAATATTATATAGCTTCACTATTTAATTATTGAATATCTTCTCATGTGTTTTCTTTTTGTCTTTTCTGTCTCTCTATCTCAATCAGGAATATTGCATCACAGTTGGGGATTTATGCAAGAAGTGGAATTCATTTTGCAGTCCAGGACAGAAACATCATCATTTTGCGGAGAAGTCCTCGATGAATTACGATCATTTCAACTACACCCTTCCCAACAAACAGTCTCCGAAGGAGTACCAATTCTGGACTTTGGAAAGCAACAACGATAATCATCATGATCAAGAGGGAGATAATCTCATAGTCTGCGACGACGACGACGAGGATGATCATGAGCCGGCCAAGCCCGATCTCCTATCAAATCCCAACTCGAGCCCAAACTCCGCGTCCTCGAGCGAGGTCATTGTGGAAGAAGAGGACGATGACGACGACGGAGAATTAGGGATCAGAAGCTTCAACGAGCTCAACCCCGAGAACCTTAGGCTTCTCTGCGACGAAATGGAGAAGGACGTTCCGTGGCAGAAAGAAATCATCCCCGAGATCGCCACCATGGTCCTTCAGTGCCGGTCCAAGAAAGAACAGACCTGTTGTCTCGGTTTCCTCGGTGAGGATTCCCGAGGAAAAGAGAAGATCGCGAGGACTCTTGCGAAGCTCATCTTCGGCTCCCAGAGGACCAGCTTCGTCTCGATCGGTCTAAGCAGTTATTTATCGTCCGAGGACGCTGGTTCGAAGAGGCAGAAAAGGACGAGGGACGATTATGGGTCGGGTTCGGGTTATGTTCAGAGGTTTGGAGAAGCCATGAACGAGAATCCTCGTAGGGTTTTCTTCTTGGAGGATATGGAAGAGGTTGATCGGTGTTCTCAGAAGGGTATCAAGAGAGCCGTGGAAGATGGGAAGATAACGCTTCCTTGTGGCCAAACTGTGCCGCTTAAGGACTCCATTGTCATCTTCAGCTGTGACGGTTTCGCTGCTTCTTCTGGCTCGCGAGCTTCGTCTCCAAAGAGATCGTCGTCGACGAGCCAAAAGGAGCAAGTTTCGCTGGATTTGAATATCGCTGTACGTCATGAAGATCATGGCGCCGATGATGAAGATTCAGATTCCGTTTACGTTGGCGTTTTGGAATCTGTTGATAGGAAGTTTGTCTTTAAAGTTCAAAAGTAATTGTGATTGGAGAGAGGGGATTATTGGTTCATTGACTGTTTTCGTTGTTGTACTTCCTACATATTTTTTTTTTTCAAGTGTTTTGTTTTCTTGTAATTTATTATTTTAGGTTTAGTTAGGGGGTTTGTAAGAAGTTTTATTAAAGGTATATGTGGGCTCAGTTAGGGAAACACGTCGTTCACTTTGTATTTTTCTCATGCATGTGATGTTATAAGACTAATGACATGTATATTTTGCTCTTCACTTTAAGCTGTTGGTTTACATTATTGGTAGTTTTGAATCAAGGAAAGTTACGTCATTACCTCATACCGATTAGTTATGTCATTGTGCAGTTGTAGTTGAAGAAAAAAAAATGCAAAATGTAATTCTAATAGTGCTTTTAAAACCAATTGACTAATTGCTCAATTATGAAATAAATAAATAATTTTTTAAACTGAAATGTTTATTTAACCCAATAAATTATACACTTATAATTTTCATTTATAAACCAAATTCTTCAAAAAAAAAAAAAAAATATAAGGGAATTCTGCATTAAATAAATTAAATAATTAAATTAAATTTCAGGAGAGAGCAGACTAGGGTTCACCAGGGTTAGCTCATTCAGAATACGAAGAAAAATCGGCCACCAAAGCCTGTACAATAAGCTCAGGATTAAGTTACTTGTATAAGTTATTGCTCAGGTTCAAATTTAATTGATAAATTATATGATAATATATATATATATATATATATATATATATATATATATATACATCTTGATTGTTCCATTCTATATTTTCATTTTTATCTAATTTTTTTAATAGACAGGTAAATACTATATTAAATATATTTGATCTCATAAGTGTGGCTGAAACTCATAGTTAAATATAATTTGAGGAGTGGCACAATTTCAATTTTTAGCAAACAAAATAAATAAATAAAATAAAAAAAATTGTTAAATTTGTAGATCGATACGGTCACTAGGACAAATAGGGCTTTTGTATGCGACTATTGTCGCATCCAAAAGCCAAAAATCCGCCTCCAAAAGTCAATTGAATGCGGCAAAAGTCGCATCCTTTGATCCGAAATTGTTGACATTGACCGCGACTAGTTGCATCCATGGCAATTCCGCTAAAGCTTGTTTGGCGGGAATTCAGAATTTTGGATGCGACAAAGTCGCATCCAACGAGAACCCGCCAAAACGCGGGAACTCTTTTGTCGCATCCATTGTATTAATTTTTTTTTTAATTTATATTTTGAGATAGAAAATAAATGATTTATAAAACGGAATAGAACTTTGAAATAGAAAATAAATGATTTATAAAACGGAATAGAAAATATTATAGATTCGAAATTTTCATCTAAAGTATAATAAAAAAGAACGCTCTAGTCGCTGAACCCATAAAGACTACTACGACTTCGAGCGCCTATCGGAAAATAACATCTCTATCGTTTGTCATCTTCCGCTTCTCTTTCCTCTTGAGCTGTTGTTGGTGCTACCGCTTGGACGATCTTACTTACTGCTCTACCGACGCTGGCGTAGTATGAACTCTCATAGCTGGTGGTGGCGTAGTCTGAAGCAACGGTGTCGTGGGCGCCAGCTGAGGTTGTTGACTCGGTCTCAAAGATTGCATGAGCTCCCAGTCTATAACTCGTCGACCACTTAATCCAAAAATTCTCCGAATTTAATGACCCATTTTGTCTCAATGGGTATAACTATACTTCAAGTCTAAATTTAGAAGTGATGATCTCTACAATCTATTTTCTACCGGCATAAACTATTTGTTTATGTATATTTTTCGTTCGCCTCGAGTCTAGTAAAAACATTGATATTTTTTATTTTTGGAAAGGTTAGTAGGGACATTAATAATCATGTGGAAGTAGTGGGAAAATTAATATTAATTTACTTGGATTATGTCACAGTCTAGTCAAGCATTGCCTTTCTACTTGGTTTTCAATATTTTTAGAATCTTGAGTGGGTATACACTACGTTCAAATATATTGGATATATTTTATATATCATGCATATCTATATGTTTTCAAACACGATATAATTGGTTCATTAAATCCAAGAAATCTACAGTAGTGATCACGCTTTATATTCCACTGTGGACCAAAAGTTATGTGAATGATATTAGTGCAACACAAAACCCGAGTTTTCATCTTTTGAGTAGACTGGCTACATTTATATGGTCGCCTTGTTATGTTCTTTTTTGACAACTACTAATACGACCTCTTTAGTATTCTACACACACACACACACTAATAGTCGTCAATTTAATTATGTCAATAATATATATAATAAGCATAGCGTGCATGGTGCCTTATCCTTAGTCTATATAATAATAAATGTATACATGTGTATACGCACATATGGAAGATGTTAAATAAAATGAGTTGAAATGATTGTGTTGATGAATTCGAAAGAAGCTTGTCATAGTGCATATTAACATCTTCCATTACAGTAGTAAGATGTAAAACTGCGCTTACATATATGTTATTACGTCCTGTTATATATTTTCTTCCATTTCTTATTTCTCTGATAGGATTTATCAAATTATTATTAGTTGGCCCTAGTCCTTTACTTTCTTTGTGCGTAAAGATAGCACCAACATAACTATGGGAAAAAAAGGTCATGTGGCATAGCAAAATAATATTTCAAATAGATCGAGCTTTAAGACATAACAACACACCAATAGACATATATCCGAATAATGAAGCCTACATAGTAGAGGTTTAAAAACAAAACAAAAAAAATTAAAAAACCCCTATATTGTAGAGTATAGCCATATACCCTACTTCCTTGGTTATTCTAATAATTGAATTTGGTTTTTGAGAATTCCTAGATTGATCAATATAATTAGTGTCTAAATAATTAGCTTGGCTTTGTAGGCAGAGATTCGATATGATGCATGGTATGACTCGTAAATAATCAATCCAGCTTGTTACATGTTTCCTAAAGCTAGTATACAGTTGGTCCAGGCCACTCATCATTTTCCTTAAAAAGAATTTTAAGTACGCAGAGTAAAAGGTAATAATATTTTGTGAAGCAAGAATACACTACTACAAAATTGATTTTCTGATGCACAAGACTATCAGATGCGACTAGTCGCATCTAAAAGTCGCATCTAAATAACTTTTAGATGCGACTAGTCGCATCAGATAGTCAATCAGAAGCCGAAAAAATTCGCTCAAATTGTCTTTTGATTTTGACAATCCGATGCGACTAGTCGCACCTGAAAATATGTTGAAACTTTCAGGTGCGACTATGTCGCATCAGATAGTTTTAATTTTTTGGGCGGGCCTCATCTCCCTCTCTTTTATTTCATTAATCTGACGTGGCGAATGAAATTTTTATTTTTTTTAATTACAATCCGGTGCGACTAGTCGCACCTGATGAGTTAGCATGTGCGACTAGTCGCACCTGAAGAGTTATCAGGTGCGACTAAGTCGCACCTGATTATTAGGGTTTGTTTAAAAACCCAGGTCGCGATCCTTTCTTCTCCAGCCGCTCAAACCCAACTCTCCCTCTCTGTTTAAAAAAAAACCCCTCTATCTCGAAAAAAAAACCCTCTCTCTCTCTCTGCCACCTCCGCCGCGCTCCGCCCTTTCCACCACCTCCGCCGCTTCTCTCTCTCTCTCTGCCTCATCTGCGACACCAGGAAAAGAGGAAGAAAAAAAAACCGAGCTTCGATCGGCGGCCAGCAGCTCCTCCGCCAAGCCGCGCGCGCCGCCACCACGTCTCTCCTTTATCTTCTCTTCTCCTTCTTGCTTGCGCTCGGCCAGCAGCTCCTCCACCAAGCCGCGCGCGCCACCAGCCACGCTCCGCCGCTGGTGGGACCTCCGCCGCCGCCGCGCTCCTCCGCCGCCAGCAGCTCATCCACCAAACCGGTATTTCTCTCTCTCCCGCTCACTGAATTTGCTCCCTCTCTGCCTCGCGCTCTCTCTTAGTGTTTCTCTCCCTCTCTGCCTCGCGCTCTCTCTTAGTGTTTCTCTCCCTCTCTCACAGCCTCAATCGTCGTCCCGTGCCTCCGGACCTCGCCGTGCGCTCAGCCCCGGCCCCGCTGCCGAGTTCCTGTCCTCCGAGTCCCAGTTCCTCTCCGACGCAGGGCCATTAGTCGCATCGACGGGGTGACCTTCCTTCTCCGAGAGTCCCTGCCAGGTTAGTATTTTTTTTTCTTCTGTTTAGGTATTATTAGTTTATATATTATATGTAAATATATATTGTATAGATTTTATTGTATGTTGTATATATATTGTATGTTTAGTTTCTATTTGTTAGGTATTAATTTGTATATGGTGTTAAGTAATTTTAATTAGATTAAGTTTATGTGTTAGGAATTAATTTGTATATATATGTGTAGCTTAATTAGTATTAATTTGATAATTTACATGTTTAGTAATTTTGTTAAGTTTAATAATTCCATTAGTTTAGGTTAAAAGTTTAAATTGATTGTAACTTAATTAGTATTAATATGATATCTTCAATTGTTTAATAATGTGATTATTTTAGATTAAAATTAAGTTTTCATTGTTTTTTGACATGTTTTGATATAGTTTGTGATATAGTATAGGTTAGTGTTTAGTTTAAATTTGTTTTGTTTTAATTAGTTTTGATTTATTGTAATTTATCAATTAGAAATTGTAATTAGTCAAATAATTACATGAATAGGTTGTTTAGTTTAAAATTGTTTAATGAAATTAAAATTGTAATTGTAACATGCTACTTTGAAATTGATTAGTAATTGTAATTGATAATGTCACATGTTTAATAATTTGATTAGTTTAGGTTAAAACTAAGTTTTATTTGTGTTTTGTGACATGTTTTGATGTTTTGTGACATGTTTAGTATAAAATGAAGTTTAAGTTAAAATGAAGTTAATGAATTTGTGATTAGTTTCATTTGATTTAACATGAAATGAAATTGTAAGTTTAAATAAGAAAAATAGTTCGTGACATGTTTTGATAGTTTGTGATATTTTGTTTATTTCGATTTTTCATTTATAAATGTTGTGATTGAACCACGGAGGTTCGGTTTAGGGCTGAGCTAATTTATAGGATAGTTCTGGATGGTTTGTGTATGTTTTTAAATAATTTTGCAGGTTTTTGGTTTGTCAGTATAATAGGGGAAACTCTGTCGAAATTTCGGTAGAGTTTCGAATTAATTAGTTTAAAAACTCCCAACTTATTCAATCCGAGCTCAAAATAACATAGAATTCATAATCTCTCTTTCATTTTGTTCTCCGTCGTCCTTTATCAATAACTCTTCCAAACTTTCATTTCTCGCTCTCATTCAGCGAAATGTCCAATCCAAGTAGAGATTGGATCACGAAGAATAATTGGGTGACATTGCAGTACAAAACCGGTGTTAACGAGTTTATTCGCGCTGCAAGAAGATTCCCTAACGAAAATGCCAAATATCGGTGTCCTTGCAAACCTTGCAACAACGTGAGATGGCACGACATCGGGGTTGTCAGGAATCATTTGCTGAACAAGGGGTTTACCCCAGACTACACAAAATGGTATCATCACGGCGAGCTTGAGCGTGTCGTCCTTCCTCATGAAGAAGATTCCATCGGAGGAACAGATCAGAGAGGAATAGGAGGATTGCATGGTGCTGTGGAGGATATCAGGGATCACGAGGATTTCGACGATGCTACGGAGCTGATTTACCGAGTTCCTCCAATTTGTCAAATTCCCAGATGGGGTCGCTGGGAATTTGAAGAAAAATGTGACTGCTGATGGAAAGCTCACAGGTTTGAAGTCGCACGATTGCCACGTGATCTTGCAGAGGTTGTTGGCTGTTGGTATTCGTCCTTTTGTGCCAAAAGAAATACATCAGACGATCTCCGAGCTTTGCAACTTTTTCAAGCTGATAAGTTCGAGAACCTTGAGAGTAGAAGATCTTGAAAATACGCAAGAGTCTATCATCGAGATCTTGTGTAAGCTTGAGATGATATTTCCACCAGCTTTTTTCACGATCATGATTCACGTGGCGATTCATCTACCAGAGGAAGCGTTGTATGGCGGCCCGGTGCATATGCGGTGGATGTACCCATTTGAGAGATACCTTGGGACGTTAAAATATTTTGTCAAAAATAGAGCTAGACCAGAAGGCTCTATTGCGGAAGCTTATGTTGTAGAAGAAGCTCTAACGTTCGTTGCAAGGTATCTTGAAGATAAAAAAAAAGTGTAGATGAAGTTCAAGTGCGAGAGCTCTCTGTTTTTCGATCCGAGATGTGTGTGCCTTATGGGATGATGAAACCGATAGTATTAGACGATGAACAGAAAGAGAACGCTGAGTGGTACATCTATACCAACTGTCCTGAAGTGGATCCATATTTGACGTAAGTTATCGTTGGGAATGTGTTTCAATTCATTCTTTTTATATATTGCTATTAAAGTAATGTTTTTAATAACAGCGAGCATTTGGATCTCTTGAGCGAATCTGGAGTTCGCGATATTGAAGCGATATTGAAGCGGAGCATAGAAAGAGGTTCAAAATTTGGTTTGAGAAGAAGGTAATAACACAATATCAATGCAATTTTTTTGATAAACGCACAAGTGCTAATCAATGCGTACTTTCGTAATCAGATTTTTGATATGAAAGCTAGTGGTTCTGACGTGTCTGACGAGCTCTATTCGCTTTCAATCGGTTCCCTTCAAGTCGCCTATCAATATCCGAGCTGCTTTGTAAATGGCGTGAAGTTCATCACTCGTCGTCGCGATAATCAACGAGTCACTCAAAATAGCGGTGTATGTGTACTTGTGGATGATTTCACTTACTAATACTATGGTCGAATGGAAGACGTCATCGTCGTGAACTATAGGCATAACTGTAGTGTTGTATTGTTCAAATGCATTTGGTACGGTGACAAGTATCATACAAACCGACTAGTGCACACCGATAAGACTACTGGAGAAACGAGTGCTTATACTGCGAAACAGTGGTTTAAAGAGGAGCCGTACGTACTCGCGACTCAAGTCAAACAAGTTTTTTACATCGAAGATCTTGTTAAAGGCGGCGACTGGGAAATCGTCCAGGAATGCAATCATCGAGGGATTTGGGACATTCCTGAAGTTGACCCCTCCAACTCAGCCTCGATCCCATTGACTATAGAGTTGTCAAACATCGAGCGTTTGAATCATCGACACGAAACCGATGAAGCTGAGTTAGTGGCTGTCGTTGACGATGATGAAAATGAGAGACGGGTCGTTTTTGAGGGAGAAGATGTTGATGTCGATATAGAAGATGATATTAACATTATAGACATAGATGACGATGAATGAGTAATATCTTTTTTGTATGTTTATTTACTATATAATGTAACCACGGTTTTCCTCCGCCATATGTGAGGTTTGTTAATAATAAAATCCGTGGTGCCGTCCACGTTTTTTTTAAACAGAAAACTAATATTTATTTACTAATATTGTTCACATCTTACAGGATGTCAGATGCAGGTGGAGATGAGTCTCCGCTACACTGTTCAGGAGCAGGTGGAGATGAGTCTCCGCTAGAGACACCGGGTTCCCAAGGTCCTAAGAAAACAAGGGGACCAACAACCGGCTCTACTTCGGCAAAAGCAGCGCTTGGGGTACCCGATGCGAAAGTTGTTAGGTATGACCCAATCAACCAAACCTTCTACCAGGACGTAAGGAAAACAATAAAAAAGGTAGGAGTATTCAACAACCCCGTCGGCGCTTTGGTGAAAGTCCATATCCCGGTCACACTTCGTGATTGGAACGAAGTGACGCCCCAGATGTTGGGCAATATTCTGAGCGCACTTCATTCCGAGTACACTTTCGTGTACAAGGATGATGAGACCGAGGAGCTGCTTCCGGCGGATTGCTATCGTCATCAGATTGACCAGACTATCATTCGCGATGCAAAGCGAATGAGGCGCAACCAAAAGTCTAGATTATCAGGGACTTTCTTAGGCAAATGTTGTGGGCAAATGAATGTCGCCAAGAAAGAAATCCCAAAAGGATATCAAAAAGACGATTGGGAGAAGGTGATAGAGGAGTTCGCAACTGACGATTGGAAGGTAATGT
This sequence comes from Urtica dioica subsp. dioica, assembly GCF_054948205.1. Taxonomy (NCBI): domain Eukaryota; kingdom Viridiplantae; phylum Streptophyta; class Magnoliopsida; order Rosales; family Urticaceae; genus Urtica; species Urtica dioica. The sequence continues at coordinate 7,186,332 of NC_142767.1, read as the reverse complement.
ATAATTCAAAAAAATTATGTTATCTTCTATGAAATCGAATTATAACGCAATTTAATATGTGCAGAAAAAGTCTACTCGCAACAGAGACAATTCAAAGAACAAGAAAACGAAGTCCACACAAGGGTCGATTTCTTTTTTGGCTCATCGACATTTGAACGTAAGTTTATTCTAATTTTGTAATTTTTTTTGCAATAAATACATTACTCATATTTTCATAAGAACTGCAGAGTAGGGAAGATGGGACTTTGGCCTCGGCGTTAAACACGTGGGAGAAAAAACATCAAGATGATCAAGGCAATTGGATGACAGCTTGGGCGCAACAAGCATTTGTAAGTTACTTGTGTTAATTACTTAATAATCAAGTTTCGATAATCTTAATAATTTTTTTAACATATGTTTGAAGGCGCGAATTATGACTCAAGTCGAGGATATGCAGCGACAAGCAGCGGAGTCAGGCCAAACGTTTGACATAGACTAGGCGGAGCAGTACGCGATGGATACTGTTCTCGGGCAACGTCGAGATTGGTATGTCGGGATAGGTCCCTCGATCCCGAGATCCTCGTATCTCTTGGCTCAGGCTCAGGACGACAGCTCGTCCTCAGGTTCTTCATTGACGCGCGTTCCAGATCCAGTGATTAGCGAGCTACAAGCAGCGTTGGCCGCACAACAAGCTCAGATGGAGGCGTTTCAGCGACAGTTCTTTGCCTACACACAGCAGCATCCGTCTCCCATGCAGACATCCCCCGCGATGATGCACCCTGGGATGACGCCGCCATCAGCTTCAATGCCGAATGTTCAGACGCCGCCATCCGCTTCAATGCCGAATGTTCAGACGCCGCCATCATCTTCAATGCCAAATGCTGATCAGACGCCAGGTTCGGTAGAATTTCAGCGACATCGTTCGAGCGGCAGCGCACCAGGCTGCCAAAGCTCACGAGGAAGATCTGGCGGAAGAGGAGGCCGTGCATTCCAGAATTGGCAGACTTCGAATGAAAAAGGGAAACAAAAAGAATAGATTGTAATTTTTTTTAATTTATTGAACGTAAATTATCAAATTTTATGAATTTAATATTAGAATTTCTATTAAATTATTTATATAATTATTCTAATTAATATTATTCAAATTATTTATTTAATTTAACAAAAAAATTATTTAAATAATTTTTAAATAATTAATAGGCTGATTCTATTAGAATCAGCATTTAAAAAAAAAAAACTACAGACAATCAGATGCGACTAGTCGCATCTGATACCTTTGTGGGAAGAGTATCAGATGCGACTAGTCGCATCTGATTGTACTGTAACCCGCCAAAATATTAGGCGGGGAATTACTATCAGATGCGACTTGTCGCATCCGATACTTTTCCCGCGAAGGTATCAGATGCGACTAGTCGCATCTGATACTATAATTCACGCTTTAATATCTTATTTTGGAGGATACTTAGGTGCGACGTTTGGTGCGACTAGTCGCACCTAAAATGTCGCATCTGATAGTGATGACTTTCATGTGCGACAAGTCGCACCTAATATCATCAGGTGCGGACTTTCAGATGCGACTTTGTCGCATCTAAAGTCACACCTGATGATACTTTCAGGTGCGACTTTTGTCGCACCTGATGCTATCAATTGTACTAGTGATATACATATATATACAGGGGCGGAACTAGGAATTGAAGTTGGATGACCAAGAAAAAAAAATTATATAAATTAAATATCATAAAAAAAATGTATCCTAATACATAATTTAATTAAAATAAAGAGCGTCTTGATTCCACATCACGAAAATCATCTATTATTGAATCTATGCTAAACATCTCAACAATTTCTTTCTCAATATTAATGAGCAAACAATCCGACAAGAAATCATCTTCCATCTTGTTACGAAGTGCAGTCTTCACTATCTTCATCGCTGAAAAAGAACGTTCAGTAGTAGCGGTAGAAACTGGAAGTGTGAGAATAAGAGTTATCACTTTATACACCAAAGGAAATATTTCCGATTTTCTTGTTTTCACCAACCATTGACATAGATCAGAAATCGTTGTCAATGATATGAAATCTGGAAGTTGTCGAACCTGATCAAAATGTTGAAGCTCCATATGCAACAATGTCATCTCATATTCCGCAAAATCTTCTGAGTAGAATTTCTGCACAAGTTTACATATATCATCACCTCTTAATGATGCGCGCATCTCTTTCGGATCTAAAGTTGAACTGAGAATCATCAACTCCACTGTATCATTAAATCTGCTATTCAATTCTTGCAGCTGAGAGTCTATCACTGTATAGAATATATCAGCTTTATAATAATGCTCCACTGTAATGTCACGAGCCATTCCCCTTCGTGCAACATGAAATGCACTAAAATTAGGCACTTCTATATTGACACTTCCACAAAACGATCTCACTTTTTCAACCAAATTGCTCCACCCATCATCTCTAAGCTTCTGAAGGAGTGACTTAGTTGATGAAACAAGCTGCATTGCATTTAAAATATCTTGAGATTGAATCTGCAAAGCATTGCAAAGCATGCTAGTGATCTCTAGAATTTCTTTCATCAGATGCATAATGAAGACAAAGTAATAAGAAGTCATTGTCTCGCAAGCTGAACCTACTTCACCACGTTGGTTATGAGTAGTTCCATCATCAATGATGTTTAATAACACTTCACATGTTGTACTAAACATTTTAATCATACTAGAAATTGATTTAAAGTGAGAAGTCCAACGTGTATCACCCGGACTTTGCAAAGAACCTATCTGGTTAAGGCCTTTCCCACTTTCAAGCTCCTCAATATAAAGCAAATAGGCAATATTTGAGGCACGAGCATCTTTAAGTTGATCGTTACACTTATATGATGCACTCACAATATTGACAATAAAATTAAGCTTAGTAAAGAAAAAACTCACATGATAAACTTCCTTGGACGGCGCAACTAGTAATAATTGCAGGCGATGGGCAAAACAATGAACATAATAAGCATACGGGCATTGATTTGAAACTAAGGCTTGCAAACCATTCCATTCTCCACGCATGTTACTTGCACAATCATAACCTTGCTCTCGTATAGATTGCACATCAAGACCATAACGAGTGAGCATCGAGAAAATACCATCTTTCAAAGTCAATGCTTTAGCATCTTTGACATGAAGTAAACCAAAAAAACGCTCTTTTATGCAACCATCCTTGCCAACAAATCTCAATACAAGTGACATTTGCTCCCTTTTAGAATTATCTCTAGCTTCGTCCACAATTATACAATACTTCACACAATCAATCTCTTCCCGGATATACTTTTTTGCTTTACTTGCCAAGACATGTAATATTTGCTTTTGTATCTTCGGTGATGTATACGACGCGTTTCGTGGAGCTTTATCCAAAACGTTTGCTACACATCATTTAAAGCTGCAGAATATCTCAACAATTCTACAAAGTTTCCGCGATTTTTTGATGTGCTAGACTCATCATGACCTCTAAATGCGCATGCCTGGTATGCAAGCCACTTAGCTACTTCAATGGAGGTTTTAAGACGAAGTCTATTATCTATTATATCTTGAGAAATAAAATTTCCAAACCTGTTTGGAATATGAGCAGACTGATTCAACAGATCTGACAAGGCATGTTGTGCCTTTTGATGAGGAGAATTATGAACCTTTCCAACATGTGCCACCAGTGAACAATTTTTCCCTCCCAATTTACTCAACGTCCGAAACCCATTAACAGTGAATGCATTGGATCCTGATGGTCCATCTTCTTTATGAAATAAAAAGCACGGTAGACAAAATATAGCATCTATTGCAGGAGAATATTCCAACCATGGTGAAAAACGGGTAAACATAGATGGCTGAAAACTTCGAGAATGTTTTTCACCTGATTTTGGATACATAGAAAATATAGGCTGATATGGTCCATTCTTAATATAAGCTCTTCGAACTTCGTCACGCTTATCGAATGGATACTTCCATATTTGTGGTCGTAAACCTGGATCACGTTCTAATTTATCGATATCAAATTTGGCAACAACTTCAACTCTTTGTAATTTTGAAACATGATCCTCAGACTGTAATTGACTATCAGAAGATGAAGATTCAATATTTTTTTCTTTTGAAGAACGAATGAATTGTGGGTGTTTTCATCTGGAAAAAAAAATAATGAATTAAAAAAATATATATTGAATAAAAAATAATGAATTAGAAAAAATATATTGAATAAAAAATAATATACACATGTACATATCCTAAATTCGCTTGAAGCTAAGAGAAATAAAAAAAAATAATATTATGTCAGGATATATAAAAGCAATTGCTTTGCGTGACTAATTTGTTTAACAAACAACCCAAAAAGAAAAAAAAAGTACAATAGATGAATATATAAAATAAAGTGAATTGCTTCACCTAGTAGTGTACGCAAGTGTGAAGTATTGACTTTTCTTTATTTTTTTAATCAAGCAATATAATATACAAAGAATTAAATGAGTAAAAGAAAAAAAATTACCTTATTTGCGGCAGGTTTTAGAAGAGCAGAGAAGGACAGGGCGGCATACTTCAGAAGGGCAGAGCACTGTGGGACTGTGGGAGGGAGTTGTGTGACGCAGGAAAATTAAAAAAGAAATTGATTCTGAATAAAAAAAACAATCAAAGAATAGGGTTTTTTCTCATTTAAATAGCAAACTGACTCCGACTTTTTGGTCTTTTTACTATTATTAGTGTATTATAATTATTTTTTATTTATATTTAATTTTTAACTAATTAAAAAATTATTAATTTCTGAAAAGTGGGAGTGGCCCGGGCCACCCACGTTGACTATGTGGGTCCGCCCCTATATATATATATATATATATATATATATATATATATATATATATATCACTACAATATATTAATCATCACTCCAAAGGAGCATTTTTCACAATCCGACATCCCTAAAAACTATCCAGTGAAGCGATTAATTATATGGTTCATTAAGAAAATAGTCAATTTAAACTTTGATATTACTAAATAGTCAATGTTTGGTAAATCTTAGGTAAATAGCAATTTTCATGTATTTAGATACGTAAATCTTAGATAAATAGCCACCTCCATATATTAGGTCACGTCATTATTTACAGCTATTTACTTAAGATTTACCAGACATTAAATATCTACCAATGTTGTTTAAATTAGTTATTTTCCTAATTTTCTGTTAATTATACTCTTCAACAAGAAGAAAAATCAACCTCCTTGTATTTCACTCAATTTATATCCTTATAGGATGAGCTGACTCCATTATCTCCTACACTATATGTATGTGGTAATACAAAAATAAGTACTGATTATACAAAATCAATAACGTGCCAAAAGTTCCTTCAAGGACTTTATGACCGTTTTTTGGCTATTCGTCGTCAAATCCTCTGGATAGAACCATACCTTCCATTCAACTAATATATGATCTTATACACCAGAAAGAGAATCAATAAGATATTCAAATCGGTTTTATTACAATGGTTGACTCAACCACAATTCAAGCCTCCAAACCATTGTTCTACCCTTCGGGCCTTGGGGAAAGCTTCAACCGCCCTCTTGTGACCGTTGCAACAATATATATATATATATATATATATATATATATATATATATATATATATATATATATTTGATGTATGAAAATAGAATACAACAATTACTTCAGTATGAGCAGAAGATCCCTTGCCTAAAAAAAAGCCAAATTGAAGATTTTCTTTCTCATTTGGAACTTTTTCTCTCGTTCTCTAATTTTCCTCTGCTACTCGAGACGTGCACTGGGGTCTTTGTTTCCGTTCGGCTATTTCTTTCTTCTCTATAAGGTTAGCGCTCGCGCTTCTCTTTTCTCTATTTTATTTTTAGCCTTATATGGTTTTCAGGAGGCTTGTGATTGACGCCGGTCTTAGGAATTGTTCGTAGTTTTCCGATTTGTTCATTGATCTTAGGTTTCGAATAGCTTGCAGAGACTGATTTGGCTATTTGTTCTCCTTAGGAGAATATGCATGTGACCTTCCTGGGTAGTAGGTTCCATATTCACGATGAACCGGGTCCTGAATTCGGTGTTCCTTTGCGAATTGTTCCTATTCGTTCTGTCATAGAAAATGAATACGGAAAAGAGAGCGATAATGGGGACTTTGGAAATAACATTACTCATCGGCTTACTTGTATGAAGATCTCTCTTGAGAACGATACATTTTTGGGATCGACAGCTGATAATTCGAGTAGCGATCCTCGGAGAGAAGCGGTATCTCAACGTTCTCGTCATCACATCTCGGTGTCGAGTGGAAATACCAAATCTGACTCGAGTGAAAATACCGAAGAAGTAGAATCTCGAGCTTGCATCGCCAGTGGTTCCCATTTAACGTCTAGAAGCGTTGAGGTTATCGAACATAGGGAATAGGACGAGGGAGAAGAAAATTCAATTGGGATATCTCATCATAGGAGTCCCGAAGAGCGAAAATCAGCTAATGTAAAACACATTCCTTCATCGGTGATGGATCAATATCTAAAATGTTTCCGGAAGACTACTGAGATCGGCCACAATTTCGAGTTGACTGCTCCCTCTTCAAGATAATACGTTCATCGACCTCCTTCTTGTTTGCTCGTAGCTGATCCCTCGATCCTTAGGGTAATTAGTGATCTTCCTTTACCATCTTTTCATTGAGAAAGTTTTAAGGGGTTCGAATCTGGCGTCGACCCAATTGAATCCGAACGCATGCATAATTTTTATATATATGATTATTTAACTACGGACACTTAATAGCCGAGACCCGTCCCCATTTGCTGTTACTCATTTTTATAAGTTTAAATTAAATCCTGGTTGTAACGGTTGGTATAATCTTACGGCAATCGGGAAATGGAATTTGATCTTAAACATGACAATCACCAACAAGGAATAGAAAGAGAAATTTTTCTTTATTCGGCATTGAGTTTTCAAAAAGTCAATATTCTGTACCTTGTAAATATTCCACATTCAGTAGGTAATTTAGAGTTTTACAACTTTATCTCTTACTTCGTTATTATGAATGATTTTTGTTGATACGTTATTTATTGGCTTTATTTTTTAGTGCAAGATGTGTGAAAAGATGTTGGTCGTTATGTTTCCTCTTCTGGTATGACATCTTTCCTCTTGTGTGCAGACTCTTTTTCAGGAAAGTTTCCAGTTTTGACAGATTGCTTCGCTGGTGACTTATTGCTGAGTTATTGCCTCGTTGCAGTCTTCATTACGAGATATATGCCTCGCTGGTGACTTCATTACAAGATATCTCTCGCTGCTGTCTTCATTGCACGATATTCGCCTGGCTGGAGACTTTACTATGTGATATTCACGTGAGGCCGGGTAAGGAAATCCGAGATACCTTCCAGGATTGTACAGCTGCTATAAAAGCCATGCGCTCCCCCTTATCAGCCTCGACGCTTTTGATAAAACACTCAGAGCTCTTAGACGTGCAAGACCGGCGGACTGGGAGACTGTGTGTTTTGTTGATAGCGGTGTTGTCTCTCAAACACTATTCCACAAAGATTGAGTGTCTGTGAGAGTTGGGTTTTTGTGTTCTCGTGATTGAAGGTTCACGTACTGCTGAAGACTAAAGGTCATCCGAGCCAAGAGGTTGCTCGAAGGGTGGAATTGAGACGGAGCTCAAATTCAGGGGGAGTCCCTGACTAGGTGATCACTGATGGTAATAGTCTCTAGGTTTTTATTGATTTGTTGATTGTAATCAGATATAAACCTTGTGTGTACTATTGACTACAAGATAGTGAAAATCTTTCCACTGGCAGCGTGCCCCCAGACGTAGGTGTGTTTCACCGAACTGGGTAACCATATCGTGTGTACTTTGTTTACTGCACTGTTTCGTTGTTTATCCATAATCTGTGTTCAAGCAAGTTGTCGGACACATTTTCAACACATTGTGTGCGACATCTTGTCTTAGCGACTAATCAGAATTTCAATTGGTATCAGAGCAGGCACCTTAATCTCTTTGGGGGTTTCCTGGATTTTTTTCTGATTACCTAAGACGGATAGTTCCCGAGAGGGAGGTTCTGTCAATTGCCCTCCAGTACTCGACAGAACCAACTATAGTTATTGGAAGGCACGCATGACCGCCTTCATGAAGTCCCTTGATAGCAGAACCTGGAAAGCAGTGATACACGGGTGGGAAGCTCCTGCTAAGGTTGATGACAAAGGAGCCGCTACTTGTCCAAAACCCGAAAAGGACTGGACCCCCGCTGAAGATGAGGCGGTCCTTGGTAACTCTCGTGCTCTTAATGCGATTTTTAACGAAGTCGATAAAAACTTTTTCAGGTTGATAAATACGTGCACTAGTGCCAAAGAGGCCTGGGAAATAATTGCTGTTTCTTATGAGGTACCACAAAGGTCCGTGACCAGAAGCTACAATATCTCACAACCAACTTTGAAGCCCTCACTATGCTTGAGGATGAATCAATTGCTGAATTCAACGTTCGCATCCGAGACCTTGCCAATGAATCATACTCTCTCGGGAAACCTATGAGCGACGAAGATCTTGTCCGGAAAACTCTGAGGGCATTGAGTCCCAGGTTCAAAATGAAGATCACGGCTATTGAAGAAGTCCATGACCTCAAAACCTTGAAGTTTGATGAACTTATGGGATCTCTCATGACATTTGAGCTCTCCCTGCCCAAGATAGAGAAGAAACACAAAGGGGTGGCCCTAAAAGGCTGTGTTCATGAACAAAAGGATCAGGTATACTCAGATTCTGATAGTGACATTGACGATACTATAGCTATGCTTGCAAGAAATTATAGCAGGGTCATGAAGAGATTCAATCAGATGAATGGGAAAAATGTTTCGCAAGATGTTAAAGACAAGTTTCAACAAAGAGTCCAGAAGAATGCTAATCCTCACATGAATAGTAAAAGCGGTGAAAGATCTGGCAAATGCAAAGGCATTCAGTGCCACGAATGTGAAGGTTTCGGACGTATTAAAAAAGAGTGTCCCAACTTCCTCAAGAAACAGAAAAAGGGATACAACACTACTCTTTCGGATGAAGAAGATGAAGATAGCGACTCCGATCAGATAAGTAACTTTGTGGCCTTTACTGCCTCTGTCCATACTCATGAGTCTACTACTGAATTTGGTGAATGCTCTCAGAAATTTGTTCTAGATGAGGAACTATATGACGATGCCATGAATGAAGCATACAATACCTTGCACACCAAATGGGTTGAGGAGTCCCAGATTCTCGACAAACAGAGTGCTCTTATTCTCACTCTGACTGAAGATAAGGCAAGGCTCCTAGAGACGATTGTGGATCTGAAGAAGGAAGTCAGTCGGCTGAATGGAGAACTTGATCAAATGACTAAATCTGTCAGGATGCTGAACTCTGGGACTGACAGTTTTGACAAAATCCTCACCATTGGCAAACCTGCGAAGAACATGAAGGGGCTTGGATATACCCATGGTGCTTCATCATCCCAAACTACTTTTGTCCCTCAAAAGAAAACTAGCCAGATGTCGCGAAACATGCCTCAACCATCTGGTAATGAAAAATCCCATGATCTTCTTCGGCAACATCCCTCTGGACCAGCCAGGTCTCTAGTCAACAGACCTCGTTGGGTATGCCATTATTGTGCTAGAAAGGGCCATATTCGACCTTTTTTATATCGGTTATACGGGAGAAACGTCCGTCAGCAAAAGTCCATTCACAGGAATGCCCTTCCTCACCAACAACCTTCTACTCGGCTGGAATGGAGAGTAAAAAATACGTCCTATCATGCCAATATTGCCTATACATCTCTGAGTGCATCCACCGGGAGTGACTGGTATTTCGACAGTGGTTGTTCTCGCCACATGACAGGTGATCACACCTTCCTGACCAATGTGAAACCTTACTCTAACTGTCATGTTACCTTTGGAGATAGAGTAAAAGCCAAAATTGTGGGTAAAGGTCAGTTAAACTATCCTGGTATGTCTTGCTTGACTGAGGCTTTGTTGGTAGAAGAACTTACTACTAATCTTATCAGTATTAGTCAGCTTCGTGATCTGAACTTACGTGTCAATTTTTCTCATGATAAGTGTGTGGTGGTTAATGAGGAACATGATGAACTTATGCGAGGAACCAGATCACGTGACAACTGCTACATGTGGTCACCCGTACCAAACAACAATTGCCTCTTGACCAAGGTTGACGAAACCAAGCTGTGGCACCAAAAGCTTGGTCACCTTAATCTCAGAAGCATGCAGAAAATTGTTTATGAGAAAGCCATCATCGGTGTCCCAAATCTGAAGATTGTTGAAGGAAAAATCTGTGGTGAATTCCAGATTGGGAAACAGGTCAAGAAGTCTCACAAGATGGTGCAACATCTTACCACATCTCGTGTTCTGGAACTTCTTCACATGGATCTGATGGGACCGATGCAGGTCGAAAGTCTTGGAGGGAAGAGATACGTGTTCGTGTGTGTGGATGACTACTCCAGGTATACTTGGGTTGATTTTATTCGTGAGAAATCTGACACTTTTGCTGTTTTTGAAGCCTTATGCAAGAAGGTTCAGAGAGAAAAAGGAGAAAGCATAGGCAAAGTGATCAGAATTCGGAGTGATCATGGGAGGGAATTTGAGAACATGAGCTTTGCTAAGTTTTGTACCGAAGAAAGGATAGCCCATGAATTCTCTGCTCCAATCACACCACAACAAAATGGAATTGTTGGAAGGAAAAATCAAACCCTCCAAGAGATGGCTAGAGTAATTATGTTGGCTAAAGACATTCCACCACATTTCTGGGCTGAAGCTCTTAATGCTGCCTGCCATATTCACAATAGAGTTACTATTCGTCCAGGTACTTCCATCACTCATTATGAAATATGGAGGGGGAGAAAGCCTAATGTGAAATACTTTCTTGTCTTTGGTTCTGTTTGTTGTATACTTGCTGACAGAGATCCTCGACGTAAATTTGACCCTAAAAGTGATGAATGTATATTTCTTGGATATTCTAGAAATAGTCGGGCCTATCGTGTTTTTAACAAACGCACTAAGACTATGATGGAATCCATAAATGTGGTGGTAAACGATGATCATGATGTTACTAACAGTACTAATGACGAGGATGAAGTTTTTCCTAGTAACACAGATGTCAGGACAGATGCAGAAAACTCTTTGGACGACATCTCCTCTGGAAACCCAAATGTCAGGACTAATGCTGATGAAGAAGTGAGCGACATTGTTCTAGATGAAGGATCTCCTCCTGAGACTGAACAAAGAATTCCTTCCAGAAGAATCCAGAAAAATCACCCTGCTCATGAGGTGATTGGCGTAATCAGTGAAGGAATAAGGACTCGTCCAAAACCTCCTGTAAACTATCGGGAGATGATTCGTAATCTCTGCTTTGTTTCTAAGATTGAACCTAAGAATGTAGATGAAGCTATTGATGATGAATACTGGGTTAATGCTATGCAAGAGGAACTTGTTCAGTTTGAAAGAAATGAAGTCTGGGAGCTAGTTCCCAAACCTGACAATGTGAATGTCATTGGAACTAAGTGGATTTTTAAGAATAAATCTGATGAACATGGTAATATAACTCAAAACAAAGCTAGACTTGTGGCGCAGGGTTATACACAGGTAGAAGGCATAGACTTTGATGAAACCTTTGCACCTGTGGCGAGACTTGAAGCCATCAGACTCTTTCTTGGTATCTCATGTCACCTGCACTTCAAGCTTTACCAGATGGATGTTAAGAGTGCTTTTCTCAATGGGTACCTGAATGAAGAAGTATATGTAGCACAACCAAAAGGGTTTATAGATCCCAGCTCACCACAGCATGTCTACAAACTCAGAAAAGCTCTCTACGGCCTTAAGCTGGCTCCTCGTGCATGGTATGAGAGACTGACACAGTTCCTTGTGCAGAATAGTTATACCCGAGGTGGAGTTGACAAGACCTTGTTCGTGAAAAAGGAGAATGGCGGTCTCATGATAGCCCAGATCTATGTTGACGACATCGTCTTTGGAGGAATGTCAAACAAGATGGTGGACCTTTTTGTCCGACAAATGCAGTCAGAGTTTGAGATGAGCATGGTCGGTGAGCTAAACTACTTTCTGGGCTTCCAGATCAAGCAAATGGAAGATGGCATCTTTATCTCCCAAAGTAAGTATGCAAAAAACTTAGTGAAGAAGTTTGGCCTGGAAAAATCCTCTCACAAGCGGACCCCTGCCGCTACTCACATCAAACTCACTAAGGATGAGCATGGAGAATCTGTTGATCAAAGCCTCTACATGAGTATCATTGGTAGTCTTCTTTATCTCACTGCCAGCCAACCAGACATAGCCTACTCTGTAGGTGTGTGCGCGATATCAAGCCAATCCCAAAGCTAGTCATCTAGCTCAATCCAAGCGAATCATAAGGTACATCTCAGGAACTGCCAATTTTGGCCTCTTATATACTTATGATACTTCCTCTACGCTTGTGGGATACTGTGATGCTGACTGGGCAGGTAGCACGGTTGATAGAAAAAGTACCTCTGGTGGATGTTTCTACCTTGGAAACAATCTCATCTCCTGGTTTAGCAAGAAGCAGAATTGCATCTCCTTGTCCACAGCTGAGGCTGAATACATCGCTGCGGGGAGTAGTTGCACTAAACTCCTCTTGATGAAACAGATCCTTGCTGAATACGATGTTGGACAAGATGTCATGACATTATTCTGCGACAATATCAGCGCCATCAACATCTTGAAGAATCCAGTTCAACACAGTAAGACCAAGCATATTGAGATCAGAAATCATTTCATTTGGGATCTTGTGGAAGATAAAAAGATCAAACTCGAGTATATTCACACTGAGAAACAGCTTGCAGATATTTTCACTAAGGCTTTGGATGCTAACCGGTTTGAAAATCTTAGATCCTCTTTAGGATTGTGTGTGATAGATCAATAGCAATTACTGTTTTTTAGAGGATTTTTTGGTTTTACTACTTGAATCCCGATGTTGTTTGATCACAGTTACGTTGTGAATTTTATTTCATGGGCCCATTTATCTGGTTGACCCATTCGACCTTGTTACCGAGCTGAAGTGTCAATTGTTGTTTCTCTGGGCCTAAGATCAATCAAGTCCAACCATATGTCACGACGTCATATCACTCCTTGTCATGCTCTCATTCATGCAGACGGTTCCATTCTCGAGAAAGAAAGGGAAGTTACCTCTTGTTCGATTTTTGAAATTTCTTTCTTTTCATCTCTGTTCATGAGCTTTGTTTCCCATATTCGCTCGCTTACACCTCTCGACAGTTACTTGTGTGGCAGTTTCCTCAAAATTCTTTTCAAAATGGTTGGCACCAGAAGCCGGATCAACACAATCATTCCCCCAGAGAAAGAGAAAGCCACAATGAAAAGGAAAAATGTCGCGACAAAGAAATCTGGTCCTGAAAGCAACATGCACGGTGTTAGGGTACGGGGACTGCGATCCAGTAAACGCGCCGATGGTCAGGTCGGAGGTGCAATCGCTGGGTCATCAGTTCCCCCAGAGAATCCATCCATCTCCGCCGTCAGAAGCGCCATGCTCAAGAAAGCCGCTCTCTCGATCACCGACATTACAGGAGATGTAAGCTCCAGCAGTTCGTCTGAGGAAGGAAGAAAAGATGACGATGCTCCAAAAGGAGAAACCCTCACTGGTGGATCTCCCATCGAAAGCCCTCACAAGATTGTACAAGGTAAACCTGTAGCCTCTGTCACTCCTATTGATAATCCTAGGGATAGGGATTCGCTACCCCATGTTCAAGAGCCTACTCTTGTTGATGCCATTGGAGGCATTCTGGGTTTGAGTAAAGAAGTCGTGAAAGATGTGCCAATTCCGGATGCTGGGGCAAGAAAGAACGACTAATCAAGTCCAAGATGTTGGAGAGGACATTCTTGCTTCTCTGAAGGAGAAGGTTCAGAAAGATGACGACGTCTGCCTAGCCACTCTTCTGTCGGAGAAGAGAAAGAAGAAAAGAAAGGTGGTGGAAGAAAGTGTTGCTGCCACTCCCATCCTTGCTAAGAAGAAGATGAAGAAACCGATGAAGATGGGTTTGAACAAGAAGAAGCTGAAAGGAAAATCTGTTGAGAAGACAATTCCAGATGTTCTGAAGGATTTAGAGGAGGAAGAGGAAGATGCCCGTCCTGATTCGTGTCCCACATCTCCAGGAAATCTGTTGGAGGCCAAAAGCTTCCCAAGGATGTTCCCGCCGCTCCTCTGGATAATGTCTCCTTTCATGAAGAAGATCGCGCCAGAAAATGGAGGTATGTCTATCACAGAACTATTTTTCCGGAAAAGGAACTGTCTAAGGAAGCCTTGAAGATTGCTGTGATCATGGAACTTCTGTACGATGCTCAACTCGTCAAAACTGTCTCTGGGGTCGGGCCTTATTATCCAAAACTGGTGAAAGAGTGTATAGTGAATTTGTCCTCTGAAATTGACCAGCCTCATCACCCTGAGTTTGGGAAAGTCTACGTTCGTGGCCACTGCTTTGATGTTTCCTCCACTGCAATCAACGAGTTTCTGGGAAGAGGAGAAATTGTCACTGCCGATCGACTTCCCTCCTTGGATGTGGTTGCCAAAGAACTCACTAACGATGAGAATAAGACTTGGCCTACTAAGGGTTCTCCGCCCTCCTCAGATCTCTTGGAAAAATACTATGTTCTGTACAGAATTGGGATTGCGAATTGGGCTCCTTCCTCTCACGGTTCGAGCATCAAGTCAGACCTGGCATGCCTCATTTATCAGATTGGTACTCGGGCGTCTTTCGATTTTGGGGAGTTTGTGTTCAATCACCTGGCCAAGCATGCTAAGTCTTACGCCGTGAAGCTTCCTATTGGCTTCCCCTCTCTCTTGTCTGGTATGTTGGTGGCTCAGAAGAGAGATCTGCTAAGGGCTGATGACATTGCTGGTAAACCTCCTAGTGAACTCTCCTTCAGTCCTAAGTTGTTTGAAGGGAAACATGCCAGAGATCTTGTTATGCCTTCTGTCGCAACTTCTGTCTCCCTTGATCGTACCATCAAAGTTGCTCCCCTTTCGGAAAATGCCAAGAGCGATATCCTCAAAGGTCTGTTGGAAGAAGTTGCTGCGCTCAAAGAAATCATCGACATCTCTTCTCGAAGGAAGACCGCTTGTGAGCGTCTTATCTCTGTCGTGACTCCCCCCTCTACCACTGAAGGTAGATGGTGAAGATACAGAGGATAATATCATTAGCGATTCCCAGGGCCCTGAAGGTCTTGCCAACGATGTTTCTAATCCCTCTAGTTGATGTTAATTTGTTCTGGTCTGTAACATCTAACTTCCTTTTAGACATCTTTTTGTTGGTCTTTTTCGCTACTATTTCTTGTGTTTCAGAGTGAGTGTTCTTTCCAGATGGTTTGTAAGACAGCTTTCTCGTACTTTTGCTGATTAATGATTTGCTGTTGTTCTAGTTTTCATTCCTTTGCAGTCTGTTGTTCCTTCCTCTGTGTTGGTCGATCCTTACCTTTGATATTATTTTGAGGCCATCATGGGGAGAGGCGTCATGAGGTCATTTTTTTTTACTCTCTTCTCTGGTCATGACGCTTGTATGAGAACTGGTCCTGGAAGTGCTTGCCTAAAAAATAGCCAAAGGGGGAGATTGTTGATACGTTATTTATTGGCTTTATTTTTCAGTTCAAGATGTGTGGAAAGATGTTGGTCGTTATGTTTCCTCTTCTGGTATGACATCTTTCCTCCTGTTTGCAGACTCTTTTTCAGGCAAGTTTCCAGTTTTGACAGATTGCTTCGCTGGTGACTTATTGCTGAGTTATTGCCTCGCTGCTGTCTTCATTACAAGATATCTGCCTCGCTGGTGACTTCATTACAAGATATCTCTCGCTGCTGTCTTCATTGCACGATATTCACCTGGCTGGAGACTTTACTATGTGATATTCGTGTGAGGCCGGGTAAGGAAACCCGAGATACCTTCCAGGATTGTACAGCTGCTATAAAAGCCATGCGCTCCCCCTTAACAGCCTCGACGCTTTTGATAAAATACTCAGAGCTCTTAGACGTGCAAGACCGGCGGACTGGGAGGCTGTGTGTTTTGTTGATAGCGGTGTTTTCTCTCAAACACTATTCCACAAAGATTGAGTGTCTGTGAGAGTTGGGTTTTTGTGTTCTCGTGATTGAAGGTTCACGTACTGCTGAAGACTAAAGGTCATCCGAGCCAGGAGGTTGCTCGAAGGGTGGAATTGAGACGGAGCTCAAATTCAGGTGGAGTCCCTGACTAGGTGATCACTGGTGGTAATAGTCTCTAGGTTTTTATTGATTTGTTGATTGTAATCAGATATAAACCTTGTGTGTACTATTGACTACAAGATAGTGAAAACCTTTCCACTGGCAGCGTGCCCCCAGACGTAGGTGTGTTTCACCGAACTGGGTAACCATATAGTGTGTACTTTGTTTACTGCACTGTTTCGTTGTTTATCCATAATCTGTGTTCAAGCAAGTTGTCAGACACATTGTCAACACATTGTGTGCGACATCTTGTCTTAGCGACTAATCAGAATTTCAATGATTTTGACTTCAATTATTTGTATATTTCAGAATTTTTTCATTCTTGATCGGAGGTTATCGGTCTGATTTTGTCTCTTTTCGAATCCGCGAGATCATATACCAATATCTTGACTGCCGAGAACTACTTGAGATATAATTACTAGCTTTTCATCCTACCAACCTAGACTTCTTTGGTATGTGCATTTATAGACATTATCATAGTGTGATTCGGTTCATATTTAACACTTGTTTTATGTTTTGTAGAAATGGGAAACTTTTTTCTCTTCTCGCCGACTAGGCCTCCCAAAGGGCTTTAGGATTCCACCGGCCAAAGCTCCGAACAAATAAGCCGCTGAGCCGCCCAAGGATGGGAAATCTCCGAAGAAACTTCGCCTTTCTCCCAACAAGCCGAAAGACACCGAGCATCTCAACTCGTCATTGTTTGCTACTCCTGCATCGACAGAACGACCAACGTCAACGCTCCCGATCATTTGAACTGTGTATTCAATCATATGAGGGCGTGTCAGTGATGAAGGAGGCTAAGAGCGTTTGTGAGATTTCTCAGGTTGCTCGTGTAGCTAGGATTGCTGACTCCGTTTCTTTGGTAGGTTTTAAACTTGGTACTTTTTTCTTTATTATCTTGCTTATTTTTCAATTTAACGGTTTTCTTTGATATGCTATGGATAACCTGTCCTATCTTGGCCCCGATATGGTCGATGGACTTCTCGATCGGGAGAAACTCTCTAGGGACATTAAGAAGCTCAAGGTCTCGAATGATGAGTTGAAGATGGTGCTTAAAGCTACCGAGGACAGAGCTCAAATTCTTGAGAAGAAGGCGGAAGCAACAGCAGCAGATGAGGCAAAGTTTAAAGTTGCAAAGGCCAAGATGTATGAGAACATTGATAAGTTGATTTCCATTTATTAGGAGTCAGAGGAATATTCCTTCGTCCTGGCAAAATATTATTATGCAGGTTGGATGGAATTCGTGGATCACCTAAGGTCAAAGAATCCAAACTTGGATACCAGTGATCTGGAGGAGAATGAGGTTTCTCAAGACGGGACACTACTACAAAAGTAATTTTAGAAGCGATAGATAAAATTAGAAGCAACATTTTTCGATTAGAAGCGAATAGTCACTTCCAGTGTAGTCAATGGAAATAAAAGCATTATATATTGAAAAAGTCAAAATTATGAGATTAGAAGTGATATATGTCGCTTTTAATATCACCCTGCCAATTAGAAGCAACTTGTCGTTTCTACGCAACCAAAAAAATTTTGCCACGTTGTTTTCTCAACCAATTTTTTTCATTTTTTTAACTGAAGCGGCGTCGTTTTGGATGACCTTAAATTTAAAAGCGGCTTGTCACTTCTATAAACTTGGTTGAACTGGTTTAAAAGCAGCGTCTTCTTCTTCGAACTAGATCCAAAAAAACTCAAAATGCCAAAATTCTCTTACTTTTTTTCACCTTGGAAGCTCCGCCACCTCACTTTTGACCTCTGGTGAAAATTAGAAGCTCTACCACCGCCGGAGTCACCACAAACACCGCCCACTCTCTCTATTTTTAGTTTTTTTTAAAAGACCACCGCTCCACCACCACACCACGACTACCGCCACCCTAACCTACCTCTCTCCTTTTTTTTTCTTTTCCACCAAACCACCAACCACTGCTTCCGGTGAAGCTTACACCGCCAACACCATCACGCTTCCACCACCACTCCACCGGTGAAGCTCCGCCTCCACTGCACCACCACTTTTCTTTCCATCTTTGATTTTTTTTTTGTTTCTCCGACCACCAACCTTCCACCACCACCACCTTCGACCACCATCCCTCCGCCACCACCTCCATCTTCTCAGCCTAGCCTTACCTCGAGCTCGACAACCCTGCCTCGGTATTGTTTTTTAATATTTTCTTTTGTATATTTTGACCATTTTCGTCACTCTCTGCTACTCACTCTATTTCTCTTTTTCTCGGCCTGCCTCTGAGCTCGAGAGCCCCGCCTCGCCTCGAGCTCACACTAGGACAAAAAAATGTCATCCGGTGCGACGATTGTCGCACCGAATACTTTATATGTCGCACCTAAAAGTTTATTGGGTACGACTTTAGGTGCGACAGAGTCGCAGCGGAAAACCCGTCGCTAAAGGCATTAGGTGCGACATGTCGCACCTAATAAGTATACCTTTAGGTGTGACACTTTCAGGTGCGACATGTCGCACCAAATGCCCAAGCCGTTTTCCTGCCAAATTTAATAAAATTGGCGGGTAAATTCATATCGGGTGCGACATTGTCGCACCCAATGCCGTTCCCGCCATTATATTCGGTGCGACAATGTCGCACCGAATATGTTATTTAATTAAAAAAAATTACAGAATTAAATAAAAATTAATTAACAAAATTAATTTAGAATTAAATAAAAATTAATTTAGAATTAAATAAAAATTAATTAACAAAATTCTAAATTAAATAATATTCTGAAAATAGAATTCTTAATTAAAAATACAAATTCATTCTAAAAAAGCGAAAAAAAATAAATTCCTAATTTTTTTTCCTATAAAACTTATCGATAGTAGAATTCCCTCTACCGAATAAGTTGCAAGAACTTCGGGAACCGCTTCCGCGTCCTCGTCCACCGCTGCCTGACGCGCTGCCGCTCACTCCGCCGCTTCCGTAAGGACAGTCTCGCAAGAAATCCATAGAACCAGGCATAGAACCCGGCGTGGAACCTGGCGTCTGCTGATCAGTCCCACCTGGTTGCGGTGCATGCGGAGGTTGGGGAGTTGTGGGAGGCTGGTTGTGCATCTGGCTGAGGAAGGCGATTTGTTGCCGCATCTCATGCAGCTTGGCTTGTTGGGCATCCATCTGAGCTCGCATCTCGGCAACCAATGGATCGGTCTGAGATGACGAACTTGACGAGCCTCTATCTAGCGTTTGGGCAACAGCCTTCGATGACCTTGAGATCGAAGGCCCTAAACCGACTTCCCAGTCTCTGCGTACTCCCAAAACATCGCACATCGTGTACATCTCCGCATCTTCTTGGGAGATCACGGCGTTTTGCTCCGCCGCTTGACGCAAAATATCTATCGTTTGGGCGGTGATTTGATCCTTAAAAAAAACCACAAAAAACTTATCAGATAAGAAGAAATAAAGTAATTAAATATAGTAAATAAAAAAAATTAACTTACGTATTGCGACCTGAAGTAGACATCCTGCAAAATGAATTGTAGTTAGTATTTTTACTATGTAATTAGTATTCGACGACTATGGTTATTACATGGTGTTAGTCATTCATCGCTATCACTCGATGTAATGTTAGTATCGACATCAACATCGTCTCCCTCAAAAATGGCATGCGCCTCATCTTCTTCATCCACTTCTTTAGCATCTTCAACGACAGTAACAAGCTCGGCCGTAGCGGTTTCGTGTCGATGATTAAGACGGTCGATATTTGACAATTCTATTGTCAATGGAATCGATGCTGAAATGGTCGGATCAACTTCAGGAATGTCCCATATCCCACATTGATTGCATTCCTGAACGATTTCTCATTCGCGTCCCTTAACGAGATCTTGGATGTAAAACACTTGCTTCGCTTGAGTCGCGAGTATAAACGGCTCTTCTGTAAACCACTCTTTGGCGGTATACGAACTCGTTGCTCCGGTGGTCTTATCAACGTGCACTATACGTCCTGCATTGTACTTGTCACCATACCATATGCATTTGAACAGTACGACACGACAGCTATGTGTATAGTTCAGCACGATTACGTCTTCCATTCGACCGTAAAAGTTGAAGTTGTTCACGGGCACACAAACACCGCTATTCTGGGTGATTCCTTGGTTATCACGACGACGAGTGATGAAATTTAAAGTGAATTGTTATGAAATTGAGAGTGATGAATTGTTATGAAATTTAAAGCCCCGACAACCCCATCATCTCGCAGTCTCGCTCAGCCCGAGCCTTGCCCTCAGCCTTGTTGATCGCAGCCCAGTGCCTCCAGCCAGCCCATCTCTGCCCCGCCCTCATAGCCACGTCCGCGTTGTTCCCCGACGTCTAAACAGCCCCGCCTTCGCAGCCGCGTCGAGCTCTGCGTCGCCTCAGCTCGGTCGAGCTCCGCGTCGCCTCGGTGTTAAGCCATACGCCGCGTAGATTAATTGATTAGCTAGTTTAGTAGTTAATTAGTTAATTTCATTAATTAGGTAACTAAATTTGTTAGGTTGTTACTTATGTAATTAATTCACATGTTTATATGTTAATTAGTAATTACATTAGTAAATTTGTTAATAAGTATGATAATATGTTAGGTTAATTACGAGTTAATTTATTAAAATTATTGTTTAATTTGTTAATTTAATAAATTAAGTAGATTTGTCTTTAATTTTTATACTGTTGGTTAATTAAGTAGTTAAATATGTTAGGTTTAATTAAGTAGTTAAATATGTGTTTAATTAATTAATTAAAAAATATGTGTTAAATATGTGTTTAATTAACTAATTAAGTAGATTCATTTATTCAAAATTAATTTTGATAACTTCAACTGAAATTAAAATTGTAATAAATTAATTAGGTAATTTAGAATTAAATATGTTAATATTGTAATTATAATTGTAAAATGAACTTGTTAAAATTTTCTGATTTGAACTGTTATATTGATGTAACTGAGCCATTGAGGCTCGGTTTGAGCTTTAGTTGTTCAATAAGATAGTTCTGGCTCGTATATATGTTTTTATAATGAACCTGCAGGTTTTTGGTTTGTCGATATTTTAGGGGAAACACTACCAAAATTTTTGGCAAAATTTCTAATCAAGTAGTTTAAAATATCTCTTTTTCTCAATCATCGCAATTTTTCGACATCAAACTTCAAAAGTAATGTCCAGTCTCGGTCTCGTATATATCTTCCAAAGCTCTTTATTCATAAGAACTCTTTCTAATATTTGATTTCCCAACATTAATGTTATGTCAAATCCAAATAGAGATTCGTTTATTGAGGGTGACCGAATGACTCTTCAGTATTAGTCTGGCGTGAATGAGTTTGTTCGTGCAACACGTTTTTAGCTGAATAGTGACGGTGAAGTCAAGTTTCCTTGTCATAGATGCAACAACGCAACTATGTAACAGACTAGAGTTGTCCAGGTGCATCTTTTATCCAAGGAATTTACTCCGTACTACACTCAGTGGTATCATCATGGCGAGCATAACATGACATCGTTGCTGATGAAGAAGTAGCAATTGAGAACCAGCGAGATATTGATGGATAACACGACGCCATTCACGATATCATGAATCATGGTAATTATGATGATTTTTTCGACCTAACCCCGAATGAAGTGCACAAAGCAGGAGCAGTTTAATGGTCTTTACACTGAGTTGAAAGCAGAGTTGTACTCTTGTTGCAAGGCGTTTTTGTCTTCGTGTTCTTGGTTTCGTTGATGCACATAAAAGTACAAACTACTGGAAGAACAAGTCGTTCACTAAACTGTTGCAGCTTTTGAGGAAGTCGCACTAGCTGAAAACATAATTTCAGAGAAGCACTACGAGGCGAAGGCAAAGTTGAAGCAGTTCAGCATGGGATACGAGATGATCGATGTGTGCGCGAACGATTGCGTCTTATTATGGAATGGATTGAAAATCGCTGACGTCTACCTCGTCTGCAACCGAAGTATATGGGTAGTTGAGAAGAAAGTACCTCGTAAAGTTTAGCGATACTTCCTAATGAAAGATCGACTCAAGCGGTTGTACGCATGTCGACATACGTCTCTCGAAATGCAGCATGAGAAGCAGCGAGTGACTGAGGAAGGTTTTTTACGATATCCTTCCAATGAGAAGACGTGGAAGAACCTAGACAATACGTATTCGGAATTTATTGCGGAGCCGAGTAACGTTCAACTTGGACTTGCTACCGATGGTTTCAACTCTTTCGGGAAAATGAATTTGGCGTATAGCAGGTGGCCGGTGGTGTTGACCGCATATAATTTGCTACCATGGCTTTGCATGAAGTCTGAGTACTTGATGTTGACGCTTCTGATTTCGGGCCCAAAGTCATCTTGAAAACATATTGATGTGTTCTTGCAGCCACTAGTTGAGGAACCAAAAATGTTGATAACAGACGTCCGATTGCGAGATGAGACCGATTACATTAGTCTTTTGATTGTAGACCGCACTCCTTTGGACGATCAATGACTATTCGGCACGAGGCAGTTAACCGGGATGGAATGGACAAGGGTCTTGCGTGCCTTACGTGCGCTAAAGCACACTAGCATTGCCCATTAGAAATAGAGTCATGTATAACGACCATCATCGTTACTTGCCATATTCTTACCAGAGGAGAAAGTGCACTGGTCGCTACAAAATGCGCGTTGAGAAAAAGAGGCCTCCAAAGAGGTTGACCGCGAGTCAATAATCAAACTGCTGAACAATCTCATGGATATCATATCAAGCAAGAACTCTCGGGTCTAGCTTATTTTATAGATGACTACGAGCACGAGGAAACTGTGTCTCATTTTGTTGGAGATAATGTCGATGACGATATTGAGATAGAAGAGAATGACTTTATATGCAATTATAACGATTGAGTAATGTTTTAGTTGTTTTATATTTATTTTTAACTAAGTTATATTAATAATGTAATGAGAATGAATTTCTACTTTCTTTTTTAAATTCAGTATATCCACAAGCTTAGGTGATGGATGCGGTGATCCGCCAAAGACACCTCCATATGGAGGACGAAATTTTACGACGGGTGCCGGTTCTCAGAAGGCGAGAAAGGGAAAAAAGGTGGTCATATTTTTTTTATCCAGTTTTACGGCAATTTCATCCGCCCAAGAAAAGGATACTGCAAGGCAAGAAGGTCAAGAAGGGCGAGAAGATTGGCATATTCCTCCTAACACTCCATCGTACGATGATGTTGCGCCGCAACAACAAGCGGTGATTTTGTCTAGTATTCACGCAGATTTCAACTTTGTGTACGAGGACATGAACACTGGGGAGCTTCGACCGGCTGATTTCCATCACGCTCTCATCGATAAGACTATCGTTCGCGACGTGAAGAAGCATTTCAGTGACGGAAAGAAAAACTACAATTCCCGATTCAGGAATTTATGTGATGGCCAACGAGATGTGAGGCAAGCCAACAAGCCGACAACGTTGACTATCGATGAGTGGACGGCTTACATTAATATGATGGAGACCGAGGACTTCAAGGTAACAATTATTGTACATTTTCTACAAATAATATCGATACAAGTTCAAAAAACTGACTTAGTGGAGGTTTGCTCTTGCATTTCTCAGATCCTCTACGTCAATCTGACACGTCTTTGATAAAAAAAGATTTTTCAAGTTCTTAGGACCTTGCTTAGGAGCTTGTAAAGCCTTTTTTTTTATCAAATACGTGTCAGCTTGAGCATAGAGGATCCGAGAAATGCAAGCGCAAACCTCTTCTTGGTCAGTTTTTAACTTGTAATAATATTATTTTACATAAAGAGTCTAAACGAAACAAAGCCAATTAAGCAAAACAGACCACAAAAAGTCGGCAAGGGACGGTATCAGTTGTTATTAATAGATGAACGTAATTTTTTATTAAAATATAACTTATTCAACTTATTTAACAAGTATACTAATTCGCTACATCTGCAGAGGCAGGCTAATGGTTTGATGCTCAGTCCGCTCATTGCGTAGGAGAGACTCCATCAAACCACTCAAGGGGAATAGACTACGGATGCTCTTGGATAGTACCATGTAAGTTTAATTTTATTTTTAGTAACGCTTCATGTTTCCAATTAATGTAATTAATTTTGTAACTATAGTATGCAGGCCCAGATCGTAGATCAGGTAGCTGATATACGACGACAAGAAATTAATAACACTTCATATTTTCAACTAATGTAATCAATTTTCAACCCATTCTTGATTGTTTTGTTGACAACTTTGACCAAACCATTGGCTTGAGGCCTGATTTGGTTTGGAGAAAACCTTTTGTACCCCATACCGTTCACAAAACAGTTAGAAATTATTACAATCAAACTGTGTATTGTGGTCGACGATGATCTTTCTAGGGATGCTGAATCTAGAGATTATGTTTTTCTACACAAAGATCTCCATTTTCTTTGCGGTGATGTTTGCTAGTGGCATGGGGCCAATTAAGTTAATTTCCCACTTGGAAAAAGGCATCGAGCAGCAATGTTGATAAGATCGGAAGGGGCTTCCTTGGGATATTGGAAAATATTTGAAATATCACAATCCTTCACAAACCACTTTGCATCATGTTTCAATGTGGGACAATAGATGCCTTGCCTCAACATCCTTTGCGCAAGAGCCATGCGTTCGTTGTGTTTTCCACAAACTCCTCTATGAACTTCCATCAGCAAATAATCGGCATCTTCCTCATTCATACATTTCAGAGAGGTGATGAGAATCCTCTATTGTATAAGCAATTAACTTGGAAAATGTACCGAGCAGCTTTATACTTCAGGTTTTTGGCTTCTATCCTATCCCGAGGATGTTGTCAATGGTTCCCACAAGAAGAGTTGTAGTCTCTATTTATGTACATTTGATGTAATATAGTCTTACAAAGACTCTTGCTTGTAACTGCTTATTTATTAATAAAAGTTGAAATGTTCATTCATTCTTCCTTGTCTGTTTGAAGCTTTATGATAATCTATAATTTATAGTCCTTAAACAAACCTAACAACACATGAAGAGACAAATGTAGATTTGCATGAACAAACTCTTAATGGTTTGCTTAAAACTGCACAGTCACAATCTAAGGATCAAAGGACTATTGATCTCAGTACGATTGTTAGAAGAATCTATGATGTCTGGTTATGGGACATTGAGAGTTGGAGACACTATAGTTCTTCTAGGTATCTTCTGAAGGTACTGAATTGACCAATGCACTTCTAGAGACACAATAAGAACAAACCATTTAACCTCTTATGTCACAAAGTCACTACGTATGAATTGCATCATGCTTACCTCAATCGTGAAATGAGACAAGTCATTTCATAGCTTACGTATTCTCATTTGAGAAAGTCACAGTTCGAATTCACTATGTGATTCAGAACATGACCTATTGGTGAAGTACTAAGTTATGAAGATGTCATGAGTAACTTTGTGAAGATCTCATAGATATGGAATTCATGTACAAGATTGCTGAAATGCAATGTATATCACCTCATGCTTTGTTCCTTGGAATGTGAATAAATGAACTGGCCAGTGTCCAAATTGAGTCATGACTCTTTTGGATGAATCAATGTGAATTATTGGCTCCTCGTCAATACATTGTATCTAACTTATTCACAAGCGACAAATGAGTTGAGAAAATAACAGCTAGAAGGGTAAAATGGTAATTTTGTAAATCCCAACTAGTTGATGATATTCATGAAGGGTAAACATAGATAATATTCAGTGGATCCACTCATCACAATTAAGTTGAATTCTTGAGTAGAAAATAAATTCATTTGAATCGACAGATTCTCAGTCTCAAGTCTTTAGTGGAGTCAGTTGACATTAAGCTAAACTTGGAAAAGGTTTGTGAACCGACAGATTCTCAATCTCAGTCTCAAGTCTTTAGTGTGTTAGCTCAAGCTTTGTTCATTTGGATCCATGAGATCACTGTCACAGATCATATCGAGTAGGGATAATTAAACTAGAAGCTAAGTAAAAAAAAAAAAAAAAAACTAGACAAGTTTTACGAAAATTGTCTAAAAAGTATTTTTGTCTTTTTGGACATAGGACAAAATGAATGTCAATAAATTTTTTGACATTGTCATATGATGACAAATAAACCTCGGCCATAACAAGTTATTTGGGCCTTGAGGATTAATTTCATTTCATGGAATTTTACTTGAAAATTCTAAACGGGCATTTCTTATGTTGTCATGAACAAATGAAGAAACATCTAGAAGGTCCTTCTAGAAGCCTTTGGCCGTCCAACATAGCAAGAAAAAGAGAGATTATTTTGTGCATTGATGTATGAAGATACTTGCCAAAAGAAAAAGAGTAAACAAATTTCCTATATGGGGAATCAATATGGGCGGTCAACTATAGGCAAGGGAGAAGCAAAACAAAAGAGAAAACAAATCCAAGGTGTCATGAAGACTCCTTGGCCGTGTGACTTAAGAGAATAAAGGGCAATATTTGCTCATGAATATGTGATATTCTATAGAAGAGGAAACTACCTTGTTGAAGGTAATCCCTCTCCTATAAATAGGGCCATCATTCTCATTGTTTTCTCATCCCACAATTTTAGAGATTGAGAGCTTCTCTCTCTAGCTTGTGGCCGCCCCTCTGCCTCTCTCTCTAGTGTTTATTTTAGCTCTTCGACTCTAAGACTTGTTATTGAGTCGTCATGTTTAAAAGTGCCCACACACTAATTCCTTCTTACCTCGAGTGATTTTATGTAATAGAAACTTTCGTGGTTACTCGAGTTCCTGAAGAACGAAGAAAGACGAGTTGCGTGGGAGACGAGTGATTCAACCTCCACAAGCTTCTCAACGATCAAGCTTCATAAAGGTTAGTAAACCTGTAATTGTTTTTAGATAGTTTTAATAATAAACATGTGCTTGCTCCCTGTCTAGGTTAGTAAAATCGTTTTACTTGTTTAAAAGAAATTTTTTTATTTTCCGCCGCTTGCTCGAAGCGTTAAATCTTTTCTTAACCCAAGATCAATTCCAACACATCTCACTGGATTCGGGGTCACGAAGCTCAAACACAACATAAAACACTTTGAAAGATAAATTGTATTTAATATTTGCAACTCGGTAAAGGTAGTTCATAAAACCACGAGAATTTTTTTTGCTTTATAGCACAAGCGATTAGGTCTTATAGCAACCGAAATATAACAGAAGCTCATGTGTCTAGGATATACTCTGTACATAATTTTGCGGGATTTTCGAAATAGAAGATAAGGTTTGAGAGAAGACTTCTACCAAACGGTATCAAAAGATGCTCGTCTCTGGTTTACTAAACAATACTACATTATACCCAATAGGTCGAGGAATACGCTACCGGCTTTACCCACGTTTTCTTGCTACTGAAAGAGGCCCTTTTTTCCTTTATCTGCATAACCAAGGGTCATAATCTATGAGTCCCGAGACTCAAGAAGTGGGAGTCTATCTAGTATTAAAAACGACTATATGCCACATATCCATGTGACGTGCAAACCATGGAAATAGATTATAAAGCAATAAATGCAATGATGCATATCACTTCTACTGCTAACAAAAATAATCTACAATGCATGCTCGAGCAATCTACCTATCACTTGACGCTCGTTCTCAGGTTGCCACACATTTTTTTGGCTACGACCTTCCGAACGTCAAGAAGTCAGCCTCAGACCTGAGCATTCTTGTCTTTTGGTGACTTAAAGTTTTAATTACTTGTATGTGATCCTCTAACGGTATGATCTTCTTTTGGATTAAGAGGACGAGCTGTCGTAACTCCCAGCCTCTCCTTTACCACAAATCCATGATCCAAGATTTAAGAGAAATATAAAATTCGAACCACACACAACTCAGAAGAAACGAAGAAGAAGAAGAACGGATGAAGATGAAGAACAAGAGGAAGAAGAACAAAGAACAAAGAACAAAGAACAAAGAACAAAGAACAGAGACTTACCGCACGAAACCTGATTCTTTTTCTTCTTCTTCTTCACCGACTCTCTCTCTCTCTCTCTATCTCTCTCTCTCTCTCTCTCTCTCTCTCTCTCTCTCTCTCTCTCTCTCTCTTCTTTTTTATTTGTTTCACGATAATGTGAAGAAGGAAGGGTATAGACGTAGGTGAGGCGGTTAACGAAGAGATAAGGTCAAAGATTTATTAAAGAAATCCTCAAGAGTTTTCTTGTTTCAGTTTCCTCCCTAACAAACATTTTCTTTGCGTTGAAAATAGTCCTTTATCTTTAAAACTTGATATTTACTTCCTAAATATATGGAAATAAGTAACGAAATAAAATCGAAAATTCCATTTTTCCGATTAGAATTAACAAAACATAAGGTGTCTCGGAATTAATTCTTACTCCGCAGAGAATTTATTTAACTCGATAAATCAACAAAAATCTTTTTTCGGGAAATAAAATTCGTTCAAGTAAATCTCAAAACTTCTCAATTCCAATCCAAGATCTTCAATTGACCTTAAATATTTATTTTATAAATTCATGGACTATTTCATGCTCTCCGGATACTTCTATTTGCAGCGATTCTCAATCCAAAGAAATACGCTTAATCCTATTAAACATTTACGAAGCAAGATTACAAAAAGTCCCTACTTTACAATCGTATATTATTAAAAGAGTTTTTTCATCGAACCTTAGAATAAGGAAGGATATTTCTCATACATTTCACTCTTTAGTTTACATGTGGCCTCTTCTTTGGCATGCCTCTTCCACATAACCTTCACCAAGGGAATGACTTTATTCATTAAAACTTTTGTCCTTATGGTCTAGAATTGCTACAGCTAGTTCCTCATATCTCACTTCCAGAGAGATTTCTACCTCTTGATCTTGCATAACATTAGAATGATAGGAGATGTAATTTTTCAACATCGACTTATGAAATACATCATGGAGGTTGGACACCGATGGGGATAAAGCTAAAGGATAAGCTACTTTTTCCACTCGCTCAACTTTCCTTTCTTTCCAAATCTCATGACTCCACACATTGGAAAAACTTTTTAAATCACTTTATCTCCAATCTCAAACTCTAGAAGTCTCCTATGCTCATCGGAGTAATTCTTTTGACGACTCTGAGAAGTCTTCATTCGGGTCTGGATCTTTTTGATCGCTTCAGTAGTTTGTTCTAACATTTATGGCCCGACCGATTTGTTCTCACCGTACTCATTCCAACTTACTGGAGAGCATCACTTACGTCTGTAGAGAGCTTCATACGGTGCCATACCAATGGTCGTCCGATAATTGTTGTTATAAGAGAATTTGGCTAGAGGAAGTCAACGACTCCACAAACCTTGAAAGTCATAAACACCTCAAAATGGTCGGTTCTCGGAGCTAAACTTATGTCCCTAATCGTTCCTCATTTTTCGTACACCTCAAAATTATCCTGTTCGGTGTTTTACGGCTACTCGGGGATATGAAATTCCAATCATATTATATATATATATATATATATATATATATATATATATATATATATATAATATTCAGCCTTAGAGCGCGTAGTGCATTTTTTTTTTCTTACATTATATTATTTGATTTCGAAAGAAAGTGATTATGATTCAAAACGTAAGAGTTGTGCAAATAAAATTCCTAGACTTAAAATTTTCTTAAAAAATAAAGGAGATAAAAGATAAGAAAAATCTAAGGGAGAATTTTAAGAACTATAATATTACACTTTTATACACTTTTATGAACTGTATATAGGTAGGGGGTTTTTGTTGTTGTTGTATACTTTATTATATTCGATGTTTTTAATTTGAACTTACGCTTCTTTATATCTTTGAAAAGAAATGGCAATTATGGTAAAGGCCTAAAAAAGAAAAACAAAAATAAGATCAAGTAGAAACAAAGACATGCATTTCTCTTTAGACCATAAAGACATTCCGACTTTATATGGTACTTAAGAAAGAAATAACACGCTAAATATAAATAACCTAACAGATTGTTTTATAGATGCTCAACATACATGTCCAATATTATACACAATATTAATCTAAAAGCTTACGTCGATTGAGTATAATAATGTGGGGTTCTTATCATAATTATGAATTAATGCTCATAGCTTTGTCCATTAATTGGCTATTTACTCAAATTTATTGTTCTAAATTAATTAATATCCATTTGTCCATGACCAATATTCATAGTGTCGGTTTGTTAAAACTTGAAAGTAATTAAAATCTCTTGTTGCAATCTTCTTCAAGGTTGGAAAAAAGGCAATTATGATATGTAGCAAACGTTTAAACGCAAAGAAAAAAATGTAAAAAAAAAAAGGAAAAAAGAAAAGTAGTTCTAGGGCTAGCTAGTGAAGAAAAGGAAAAAGAGTTTTCTGCTAAATCTTAAAAAAGTTTGGTCAAAATATTTGAAGCTATAGCTAATACTTATACCTTCCTCTTCCTGAAAGAAACCAATGTTTCCCCTTACTGTGACCGAGAGAACTATAGGTATAATTTGAATCGGATAAACCTTCCCTTTTTCTCCTAGTTAATGTCTTTTAATTTCTTGTTTGTAAATAATAAATAATAAAAGATGATCAAGAAGAAAGGAAAAAGCACGAATACATTCAAAACAAAACTATGATTCCCATAATTATAGTATATACTATATACTATATACATTATTAATTGATAGGCATATTATAAGAAGGTAAATTACACATGTGACCCCTAACATTAACTCAAGTTTAATTTTAAGATTAATTACATTAATCGCCCTAGAACTCTAGGTCGACTCACAAATCATCATCTTAACTTTATTTTTCCACAAAAATGACTCTAAACTCTCGTTTTGCTTCCGCGTTACCCTTTCCATTGAAAAAATTCCGTTATCATTCATTTTGTTAGCATGTGACTCTCGCATGATCATTTAGAGGACAACTTAGTAATCATATTAAAGTAAATAAATAAATAAATAATTTCAAACGAGATTAAATAAAAAAAAAGAGAAAAAAAATTAAAAATAAAATAAAATAACTCTATAGATCTGATTTTGTACTACCCAATCTTTAATCGAAGTAGTTTTGAATATGTCTTCATATCTGAATCTCAGATCTAAGATATGATTTTATTTGAGCGTGGATCTCAGTCGGGCAATACCCCCTTAAACGGCAATCTGCAAAAGGCGAAGACCGGCCGGATTTTCCACTCGTATTCGTGTAGTAATCAGATATGGACTGGTTACATGCATAGACGATTAACCTACGGATTATTTTTATTGTATTTATGATTGTTTGTTGTCCACTTTTCATGTTCCTGAAAAAAAAAATTGAGTTTAGTTTGTGTTATTCTTGTAATCTAAGCCTTTGTCTATTATCAATGTATTCTTTTGAGGAGCCATATATAAAATATTATCTTAATTTTATAATTTCATCATTAATCGAAATTAATACTACGTAAATTTCCATTATATCCTTAAGTAAGTAGGAAAGAAAAAAAAATAGCCCAACGCCTTGAAAACTTTGGCTCTTTTTGGTGTTGTTGTGCTTTCTGTATAAGTGTTTTTAGATTCTGATGTAAGAAAAAATTGTTGTTTTCAAAAGCAGATAGGTTTTTGGTAAAGTGTTAAATAACAGTAACTGTTATAAGAAGCAAATTTAGTTCTTGGTAAAATATGTAATAATATTTGTAATTAACAATTATTTATATATAAAGTAATTAATAACTATAATAAGATATTTTTAGGTACATCAAATATTTATTAAAGTGGGTGTTTATATATTGCAAAGAATAATTTATAAATTTTGGTAATATCAAAATATATTTGATAAAAGAGTATAAAGATACTTAAAATTAAAAGTTAAAATATGTGAATGAAAGAGTTTGGAAAGAGAAATTATAAGCAAAAAGCTTCAAAATATAGCTTTTAAAAATACACTTGTCAACTTTTTAAAAAAATAATTTTACTGAACTTACATACTCTTTAGCTTTTCAAAAAAAAAATTAAAAACAGACTTAATAAGTGCCAAACAATTACTTTTAACTAGTAAATGTGATGATTACATACAAAGTACTAGATAGCCCATATTTCATATTACTGAATTAGAAAATAAAACAATAAAAAATAATATGAATAAAAAAAATTATTAAAAGAGAAAATGACGTAATTAACCTAAACGTGCGTCACTTACATATTTCACTCATGTTTTCAAAATATTTCGAAAATAATTGTTTTCCTTTACTCCGGACAAAAATAACCGTGTGTTTCAAATCAAGTCAACAATTATTGAATTCTGATTAATAGTTATTGAAAGGGAAAATAACACATTTATACCCTGTGTTTTAGTGAAATGTCGAGTTTAACCCTCGGTTTTCAAAAATGTCGAGTTCATACCCTCTGTTTAACTACAATGACGAAATTATACCCTCTGTTTAACTAAAATGACGAAATTATACATTGAAATGAATAACAGCGTCACAAATCTCTCTTTCATTGATATTAACTCTTATATAAGAAAAACCAAATCAAATCTAAATCAGTACCCTAACTTCCAAATTCTCAATTTTGAAATAAAAATAGCCATAAATTGAAAT
The DNA here is from genome assembly GCF_054948205.1 of Urtica dioica subsp. dioica. Lineage (NCBI taxonomy): Eukaryota > Viridiplantae > Streptophyta > Magnoliopsida > Rosales > Urticaceae > Urtica > Urtica dioica. The sequence goes on along the minus strand of NC_142767.1, from coordinate 7,153,656 downwards.
TAAATAATAAAACTCATACCTCCTAAGAAATGACTTCATTTCGTGTTCGAATTGTAACTCTAAATCCTGGATTCTCTGTTCGAATATGCGATTTTGATGACTATCAACTATCGATGTTTACCCCTTTGCCTCTTTCTGTGTTCTTCACAATTAAGAGACTGTTGTTTATTTTTTAGTTTTTAAATAAATTACATATATGGCGCGAATGAATAAAGATAATTTGTGTTTATATATAAATATTATAGTCAACGTCAATAAAAAGTCAATAAAAAGAATATTCGTGACTCTGTTGTCTATTTCAGGGTATAATTTCGTCATTTTAGTTAAACAGAAGGTATAATTTCGTCGTTTTAGTTAAACAGGGGGTATGAACTCGACATTTTTGAAAATCGAGGGTTAAACTCGACATTTCACTAAAACACATGGTATAAATATGTTATTTTCCCAACATAATCAACACTTTTTTTTTTAAATCTGGTTAATAATTTTTGAAATCTAGTTAAACTTTGTGAAACCTGGTTAACATTATCAAAATTTGAAATCATATTCAAAATATTGGTATATTGAAATCCGGTTAACATATATTGAAATCTTGTCAACAATTATTAAAATACCAAAACGTTTATTTATGAAAAATAAAAGGTTCTTAAGTTAATATTGACAAAATTTATAAAAAACAGCTATTGACGACTATTTCCACTTAATAAAAAAATAAGGTAAGATATAAAGAAATAAGAAGTCTAGAAATCCAAAAAAAATAGTCAAGGTATAATAAAAAATAAGTCTATAAATTAATAGAAATAAACACAAATAACAACTTATGAAGTCGAACTACACATACACACGCATACAAAAAGATATACATAACACTTACGAAATAAATAAGTATTAACAAAAACTAATCGGAATGAAAATAGCTTTGAATAAACAATGGGAGAAGGACAAAATGAGAAATAGTTCGAAATATTCAAATAATTTTGAATACCAAATTCACCTGAAACCTAAATTGACATAATTAAGTTTGAATTTTAAAAACAAACAAATTCAATATTTCAAATATACATAAACTACATATCATAACTGATTTGATTGCGAGTCATAAGAGAATTTTAAACTACTTCAAAATATAAGGGAATGTATTTAGGAACAACTAGACACGTATTTCGACATTTTAAAAATAAGGTCAGTTACGTATATTGATTATTCAAGAAACTAAAACATTGGCTATTGGTTATTCAAAGTCTAAAACGTTGGCTACAGTAAAAATAAAATTGGAACCGGCGTCGCTCTATCCCAAAAAAATCAAGATTTGGACTTTTAACTTTCCGTGTCGTCACTTCCCCAGAAATATGAAGATTCTGGTAGTCTTGATTTATGAAGGACTCTCGATTTAAGGGAAGTTACATTTTATCTTTATTTTCTTATCTATGTTTTGTTTTTTCATTTTATTATGTTTCAACAATCCATAATTATTAGATATGGCTTTTGTACTACACAATCTTTAATCAGAGTGGTTTTGAATATTTTTTCATATCTAAGTCTCACATCTAAGATATGTATTTCTTTGAGCGTTGATCTCAGTTGGGCAAGACTCTTAAAACCGTAATTTGGAAGAAGTGAAGATAGATGTTTACGCTCGTGATTCGTGTAGTACTCTGTTAATGACTGGTTATCTGCATAGACGGGTAGCTCACATGTTATTTTATTGTATTTATGATTGTTTGTGGTCCACTTTTCATCTTCTTTGTATAGAAGTTTTTTAATTTCCTTTGAGTTAATCTTATAATCTAAGTCTCTAGTTTTTATCAATATATATCACTTTGATGAGACCTTTATTAAAAAAAATTCAAAAAAAAACAAAAAAATTGACCCCTTTTTTTAGCCCAAAGCATCTGACGGCTTGGGTGACATTACATCAAGTCTGTGTGGTATCCTACCGTGTGAGGAGATGTGTTCAATCTTTCGAGACACCGATTTGTCTCTATTATTTTATCTTTACAAACAAACAAAAAATTGTAATCTGAGCTTAAATGTTCCATCTAATCAAATATATAAATGTATGAATGAAAAAAATTGTAAAAAAAAAATTGGTCCATTTTTATATAAAGGTTGCTTTTTTTTTGTAATGCTATAATATAAAGGTTAATTAGGTAAATGCATATCATATTAATATGTTAGGTAAATGCATATCATATTAAAATGTCCAGTTATCTAGCTAGTTTTAGTTTATAAACATATGTTAAATGTACGCTAATTGAAATTAAAACGTTTCATGGTCCAGTTAGTATGAATTTACGTCTGCAAAAACCAAGTTCGGTAAATATGTGTATATATATATATATATATGTTGACCTGTAAAATTAGTACAACAATATCTTACCAAAATACACAGGCTCCGAGTACGAGGACTCCGAGTACCGATATGATTCAGGCGAGACTTTCTCTTAACACTGACGAATCTAATATAATAGAGCAATGTTTACAAAGGGTTCTAAGTACGAGAAAGCAAAAAAAGGCATAAAATTTCCGTCCTTCTCTTTGTCTTCGAATCTCATATTTATATGCGTCTGGGGTCCCTCTCATCACTATGTGGTCGTGGGTTTGGACGGTTATTTTTGTGAACGTGGGATGATCAGTCCCACGTTTTTGGTAGTTTTCGGTAACTGCCATCTTCCTTTTACAGTGGTGGGCGGTTACTACGCTGACGTGCGCGTTATTAGGAGTTGAAACATGTTTTCTTTTGGTTTGACTAGTCTTTGACCTACGGTCTTCTCTTCTCTCCGAAGTTCTGATCGGTAGGTTTCGTTCTTATCTTATGAACGGATCGTTCCTTTTCAGTGGTTAACTCTTAGGTCTATTTTACCTGAGTTCGGTGCTGGATTTTTCATGCTGCTCAGGATTCCGACTACTCTGCTCGGTGCTTGACCAAATTATCCCGTAACAGCAGCCCTCCAGTTACTTAGTATTTTTAGCAAAAATGGTAAGGAACTATTTCGGCGGTTTAAGAGGCCGTGTTCATCTTTGCTTCTCTGCTTGTCTTGGTGTGTTCCGAGTACAAGCCCTACATTCTTCTTTTGTTCGAGGCGTCGTACGACGTCGTTTGGTTTTGATCATACTGAATCGTTACGTTGCTTCGCTTCGACGGTCAGATTTGAGTGGCTTCTTGGGCACGCTTAATTTGAGCCGTTCGCGATGTCTTTATATAAGGCTTTTCCCGAGTTTTTGGATTCATTCCACATTTCCTCTTAAATTTTACTCTCGGCACGTTCTCGGCTTGATCTGCCTATTCGGACTGTGACCCCAGCTCCCTCGTCTGTTATCCGGATCTCCCGACCTTCAACCTTTCGGGTAAGATTTCTTTGATATTAATCTGATATTTTCTCTGTCTATGGTTGTTGCTATGTGATCTGCATTTTTCTTCATATTATTTCTCGTATTCGGATCCTCCGGACTTTGGGGATCATAGTTTCTCAACTTCCTAAGGGACATGGGAGGATTTGCACGTCCTGACCCCGATAATGTTATCTTGTCGGATGGGTCCAAATTTTCTTTCCTCAGGAGTCGCGTTTGGTATCATGTCCCAGAGATCGGATGGGACCGTCCCGTAATTGCTTATGATGAATCATGCGTGTATCCCAGTCTCGAGTCCAAGGGGGTTGATAACGAAGAAATGGTTTTTGACTCGTCTTCCCTGTCGTGTAGGGAGACCATGGTCTTGGAGATATCGTCATCGTCTGCTTCTTCGAGGGGAAGCGAGTTGGAGTCTCGTGACACGATGAGCCCTTCTCTTTCGCCGGTCCAAGAAGAGGGAGATCCTCAAGGTGCTCCAGGTCCAAGCGGGAGGACTTTTGGGGTAGATCTTCCGGAGGAGGAAGATGAGGCCTTAGTTTTTGAACGGAAGGAAGGCCAGTTTTCGGCCAAAATTTGGACGTCTTGGGTTACCGAGAAATATATACAAGACCTGAGGGAGGAATTCGAGATCGCGGATGGGATCATCATCTCGGCCCCTTCAGAAGATGAGAGGGCTGATCAGCCCCCTGCCGGGAAGATAGCATTAAATAAGGCTATTTTGAATGTGATCGGAGGATTGCCGATGCATCCCCTTATATCTCAGTTTGTGTCCGACCTGGGATGTTCTCCTACTCAGCTCGTCCCCAATGTGTATAAGATTTTTGTTGGGATGGTTGTGCTGTGGGCGAAAGTTTATAATCGCCCCGTCACTCTAGAGGATTTTTCTCAGTATTACTCACTTAAGTCGGCTCCGGGATAACACGGTTATTACTATGCTCGGGTCCATGACGATCAATCTAGAGTTGTTACTCATCTTCCTTCCAGCCAGAAAAATTGGAAGGATTATTTCTTTTGGATTGAGGGGAACGTTTTCTACGAGAGATGCCCCATAAACGCTTCGTTCTCGGAACTGGGTGTGACTCTGGTTCAAAATTCTTGTTTGATAAGTAGGATTAGATTTCTAATCTGGTTTCCTTATATATCCTATGTTTGGTTCCAGGTTCTCTTCCGCAATATTCCGAGGACGAGCGGCCACTCCATTCCGAGATCTTTGACATTTCGGAGGCTGATCGGTCGACTTTTGTGTTGTCGGACCCGGACTTACTCGACCAGTATTATTATTATTCATATTCGAGTAAGAATTTTATTTATTTCTTATCAAATCATATACGTTCTAATCTTTTCTTGTTCTTACTTTTTTGTTTTCTTAACAAAGATTGCACAGATGGCGAAGAAGAGAGCCGCTCCCGACCAAGTCCCTCCAAACCCGAAGCGTACTAAGGCCTCCAAGACTTCAACTGCGGGTAAGCGGGCGACTCCATCTGCTTCGAAGGTTCAGGAACGTCCCATCTCTTCTCCGGGGAAAGGCCTGATTGAGCCTTCTTCCGCCTACGACCATCTGACTCCGATCGTCTCTTTCCTTCACGAGCATCTTCCTGCCGAGAAGGTCCAGGCGGTCCTGGGGTGTGAGCCGTTAGAGAGGCTTACCCAAGTCACCGACTCCGTGGTTTCGGTATGTTTTTTTTTATATTTATCTAGTCGGCATCTCTTTCCTTTCCTTGTACTATTATTTTTATTATTTTTTTTGGAGCTGACCCTTTTGATCACCGCAGAGCTTTGTTGGTGTGGTCGGCGTCGTTGGCTTACTGGGTTCCGAGCTCACCTCTTTGAGGCAACGGAACGATCATTTTCTCAAGGAGAGGAATGCGGCTAGGGACGAAGCGGCGAAGGTTCGGTCAGAGCTTGCGCAGAAATTCCAAGCAGATCTCGAGGCTGCCCGCTTAGCGGCGGTGGAAGAGTACAACGCTTCCGAGGACTATCGCAACATGCGCGATGACCTTTATACCGCTGGGATAAACGAAGCTGTTCGGATCCTCGGCCCGAAGACTCCTACTTTGGATACTACGGATCTTGATGAAGATTCGGAGTCGATGGAAGAAGAACCCGAGCCAAGAGCTAGCGATGACCTGGAGGGAGGAGGCAACTAGTACTAGGAGTTTTATTTTTCCTTTTTTTTTTGTTAACCCGTCTGGGTCTTGAACAATTGATCTGTGGTCGGATCTTTTATTATGTAATTTTTTTCCTTTGGGTTTTGATATAATTCCTCCGTGGTCGGAGTTGATTTATTTGTGTTTCTGTTATATTTATGAATTTGGCAAGATAAAGTATAACTAAGTAATAAGAGTCAAGTATTAAAAATAATAGTTTACCAGTTTAAGTTTTCCAATCTGAAGGAGAAACTATTTGATATTAAAATTGTTGGAATTTTTATATGTATAGCCTTCCCGCCGCCTAGTTTATTTTGCCGAAATTGTTTAAAAGACATTTACTAAGTACCGAGCAGAACGATATAAATAAAAAGGGGTATTTACTTCCGAAAATCACAAGTTTATGCGACGAAGCCGCTTTTTGAATTTGCAAATACAATACGTGCGACCAAGCCGCTTTTTGAATTAAAGCAGAAATATTTAAACAAAGAACTGGCGAAGGTGCTCGGCGTTCCAAGGGTTTTTCTCCATGTCACCGCTCAACTGTTGTAATCGGTATGCCTCGTTTCCGAAGTCTTCTCGGATGATGTAGGGTCCTTCCCAATTTGCGTTAAAGGCTCCATCTTGGTGGATTTTGGTGTGGAGAAAAACCTTTCTGAGGACTTTGTCGCCGATTTTGAACGATCTTGGTCGGACTTTCCTGTTGAAATACCGAGTAACTTTCTGTTGGTTAGCAAGATTTCATAATCTGGCTTTTTCTCTTTTTTCTTCTAGCAAGTCTAGATTAATTTTCAAAATTTCTTTGTTTACCTCCCTAGAGTAGTTTTTTCTTCTCACCGTCGGTATCAGAATATCTGTTGGAATGACCGCGTCGGAACCGTATGCGAGAGAGAAAGGCGTTTCGCCAGTTGCGGAGTGCTCGGTGGTTCTGTATGACCAGAGGACTTCTTGGAGCATGTCTACCCACTCCGATTTCTGTTCGTCTAACTTTGTTTTCAGGCCATGTTTTATGGTTTTGTTGACGGCATCCACCAATCCGTTTGACTGAGGTCTGACCGGAGTAGAAAAAACTTTGTTAATGCCATATTTTTCACAAAATTTTTTGAAGGAATCGCAGTCAAATTGAGTTCCGTGGTCGGATACGATTTTGACTGGTATCCCAAACCGAGTAATAATATTTTTCCATACAAATTTCTCAATTGCATGAGCAGTTATTTTGTTCAGGGGTTTGGCTTCGACCCATTTTGAAAAATAATCGATGGCTACTATTGCGTACCTGCATCCACATCGGCCTGTTGGCAATGCTCCGATTAAATCTATTCCCCATTCTGCGAATGGAATCGGGCATGAGAGGGAGATGAGAGGGTTAGGAGGGAGCCTTGGGATGTTAGAGAATTTCTGGCACTTGACGCATCTTTGTGTCATGTGTCGAGCGTCGGCTTTCAATGTTGGCTAGTAGAGTCCTTGCCGGATAATCTTCTGTGCTAATGCCTCGCATCCGATGTGGCTTCCGCATATCCCTTCGTGGATTTCTTTGAGAGCGTACTCGGCTTCATCTTCGTCCAGACATTTGAGGAAGGCCTGGGAAAATCCTCTTTTGTAGAGATTTTGGCCTTCTAAGAAATACCGAGTAGCTCTGAATTTCAAACTTCTGGCCTCATTCTTATCCTTGGGCAAAGCTCCATGCTTCAAGTACTCCCTAATTGGAGTTTGCCATGACTTTCGTTGGTCGACCTGAAGCACGAGAGGGGCCTGCTCGATGCTAGACTGCCCAACTTTGATCACTGGGATTGACTCCGAGTCGGATCCTTGGGTGGCTAACTTTGCTAAAGAATCAGCCTCTTCATTCATAGCTCTGGGAATTTGGGTGATTTCGCAGAGCTCGAATTCGTTTGCCAGATTTCTGGCCTTCTTGGCATATAGCGACATTTTTTCGCCTTTTGCCTGAAATTCAAATTTCATTTGATTAACAATTAACTGAGAATCCGAGTATACTTTGAGTTTTTTTATTTCTAAATCTTTTGCTATTTGAAGTCCATGTATCATGGCTTCGTACTCGGCTTCATTATTTGATGCATTGAAATCGAATTTTAGAGCAAATTTTACCTTGTCTCCTTCTTGACTGGACAGTGCAACCCGACTCCGGACCTCTTTTCGTTGGCTGCTCCATCTACGTACATTTCCCAAATTGGGAAATCAATCGGTCTGTACGTGAATTCTGCAATGAAGTCAGCCACTGCATGTCCTTTATTGTATATCGTATTGTGTCAGCTCGATCGACCATTTCATTAATCTTCCGGACACATCAGGTTTTTGCAACACTTGGCGGAACGGGAAATTGGTTAGGACTGTGATCGGATGTGCGAGAAAATAGTGCTTCAGCTTCTGAGATGCGGTGATGAGGGCGAAGGCTAGCTTCTCTAGTTCTTGGTATCTTCCTTCCGCCTCGTTGAGACGTCGCGAAGTATAATAAACCGGGACTTGGTTTTTTCCCTCATTTTTTATTAATGCTGAGCTGACTGCGTGCTCCGATACTGCTAAGTAAATTTCCAGGGGCTCTCCTTCTTGTACTTTTCTTAAAGTTGGAGGCCATGCCAAGTGCTCCTTCAGAGACTCGAAGCTCTCGTTACATTGCTCAGTCCACTCAAATTCTTTGGAGCCTCTGAGCGCATTAAAGAAGTGAATGCTCCGATCGGTAGATCTTGAAATAAAATGACTTAGTGCAGCTATGCACCCTGTCAGCTTCTGTACTTCTTTTATGTTTCGCGGAGGTGTCATGTTCAATAAAGCGGTTATCTTCTCCGGATTTACCTCTATGCCTCGTTCATGAACGATGAAACCTAAGAACCTTCCTGATTCAAGATATTTTCCAATCTTGAGCTTCTTCTCAGGTTGTTTCGGATCCGGGGTGATTTCCTCAACTTCATCTCCTGGGCCAATTTCTTCTCGACTCGGAAGGTGTGGGTCGAAGTCTGAGTCGATCATCATGACTTTGCGGTCATCTTTGTCATGACTCTCTTTGAGATAATTTGCATAACAGCTTCTTGCGAGAGCCTGAGTTCCCACTGCTTCACCTACTCCGTGCTCAGTAGGGAACTTCATCTTCAAATACTCCACCAAAGCGATGGCTCCGAGGGATTGCAAAGTTGGCCTGCCAATGATCGCGTTGAATGAGGATTTTCCTGGAACCACTACCCATGGAGTGTTTGTGGTTTTACTTCTTGGGTTCTCTCTCACAGTTATCGGGATTGAGATTATTCCCTTGGGCTGGATTGAGTTCCCTGTGAAACCATAGAGATTTTCAAGGGAATGAGCTAATGAGTCTTGCTTAAGACCCATTTTGTTGAATGTGTCTTCGTAGAGCACATCAACAGCACTCCCGGTATTCACTAGTATTCGGTGTACATTCCTGTTTCCAATAAGAGCTGATATGACTAGCGGATCGTTGTGATGGAACATTACCCACCGAGCATCTTCTGCTGTAAAGGTGATTGGCTCTGTGTTAGGCTTGGCTATCTTGTTCGGCCTTTGTTCGGCTGTAAACAAGATTTGTCGGGGTCCCGCGTAGGCCTCTCTTAGATAGTTCTTTTGAGCGCTCCTTGAATTTCCCCCCGCATGAGGTCCTCCGACTATAAGTGAGATTTCGGCATATGCCTCACCTTTTTTATCCTCTTGATTCCCTTGCTCGGCCTTGAATTTCTTCAATGCTCCTCTTCGGATCAAAGCTTCTATAGCTTCTTTGAGGTTGAAACAGTCAGCAGTGCGGTGACCAATATCCGCATGGAAGGCACAGTATTTTGTTTTATCTCTTTTTGAGATATCTTTCTTGATCGTCCTTGGCTTTGGGAAATCTTCTTTATCCTGGGTAAGACTAAATATCTCCTCTATTGGGGTATTGAGTTTATGATACTTATCAAACTTACTGGAAAAGGGCTTCAGAGGTCCTGCTCCAGACCGACTTTTCTTGGGTGGGTGGTTATCCTCAGACTGCCGCTCCCTATGCTCTTCTCGGTAGCTCTTTGGCGGCTTCACTTTTCTTGCTCCAATCTTTTGGGGAGATAGCCTCTCCGACTTTTGGGATAGACTTCTTCTGGCCAAGAGCCACTTCTTCAATTCGACGCTCCAATCTTTTGAAATTCGTTTCGTTGGTGCTCGCACTGTCTTCAGTTTCTGAGCCTCCTATGTTATTTCTGACAGTGTTTGAACGACTTTTATCCATCGAGGGCTGGTACCGATCAGAAATCTTTTCCTGACTGGACTGCTCCTTCTCGAAATCAGAGTCGTCTTACATCCTCTCATACCGATCCTTAGCATATTTTCGAGGTTTCTTAACCTGCGGATCCTGCCCAACGGGTTCTTTCCCTGATCGGTGTGAGGGTTCTTCATATGGGATCACCACTGCACTTCGCAGTGTGACTTTCCTCGCCTGCAACCTTCTCTTCAACTCTTTGTTACTCGCCTCTAAGACTGAAAGACGCTCTTGCATCTGCCTGAACTGTTCTTCGAGGCTAGGTTCCGGGAGAAGTTCAGCCATTTCATCCCAAGGTGAGAGGCAAGGTGCGATTATGGTGCTCTATCTCCGTTTCTTGGTTGGAGACAACGTTCATGGGTGTGGACGAAGTAGCCATACTCTTCAGCTTCTATCCCCCCTCCTTCTAGCTCCAACTGTTGACCTGTGAAATTAGTACAACAATATCTCACGAAAATACACGGGCTCCGAGTACGAAGACTCCGAGTACCGATATGATTCAGGCGAGACTTTCTCTTAACACTGACGAATCTAATATAAGAGAGCAATGTTTACAAAGGGTTCTAAGTACGAGAAAGCAAAAAAGGCATAAAATTTCCGTCCTTCTCTTTGTCTTCGAATCTCATATTTATATGCGTCTGGGGTCCCTCTCGTCACTATGTGGTCGTGGGTTTGGACGGTTATTCTTGTGAACGTGGGATGATCAGTCCCACGTTTTTGGTAGTTTTCGGTAACTGCCATCTTCCTTTTTACAGTGGTGGGCGGTTACTACGTTGACGTGCGCGTTATTAGGAGTTGAAACATGTTTTCTTTTGGTTTGACTAGTCTTTGACCTACGGTCTTCTCTTCTCTCCGAAGTTCTGATCAGTAGGTTTCGTTCTTATCTTATGAACGGATCGTTCTTTTTCAGTGGTTAACTCTTAGGTCTATTTTACCTGAGTTCGGTGCTGGATTTTTCATGCTGCTCGGGATTCCGACTACTCTGCTCGGTGCTTGACCAAATTATCCCGTAACAATATATATACTTAAATTCTCTTGACTTTACACGTATTTTTTGAATATTAATATTCTAACTAATTTTGACCTATTTAACCGCAATTGATATTATTGAGCCTTTGTAATGAGTTGGGCTTATTGACTGGAGTCAACCATAGTTGATCGCAGTGAACTACGGTCAAATAGACCTTATTTGTGGCATTTTTCAAAATATTCAATAATATTAATTAAGGTCAACAATGAAACTTTTCAAGCCGTGAAATATTTTTTGAAAATTTTAAAATGAACATCAAATCTTAGCTTTTCAACATACACCCAGTAAACTTACTCATTACGTGATGACGGAACAATGACAAACAACAGTGATGAACAACATGACGGTGAATGTGTTAAATGGGACGTTTTTTTTGTTCATTGAGAGAGAGAGAGAGAGAGAGAGAGAGAGAGTAATGGATTTTTTTTTTTTGAGGAAAGAGAGTAATGGATTAAAAGGATTCAAAAATACTTTTTGGTCGAAAGTCACATAATATTTATGTTTATGAAAAATCTTATGTAAAACTGAATTATGTCACTCGGACAAACAAGGTTTAAATTCGACTTTTGTTGTGTCTAATACTCGAAGAGTCGTGTCTACTTTACTAATAAAGCGATTTCAGACGCGACAACGATCGCGTTTGTATATCCGTTCTTGAAATGTAACAGACACAACAAGTCGCGTCTGAATGTAGACGCGATTAGTCGCGTCAGTGTGTTTGTAAATTCACCGCTAAAAATAATTTTCTCTTTACGACGGGAAACATTTAGACGCGAGAAGTCACATCTGTCAAAATTCATCAATCTTTACATACGCGACTTCTCGCGTCTAAACATGTTCCCCCAGCAAGGCGGGAATTATTTTAGATGTGAAAACTCGATTCTAAGTCACTGTTTTTATTTGAAGTTAATTTTGATATTATATTTTTTGAATTAATTAAAATTATTTTAAAATACATATAATTATTTATGAGGAGCTCTCCTAAGAAACTAGACATCGAGATCAATACTCCTGGCGGTCCTTGTGAAGCAGAAGAAGAAGTCCAGTATCGTCGATTCGCTGCGGATTGATAGCTGATCCTCTCGGGACCAACGAGCCAATCCTTGGAAGATGAACAGACTTGGTCCCGAGAACCTCCTACATGGCATACTTCTCTCACGCCTCCAAGTCTTCTGTAAACCTTGGTCAGTGGCTTGCCGCCTTTGTTCGTCGACGAGTGTTTTCATCCTACATGTACACGTTAAAGATATAAATTTAAATTTCTTAAATAAATTTTATTAAGTAAACAAATTATTTTAAATATACATATGCTCCCTCGCTCTTCGCCGAGGTCCACACACCGTTCTTGGTGTAGATCTTCCGATAGTTTCGAAGCAATGTGTCTGGGTTGCCATGCTCGTCTTTATGAAAATTTACAAAGAAACAAATAAAATATTGAAAATCATTTCAAAGTCAAGCAAAACAACTTATGTTCTTATGAAAAAGGGCATTGAAAGTCACCGTCCCTTGTAGGCTATCACTTTTCTTCTTTGCTCGATTCGCAGAGTTTTGAGCACTCTTTGCCTGCATAAACACAAACATATATATTTAAAAAAATAATAAAAAAGCATTACAAACATATATAAGTTAGGAAACAAATCTTGTACTCCGTAGTCTAAAAAAGATCCAATACTTTTACTCAAGCATTGGCGTCGACATTCAAAGGAGGGTTGTTCAATATGTACTCTCGGCCTTTGCCACATTTTCTCATAAAGTGAATTCCGCATTTTTTCTTCACACTCTGTAGGCGTTTCTTCGCTTCGGCAAAGATAGCCTGATCAATTATTGCTCGTCCCGCTCCTTCTCGTCCAATGACTCTCGTCTCAGGATCTATGCGCATGATGTCATACATCTCGTGCACAAACTCTAATAGCCGCCTTTGTTGATATGGCGTTACCTCATTCCAATATAAATTGTGTACGGAGGAATAACGTTGCGAACTACACCGCCTAAGAAGTTCGCGAACGTCATGTAGTCGGATTGTTCCTCCATTTCGGGCTGCTGCCCGGTATTGTCTGAGGAGTCTCTAACAACTGCTCGGGTATGTGACTTGTGCTCAACTTCTTCTGCGGCTTCTCTTTCTAGTTTCGGATTTGGTAGTGTTCGCTGTTTCTCATCAAGTGCTTCGGTGGTAAGTACGACGGTGGTCATAATATACAATCTTACTTCTAACACGGAGTACTGGCGTGCTTTATTGCAGGCGGGGAAAGAGAACTACCATTGTCCACTCCATCCCGATAAACTACTACGTGCTGGAAAATCATTAATTGTCCAGAGTACTGCGGCGCACATTATGAATACAGTATTGGACGCCCTATCTCGCAAACGGACACATTGCCACAACTCGTTTAGTTCTTCAACAGCCGTCTGGATGAAGACGTCCATGTCTTTTCCCTGTGACTTACGACCTGGAATGAGCATTGTCAACATCGTGTACTCCGAATTCATGCACAACCAAGGAGGCAAGTTATATGCGCAGTGAACACCACAAGCTACATACTATACGATAAGCTCTTTTTCCTGAATGCATTGAATCCATCAGCAGCAATCCCAAGACGAACGTTTCTCAGCAATCCATCAGTACGTACTTGTTATCAAACTTTTTTCCATGCCAAACCATCATCAGGATGCCATAGTATACCTGGCTCTTCGATATGTTCCTTCGCATGTCAAATCATTTCCCGTGTCGTAGGTCTACATGTGTTCAACCGCCTTAGTTGATCCTTTAAGAGAAAATACTGTTATATCTTATGCGGAATCTTCTTTCCGACCCCTTTGAATTTCCACCTACTTTCTTTGCAAATAGGAGCAGTAGTCGGCCTTTTCCTCGTCTTTCCAATATAAGGCATAATCATTGACGCAAATATCGAACATCTCGTAGCTCATGCCAAAACGTTTCAGCTTCGCCTTCGTCTCGTAGTGCTTTTCTAGAATCGATTTTTGGTCAGATGAGATTTTCTCAATAGCTGAAGAAGCTGAGTGAACAACTTGTGTGTCCACTGGTTCGTGACTTTGATGTGCATCAACAACACTAGAAATGACAAAGATAAAAACTCTTTGCCCCCAGGATACATCTTTCCTTCAAGATCGGCGACCAGGTCCTCCAATTTCTCTTATTCGTGCTGATCACTCGGGGTCGAATCGTACTCTAGGTGTATTCATCATATGATATATGATGTCATGCAAAGTCTCATTCAATCCTCCAGCATCACCTTCATCAACGCTCTCATCGTCTTCGATGACATCTTGAATTATTGGTTCACCGTGACGAAACCACCGTCTGTAGTTTGCTGAAAACCCCCTGATGTACAAGTCGGTTTCAACATCGTCGATAGTCTGATGCTTCACGTTGTTGCAAGTTCTGCATGGACACTTAACTTTTTCATTTATCACTTGCTGGCGTCTGCTAAGTCGAATAAACTCTGATACGCCATTCCGAAACTCGAAACTCACACGATTATTCTCATAAATCCAATCACGATTTGGATTTGACATGTCGCTGAATTTTTAAATTCAAAGATAGTCATACATTGTTTATAACTAGAAACTAGAAAGTAATTAATTCCACAAAAAAATTGGCATGATTTTTCTTATATTACTGATAAACCAAAACCTACAGATTTAATTATTTAACCACAAATAACAATCCTAAACTACCAATAATTTGTTTAAACATTCAAGCATGCATTCAGCATAGAAAAACAAAGACCCTATGCTAGATTCAAACCGAATACATTTGAGCATCAAAAAATCAAATTAAATAATTTACCTGATACTAACGCAACTTTATGATTCACTAACTAATTATTAACATCAAAATAACTCAACTATGTCTAAATATAAACAAAATACATTAAAATAACAAACAGAATTATTTACTAAAATCTTGCTTACATTTATCAACAAAATTATGCTTATTATTTATCAACAAAATAATTAACTAATACTAACACATATCAACAACTTTAATTTAGCTATGTCTAAATTCAAACTGAATACTCTAAACACATATTAAAAAAATAAAAAAATTACACGGACTAAGTCATTTGAAACGTGGAAATTGCAATCTAGTCAACATTTCAGCTAAGTTTCAAATATAGCCACAATTGATGACGTGACTATCATTAGTCATTTAGCAAATTACATGTTTATTCTTTGTTTAATAATCGGCTGAATATCATATGTAGCCAACGTTTGACCGCCGTTAAATATTGAAGCTTTAATACACGTTGTAGCCAAAGATTCACAATCAGATCTCTCTCTCTCTCTCTCTCTCTCTCTCTCTCTCTCTCTTGTCACTATGACCACGACCACCCTCTTTTCTCTCTCTTTTCACTCCGACCACCACCGGCGCACACCACCAGACCAACGCTCGCTGCTCTCTCCGTCCACCATCGGTGCGAACCACCAGACCACTGTGCTCTCTCCTTTGCGCAAGACCACAGATCTGCGCGACCATCCAGATCCACCATAATTGTCTCATCTCCCTCCTCTCCATGACTCGGAGACCACGAGAGACCGCCAAAGTCGCCTATTTATTTTGGTTTATTTTCGTTTATTTTGTTGTACACACTTTATTACATGCTATATGAATTTAATCCATCATATTTTTATTTCTTGTTTTGTAGGTCAATTAGTTGCTCTGATTTGATGGATTTAATTTTAATTGACTTTCTCTTTCAATGCACACGAATATATCTCCTTAAATAGGGAGTACCTATTTTTCTATTTTTTATTTTGAACGTATGAAAAATGTTTATAATAGGCATAAAAAAATTATAATTGTTAGAACCCTAAAATTTGAAAAAATGCATAATTTATAAATAAAAATTAACGACCACGGCGTGGTCTTAATTTCGGAGAAGACCCAACAACGGGTAATCTGAACTCTTAGCGGTGGTTTTAATTTCGGAGCAGACCCGACAGCAGACAAAGAGTGGGGGAGTGAAGCTCAATCTCAACGCTTTTGGAAACAGAGCGATAGGCAACTTCAGAAGTGGCAGTGCTTGGAATCGACCACGGCGGTTCACGGCAACTTGGGTGAGTGAGGGAGACGGGAAATAAAAAGAGTGAGCGAATGAATCCCGTTACAAAAATTTAAAAATGAAGAATAAAAAATAAAGCTCATTACAAACACGTACCTGAACGTTATAGTCGGACTTGAGAGCGAGAGAGTTACAGAGAATGAGAGAGGGAGAGAGAGAGCGTCGAACCTGAGCGTGAGCCGGAGAAGGAAATTAGTGAGAGAGAGAGAGAGAGAGAGAGAGAAAGAGTCAGAGCAAACATCAAAATAAATGTAAACATATGCCAGTGTAAAAATTGGAGAGAGCGGCGGTGCTGGAAGGACTCGACGGTGCTGGAAACGGACTCGGTACTGCTGGTTCACAGCCACAGAGCGATGGTGAGAGATTCAGAGAGTGAGAGAGTCAGAGTGTGAAAAAAGAGTGATGGAGGGAGAGAAAGTGAAACACGGATATTGAGAGAGAGCAAGACAGGGAGTGAGAGAGACTCAACCTCACGAGAGGCGGTTCACGAATGAGATAGTGAGAAAGTGAGAGATAGTGAAAACAGAGGGAGTAAACGAGCGGCGGAGCAAACCTGGTCGACTACTTCTGAGAATCGCGCGGCGGAGAAGAGAAAAGAGAGATGAAAGAAATTATATTCGGAGTTTTATAAAATTTTGGGGATTTATTGTATCAAGGACAAAACTCGAGTCTAATGTGTTTAAACCCATCAGACGTGACTAATAACGTCTACTTCCTTAATATATTTTTTTCATGAATAAAATGGAGACAAATCTAACCTCTCTTATTTTGGTAAATGCATATAGACGCGACATTTTCAAATAGATGCGAAAAATTTCGCGGTCAAAATTTTGGGGAAATTTATATTTGGACGTGATAACTTCCGTCTGAAGGTTATATTCTGACGTCTATATAGACGCGATAAGTCGCGTCTGATTCTTTTCGTGTCTAAAGGCACATTTTGTTGTAGCGTCTGTAGTTTCACACATAACATATATATACAATTTCCATTCAAATATGCCAGGCGTTATTTTTTTAATTTAAAAAAAAAATCTCATCATCGGTTATTTTTTAACATCAAATATTTCAAAATAATTCTCTAACTCATAAATCAATTGGAAAGAAAAAAGAAAATTAAAAAAAAAAAAAAGAGAGAGAGAGAGAGAAGATGGAAACCACTCTAATTTACCTCGTTTACGAGTCACATGGATAGCACCCCGCGCATTAACAAAATATATTGATCCATTTGACTCTTCTAGAGTTATAGTATTATTCTGACAAATAAAATTAGCCCCATGGTAGAGTTGAAAATTGTCATCACGACCAACTAAAATACAGCAGAAAGGAGCGAAAAAGTGGAATGCTTGATAATGACAAAATCGATAATATCATAAACCATGGAGTTCTTACAATCTACCTATATTTTATACTATCTGCTAAAGGTTCTCTCTCTTTTTTCTCTCCGTGGTGTGAGCAGGTAGACATATCATATTACTGGCGCATAAAATACATTAATTCATCTACGACTAGGAGCTATATATATATATATATATATATATATATATATATATATATATATATATATATATATATATAGGTTCTCAATATAGATATAGTATAATGTACAACACTGTAGAGGATTGAAAAAGCGGCATAAAAATAGTGATTGGCAAATGATAATTACGTAGTTTTTATTGTAGTGACGTAAGCGTGTTCTATTTTGTTAATGAGTATTCCTTAAAAAAAAAAAAAAAACAAAAAAAACAAAAACAACCCATCCATAACATAACATGTTCAATATAAAATAGACGATATATTAAATGTCTTCGTTATAGTAACAATTTTCATATATATATATATATATATATATATATATATATATATATATATATATATATATATATATATGAGTAATGTTATTTGACACGGGCAACGATTTTTGACGATCCACTCAGCATTTAACACGTGGATGTTTATCACTTTTGGGTGGGCACGTGATAATCTCTGAGTGGATCGTCAAAAATCGTGGCCCATACCATAAATCATTATCGTGTATATATATATATATATATATATATATATATATATATATATATATATATACAGTGGCGGATCCAGACTCCGGCGACGGGGGGGGCGGCGGGGGGGCCAAAACTGAATTTTGGCTGGGAAAAAAATAAATAAATAAATAAATTTTTTTTTAAGCTTGAATTTTTTTTTTTTGGGGGGGCCCAGGCCTCTTGGGCCTACAAGGTAGGTCCGCCACTGTATATATATATATATATATATATATATATAATTTTTTGCTATAATATAATAAGCACTGATATACAAATCTCTATATATTATTCATCCACCTTGATTATTAATTTTTTAGGATAATGTTAAATAATCCAAATTCGAGCAACTAAACTGTTCCAAGATAAGTTTGTACTGTATTTTATATCCAATACACTATAAATTGGTAACATTAGATAGTCACTTTGGAATACATACGAATATCATGATCAGATCCCAGGAATCTGCATATATAGGATATAGGATATAGGATATCATGACATAGTTGTTAGCAATATGAATATTAGATCAAATATAATGTCCAAAGTTGACATATGAAGACATTTAGGATTCCTCGAGCTTTGTTCCCACTATTTGATCGTTTATAGATTTTATAGTTATAGTTATTGTTGGAAATTTGTATGTTTCAATGAGATTAAAGATTATTTAATATCATTAATTGATTTGTGATAAATATTGGAGTGAGATCCACTCATCGAAACTGAAATGTTATGATTGATTCTTATTCCTCGTTACGACTTACGAGATGTATTAAATCAATTATTTATTTGCCAAAACCAAAATCAAAATCAAAATGAATGAGAAATTGATGATTAAATTGCATTGAAAATTTTTTTTTTGTCCATTTTTAAATTGTTTTCAAAATATTTTTGTGTATTAATGGACATGTTATAAACGTGGTTTAATGGTTGAGTTAATACGTGTTGTAACTCTCGTATTAACACATGTTTATGAGCTGAACGTTTTTTATGTTCAAGTGTCATCATGGACCTTAAACTTGCAACGGTTTTGTCTAGAAACGTCTATGAAGTGTGCCTACATAAGTCTGATGGCACTTCTCATTCTAGGCAAGAGAAGAATGAGACAAGCAAATCGATGAAAGGCTGTAACAAACACGCACAAGAATATTTCTTTCTTTCCCCTCAATTCTCTCGGTATTAGTGGTATATTCTGGCATGCGTCAAAATCGCTGGAGTTGAACAAGCCGATGCTTTGTTCTTCTCGTACGTCGTTGTATCATGTGATATTTAGTATACTCCTTTATGTATATGCATGTAATATAACTGTATATGTATATGTGTATGTAAATAGCTCAAGCTCTTTCATAAAAAGTAAGAGCAAATACGATAAACGCAAAAATAAAGCAGGGAGAGATAGATTTAGAGATTTTTTTTTTCTGTGTGGATAAATTCTACTAGAAGTTTAAAAATTAAAATTGCTACTAAAGAGAAATTCTTCGGTTAAAACACCAGTTAAACAAAAGGGAAAATTAGGTCAGAAGCTGAATAATCCAACTTTTTATTTTAAAATATTCAAAGTTTTATTTTATTAAAAAAATTGACCACCAGACCGAAATAAATTAAATAAATTATTTTAGTTAATTTAATTTACTTCAGTCTGACCGACATAAATTAAATTAACTGTTTTGGTTAATTTAATTTACTTCAGTCTGACCGAGTTGTTTTCTTAATAAATAAAATTTTGTCTAAAATTTTAAACGAAATTAAGAGATTGATTAGTTGAAACAATTTTTTCTAAATAAAATTGAGGAAACAACCAGCAGACTCATGGTTCTTCTGTCTATATTAGTGACAACTCTATAGGTTTTCCCTCTCTCTATGATTTAACTTTCTACGTCATTTTTTTTATTAATAAAGTAATTCTTTTTGTGTGTAATTATATATAATATAGAGAGATAACACAATATAAACCGCTTGAAAATATGGTAATAAAAAATACTCAATTTTTGGTTACTTTTCAATAATATCAAAAAAATAATTCAACTCATCTCTACGGAGGTTGAACTATATTATTATTTTTAGAAACATAAAGAGTATATACCTAATTTTAAGTAAGGGGTATATACCTAATAATCCCTTTCAATTATTAGCCATTATTTTTAATCATTTAAACAGTTAGCACATATCAATTTATAAAATTAAACATTTGTTTTATTTCATTTTTCAATTGCATTCGGTTTTTCTGTTTCAAAAAACTAAATTCGATTTTTTTCTCTTCTTTTGGAAGTTTTTGTAGTGTTGACTTTTCTTAGTCATAGCTCATTCAGTTTTTAAAAGTTTTATATATCTAATACTAAAAAATTCATCTCTTAAAAAAACTGTTTACTTACAAACAATCATATTTATATATTCATATTTATTATATAAAAAGTTATAGCAATTTTTTTATTTATTGAATAATAATAATAACAATAAACATAAGTATTTTTAAACAAAAATATTGTCTGTTTGTGTTGTTTACAAATAGATAGCCATCTTTATGGAATACTAATGTTTTTGCTTATGAACCAAATTATTTTTTGTGTTGTAAAAACGAAATCAATGTGTATAATTACTAGTTTGTTTGTTTACAAAGGGATATTGTTTGTTTTAAAAAAATTAATATGTGTATATTAAATTTTTATTCTCGGCCATTAAATCTGTTTAATCAACAAAATTGATTTTGTAAAAATTATTTCAAATTTGAAAATCAACAAGGGAGTTTAAATTTACAATATGATGAAATTTCAAATGAGCTAAAATGACCATGTTATTAGGGTTTTTTTTTTTTTTTTTTTTTTTTTTTGTAAACGAAATAATCATTGTCGCAAATATGTTGTCAATATGCATTGAGTATTTTCATTATTCAAATATAAAAAACTGATTTTATTTTTTATTTTTTAATCCAAATTAGTTATTTACTCAAAAATCTTAAGGGCAAATTAGACAAATTATCCTAATTAAATAAGTTCATTGGTTATTTATTTAAAATTATATAAATTGTGACGATTAATAATTACTAAAACTTAAAAAATGTTACTTTGTTTCGTTGCTAATATATATATATATATATATATATATATATATATATATATATATATATATATATATATATTCCTTAAACTCTTACATATCATGTATTATTAGTTTATTACACATCAATTTCATTTTTTTTTAATTCTTGAAAATATACATATAAAAGTTCAAGGCATTATGATATCGCTACATCGAACTATACATTTTTTAAAATAAAGTTCTCAATAAATTTATCTATTGTACACCACCAAATATTCACTTTATCTAATATCTCGAGATCACAAACTTACTAAAGCAATACCTTATAAAATATATATATATATATATATATATATATATATATAATTATAGATAAATTCAGATAAACAATACGCTTAAAAGTACATCAATAGTTTATATCAAGTGACTTTATTTGGTTTTGAGGGCTTTATCCTCTTTGAAATCACAATTATCAATATGCTTGGGAGATATTTTTTTGTTTTTGGTCCTTAGATTTGAAACGTCATTTCCCAATCTCTTCACTTCTAATAAATTGGACCAAGAGGGGCCATTACGCATAGAACGATTGGGATGAGGGATCACTTAAAATTTGTGTTCTTTTTTAATTATTGTATTCCTCTTGCAAATATGTTTTTGTTATTACTATGATTTTTAAACAAAATAAATGTCATTAAACCCACAAACTATTATTGGACCCCCTTTTGTTTTTGCACATATCCAAATGTGCATCTAAAGGTCCTTTGATCACAAATTTACAAAAGAAGATATGGGCGCTGATCTAGCCGTCACGACATACGATCTTAGAAACATGATCTAGAAATGATTACGATCGAGAAAAAAGAAAATAAAGGCATGAAAAAGGAGACACATATACAAAAAGTATATGGACCCCCTTAATTGTAGTCTTTTTAGGGTTTCACCAATTGCTAGAAAGCATTTTCAAATCAATGTAACCCAACTTTTTAAAGGCAATTAATCTTTTCTATTTAACTTCGTCTCGTTCCCATTCAAATGTATGGAATATGGATTAAACTCTACCTCCAACTTTTCATTTTATGAGAGAGAGTTGGGGTACATTTATCAAAGATGGCTAGCAGACAAAGTTTCAACAGGTTGAGCTTTTGCAGTCTTTAGAGAGAGAGAGAGAGAGAGAGAGAGAGCAAAGTAACGGCTGTTTATCAACAAGCTCGTTACACTTTTAAAAGCTCTCCTTCTGTGTTAGCTAAAGAAGGATTTTTTTTTTTTTGCGTGAAAGTATGGGAATTTCTTTAGCTCGGATCCCCAAAACTCTCTTTTTTGAATTATCAGTCTATAATTGAAATCTCCTAACAAACACATTGATCTCTCTTTCTCAAACTTTTTGGTTCTTAAATATTGATCATATGATTCTGTAGCCCCTCTCTTAAGAGAACGGCATATTAATTAAGAGAGAGAGAGAGAGAGAGAGAGAGAGAGAGAGAGAGAGAGAGCTTAAGTGGTCTTGCTTGGTGGGCTGTTAAGAGTTTAAAGGCAAAAAGAGAGTTGGAGATGACTAGTCAAAAAGTAGTATGGAATATGGCCTCAAAGTTAAGGAGAATGTGATGAGGTATTTTAATTGCATGTTATCATGCTGCTTTTAATCATTGTTGGGTCATCTTCTTTTCTTTTAGAAATTATATATATATATATATTTATATCTTTACCAATACAAAATAATAATAATAATAATAAAATAAAATATAAAAAAACCTCATGGGAGTGAAAAACGTATTGAGTAGTAACTCAAACAAAGATTCCAAACAACTTGAATGAAATATGATTTCTTTCTTATATGAATCACGAGAGTATCCAAAGTACGTAGTCACCTACCTTCATATATAGGTTAGTTAAAGTCAGTGAACTAATATTATTGTACCGATGTCACATGTTACAATAAGCTCGGTAATAATAATATGACGAAAACTAAATAAATTGTCAACAGTCTCAATGCGTAGAGTGAATGTCATGCACTGTGTAACTTGGTCAGTGAAAAAATTCACTAATCAAGATTGTACGTAATATATAACTTAATCGACAGACTTAATGATGTAGCGGCGGAACGGAAAATGAGAACCGAACTAGATAAATAACGTAATCGATATAATCGAAATTAGATCATTGATTCGGCGCACGAATACCCAATCAATGAACTTTCTTTCGTCTATTGATTAGCGCAAGAATGCTAGACTCCGAGCATCAAAATCGTATTCTCTCAAGAACTCGAACTTGGAGAAACACAAAGGTTCCAACTTTTCATATTATTATCAACTACCCATTACAATACACGTCTAATTTTCTTATAGAGAAAACGATGGAGAAGACATTAACTACTTGCTTAAAATATCTATAGCAATTATTAAAAGAGAATTAAAAAAACAATGACAAAATAAAAGAAAATGAAAACATTAATCACATGAATCATTATTATGTCAATGAGTTATTTTGTGAGATTTGTGGCCATATCATGCTGCGTCACTTAATCTTCAATCTTCAGTACTCTTTTCTTACAATTATTTGTGAATTCTGGCTCCGGAAAGATGAAGTTTGAGAATGAACGCACAATGTGTTTTGAACAGAGAGAGAACCTTCCTTGATACGTAATTCTCATTAATTGGCTTCTAATTCGTTTGTACAGTATAATAAAAATGACGTGCCAAAAACACTCTTACACTTGCTAACTGAAACCGTTACAACTTAACTAACTCTACACCAGTCTTGACACACTCTGGCGCTGATGTGGCTGCAGCTGTGCTACACGTCATAATTTGACTTGGAACCTTATCTAACACGGCACCTCATAAATCTGGGTACTTGACCAATATTATTTGTAGAGCGTGAGAGATGTTGTAAACACCACTCCCGAATTTGGATTCATAGTGAAATCCTTAATTGCAAAAAGTAGATGTAGCTCTCACATTGAGAGTGAACCACAATAAATTTATGTATCTTTGTTCTTCGTATATATTGTGATTCATTTTTTGGGTTTAGGTTGGATTTAGGCTTAACTCCTAACACAGACAAACAAGCACTTCCTAGGATACATCGGCATACAAGATGAGCTTTGGACCGCATGGTTCGACTTTGGCGGTCAAACCCATGGTTAGAAAATGTCACCGAGACTACAAAATAAAACAAAATTTTTGGACGAAATAAATACTTTTGAACTCTTAGTTCGGTGTGTCCATATGAGAGAAATTGTCCTCCTTTTAATTATAGGAGAGGTAGGCAAGGGTTTAAGCATTGAGCATTAAAGCTCGGTTACAACACTTGAGTTCATGGAAAATGCATAGTTACAAACATTATAAATGTTTGAATGTACCGAATTGTTCAGCCCATAAGTTCTCGGTTACAAACCCATTAAAACCGTAGCTACCTAATTTAAAACACATATTATAGTAATTAAAAGAAAATAAATTAATAAACTAAAAAGAAAGGATAAATTAGACCCGACCGGAGGGCAGCACTAGTGCACGTCCGTATGGTAGACTTGGACTTGCATGTGCCTCAGGCCCTCTTCTACAATATCAGGTCAACGTCGTGAGTCCAAAGACTTATCCAATTTTTTAATACATAACCATATAAAGTACACATATTTCTTCCATTTGGGACTTTTATAAGTGTACTACCATCAACAACACGCTCATTTATCATTCACATTTTTTACATATATTTATCGCATTTTAAGCATCAATTTCTCATTCATCTTAGCTTTGATTTTGGAAAATAAATAATTGATCTTATACCCGTTACTATGAGGATTACAAATATACTCTAATATTGCAGATTTGATGAGTGGACTACTTAAATATTTTCCATACTAGATATTAAATACTTTCTACATATCATATTCCTACGACATATAATGTGAACGTGATTGATGCGAAATATTAAACAAACACATATATTAGTGATCTCGTTCAGCTAGTAATGTCTACGTATGCCTTTTTCCCAGTGGAAAGTAATTTTTTAGGATAACATGGTACAATACGATTTTATACTCAATGATTCCCTTACTAGTTACTCAATTTGCATATATCATATCTTCTAAAAACTAAAACTTTTAGCTCCCATTAAGTCCGAGATCTACTCGATTCCACAAAAACTCAAGAACTCGATAAAGAACGTGGAAGATCCGAAGACCCAAAGATTCGAAGATCCGAAGAGCACAAGGAACATGACGAGAATGGCGAGCATGAAGAAAGCGAGAAGCACGAAGGAGACTCATTGACGAGACGAAAAATAACGGAGAGAAGAGGAGAACTTCACCGCACTTATCCTACGTGTGATCACAGAGTCTTACCCTATATCAAACCATAGACGGTTCTAATGTTAATAAAAAAACGCAGTTAATAGTCATACTACTAGCAGCATGGTTTTCTTTTTTATCACCAAAGAATCCCAGATAAAAAAACAATTAATAACTGTCCATTCTCTGTTAACATTATAGTAATGAGCATGCGGATATGGATGACAATGGGGAGGGTCTGGGTAGAGTCCTGCAAAACCAGACGCTACCCATGATTTTTTTTTTTTTAAATCATACCCTACTCGTACCCATTTATTTTTAATGGGTCTGGGTCTGGGTAAAAACTTAGAGGGTGCGTGATAACCCATGGGTACTTTGTTACCCATTTAATATTAGATTTATTATTAAAAATAAACAAAATATAAAAATTAATAAAAATAAAGAAACAAATCTAAAAAAATACTTAAATTAATAAATACTTACACTAAAATTTGTTTATAATTCATAAATATAGTAATAATTTCAAGTGCTTCCGATATGAGTATGATCCTGGGTAGGGTACTAAAAACCATACTCTACCCATACCCGTATGATTTTTAATGGGTAGTACATTACCCTATCCATTACTCATTTATTCGGGTAACACGTCTTGCGGGTACGTGGGTAAAATTGGCATCCCTACTTGCGGAGGACAAATAATCATTTTCATGGTTAAGATCAAGTTTTTTTTTTTTTTTTTTTTTTTTTTTTTTATAATAATCGAGAAAACTTAAAATCAAACAAAGGGTAGGATGGGAACTAGTGGTAATAAAATTACACAAAAAATATTATTATTAGAAAATATTTTAGAATTGACAAAATGTGTAGGGTATGTCAGTTTGGGGTGTCAATCCCTCGTTTAACGTAGCTCTGTCTCTAATTATAGTTAATTATGTACATGGAATCAGGATTAAACTAATTTAACTTTTTCTATTACAAATTTACGCCAAATCATGTTAATTGATCAGTGGCAAATTAAAGTTTCACACACGAATGAAAACAATGAGTGATGGGTATTAAGCGCTATAAGATGATATTTATGTATTGGTATTATTTGAACATGCAAAAGCATTTTAAGAGTTTGTTTTTATAAAGTAATTCTATTTAGAATCTAGTGTATATTATTCTAATTTGAGAGTTGGGAGAATGTTGCGTTCGAGGTGTGTAAAGTATTAAAGACAATACTCATGTAATTGGGTTGGAGAGAGAGAGAGAGAACCGTTCGGGATCGCAAGTTGTATTTTCTTTGTTTGAAAATGAAATTAATAGACGAAAACATCTAAAAAAACAGTTGATGTGAAATAAAGTGCAGAGTTTTCAGGGTCTCTCAAGACAATCCGTATCTAAGTAAACTCTTGATGAGTGAAAGGCTGGTATCAATGGCTGTTTGACTACACAACTATTTCACATGTAACATAATTTTATACCATGGCCTGTACACAGTCACAGTAAAGAACTTGCAAGTGTAAATGTTGGAGAATAAGAAAGAATACATTTGAAACATGATTATCATCTTCTTTACGCATTTGGGTCCTAATCATCTTCTTTACGCACTTGGGTCCTTTCCAAAACCCATGATGGCATGAGTGACGAGCATCGAGCCACGGCGAGTGAGTTCGGCGAACCGCCCAATGAGTGGAAGCTTCACCGACTCCCTGTTCCACAACTCCTTCTTGTCCCACCTTCAAATTTTTCAATTGAATCTCAATCCTCTTTCCAATAATCACCCAACTACTAATCAACACATTTAGTAGAATTCTAACTTAACTAATGTCTACATAAGATCACACAAGTGTCTGAACTGGACTTTTACTTCGATTACAACATGAGTTCGCTGACTTTCGCGATGATCGTATATTCGGATTTGGATAAGAGCACATACCAATCTTCGTGTCGGACAACTTTATAGTTGTCAACGCGCAATCTGATGAGCGATGTCATATCTATGTCTCTTCCAAAGAAGTTGTAGTACTGCTTGTTATCAATCAAGATCTAGAGAAAATACAAACACAGGATTAGGACCAGAACAACATCAGAGATGAAATCGATCCAGTGATTCTAGTTCAGCTTTGCTAGCGAAATCACAAACCTCGCCTTTTCCGGGAGAGTTCAACCTTTCTTCCACACTGTATTCAACGATTCTCGATTCACTAAATACCTGAGAATACCGGGAAAAATAGATTCAATCATACATCTTATCTGAAAAGTTTCAACCAAAGTGCTTCTCTGAAACTCATTTTCAGTCTACATATACGTTCAAGTACTGAAACTCTTTTCAAATGGATTTAAATAGCGTTTTTATAAAACCCTTTATGTGTCTTTTCTCATAGTATGTTGATCCATTATTCCATATAAATAAGCTTTGCTAGAGCAATGATCCGCAGGAAAAAAAAAATTAATAAATCTCTTTTGATTTCATGGTTTCTAAAGGATAGAAATGAGCTTTGAAGACATACCTTAGGAATTGAATAAAAAGCTGACTTGATCTGACTGACCCTGTATAAAACAAAAATTAAATAAATGAAACTCAGAAAACAAAATGGTCTAAAACATAAGTATAAGAAGTTAGACACATTGCTCTGCAGAAGAATTTAACTTGGACTATGTAGCTCTGAATCAATTAACAGACTTCTACAAACATGATTGCTGGATTTGTATTAAAAATCCCATCCAAAAAATAGACACAGAATCGAAATACTACATCGGCTTGTATTTCATAACCGAACATGAGGTTCATGGTCGACATGTTCATCGCAAGACTTGGGGGAGTCAAAAGAACAGTTCATACCCTTGGGCACGCATAAGCGGATCTTCGAATGAAGCATCTGGAGAATAGATTTCAAAATCTTCAGGCTTCGCTTTGGACGCGTATCTGAAACATTTAGAGAGATACCTATATTGAATCACATCTATTCGAAGATAGTGATGATTTTTCGAAAGATCAAGCAACAGTCTGCAAATAGAGTGGCAGCTTGAGAGTTTGCCATACCCAATTTTCTGATCTACAACACAGTTAGGTCAAAAACTAATTTTAAAAGGTTTGGCAATATTGGTAATTCTCGCTTGAGAAAGTTTAGGCTCCGATACCATGTGAAAAATTATTTAATAGCATTTAGAAATAATTGTCAATCAGATTACATGCATAAAACTTCGGCAAGCGAAAAATCAATAACAACTATTTTAAGAATAGTAATAGAAATTTAAAGGGGTGATTACTAAGTTATGATAGAAAGAGAGTGAGAGATTACAGATTGAGGATGTGAGGGATTATGTCATCACTGAGACGCTTTTTCCTGACAAATTCACACACTCCGTCGCTGCATCCGTGCCCTTGATCTTCTCCTCTTGTTGCTTCACAATTTCACAACCAATCAAAACGGTTATTAAGAATTCATCCATAAACATCTAATTAGAACTTACACGAGAGAGAGAGAGAGAGAGAGAGAGAGAGAGAGAGAGAGAGAGACTAGTCTGATCGTCTTGCCCCATTTTTTTTTTATGGAAAATCGAATGTGGTTGAGAAGAGGGATCGGAAATGAGTCTGCCACGAATGGAATTTTGTTTGTATGAAGATGAAAATACTAGGCGTAGTAAGCGTTGTTGGCCACTTCATTTATCGCCACGTGGTCTTTGCTTGTTCATTCACTTCCGACGACAATTTCTTCATTTGGGTTGTTTTGGATTTGGACACATCTTGTAAGTCTTTCTATAACAAGTCATAACATTAACAGGATTACTTATGGGAATTATACCCAAGCTATGATGATTTTTTTTTAAATTGTTAAACTGTTTTTAATATAAAACTATAATAAGTTTGTCAAAAAATATAAATTGTATTGACATATTTATCTGTAAACACAGTTATTTATTGATAAATTTGTCACTAAATAGTATAGTTTTAGGATTAGAAACAATTAATAAATTTGGTAAAAAAAAAAAAAAAACTAACAATTTAATGATCATAATTTTGATATAATCTTACTTATGATCAGTTTTATATTTAAAGCCATGAGTGAGAGAGGGAGGGGGGAAAATACAAGGAAAAAAAATTAATAAAATCATTTTACATATTAAGAAACATTTTAAAGCTTGTATGTGCAAGTGAAAAACCTTTTTTTTCTATTTGTTAATTGAAAAACTCGTATTTTTAAACCAAAATTACCTTACAATGTTTTTTTTTTTTTTACTTCGTTACAGTTAACCAAAAAATATATTTTAATAAAAAAAAAATTGAGTTTGTTTTTATATTTAAAGTCACAAGCAAGACCAACAATACAGAATAAGTGAAAACTCACATCTCCATGTATTATTAGAATTTAGAACCACCGGGCTCGATCGAATACAATAACAAGCCGTTTCTTCATTTGTGATCGAACCTCAAAAAATAGACACAACTACTACAATCAAGCAAAAGTGCTCTCTCTCAGTGTACTTCTTTACATATCATAAATATACATACACACGCTCGTAACAAGGCCACACAACTGGAGATTGGAACGAATAAACACAGACACTTTATTTGACAAGCCATCATCAACCTATGTTCATTTCTCTCTTCACAGCCATCTTCTTAGCAGATAATCGATGCTCGACTAGGAAACCGAAGAAAACACCACCAAAAGAATAATACAGAATTGCAGAAATGAACTCGTGGGGAGAGTCGAAAAAATGTAATGTCCTGAACAGGGCAAAATGGCGTAATAAATTTGTGTGATCGAAGACCGAGTTTTCAATCTACCTCCTGGGTTCATTCACGCTCTTTCCCTCGAAGAACTCGCCTAACATTCGTTCGAGATCCTCCGCAGACAATCTTATGTACTTTTGGGGGTTCTTAACGTTCTCCACCAAAGGCCTGAATCACAAATAAATTAACATCATCATTGTCACTCCATTGTTTTCTTGAAACAATTGTCACTCCATTGTTATAGTCTGGAACTTAATAATAATAATAATAAATTATATCAGTTTCGACCTAATTAATGACACGATCATCATGTGTTTTACACTCTATTCTAAAAAAAATATAAAAATATAAAAATATAAAAACATCAGTCTTTGACTTGATGACACAATCATCTCCTATGTTTTCTACTTTATCAGAAAAAACCCCTGCTCTGTGATTTAAATACCCTTGTGTTAAGTTAACTCTTTTTTTTTTTTTTTTTTTTTTTTTTTATGACAAGACTTACACACAAAGGAGGATTGTGTCATTGGCTGTAAAAAAACTGAGGATGTTATATGGTAGTGTAAAACTCAGGGGAGGATTACATCATTAGGTAAAAACTGAGGGTTGTAACGATATTTTCCCAAACCAAAAATTCATAGGTGAAGCACAAATAGAGTGTGGTAGAAAAAAACCGACCCGAATCGTTTGACAAAGGATCTGTAGGCAGGCAATAGGACTTCGGCTACGGCGAGCCTCAGCGACTCACGCAGCTCTGTGTCGGGGACGGTCCATTGAGATTGTTTCTGATGAAGCTCCTCGAATTGCATGTTGAATATCTTGAACCTGGTAAAAAAAAGTGTGCTTCTAAGTACTCTTTCTGTTCAGATTCAAAAGAGGAACAAGCGATTAAGAAGAGAGCATTAAACGGCACCTGTCTTTAACCAAAGCTCTCGAAACTCCGCTGCTGTTTCCTCCGTCGCCACCGACAGAGCTTCCGCCCGATGAGGTCAGGCCTTGAATAGAAAGACATTGCAGAATCTGCACTCACAAAATAACATAAAAAATAAAATAAATAAAAACATGGGGAGAAATTGTAGTAAAACCAAGTCCATAGAGCATAATAATTAATGATAGAAGAACCACACCTTTCCCCAAGCTATCCTTTTGTATTGATTTGCATGCTGTTGAACAATCCTGCGGTGCCTTTGCACCCAATCATCTCCTAACAAATCCTTGGCTTCAGATCTGTAAATAAATATATATATATATATATATATATATATATATATATATATATATATATAAGTATAAGTGTGTAAAATAAGGTTAAGAAGACAAAAAGTGTGATCCTCTGAAAAACGGGCTTGTAAATAATCCGTATGAGACAGACCTGCGTACAGATCTGACCATGTAGTGGATATTGTTCATGAGGAACAGGTGAGTCAAAGCAATATCTTTGTACTGCTTTGACTTCCCGTCTAGATTGGTTTGAAGAGCTTGCATTATTCGCATCGTTACTGTGGCCAACTGTGAGACGGATTCACTTCCCGTTTCGAATTCTTGAAATAGTTGCGTTAAGGTCGATTGATAACTGCAAAACAGTAGAGCAAAGATAAATGTTTGGAAATTCAAGGATAGTATGCTTCACAATAATTTCTAGTTCATGACTAGACAGGAAAAGTTAGACTTACTCGAAGAGAAACTTGACATAGTTGATC
The DNA here is from genome assembly GCF_054948205.1 of Urtica dioica subsp. dioica. Lineage (NCBI taxonomy): Eukaryota > Viridiplantae > Streptophyta > Magnoliopsida > Rosales > Urticaceae > Urtica > Urtica dioica. Next base: position 7,122,015 of record NC_142767.1, on the reverse strand, counting down.
ACATAGCTCGTCAAAGGATGAACTGTTCCGTCCAATACAGCAGTTTTTGTTGCATCCTTTTCAACTGCTTCTTCGAAATCCCCGAATGTCTCTTGAGCTGTCTGAGCAAGCTTTTTCGTCAAACTAGTAGCCGATTCTCTAATTTCAACACAATTTTTCCCTTTAAAAGTTGTCTCAATCTGCACAAAACAGAAATCCTTAATTCACGAAGCTCCGTGTGATATAGTCATTTTTATCGTGTTCCTTTGTTTTAAACTGTCGTTTAGAAACTAGTGAAGGCTCTGAATCACAATTTGTACCTCTGTGTGAAGCTCTCGCATGATTTCATACATGTCTAGAAGAACAAACAACTTTTCTGGAGACCTCTTGCTTCTAGCAATTGCTTCTCCAAAACTGAGCAAAACTGAAACACTACTCGTAGTAACTTCGGCAAAGCATTGGTCGCTAAGAGAATCGAAGCCATCAAAGAGTTGGTCACAAACTTTCCTCTCTGCAGCGAAAAGCAATTTGACCTGTCCAATAATCATTAGACGCAACGACCAATTGTGAAGAAAAAAAATGTTATTCAATTAACTTGTTAGAATTCTTACGGCAATGCGCATGAAGTGAATCCAGCTCCCAATTTTGGCCTCCAAAACCTCCCATTGCATTTTCTGAACATCCTCTTTGCTTAGTTTCTCAACTCCTAACTTCCGAAGGCTTTCCTCCAAAACTGAAGAGCGTGAATCCCTGAACAGGAGTATTGGATGCAAAATAAAGAAGTTAACCATATATCTAACTTTTCAATAACACGTATCAGCATTATGCAAGAGCATGCAAATACTTATTTGGTCACGTCATTTGTATGCATACCATATTGATCGATCGGATTACCTAGGTGGCAAAAGGGGAAGCAAATCCTTCATAAGATCATTACCAATAACATATTCCAGAATTTTAAGCAGATAAAGAAATGTCATAAGCAAAGTCAACAAGATAAAATAAGACCACAAGATTAATTCCATTCATGAATAACAAACAAGAAGCATCTCATTCCTCAGTGTGTACATACAATTGCACACTCTGTCTCTTCCAAGATTATAACTACATCATAAAAAAATTGTCGAAAATCGAAGACATCTGAGATGGAAATCGTTTGAGCATATACCAAAACTTTCAAGGTGTAATTTGATCATGTCGTGTCACTCGTTCACATTATTACTGGCACCAATATCTCTATCAAGCCGCACAGAAATGGATATCCTTTTTTTATCGATATATTGCCAAAATAGCCTTGATATATATATATATATATATATATATATATATTCCAGATCATATGTTAATTATACTACACTAAATAAAGCAGATAAATTAAAAACTTATTACCTGTAAATTTTAACTAACTGCTGTCGTTGACCAGCTTGAACCATTTGTACAGCTAAATCGTGAAGCAATGGAAGAACTCGAGGTGGAATAAGAGTAGGAGGTGTAAAAACAGCAGTTTCTGCAACTTCCTGTTCTGCATGATGATTATGATGATGAGGAGCATTCCCACTCGGGTCACCTTGGTTCATAGGAGACCCCGATGGTCGCAGAGAGTTTGGTAGGCAATCGAAAAGACGGTCGGGCTCCACAGGTTTGCTGGAATTTAAGAAACGTGATGATAAATGACATATTTATTCATAATAGAAGCTTCATAAATTGATTAAAAAAAAGTGAGATCAACAGAAATCTGCCATTACCCGTATGTTATGAATAACAGTCCCTAAAAATAGACTAGGAGGATGAACAAACCTGTAGCTTGTTAGTTGATCCTTAAACTCGTCTTCGAGCTTCGAAATAGCTTTTGTAAGTATGCCATTTGTATGGGTGAGAACCCCTTCGCTACTTTTAAAGCCGTTGCTATTACCAAAGAAATGGATGTTGCTTCTTAGCTGATCGATAGCTTCCAGATAACCTTCCAAGTTCTCGTGTGGCCCTCTCAGAATCTTTGTCTCTGCCTGTGTTTTCACAAATGAAAATTCTTAGCAACTCTCCTAGAAGAGACCTAGGTCTTAGGGAACGGTGTCTACGTGATCAAAAAACTCAGCAGACATTGAATATGGGAAAAACAGTAGAAACAAGAAATAAACAAAACAAAAAAGAGGTAAAAAAACAAGGGAAGGTTATCGAGTTACTAACATTGAAAGGAAGGTTTTCTTAAGTAGTAGTTTGGCAATCAAAATCACGCAGAAACGTGCGATTGTATTTTCTGTTAAACCGTACTCAAGAATTTGAGCGTGGCACTAACATGATCTACTCCTATGCACACTGAAAAAAAGTATCGTGCTTTGTATTTCTGCCCGAACTTAAATCCTAAAACAACATCGTCCTAAAAATGTAACGAACTAGCTAAAAAAGAGCCAAGTTTACAGAATTCCAATCTACTAAGAAATGCTTCGCAGACAGTCGATCGAATTTCAACACAAATCCTAATCAAAATTACAAATTTAACTCACAAAGTTAGTTACGCGCTAGAAAAACCCTGACCTTGGAAATAATCAACAAACATGCATATGTCCAGTTACAAAGCCATTAAACTACATTCTAAATGGTTACACAAACCCCAAATATCAAAGCTTTAAATAAACAAACCTGACGAGCAAGATCAAATTGAACTAATATAACCTCAGCAGCCTTCAAAGTCTTGTCGATATTCTCGTGAGCTTTCCTGATTGAATGTGTTCTAATCTGTGTTCATGGATAAAAGCAAACCCCACCAAGATCTGACATCAATGTCCAAAACCCCAAATTGGCAAGGAAAGAAATGGAAAAAGGGGTTTGGGTGGAAGTCTGACCTGGGTGGGTCTCATGGCGGTCTCGAGAGCGGAGAGCCGGTGGTCGAAGGATCCGAGGATTGATACGACGTTGTCTGTGATTGTTTGGCTCTTCTGAAGAGAGTCCCTCATATACGCTGCTCTTTCGCTCAGTGGATCGGAGCCCACTTTAGCTGCTAAAACTCCCATTTCCAGAGAGAGAGAGAGCGTACGAAGATCAAAGCTACTAGTCGAGGATGGAGATGAAGAAGTTGGTGAGGTCGCAGAGAGGTCCAACTTTTTAGTTTCAACAGCTTCTTTGTGCGATACTCGACTCGTCAGAAGACAACAGCTTCGTGTTTTATTTTATTTCTTTCTTTTGTTTTTTGGTCCACTTTTTAATCCCTCTGTTCGACAGGGTGTAATAATATACTGGTATTTCTTTCCTTCGAAAAATTATATCAAATAATTATTTGAAACTAAGTGAATAGTTCGATAATTATAGTTTCAAATTTTTATAAGAATTTTATAACCAATTAAGTCACATGAATCTTAAAATTTTTATTATAGCCAACGTCTAATTTTTTTAAACAAATAGTCACATTGAATTGGCACTTGACTCAAATGTACAAATACCTAATATAATACGCCTTTAATAAATATCTGCGTTTATTATTTTTTTAATTACTTTTGTTTTTATTAATTAATTACACAATTTAACTTCTATATTTATAGCTGGTAATTATTTTGAATTCAATTCTGCGATTCTCTCTCTCAACTATTCATGTTCTCTTCTGTCATTCGGTTAGTCACCATGCAGTTTTATTTATTTATTTATGATGTATATATAGGTAAGTAAAAAAAAAATTGTACACTTATAAAAATTATATTAAATAATCAAACAAAAACTATGCCTTCTTAATAAAGATCTCAGCAAATATAAGAATGCCCATGAAGAACTAGAAGCAAACACATGGGGACTATATGTACCACCACCACAAATCGGGGGCTAGGCTGCCACCTGTGCCGTCAGAGCCCTTCATCAGCCAAGAGAGGCGTGGAAGCATCGTGCATCAAGGAGGAAAAGAGGGAGGACATCGTTGAGCGTCGACGATGCGCGGTCAGATCTGAGGTCTTGACGGCATATAGCGCAAAGGAGGCTGTAGCAGGTCCTACACATCGATTTGTGCAGACAGGAGGATACAACATCGAAGAGGAGCACCCCGTCGGAACGAATTGCAAATTTGCTAATTGATTGGTACTGATTCGGTATGAGTTTAGGGTTTTTTTTAACTTGAATTTTCTGTAAGTTTTTGTTAATTAACGTTAATTAGTATGTAAATTATCGTTAAGTTTCGTTAATAATAATCAATAATTAATTATTGTTAATCGTTAACTTTCTGAGTTTTTATGGGTTTATACATAGTTAATGATTCGTCTTTCCTGAATGTTTTTCGTTTTCATGGGTGATTGTCTTCATTTCCGTTCGTTATTAATTATTGAGAGGTAGTTACCTAAATGGAATTCTAATTATCACGCTATCCTTCTTAATTTATGCAAATAAATAAAATAATCAATTATAAAAGAAAGTACAAAATAGAGTTTTACATGCTTAAAATCTTTGTCACGTCACCAAAATTTCGACGTTTCAATTTGGCTACTTAGCTAGAGCGTCCTTATAATAAAATCGTTAATATCGCAAAAAAATAATTAACTTATTATTTTAAAGATTTCACTAATTTTAATAAATCTCGACTATTTTATAAATTTATTAGTTTCAACTGACTATTTATAATTTGAAGTTTTAGTTAAATATAATTTTATTTTTTATTTTTTATAGCCTAAATTAACCAGAGACAATTAATCGAATGGTTAATTTTAATTACAATTTCGATTATTTTTAACCGGTTAGTTCTTGGTTAATCAAAATTAATCTAGATTTTAAGAATTTTTTAATTAAATTATAATTTAATGTATTATTTATCAAATTAAACTAAGTTATTCAATATAATAATTAGAGAGTAATAGAACGATGTTCAAATTGTACATAGGCTCATCTGGAATTAAAGATTACGATCAACTAACAGAAAGTTACGAGAATTTTGTAGAATTACTAAGAGTACTAAGAGGACTATGAATATTTAGAACTAGTTATAAATTTTATAAATATCTACAAAATATACTAAAATAAATATTTACTAATAAAATATTACTCTAAGCTACACTTCCCTAAAATTTGGTTGTAGATGTCGATGAGTTGAAGCTCGCTGATAAGAAACTCATGGACTTGTTCAGTCAATCCTTTTGTTAATAAATCGGCTAGTTGATGAGAAGTAGGCACATGATTGATGCTGATAATCTTTGTGTTCAACCTCTCATTCATGAATTGCTTACTTACTTCACATTCTTATCCTAGCGTGATGGATAGATAGGCTCTTCTAGTTTAATCTCCAACTCCGTCGTCACTCTATTTGTATTAAGTTCGCAAATGCCATAGCTCTATATCACGCGTCTTCACTGCGTCTAGCAACAACAAACTATTTTTTTTATGCCAAATCACAAGATTTCTCCATAAAAATGTACCGTACCCAAAAGTAGATTTGAGATCATCGAAGGATCCAGCCTAATCCACATCAGTAAATGCTGGTACCCTTTGATCATTGCGTTTCGCAAAGAGGAGTTGTAAGATATGGATTATTACGCTCCCCCGTTTTCTGAATGTTAAGAAGAGTGATTGAAGTTACCCTTGGAAAGAGTATTCAATTGTTGTAAATAAATAATTTTTTAATGCGAGAATGGTCGAAGGATGAAAATTATTTAAAAATATTTAAGGTCAAAAGAAACTTTGGAATAATTCGAGAAATTCTCGAGTTCATCTCGAGCATGGATTAAAATTTCGGGGGAACCGGACGGGAACCGGCCGGGATCTCCTTTTTTGAACTCCCCGGCATCGGAACCATCAAAACCGGAAGTTTTCGGTGATTCCGGACCGGAAACCAGTGAGGAACCCGGTTCTCACTTCCCGGTCCGGTTCACTTTAAAAAAAAACCAAAAAACCGGGTATTTATACCCGGTTTTCCCCCAATTTTTTTTCATTTTTGTCGGTAAGCTTTCCTCAAATTTCCGCTGCGACCACGTTGAGTTCTTCCCAGATCCCGCCCGGATCCCTCCGTGCCGCCAACTTCCCGACGCGACGCAGTTGATTTCTTCCCAGATCCCACCGGTTTCATACCTTTCCGGTGAGCTTCTCGACCCAGATATTTTTTTTTATGATTTTGAATTTTTTAGTTTAATTTTTGAAATTTGTTGATAATTCTTGAAGATCAAGTATAAATTGATAGTTGTGAACATGAATGTAGTGTTTATTTAGAGTTTGTGTTCATGATTCTACGTTTTTTGTAATTAATCCAAATTATGTTGTAATTTTTTTATTAGTTAGTGATAATTAAGGTTATTGTGCACTTGTTTATTGATTTATGAAGAAATTGTTATGACTTGTTTTTAATTTTAGAGTTTGTGTTGATGTTTATAATTTTTTTGGTAATTAATCCGAATTATTTTGTAATTTTGTGATTAGTTAGTGATGATTAAGGTTATGTTGAACTTGTTTATTGATTTATGAAGAAATTGTTATGAATTGTTTTTAATTTTAGAGTTTGTGTTGATGTTTATAATTTCTTTGGTAATTAATCCGAATTATTTTGTAATTTTGTGATTAGTTAGTGATGATTAAGGTTATGTTGAACTTGTTTATTGATTTATGAAGAAATTGTTATGAATTGTTTTTAATTTTAGAGTTTGTGTTCATGCTTATAATTTTTTTTGTAATTAATCCGAATTATATTGTAATTTTGTGATTAGTTAGTGATGATTAAGGTTATGTTAAACTTGTTAATTTGTAGGTTATAACTTGCAAGAATGTCGGCCTCCGACCCAGCTAGGAGGTATTGTACACCCGTTCCCCGAAAAAGTAGCGGCCACCAGTGTATATTTTGCGAGCACATTATGGGAGGTGGCGGCATCACGAGAGTGAAAAACCACCTAGCCCATGTAGACCCAACCAAGAGTGTCAGATTTTGTGAAAAAGTCCCTCCTGAAGTGAAAGCAGAGATGCAAGCTTTACTTCAAGGCAATGTCGTAAAAAAGAAGAAGAAACAGTCGTTGGATTCTACGCTTCGCAAGACATTGAATAAAAATGTTGGCGTGGAAGAATCAGACGAAGAAAACTACGAAGCGCAATTACGTGCAGTGATGAAGAGGTCAAGATAAGAGGCGGCTCAAACAGAATGGGAGGCTCGGATGATGTCGGGGCCCGGCAGTGGTTCTACGACAAAATCTCCACCAGCTGCTCCGTCATTATATAAGTCAGCGAGTGCTAAGCAAAAAAAATTTGATGAGATGGTGGAGCCGAAGAAGAGAACGTGGCTCGGAAGAAACATAACAAAATTCTTTGTTCACCAACATGTGCCGACGAGTTAGGAGGCCTCGCATGAGTTAAAAAACATGATAGTAACCGCTCAAGATCTAGGTAATCCTCAATTTGTGATAACTAATTGTATTTCCATATTGTCGAATCGCATGTGTTCTTGAAACGTTAACATGATGTATATTGGCATATTGCAGGTCCAGGAGTTCCTATACCAACTCCGTATGAAATTCATAACAAGTACCTCGATATGTAGGTTGCAGACGCGGAGAACTACATTGAAGAACAAAAGAAGCGGTGGGTAAAATACGGATGCACCATACTCACTGATGGTTGGACGGGGCCGACCAGACTAAGCATCATAAACATTATGGTTTATTGTGCTGGTGCAACGGTGTTCTTAAAGTCCGTTGATGCATCAAAGCATACGAAAACAGGGGAGTACATCTACGGAATATTGAGGTCAGTGGTCAAAGAAATTGGAAAACACAATGTCGTCCAGGTTGGGACCGACAACGGTTCAAACTACAAGAGTGCCGGTTTGAAATTGCAACGCAAGTACAATGTGTACTGGACACCTTGTGCCGCACATTGTCTAGATCCGATGTTTGAAGATATTTGGAAGAGAGATAGTGTTAAGCAGACTATCAAAGCAGCGAGGGATGCGACAAAGTTCATCTACAACCACAGCACTGTTCTATCCAAGTTACGGGACACATCCCCAGGTGAAATCATCCGTCCCGACGCAACAAGATTTGCCACGAACTATCTAGCTCTCAGAAGTCTCCGAGAGAAGAGAGCTGCGTTGAGGACGATGTTCGGTAGTCAATGGTGGGATGATTACAAATTGAGTGCAACACCTACAGGTAGATCCATATCCGAGACTTGTTTAAACCCCAGGTTTTGGCATTCGGTGGACGAAGTGCGTGCCATATTTGAGCCAATGTACACCACTCTTCGATTAGTGGACACTGAGGTGCATCCCATGATGGGATTACTATACTACATCTTCCACGAGATGAAAAAATAGTTGGAAGCGATGAGTGGGAAGAAATGGGTCGTCGACATCGTGAACCACAGATGGAGTACTCAAATGGAACATCCACTACACATTGCAGCTTTCTTCCTAAATCTAAAGTTGCTGTTTAACTCGGATATAACCATGAACAATACTCACATGGCCGTTGTCACAAAAGTGTTCAACTTCTTGCATCCGGATCTTGATGGGTCAACTATTTGGAGAGAGGTATAAATTGTTACAAGGTATATCACATTATGAATATATGAGTCTTATTTGATTTTCTAATTACAGTTAATCGCATTTCGAGACGCTCGAGGGGACTTATCACAAAGAAGTGATGTTTTGGCACGAGGCACCCTTTGTGCAAGTAATCTTGTGAGATGAATTGTATGCATTAACTATGTCATGGAATGGTATGAAATGACATGATATGATTTATGTCACATGATTGCAGGTGAGTGGTGGGAGCTTTACGGAAATTGGACCCCGACTTTACAGACGTTGGCCATTCGAATTTTACCACAAACTTCATCCGCCTCCGCTTGTGAGATGAATTGGAGTACATTTGCCCTCATCCACACAAAACAAAAGAACCGTCTAGCGTACAGCAAACTCGAGAAGCTTGTTTTCTGCTCATACAACATGAAGTTGCAGCTCCGAGAAGCAACTCGGATTCACGACAACAACCTCACCCCGATGGATCCTTTAGATATCATCGAACGAGCTTTCGAATGCTCCGGGAATGATAATGAGGGATACGACGAAATGCTCCGCTGGATTGACGAAGTTCACATGGACGACGTCAACCAGAACCCGGATCCGATAGTAGCTGAAGCGGTTCGAGAGTATGGAGTTGATCCGGAGCGAGTGCTGAACGAGGACGTCCAACCTCAACGCGGATCCGGAGACAGTTCGGATTCAGATGGAGGAGGTTCAAGTCGTAGATCAAGCGGAGGAGGTGGAGATGAAGGTGGATCAGGGGGAGGTGGGGGAGGTTTATATCAGGCTAGAGGTTCCATTAGTGTTGGAGGCACTTCATTTGGTGATGTCGGCAGTGCTCAAGTTGGATACGCACCAAAGCAAGAAGATTTTGATCGTCTTCATCACCCTGCCTTTTTTGATTCAGGATACGGGCGCGGAGGTCAGGGCAGAGGGGTATGAATGATGCCATGTCATTTACGTCTAGCAATGACGTTGATGACTTGTCCTACAACTTCGGATCGGTATCAATTGGACCTCAAGGCACGGAGTCCTCTTATGATGACAGATCTTCCAGTTACAACCAGAACAACTATGCATCAAGTCAAGCTCCCGAAACGGTGCGACCAGTTCCAGGTTATCCCCTCCACTCTGTTGTCAATGGTGCCCACAAGAAGAGTTGTAGTCTTTGTTTTGTACATTTGATGTAATAAAGTCTCACGAAGACTCTTGCTTGTAATTGCTTATTCATTAATAAAAAGTAGAAACGTTCATTCATTCTTCCTTGTCTGTTTGAAGCTTTATGATAAAACCTTAGTCTTTAGTCCATAAACAAACTTAACAACTTACGAAGAGACAAATGTAGATTTGCATGAACAAACTATTCGTAGTTTTCTTAAAACGATATATTCGCAATCTAAGGGTCAAAGGATTATTAACCAGTGCACTTATATGATGTCAGTACGATTATTAGGAGAATCTATGATGTCTGGTTATGGGGCATTGAGAGTTGGAGACTCTATAATTCTTCTAGGTATCTTCCGAAGGTACTGAATTGACCAGTGCACTTCTAGAGACAAAATAAGAACAAACCATTTAACCTCTTATGTCTCGAAGTCACTACGTATGAATTGCATCGTGCTTACATTAATCCTGAAATGAGACATGCCATTTCACAGCTTACGTATTCTCATTTGAGATAGTCAGAGTTCAGACTCACTATGTGATTCTGAACATGGCCTATTGGTGAAGTACTAAGTTGTGAAGATGTCATGAGTAACTTTGTGAAGTTCTCATAGATATGTAATTCATGTACAAGATTGCTGAAATGCAATGTATATCACCTCATGCTTTGTTCCTTGGAATGTGAATAAATGAACTGGCCAGTGTCCAAATTGAGTCCTGACTCTTTTGGATGAAACAATGTGGCCTGTTAGCTCCTCGTCAATACATTGTTTCTGACTTATTCACAAACGACAAAGGAGTTGAGGAAATAACAGCTATAAGGGTAAAATGGTAATTTTATAAATCCCGACTAGCTGATGATATTCATGAAGGGTAAACATAGATAATATTCAGTGGATCCGCTCATCATAATTTGGTTGAATTCTTGAGTAGAAAATAAATTCAATTGAACCGAGAGATTTTAAGTGTCAACTCTTTAGTGGAGTCAGTTGACATTAAGCTAAACTTGGAAAAGGTTTGTGAACTTTTGAGTCCAAGTATTTAGCTCATGCTTTGTTCATTTGGATCCATGAGGTCACTGCACAAATCATATCGAGTAGGAATAGTTAAACTAGAAGCTAAGTCAAAACAAGAACGAGACAAGTTTTACGAAAATTGTCTAAAGGGTATTTTTGTCTTTATGGACATAGGACGAAATGAATGTCAATAAATTTTTTGACATTGTCATATGATGACAAATGAAATAAATTTTACTCGGCCATATTAGTGTAATTGGGCCTTGAGGATTAATTTCATCTCATAGAATTTTACTTGAAAACTCTTAATGGGTTTTTCTTATATTATCATGAACAAATAAAGAAACATCTAGAAGCATGTTCTAGAAGGCCAATTTCGTGCATACCATAGAGAGAAAGAGAGATTTATTTTGTGCATTGATGTATTAAGATACTTGCCAAAAGAAAAAAGAATGAACAAATTTCCTCCATGAGGAAAGGGAATTTCGGCCACCAAGCAAGATAGAACAAATGAGGAAACAAATCCATGTGGCATGAGGAATATGTTACACGCCCAAAATGAAAAAGGGAAACAAGGGATTTGCTCATGAATATGTGATATTCAATAGAGAAGAGGAAACTACCTTTTGAAGGTAAAACCTCTCCTATAAATAGAGCCCTCGTTCCTCTCATTTTATTCATTCCACATAAGTTAGAGATTGAGAGCTTCTCTCTCTAGATCTTGTGCCCGATCTCCTCTCTCTCTCTCTCTCTAGTTATTTTCGGTTTTTGTTTTGGCACATAGGTCCACATTCGACCTAGTGTTTTAGCTCTTCGACTCTTAGACTTGTTCTTGAGTCGTCGTGTTTAAAAAGTGCCCACTCACTAATTCCTTTCTTTCTCGAGTGATTCTTGTGATAGAAACCATCGTGGTTGCTCGTGTTGGCGAGGAAAGAACAGAGACGTGCTGTGAGGGAGACGAACGTTTTTAACCTTCCGAAGGCTCATCAACGTTCAAGCTTCTAAAAAGGTTAGTAAATTTATTATGCTCATAATAGTTTTATTTACGTGTACTTGCTCTTTGTCTAGGTTAGTAAAATCGTTTTACTTGTCAAAAAAAGTTTTTAAAAATTCTGCCGCTTACCGAAGCGTTAAACTTTTTCTTAAACCCTAGATCAATTCCAACACATTCCATGTCTGTTGCTCCATCTCAGTATGAGTACGACTATCACTTGGACATGTACTTTCGTGCATGTGCTCATTATATGACTTTATATGATTACTGTATGACCGCTGCATATGGTCGCTATGACTTGTCATTTCATTTATATCCCTTTTATGTTGAATTTGTTAAACTATAGTATTTGATGGATTGTGTTGAACTTTATCATTTTGGTTTGTACTATTGAACTTATTAGAGAATTATAATGATTTAGTCATATTAGACAAAAAAAAAAGCTAAAATTTACACTAGCACTAATACACAGGGCACTAGATGGTCCTAATTGTGACCTTTCCTACTTTGTTTTTTTTTTTTTTTAAAAAAAAAAAGGTCACAACTAGGATCATCTAAAGAGAGAGAATTATTTTTTTCCTAGTCTACTCTTATCTTATTCATATAAATTTGACGGTATATAAAAGTTTTTTAAAAGTCCATAACTCATTACATTTTATATATAAAATAAATTATACTTTAATAAAAAAAATTAAGAGATCTAAATTTTAAAATTCCATAATTCTTGATTCCGAATTCCGTTTTCAAATTTTTTTGTATCAACGCGAAGCTCTCGGTGAGTGCTTTCATTTAAGAATAGTTTTGACCATGTTTTATTATAAGATTAAATTTTGTGACAACATTATCACATAACTGCTAATAATTTAGTGACAATATGCTCACGAAATTTAATTTTTCTTTGACAAATTCGTCAAGAATCATTTGATTCTTTGACAATTATTGGTTTACAACGTGGTATCATGTAGAGGTTTGAAAAAAAAAAATTAGTGTTTCATTTTTTGGTTTTTAGGTATTCAGAAGTTGACACCAAACCACTAATTTTATGAACCATGAGATTATGGACTAATTTCTCGAGAAATTCAAAATTACGTGACAATGTCTTCAAGAAAATATTATGTTTTATGACTTTGTTGTCACAAAATTTGGGATTTCGTTACAATAAGGTCACAAAATTTATGGATTTCGTGACAACATGGACACGAAATCTTGATATTTTGTGACATTTTAGTCACGAAACAAAGACCATATCATTAAAAAAAATAACAATTTGTGACAACATGGTCACAAAATTTATTTTTTTGGGCAAATTCGCTCTAGATAACTTGATTATTTGACAAACAGTGGTTTTCAACGTGATGTCTAGTCGAGGTTGGAATTTAAAAAAAAAACTTAAGAACTATAAATGTCAACCTTACATGAGATAATGACTTGTATTATTTTGTTGGAATAAATTTTCTTACTAATGTTATTCTTTAAAAATTCAAGAAAATGATATATTTTAAGGTACATGTAAGAAATCTATGTTAATTTTCAAATTTATGTAATGAAACATGTTCTTTTCGCGGACCAAGTTATTATGGTGTATTTTCTCGAGAAAATACAATACTTCATGACCACAGTCATCACGAAACTGCGCCGTTTAGTGACCACAAGGTCACCAAATTTTAGCGTTTTGTGACCACAAGGTCACCAAATTGCGGTAGTGACCACGTTGTCATAGAAATTATGGATTTCATGACTACTGTTTTTACGATTTCCGTATATTTCGTGACCACATCCGTCATGCAACAGAATTTCGGGACATCCTGGTCATGAAATTAATTTGTTTTTTCAACATTTGACCAATATGACTTGATTCGAAGAAAAATAGTGGTTCCCAGCATGGTGATGATTGGAGGTTGAAATATAAAAAAAATTTAATACCGTATAAACCATGTAATCCAACATTGTATGAGATCGTGAGATAATGACTTGTATTATATTGTATAAATATAATTCCTCACAAATGTTATAATATAAAAAAAATCGATAATATGATATATTTCAAGGTAATGGTAATCAATATATGTTATTTTTCAAATTTATGTAACATAACATGTTATCTCGTGTTCCAATGTGTCAACTTCTTATGTATAAAAGGGTTTTTTTTATTTTATTAATATATCTACCAATTTACATTATCCTCAAAACCATTGTTATTTCCTGGACCAAGTTATTACGGCGCATTTTCTCTAGAATATACAACATAAATAAATATTTAATGCTGCAAATACCCATATTTCATAATTGATGCTGTCAATCACAATTATAGCTAGTGATATTATTATAATGAAAAATATTATTATTCGAAAGTTCTTGTATGCATTTATCAGAGCCAAACCGGGGACCATAGACCTAGTATTAGAAGCTTAACAAATCCGATGAAAAGACGAAAAAGTTCTTTCTCTTTTCTACATCGATTTGTATAATCTTTGTCAAACTCCACCTTGCAAGCCAAGACTGAATCCTCCTTGGTACTACAATTATATTTACTCATCGTGACGAGTGTCGACTGATATAGTCAGTTCGTGATCAATATCCTCCAGGTTCAACTTGTGTCGAGAAAATTCAATTATTCCGTTATACTTTTCTTGACACCTATAAGCCCTAAGCATTGTTGCTTCCCCAGCGAAAGATTCTTCCGAACGTGCAAACCTTGGAAATGCGTGCAATCTATCGGTTCTTGAATCAACCATTAGGTGAGAGAACATTTACCCTCTTTCAGGAAGGCTGGATTCCATATTTGTAAATCACTTCTCACTCGAACCATGTTCCGCAATGCTCCTAAGACATAAGCTGTGGTTAGCATGATAGTAGCCTTTTAGCGAATGAGTCAAAGAGTGCGGTAACATAATCCAGTGTCCATGATCACTTCAGGATTTAGATCAAGTCTCACTGTGACCATCATTTGTGATCTAGGTTGGTGTATCGTAACGGTTCTGTAACGATACATCTACAAGCAAGATCTGTCCTGGTCGTAAACTTACCACAAGTATAGAATGCTCCCTTTAAGTGATCAACCTTCACTTGTGTTCCACATATATGATTTCAGATTCAGCTTCCCAGGCATGAACCAATCATCGACCCGTTTTAGTTCACCACCCGAGCTCAGATGTCGTGCATATGACTTAGTTCGATACGGAGACTATGGGTTGATAAATGTTTGATAAATCCTAATATATAAGAAATAACGCTTTCGATTCGAATAACTTATAAATGTCAAAACTTTATTTTATTAATATTTCAGCGAGAATTTACAAAAGCATCTTCTCATGGGCAGTAATTCCTAACAATCTCCCACTTTGACCTAAAGAAGTTGTGGCATATATCTAAGACCTATCCCTTCTATGTGTTTCAAGAACACAAGTTCAGGCAGCCCCTTAGTCATTGGATCCGGGATTTTATCCAACGTCGAGATCTTCATGATAGCCACGTCTCCCCTTCGAACTATCTCCCTTATGAGGTGGTATTTTTGCTTTATACGCTTTCCTCTCTTACGGCAATGAGGTTCCTTCGAGTTTGCAATCGCTCCAGTGTTATCACAGTGGAGTTGTACATGCTCGTTCATATCAGGAACTACCTCTAGTTCGGCTAAGAAGTTCTTAAGCCAAACAGCCTCTTTGGCTGCCTCAGATGCTGCAATGTATTCAGCTTCCATCGTAGAGTCCGCGATACAAGATTTCTTAACGCTTCTCCAGTCAATCGCCCCTCCATTGAGAGTGAACACTGACCCAGACGTTGACTTTAACATGTCACGGTCTGCTTGAAAATTAGAGTCAGTGTATCCTTGTACCACCAAGTCATTACTTGTCTACACAAGCATCATCTCCCTAGTTCTCTTAAGATATTTGAGGATATGCTTAACAACTATCCGATGATCAAGATCAGGATTTGACTGGTATCTACTAACAACTCCCACTGCATAGCATATGTCGGGTCTAGTACATAACATGGCATACATCAGACTCCCAACTGCCGAGGCATATGGAACTTGACTCATATCCTCCACTTCTTGAGGTGTCTTAGGACACTACTCTTTTGACAGGGCTAACCCTATCCGCATCAGTAACAATGCGCCATGAGCATTTTTCATCGAGAAGCGGGCAAGTACCTTATCAATATAAGTACCTTGAGACAGAGCTAGTAGTTTGTTCTTCCTATCACGTATGATTTGGATTCCAAGAAAAAAAAGCCGCATTTCTCAAATCCTTCATTTGGAATTGTTTGTCAGCCATGCGTTTATGTAAGACATGATCTCAATATCACTTCCTATCAGTAGGATGTCATCTACATAAAGCACTAAGAAAACCACTACCTTTCCCTTTGAGTACTTGTAAACACAAGGCTTGGAAAGGTTTTGTTCGAAACCATAAGTCTTGATAATACTCATCAGACCTTTGGTTACAAGATCTAAACGCTTGCTTAAGTCCATAAATGGACTTTAATAATTTGCAAACCTTGTGTTCTTGACCCTTTTGTATGAATCCGTCTGGTTGAGCCATACAGATTTCTTCTTCCAGATAGCCATTCAAAAAGCTGTCTTTACGTCCATTTGCTAGATCTCATAATCATAATGAGCGAAAATGGCCAGAAGAACTTTGATGGATTTAAACATGGCTACCGGAGATAAGGTTTCATCGTAGTCGATTCCTTCTCTTTGGGTGAAACCCTTAGCCACAAGTCTAGCCTTATAGGTTTCGACTTGTCTATCAGCTCATTTCTTTCTCTTATAGATCCACTTGCACCCAATCGATCTAATTTGTTTGGGTGCATCTATAAGAGTCCAGACTGAGTTTGAGTGCATAGACTATATCTCTTGATTCATGGCTTCTAGCCATTTATCTTTGTATAAGTCGACCATTGCATCTGGAAATGATGCGGGGTCATCGTCGCTCGCATCCAATGCAACAACGTTCGCTTCAAAACTAAGATATCGGTCAGGCTCTCTAGAGACCCTCCCACTATGACGAGGCAATGTAGCACTTGGACCAACATTTGTGTTTTCTTCATCATCTCCCACTCTCACACCAGTTGTAGGTGGAGATCGTTCCCCTCGGACGTTAGTCTTTGGGGTTGGTCTAATCGTTTCCTCGAGTACTATTGTACTACGTGGCTTATGTGATTTAACATAATCATCTTCAAGAAAAGTAGCATGTGTAGAGACGAATGTTTTCTGATCCATAGGATCATATAATATACCTCCTCTAGTCCTTTCCGGATAACCAACAAAGAAACATAAGTTTGTTTTTTGTTCCAGTTTAGTCGCCTTCTTTTTCAAGACGTGAGCGGGATAACCCTATATGCGAAAGTGACGCAAGCTGGGATTAGCTCCATTCCATAGTTCCAATGGGGTTTTGGATATCGATTTAGAAGGAACATGGTTCAAGATAAATACAGCAGTTTGCAAAACATATCCCTAGAAAGATGTTGAGAGTGAAGAATAGCTAATCGTGGATCTAACCATGTCTAGTAGAGTTCTATTTCTCCTTTCCGCAATATCATATTGTTGTGGGTTACTAGGAGCCGATAATTGCGACACAATCCCATGCTCAAGCAAATAATCGGTGAACTCAGTATCTAAGAACTTGTCTTCCCGATCAGATCGGAATGTCTTAATAGTTTTACCTAATTGGTTTTCAACACAGGCACAAAATTCTTTAAACTTGCCAAAAGTTTTAGATTTTCGGTGCATTAGGTAAATGAAACCATATCTAGAATAATTGTTTGTGAAAGTGACGAAGTATTCATAACCGTCTATCAGAGCTTCATTCATCGGTCCGCAGACGCCAGAGAGAACCAGTTGCAGAGGTTCAGTGGCTCTTAGTCCTTTGCTAGAGAAAGATCTCTTGGTCATCTTTCCATCAATACAGGATTCACAAACAGGTAGAGTTCCCACTTTAAGGTGTTTCAACTGCCCAAGTCTTGAAAGCCTCTCTAGCTTGTTTATATTAATGTGACCAAGTCTTAAGTGCCATAAATATGTTTCATCATCATTGGATACCTTTAATCTTTTTTTATTATATGTGGGTTTAGCTACCTTAAACATATCAACATTAAAAGCAAATTTATTTTCAGGGGATATCACATATAAACCATTGTATAATTGAGCATCACATATAATTCTTCCATCATAAGAAATACTAATAGCATTTTCATTCATTGACAAAAAAAAATTATTTATGTTTTAGTAACTCAAAAACTGAAATAAGGTTTCTACAAATACCATGAATAAAATAAACTGAATCAACTATCAAATATTTATTTCCAAATTGGAGCTGAACTACTCCCATAGCTTTAGCCGTGACAGACTCTCTGTTTCCCACTCTAAGTTGTAGTTCATTTCCATTCAGTTCCTCCCAGGAATCAAACACCTGTAAAGATGTATAAACATGATTAGTAGTCCCCGAATCTACAATCCAGGACGAGAATAAATCTCCAGCATAAAATGCCTCTAATACATGTATGTTTGTGGACGGGACAATACCTCCACAAGACTCTGGGTACAAGTCTACCACTTCGTCATCATCATAAGAGATGTAGATTACCGAAAGCTCTCCCACTTGGAGAACATTCTCTACGGGTTATCTCATCGAAGAGTAATAATGAGATGAGATTGCCACACCAGCATAGTTCAATCTATAAAGGAACTCGTCCTTTACTAAACCATCACGCCAGTGTAGAAGTTCAACTTGGAACTTCTTCATGACATACTTTGGGCCGAAACCACGAAAGTACACTTTAAAGCTGGCGTACTCCTCGGCGAGGGATTCAAGAATGATCTCGACCCGAGTAGCTTCATTAATCTCAATTCCTAAGAAGCCGATCAGGTTCAATCTATCGATTATCGACTTCATGTGTTCGATGGCACACTCTCCGCTCTTCATCTTAGTATCCATTATTTCTTTCAACAAGGAATAGTTTGAAGTCATGCTGAAATTTAATGAAATACAAATACATAAATAATTATTTGAAAAGAAAAACATTCATCACAAAGGTTTAGGAAATAAAAACATAATGCAACAAGCACAGGGAAAAATACTAATCTCTAAGAAGACCCATAATTTATATTCCACGGTAATTTACCAATAGCCATAGTCTGTTTCACTAAAGTGACGTAATGGAGTGCACCTAGCGAAATTTAGGACCATCTCATATTAATAAAGCAATCGTGGTTCATGGACATTCATAGCTATGCTTTACTAACTACCAGTTTATAGTAATCTTTGGCAATATGAGACAACCACCGGTCATCTCACACTTGAGTCGACCCAACATTTCAGCAGGACAAAGCTTAGCCCGTGTGTGCTAGGGAAGCCTAGGTCAGACACAAGATCTACTTCTCCACCTATCGTCAGAAACGTGAAATGCGCTTACAACTTCCGAAGGGAATGGACCACCATGTCTAAAAGACCGCCGGTCACGAGTCGAGCAAGACCACCTCACGGTGTTGTGTTAATGTTGGAGGCCTTACAGACTCAATACACTTTTAGTATTTTAATTTTCCTAGCATTAACATTAATCCAGGTAATCCACTTGAGTTAACTAAATCGTATTAAAAAATCGAGTGTTTCTAAGGTACCCTTAAATACATAAGTTTTGATATAACTTAGTTATTAGGAATTTCGTGACATCTAGTTTTGATTATCCTAATAGTATTCCTTCACGGAAAAGCTTCCAGTTGGGAGGGAAGACATCGTCTTTTATTAACCCCCCAGCTTAGCCTCTTATCGGCTTGGTGTCAAATCTTTCCGATCCGTTCAACTCATTCATTAATTAACTATCCTAATCCAATTAGATAATTTTAATAAATGAAAGCCCATGATAACCCACGACACAAGTTTCAAGTTATATCAAACATGAAAAAGCAATTAAATAAACAAGCATGGTTTAATTCGGTTTGATCGTATCTTATTTGACTCTTAATAAATAAAATGAGATGAACCCAATATCATGTTGGTTCATGTATAAGTTATGCGCCCATATCAATGTCCCATTGGAAAATAAATCAATATCAAATTATTTATTTTTCAATTTTTTTTATTAAGTGGACCCGTGGGCCTACTTGGCATCTGGGCCCAAGCCCGTACTATCCTCGTGTCCACCCGCCATGGTGGAACTCAACCCGAGTGGTCGGGTCGTGTGCCAGGTGGGCCACACGGCCACAGAGGCGAGACAGTAGAGGGGCGGCGGATGAGATGTCCGCCCTTTTTGGTCATCGGTCGTGGAGGCCCTCCGTCGGTCCTTCACTTCTCCTCGTTGTGGGTCCGTCTCTCGCCGATCGTTTTGATCAAGAATATTGATCGTCGGATTATTATAATAATAATAATAATAAACTTCACAAAAAATCTATACCCTTTGAGTTTCGGGTGTAACATAAAATCTAGAAAAGCGAGAATCAAATATTCTACGATCAACCCCGAATGACAATTCACATAATCATAAATTGAATTGCATAAAAAAGATAATCTAAATATTTGTTCATTCAAACTATTTAAATTAATCACATGAACGAATCAATTAATAATGTAATCAAGTAGCTCTGATACCACTTGTAGGTGATTATCCCACCTTGATAACCATATTAAATGCGGAAAATATTAATTACACTAAAAAGAGCTAATTAATATTATAGCTATCTAACAAGATCTAGATTTACTTATTAATTATTCATGAAAGCAATATCAAGCAATCAATAAGAGCTAGGTTCAGAGATTCAGTAATACTTACATGTTTTGGATCAGCTACTGAATCTTCAAGCTTTGACTCCTCCGTCTTCAGTTTTAGAAGACTATCTTCAAGATTTTAGCTCCTTCTTAAAGCTTTAGCTCCTCGATGCTCTGAACTTGTATGTGATGACACCGTAATCTTCCGAAATGTAATCTCTGAGACGAATAAGAAAGATGAGTGGACACAATCTTTATCTCACTACGATCTACAACGAGGTGTATAGATCGCACCGTGTTTATAGAATTGGAATCACGGACTTCAAAGAGGGGGAGAGGGAGAGTCGCCCGAGAGAGAGGGAGAGGCTCTCTTGGTCGAATTTTCTGAATCACAAAAGTGTTTTTGTTGCCTTCTCATGAACTCCTATTTATAGTAGTGAAAATGATATATTCTTGGTACTTTCTAAAATATATTGTTTCCTTTTATTATGTTCACACTAGTGAATCTAAGTTTGGTCATTGCATCTTATCTCATGAATCATACTTTCTCTCTTAGTCATTAGATCAATATATATGAGATTTTATTTCTTGTTTAAATAGAGAATATTTATTAATAGAGAATAAAGGAAATATCTTATTTCCTTTTAAATATTATTCTCTCATTAATATTCATGAGAGAGAATAAAAAATAATATCTTATTTCCTTTTAAATATTATTCACACATAATATTCATGAGAGAGAATAAATGACAATATCTTATTTCCTTTTAAATATTATTCTCTCATAATATTCATGAGAGAGAATAAATGACAATATCTTATTTCCTTTTAAATATTTTTCTCTCTCCTTTATTTAAACAAAGAGAAAATATTGGTAAGTACAAATAATGGCATGGACCAATTTCTACCTCTCGGTCAAGGAGGATTTGTGCAAATCATGTGCCAAAGTCTCCTAAAATTCGTGCACCGCATTTTCTGCAAGGCTCAATTGCTTAAAACCAAATTAATTATTTATTTATTTGGTCCAACAACAAACAAATAAATAATTGATTAATTATTTACTTAATCAAACAATAAAGAATTAATAATACCATAAATAATTATTTAATTTTGCAAATACCCATATTTCAGAATTGATGCGACCATCACAATTACAGCTAGTGAGATTATAATAATGAAAAACATTATTGTTCGAAAGTTCTTATCCGCCTTTGTTAGAGCCGAATCGGGGGCTATGAACCTAGTATAAGAAGCTTAACAAATCCGATGAAAGACAAAAAAGTCATTTATCTTTTCTTCATCGATTTTTCTAATCTTGGTCAGACTCCACCTTGTAAGCCAAGACTGAATCCTCATAGGTACTAGAATTATAATTACTCATCGTGACGAGTGTCCACTGATATAGTCAGTTCGTGATCAAGATCCTCCAGGTTCAACTCGTGTCGAGAAAGTCAATTTTTCCGTAATACATTTCTTGACACCTATAAGCCCTAAGTATTGTTGCTTTTCCAACGAAAGATTCTTTCGAACGTATAAACTTCGGAAGTGCGCGTAATCTATCGGTTAAGGAATCAACCCTTAGGTGAGAAAATATTTACCTTCTTTCAGGAAGGCTGGATTCCATATCTGTAAATCACTTCCCATACGAACCATGTTCTGGAATGCTCCCAAGACATAAGCTGTGATTAGCATGATATTGGCGTTTTAGCGAATGAGTCAAAGAGTGCGGTAACATAATCCAGTGTCCATGATCACTTCAGGATTTAGATCAAGTCTCACTGTGACCATCATTTGTGATCTCGGCTAGTGTGTCGTAATGGTCCTTAAACGACACATCTACAAGTAAGATATGTCCGGGTCGTACACTTACCACAAGTGTAGAATGCTCCTACTAAGTGATCAACCTTCACTTGTGATCCACATATATGATTTCAGATTCAGCTACCCAGACATGAACCAATCATCGACCAGTTTTAGTTCACTGCCCGAGCTCAGATGCCGTGCATGCGACTCAGTTCAATACGAAGACTATGGTTTGATGAATGTTTGATAAATACTAATATATAAGAAATAACACTTTCGATTCGAATTACTTATAAACGTCAAAACTTTATTTTATTAATATTTCAGCGAGAATTTACAAACGCATCTTTGTTGTCAATGGTGCCCACAAGAAGAGTAGTAGTATCTATTTATGTACATTTGATGTAATATAGTCTCACGAAGACTCTTGCTTGTAATTACTTATTTATTAATAAAAGTTGAAACGTTCATTCATTCTTCCTTGTCTGTTTTAAGCTTTATGATAAAAACTTAGTCTTTAGTCCATAAACAAACTCAACAACTTACGAAGAGACAAATGTAGATTTGCATGAACAAACTCTTCCTAGTTTTCTTAAAACGATATATTCGCAATCTAAGGGTCAAAGGACTATTGACCTCAGTACGATTGTTAGGAGAATCTATGATGTCTGGTTATGGGGCATTGAGAGTTGAAGACTCTATAGTTCTTCTAGGTATCTTCCAAAGGTACTGAATTGACCAGTACACTTCTAGAGACAAGATAAGAACAAACCATTTAACCTCTTATGTCTCGAAGTCACTACGTATAAATTGCATCATGCTTACCTTAATCCTAAAATGAGACATGCCATTTCACAGCTTACGTATTCTCATTTGAGAAAGTCAGAGTTCGGACTCACTATGTGATTATGAACATGACCTATTGGTGAAGTACTAAGTTGTGAAGATGTCATGAGTAACTTTGTGAAGTTCTCATAGATATGGAATTCATGTACAAGATTGTTGAAATGCAATGTCTATCATCTCATGCTTTGTTCCTTGGAGTGTGAATAAATGAACTGGCCAGTGTCCAAATTGAGTCTTGAATTTTTTGGAAGAAACAATGTGACTTGTTAGCTCATCGTCAATACATTGTTTCTAACTTATTCACAAGCGACAAAGGAGTTGAGGAAATAACAGCTAGAAGGGTAAAATTGTAATTTTGTAAATCCCGACTAGCTGATGATATTCATGAAGGGTAAACATAGATAGTATTCAGTGGATCCACTCATTACAATTAGGTTGAATTCTTGAGTAGAAAATAAATTCAATTAAACCGAGAGATTTTCAGTGTCAACTCTTTAGTGGAGTCGGTTGACATTAAGCTAAACTTGGAAAAAGTTTGTGAACTTTTTAGTCCAAGTATTTAGCTCAAGCTTTGTTCATTTGGATCCATGAGATCACTGTCACAAATCATATCGATTAGGAATAGTTAAACTAGAAGCTAAGTCAAAACAAGAACGAGACAAGTTTTACGAAAATTGTCTAAAGGGTATTTTTGTCTTTTAGGACATAGGACGAAATGAATGTCAATAAATTTTTTGACATTGTCATATGATGGACCTTTATTGGGCCTTGAGGATTAATTTCATTTCATAGAATTTTACTTGAAAATTCTTAATGGGTCTTTTCTTATGTTGTCATGAACAAGTGAAGAAAAATCTAGAAACCCATTCTAGAAGCCTTACACGTCCAACCCTAGGAAAAGAAGGCTGAATTTCGTTCATGCCATAGTGTGAAAGAGAGTTTATTTTGTGCATTAATGTATGAAGATACTTGCCAAAAGAAAAAGAGGAAACAAATTTCCCCTATGAGGAAAGAGGGAAATCGGCCAAGCAAGGCAATGGAGCAAAAGAGGAAACAAAGCCAAGCCTTCTAAAAGCTCCCTTGGCCGCCTAAATGAGGAAGAGAAAGAGGCAATTTTGCTCATTAATATGTGATATTATATAGAAGAGGAAACTAACTTTTTGAAGGTAAAGTCTCTCATATCAATAGAGCCCTCATTCTTCTCATTTTATTCATCCCAAGTTTTAGAGATTGAGAGCTTCTCTCTCTAACTTGGCTGCCCACTCCTCTCTCTCTCTATCTCTCTAAGTTCTTTTCGTTTTTGTTTTGGCACCTAGGTCCTCATTTGACCTAGCGTTTTTAGCTTTTCGACTTTGAGACTTGTTCTCGAGTCGTCGTGTTTAAAAGTGCCCACACACTAATTCCTTTCTTTCTCGAGTGATTTTAGTGATAGAAACTTTCGTGGTTGCTCGAGTTCTCAAGGAAAGAAGAGAGACGTGCTGGGAGGGGAGACGAACGTTTCAACCTTCCGAAGGTTTCTCAACGTTCAAGCTTCTCAAAGGTTAGTAAATATATAATGCTCATTAATATTTTAATTTAGATGTACTTGCTCTTTGTCTAGGTTAGTAAAATCGTTTTACTTGTTTTAAAGAAATTTTTTAAATTCCGCCGCTTACTCGAAGCGTTAAACTTTTTCTTAACCCTAGATCAATTCCAACAATCTTCTCGTGGGCAAGAATTCCTAACAGGTTGATCACGACGTGCGAGTATTCTGCACTTGTGGTAAGTGCACAAGCTGGACATGTTTTGGTTGTAGATGTGTTGTTTAAGTATCGTAATGATACACTAACTGAGGTTGTATGATGGTCACAATAAGAATTGATCTAAATCCTAAAGTGATCATGGACACTGGATCATGTTACGACGCTCTTTGACGCATTTGCTAAAAGGCTACTATCAAGCTAATCAAAGCATATGTTTTGGGAGTTTTGAAAGAGGATTCGAGTGGGAAGTGGTTGACAGATACGAAATCCAGCCTTCTTGAAAGAAGGTTAATGTTCACTCACCTAAGGGTTGATTCCAGAACCGATAGATTGTCGACACTTCTCAATTATGTACGTTCGGGAGAATTTTTCGCTGGGGAAGAAACGGTACTTAGGGTATATATGTATAAAAAAAAGGTATTATATCTAAATCCTAATACTATTTGAGCACCATTTCTACTAACTTTGTAGAAACATGTCTTTAATCAAGTTGAAAAATTAATAGCTTTGAATAAAATTTATCTCTTTAGTAATTTAATTCAAATTATGTTGCATCATTTACTTTTTTTTTACAAAAAAAAAAAATATTACTTTGTATTAAAAAAAAATTAAAAGTTAACAAGAAAACCGAGGCATTGTAAATCTACTTCTACAATGGCAACAAATTTCTTTTTGTTTACAATAATAATAAGAAATTATATGGTATACATTATATTTTCCGATGCAAATGTATACTGGTACTATATTAAAATAGACCGGTGCGTTTTTCATATGACAAAAATATCTAAATCTGACAAATAAAAGAATAGCTAATTGGAATAGTTGTATGTGTTATTCTATTCGTAAATGCTAATATGCTGTTAGGATCCAAATCATATGTTTACATCTTTATTAGTCATACATTATTATCATCATAATTCGTAGGCCTTCTGTTTTCCAAGATAACGCATCGCGGCGCGGGCATAAAAAAACTCTTCTGTACTAAATCGTAGGTGAATGGCGGCGTAATTAAGAAAGTATATGGAAATCTAATTTTCTTTTCATTTTAAATAAAGAGAGGATACATTGTACTAACCAAGGTTTAAAATATCGATATCGATACCGATACCCATACAGAGGTTCTGATTTTACGGATATATCGAGTATTGACTGATATATCGACGGATATTCTATAACAATTTTAATACCGACTACCGATTATATCGGTGATATATCGATTACAGATGGATATATCGACAAAAATCTTATAAAAATAAATATTATGTATATATAATTTAATGATATATATATATATATAACAATTATATTTTTAATAGATATATATATATATATATATATATATAACATATCTATATATATTTATATCTATAAATATACGTAATGAATGAATATATAACATTTTTTGAATTTTGAACTACTTGATTTTAACTTGAAGTAATGAAATGCAAAAATAAAAAAAAAAATGAAAAATCTTTGATGTTATTTAGCTAACAAATAAAGTTCACCTTATTGTGAAATTAAAAAATTTAAAGAAATCACTCCATATAAACCTATGTGGTTCTATGAATTTAATAAGCAAAAATGGGTCTTCATCTTCCCAAGAACTCAAGTTTAAATTTTGGGCCTGTTTAGAGCTGTAAAAATAGGTATTTCAGGGATAACTTTTATGTTTTGGCTGTTATAGGAATTTTTTCTATAAAAACGGTATTTTGGGAATAAAACGATTTTTAAGCTGTTATAGTAGTTTTTTTTACTGAGCTTTCCATTTTTCCTTGATATCGTGGATATATCGGGATATATCGTCGGTATTTTGAACATTGGTACTAACACATTAAAAAAAAATCAAACAACGTTCATTCAAAGCTTATATCAAAGAGGATTGAGTTCCGAACACCCCCAAGGGCTTAGCTTGGGTTGTGAGATCTCCTGCATGTGAGGAGATCTCTGCAAGATGGTAATATTTCAATCCATAAAAAAACATAATATTGATGTTTGAAGATTATATCTTGTTCTTAAATGTGTAATTGATGATATGTTGTATCATGTATGATGTAAAATTGAATTATTAAAAAAAATTTGAGTTCCGAACGAGACCGGAGCGGCTACTGTAAAAACCACTAAACTCATAATTGATAGCCTATTTACTTAGTTTTCAGGAGACAATGTTTCCAGAACTATATAGGACACCAATTAAAAGAAAATATTCTCATAACACAATAAATCAGCCAAAATGAATTGAAAGCAGAGGATAAAAGAAGCCAATTAGGATAAAATGTTATTGGGGATAAGACTAGTAAGAAGCAACTTATCCTGGCTGAAACTTTTAGGGCTTGGACACATGTATTCTAGACGAGTTATAAATTAAACTTTTCTCATGTAAATTCAAGGGTAATGATAGACTCATTTTAAAACTCAAGTAACAAAAAGTTTTCTCTGAGTTCTCTCTGACCTACAGAGCCTCCTTCGTGTAAGGTCATGGAAGATCTTTGCAGTAAGTGGAGCCAGTCACCGCAGAAGAAGACGTTGTTGTGGCTATTGATGATAAAATATTGGATGACGGAAGAGCAGAGGCAAACTCCATGCTTCTTGGTAAACTTCTGACGGATAGGTCCTATAACAAGAAAATGTTGAAGCCTCTGATTGGTAACCTGTAGAATGTTAAGGGAGGGCTAGAAATCAGTGATTCGCATAACTCAGTCTTGAAGTTCAGTTTCAGTTCAGTCGAGGAGAAGTGTAAAGTCTTAGAGAATGAGTCGTGGCTGTTCGACAAGGCCTTGCTGTGTTTGTCAGATCTTGCAGAGGAGGAGCGCCTCCTGTTCCCGGTTAATTCACGAGCGTTAGATTCTGGACTCAAATTCACGACCTTTCCTTGATTGCTACGATGACAAAGATGGGTGAAGCAGTTGGGAGTAGGTTTGGCAGGGTGCTGAGAATGCACACGGATCAGATTGAAGGGTTTATGATAGCTTTATTCGTGTGAGAATGATGCTGGATATCTCTAAACCTCTCCGACGGGGCATCTCTATTCAGCTTGGGAAGAAGGCCGAGAAAACTTGCGAATTTTGAGGAGCCACCTCTGTCTCAGGGGTCGGGAGAACAGGAGGACGTGGGAACGGTGAACCAACCATTGAAGGGTCTGTGTTCCAAGCCGACTCTGCATGTCAGTAATGATGATGTTTCGATCAGGGAAAATTCTGGGATTCCCAAGGCTACACATTCTCGCGCTCATTGAAGAGAAGAAAGCGTGAGGAATGAGAGAGATGCGAAACCGAAAAGACACATGGGCTCAAGAATAAAAGAGTTGATTCTTTTAATTCTAGGGCCCAAAATTTCCCAAGCACATCAGGGGGCTGACCCGGGCCTTCGGGAGAAGTGAATTTGGGCTGGGGGACCAAAATGTTTTGATGAAAGGACATCCAATTATGAGATTTCTCAAAGGACTGGTCCTGCGATTTAGAATCTCCAAAGCTTAACCCTCTTTCCTCTGGAACGCTGTCTAGGGTAGAGGACTCGGTGGTGGAGACTGCGGCGGCTAACTCTCAAGCTCCCACGACGGGCTTTGATGGCCCTCCCATTCTTGCTTTCTCGGCTGGAACCTCGGCGACGACCAATAAACCATGGATGCCGGGTTCGACTTAGGGGGCGAAGGATGCGTTCCTTATTCCCGAGGGGATCCCAGGTGAAGGCTTCACTCAACATTGGCGGGGTACTCTTTCTGACCGATCCTCGTGGAAGAAAAGAGCTCGAAGGTCTTAGAGCTCCGAAGCTGGGGGAGAACCATAGTTAGACAAGCCTCAGGAGATAGATCCAAGTTTGGTGAACGTTGAAGATGGAGGCGTGGTCAAAGTGGCTAGGCTGGCTCTCGGACCAGGTAGTGGATGACCCCTGGCTCTCGAACCCGCGGCTCCTGTGGCTCTCTTGAGGCAAGCACAAGGGCAACTTGGAATTTGAAGCGGTGCCCCACGGTGATAAGGGCTGTCGGGTGCAATGAATTCCCTTATCTGGAACGTCCAGGGGTTAGATAATCCCCAGACGAAGAGGACTCTTCGTTCGCACTCTCTGAAGCATAAGCTCGATTTTATCTTTTTATCGGAAACTAAGCTTAAGAATAGTTTGGCTGAGAGAGTCCGTCTCTTGTTGGGATTTTATAGTTGCTTTGTGGTGGATTGTGTGGGGCGGAGTGGAGGGTGTTGGAATTGATCTAGGGTTAAGAAAAGATTTAACGTTTCTAGCAAGCGGCGGAAAATAAAATTTTTCTTTTAAACAAGTAAAACGATTTTACTAACTTAGACAAAGAGCAAGTACATGTCATTATTAAAACTATCTAAAAACGACTACACGTTTACTAACCTTTATGAAGCTTGATCGTTGAGAAGCTTGTGGAGGTTGAATAGCTCGTCTCCCCACGCAGCTCGTTTTTCTTCGTTCTTCGGGAACTCGAGTAACCACGAAAGTTTCTATCACATAAATCACTCGAGGTAAGAAGGAATAAGTGTGTGGGCACTTTTAAACACGACGACTCAAGAACAAGTCTTAGAGTCGAAGAGATAAAACAAATGCTAGGTCAAATGTGGACCTAGGTGCCAAAACAAAAACGAAAAGGGAAGAGAGAGAGAAAGAGAGAGAGAGAGAAGGGGGGGGGGGGGGGGGGGGGGGGGGGGGGGGGAGGGGGGCACTTGTTATAGAGAGAGAAGCTCTCGATATCTAAAATTGTGGGATGAGAAAACAATGAGAATGAGGGCCCTATTTATAGGAGAAGGATTACCTTCAAAAATGTTGTTTCCTCTTCTATAGAATATCACATATTCATGAGCAAATATTCCCTCTTTCTCTCTTATGTCACACGGCCAACTAGCTTCTAGAAGGCCTTGGATTTATTTCCTCTTTTGCTTTCTCTCTAGCCTTGGCCGCCCATCTCATTCCATGTAGAGGAAATTTATTTCCTCTTTTTCTTTTGGCAAGCATCTTCATACATTAATGCACAAAATTAGTCTGTCTTTCTCCTTGTGTTGGACGAGTAGCATGCATCTAGAAGGAGCTTCTAGATGTTTCTTCATTTGTTCATGACAACATAAGAAAAGCCCATTAAGAATTTTCAAGTAAAATTCCATGAAATGAAATTAATCATCAAGGCCCAAATTCTTTAACCTGGACTTGTGGTTTAATT
Organism: Urtica dioica subsp. dioica; assembly: GCF_054948205.1. Taxonomy (NCBI): domain Eukaryota; kingdom Viridiplantae; phylum Streptophyta; class Magnoliopsida; order Rosales; family Urticaceae; genus Urtica; species Urtica dioica. The sequence goes on along the minus strand of NC_142767.1, from coordinate 7,092,138 downwards.
CATTGTCATCATTTGACAATGTCAGAAAACTTATTTATTAACATTAATTTCGTCCTATGTCCAAAAAGACAAAAATACCCTTTAGACAATTTTCGTAAAACTTGTCTAGTTCTTGTTTTGAATTAGCTTCTAGTTTAACTATTCCTACTCGATATGACTTGTGACAGTGACCTCATGGATCCAAATGAACAAAGCTTGAGCTAACATACTTGGACTCAAAAGTTCACAAACCTTTTCCAAGTTTAGCTTAATGCAAACTAACTCCATTAAAGAATTGACACTGAGAATCTCTGGATTCAAATGAATTTATTTTCTACTCAAGAATTCAACTTAATTGTGATGAGTGGAACCACTGAATATTATCTATGTTTACCCTTCATGAATATCATCAGCTAGACGAGATTTACAAAATTATCATTTTACCCTTCTAGCTGTTATTTTCTTAACTCTTTTGTCGCTTGTGAATAAGTTAGAAACAATGTATTGACGAGGAGCTAACAAGTCACATCGATTCATCCAAAAGAGTCATGACTCAGTTTGGACACTGACCAGCTCATTTATTCACATTCCAAGGAATAAAGCATGAGGTGATATACATTGCATTTCAACAATCTTGTACATGAATTCCATGTCTATGAGATCTTCACAAAGTTACTCATGACATCTTCATAACTTAGTGCTTCACCAATAGGTCCTTTTCAGAATCACATAGTGAATCCGAACTCTGACTTTCTCAAATGAGAATTCGTAAGCTATGAAATGTCATGTCTCATTTCAGGATTGAGGTAAGCATGATGCAATTCATACGTAGTGACTTCGAGACATAAGATGTTAAATGATTTGTTCTTATTCTGTCTCTAGAAGTTCACTGGTCAATTCAGTACCTTAAGAAGATACATAGAAGAACTATAGAGTCTCCAACTCTCTATGTCCCATAACCAGACATCATAGATTCTCCTAACAATCGTACTAAGATCAATAGTCCTTTGATCCTTAGATTGCGAACATATTGTTTTAAGCAAACCATGAAGACTTTGTTCATGCAAATCTATATTTGTCTCTTCATATGTTTTTTGGTTTGTTTAAGGACTAAAGACTAAATTTTATCTTAAAGCTTCAAACAGATAAGGAAGAATGAATGAACGTTTCAACTTTTATTAATGATTAAACAGTTACAAGCAAGAGTCTTCGTGAGACTTTATTACATCAAATGTACATAAGTAAAGACTACTACTCTTCTTGTGGGCACTATTGACAACAGAGGGATCATGTTATATTGGAAGCATTTGGTTCGGTTTGTGCTTTGTTCGTTCTCCCGATTCCATATTGAAGGGATGGTTACCAATGTCAATGGATTTGTGTAGAAATTCTTAGGCCTTTAAGGGAATCTGGTGGCATCGGAGATGAGACACTCATGGGAGCTCGTCCGAAGAGTCCTTATCTCATTCCATGGGCCGTGGTTGGTTGGAAGGGATCTCGACGAGTTGGTGGAGAATAAGGAGCTGAGTGACGGAAGGACGAGAGATCCGTATTGTCGCGAGTCCTTCTGCCATATTTTGGAGGATTGCGAGCTCTCGGATCTCGGTTTCGAGGGGGCTGAATTCACGTGGAGATGTAACTCTTCCCTGAGTGGTCCTACCTTAAGGCTATGATGTTAAAGCTAAGCTTCGATGGTGCGTGGCTTAAGACGATCATGATATGTGTTACGTCAGTTAGCTTTTCCTTCAACATCAACAGGGTGGTTAAAGGACACGTGGTTCCTCAACGTGGTATTTGGCAAGGTGATCCTTTCTCCCATTTTCTCTTCCTCTTTTGCTCGAAAGGTCTTTCATGTCTTCTTAAGGAATGGGAAATGATGGGAAGCATTAATGGGGGTGAGGTTCGGCCGGAATGATTTTCGCGTCTCCCACTTACTCTTCGCCGATGATAGCATCATTTTTTTGGGCTTTCATGGAAGAATGTGATGCCGTTGCGGGCTGCCTCTCTTCTTACTCGGCGGCTTCGAGACAAGTCATCAACTTTTCTAAATCTGAGATTTGCTATGGGTCTGATGTCCAAGAGGATGGTAAAGTCACTATTGCGACGCGCCTTGATGTTGTCGCTACTCATTGTCACCAATGCTACCTCGGACTCCCGTCCTTTACCGGGAAAAGGTAGAAGGAGTTGTTCGCTTTCGCCAGAGAGAGGGTGTGGGAGAAGATAAAAAACATGGAGAGGTATTTGGTTCTCGCAATCCGGAAGAGATGTCCTTATTAAATCGGTTCTCCAAGCCATCCTGAGGTACGTGGCTAATTGTTTCGATCAGCCTCCCCAAGACTCTTACTGATGACATCCATAAAGCGGTGGCCAAATTTTTGTGGGGGGAATTGTGGTGAGGAGAGGAAGATCCATTGGTGTAAGTGGGGGTACTTGACCAAGAACAAGGCGGATGACGGGCTTGGCTTCCGTGATCTTGAAAAATTCAACCAAGCCCTTACTGCCAAAAGCATTTGGCAGCTTTTGCGAAGACTAGGAAGCCTTGTTGAGAGAGTGTTTAGATAGAGTTATTACCCGGATGGTGATCTCTTTGGAGCTATGTGCGGTTCGACCGACTCATTTATGTGGCGTAGTTTGATGTGGGGAAAAAAAGGTCCTTGAAGCAGGAGCGAGATGGAAAGTTGGGGACGGGGAATCGGTGTTGATCAGCAAGGATAGATGGATCCCCCACCCTCATACTTTCTCTCTTGTTGACACTCCGTTTATCCCTGAGGATATGCGAGTTACGGATGTCAAATCTAATGATGAGAGTTGTAATGAAACCTTGGTCCGAGCGATGTTTGGAAGAGAGGATGCAAATGCCATTCTTGGTATCCCTGAAAATCGAGTCGGGGTGGTCGATATATTTCCAGTGGCACTACTAAAGATGGAAAATATTCGGTGAAGAGCGGTTGTTATAGGGTGACGATGTCCACGATGCCCGTGGCTAGCTCTTCGACTCCCTCGGCCTCCTCTATTTGGTGGAATCATCTTTGGAAGCTTTAGATTCCACCCAAAGCCAAACTTCTCGCGTGGAGGGTGTGTTAAGGATGGGTTCCAGTCAAATCGAAGCTCGAGCAACAGAAAATAACCGACGACAACCGCTGTCCGTTACGTTTTGAGGGCTCGCAAACGGTCACTGATGCTATTTAGGGATGTCGATGGACCCGAAAAATGTGGAAAAGTGCGGGTTTCGGGGATGTGGTTAGAAATATCCGTGGGGAGGACACTTCTAGCACATTCATCAGCGCCATGCATGCGGTTGAGGTACGTAACTTCGAATTCTTTGTTGTCTTGGTTTGGGAGATATGGAATCATAGGAATAAAGTTACCACCGGTTGCAGGAAATGGGCCCGGGAGGAGCTTGTGGAGTGGACCGGGGATTTCCTCGACTCTTATAGCCAAATAATTTTTCTTTTGGGGCCCAACCCAATTGGGGGCCCAAGGCACAAGCCTTGCCCGCCTTAGGTCAGAGCCGGCCCGGCTTATAGGAAGGCTAATGTTGACTCCACTCCGAAGGGTAGCATTGACGTTGCCTCGACGTGGCCTCCGTCGGATGATGGAATCACCGTCATTATTGTTGATGCGGCTATGAATACTAGAAGTGGACGCTTTGGGACCGGGTGTGTCCTATGAGATTAACGAGGGTATGTTATCACCTCGACAATCTCAATCAAACACTTGAGTTTCTCCCCTCCCCCACCCCCCGCTCGTGGAAGCTTATGCCATTCTCCGGGGGCTGCTCATTGCCGAGGACCTTGGTCTTAATCGGGTAGTAGTTCAATCCGATTGCCTTGAGGTGGTTTGCGAGATCAAAAGTGGGATCATTCCGACGATGGAGCTAGGTACAATCTTGAACGACATTAAGGCGAGATTTGGGTATTTTTAAGTTTTTGATATTATTTATATTCCGCGTTCTTGTAATGTTGTTGTCCATAATTTGGTCAGCTTTGCTCTTCGTGTTGACTCAGGTGTGCGTTGGTCGGGGCTTGTCCCACCTTATACCATGCGAGAGGCTTTAAACGATCAAAGGGCTTTGTTGTAATCATGGTATTCTTCCGCTATCTAAGTGAGGGTTATTGCATTTGTCCGTGGTGTCGTCCACGTTTATTCGACATTATTAAATTGTTTCTATCATTATTCATATACTCCCATGATTAATTCAGCTTAATGAAGACCAAACTTTTGTTTTGCAATTATGATGTTAATTTTCAGTCTTTATTAAAATACATATTCATTTATATTTCGTCTTTAAAACATTTATTTACATAAATCCATTTCGCTTCATCATTTGCAATATTCGTCCAATTCCATATCGCAAGTGCGCGGATATGCACAGGTAATAGATTTGTTTATTGCATAAATACATATCCTTAAAGATCATTGGACACCCATATGGAAGAATTGATCACTCTTTATTATTATTAATATATGGATAATATTTGTATAACAGGATACATTATTTATTATTATTCCAGAGCCAATTCCAGTTGATCAGTATGTCCAATCGTTGGGCAAATTTTGCGTCACGGTTGAAATATTTCCTTGTCGTTCCATTGCTGCAGAATTTGCGACCCTGCCCTTTTGATTGTCTTGAACATTTTTCCCACCTGAAAAAGTGAAATGAAATAATTTTACTTCATCGCTTATAAGATGTGCACTTAAAATGAATATTGTTTTTTCCTTATCAATTGCAAAATATTTACTTGGATTATGTACATTTTTGTTTATGATGTCAATAATATATATATATATATATATATATATATATATATATATATATATATATACACGTTCATAAACTAAACCAAAAGCACGTGAAACTGAATTAAAGGGTCCAAGCGATTTTTTGTTTGTTTTGATTTGAATCGTTACAGTAATAGAGAAGCTAGGATGAATGAATGTTTGGTTTAAGATTTTACGAAGTTATAAATTTCAGAAATTGACGCTTCCATGTTATAGAAGTAACATTAATATGATACTACAATCAAATCGTATTAAATTCTGTGATATTCAATGAAAAAGTCTTGGTAACTTTATTTACATTATTCGAATATTCAGATAATCATAGCGACACGGATAACACATTTATTACAAATGAATATAACAAGAAGGATAATTAATATATATGTTGTTAAGAGACAGCTCATAGTATCTATATACAGCGTTTCGTAAATCATTTTGAAGACGGTTCGTTTGTTGAAAATATTTCTCGCCTTTTATAATCACACCTTAATTAAATAACTAAATTTTGTAAAAATCTAAGCCGAGTGATATTAATACGAACACAATGAACCTGGACAAGTAATTTGTTTAGGATTCTGTGCGATTTAACACAAAAAAAAAAATATTGGAGACAGATGTAAAAACACTATACAAGATCTTTTCTAGTCTAATTACCATAAAAAGACAAGTCAGATAAAAAAAAAACATAAAAAGACAACAGCAAAACAATGTTACGCAATGCATGAAAACCATGTGGCTAAAAAGCTGTCACCAATATTAATGCATGCAAAGTAAAACCAGAACTCTTCTTCACCAAGCAACCTATTTGACTATAATTCTAGAAATGATCACAGTTTTGTCATGCGCAGATATACCTACGAGAAATAGGACTCCAATTTTACAGCCAATAAAACAAATATTCATCGTGTTTTTCGATTAATTTTTGTAATATTTGTTATGCGTTACTCTCTCGATTTAAAAAAAAAATACAAAAAAAAAAACTTACTTGGATTGTTCTTATGGGCGGTGATTTTCTGATCGATGTATTGATTGAGAGAAATCCCGTTTTTACGATTCGGTGTTGCAACATGAGGAAGGAAAACACCCGTTCCTCCACGTTTTACACCACCAAAACCATCCCTTTTCACATGCCTTTGAGTTACCTGCAATATCACGTAAAATTATATGTCATTAATATTGTCTAATACGTTATATTGGCTAATAATTGAAACAATTTAGGAACTCTCTTTCGCTTCTAAATGAGGCCCTGAATAAAGACCTAATCAATATACATGAACTGTCATAAATTTACGTGGTCGCCGGAATATTTTTGTCCCGAAATAACGCCAAGTATTTCGACATTAGGAAATCGTTATTAAAATTTTAAGTAGAATTGTTAGAATGTAGGAAGAGATCTTTACCCGGATACTTGGAGTGATTGTTGGCTGATACATTGGATTGTAGATGTGAATTGGCCTAGGAGCTATTTGGACATGAAAATTATTATAGTGACTATAATAATCATTAATGTTATTCTTAATAATAACATTTTGGCCGACTGAACCATTCCAATTTTGTGGGACTGTAACACCAGAGAACCCACACTGATAAACCTGCAATAGTTGTGGCTGAACAAAATGCAATATAATAAGTTCATAAAATGTATCATAGTAAATATATATATATATATATATATATATATATATATATATAATACTTTTGATGGGGAAACAAACCTTGGGTCTTGGTTTGGATTGGGGAGAGGGATATTGATGCTTGTTTGGACCAGCATCGACCAAAGATATCATATTATGAGTGATATTAACTCTATTAGTTATATCACTTGAAGTAGTATTAGTAGAAGAAGAAGAGGTGAGAATTTGAGGCTTGTAATTTGAAGAGACGATTTCTTGGAAAACATCTGAGGGAATCCAGAGCTCTCCGTCTTCTGGGTTTGGAGGCGAATCATCAGTCATGACTGGTTTCGTCATCACAACCCACGGAAACACAGTGAAAACCAGCAAACTTATAATAGTTTTATTATTATTTCTATTTGATGAGACCATAAAGTACATTTCGGTATTTAGGACTGGGTACTTCTGAGCCTTTATATACAAGTATTAACAGCGCTGCGCAGTTTTGTAACCGCCGAGGTTTTGGAATGAGAGAAGGCGAAATGCATAGATAGAAGAGAAAGTGTTGAATCTTTTGATGGCCAACTATTTTTGGCATGTTTTAGGAAGAATTAATTTGGGTTATTTTTGCCCATTTCGGGAAAGACATTTATGGTGCAATTTTTATTCTTTTCTATTTTCATTATTGAAGAAAATGAATAACCAACTTATATAATTTATATATGGGTTTATGATTTGAACATTAAACTGATGAGAAAAAGTAATATGCAATTGTTATATCTAAATGGGAAAGTGCTTGATTAGGGCGTTTTTGTTGAACAAATTCATATATTAAACGATGTGCCATGTAAGATATCTTAAGAATTCAGTTGGGGCAGCATTTGAATTGACCATTTTAATTAAGCCGTATTTATTCATATAAGACAATTTAAATAAATGACTATTTTAAATTAAACGCGTATTCAACGCGTATACAAATTACTTAAAAAAGGAAAACACAACCGTAGAAATAAAAATAAAATAATGCAAAATAGTTACAAACTATTTACAACCGTGAATAAAATGAAGAACACTTAATTTGTGATTGGCGTTGCCATGAATATGTTAGAAGAAGGAAGACTGAGGCGAGGGGATCAAAGCTCGGGTTGTTTGGGATCAAATTTGCGGTGTGGTAATATGGCGGTCACATGAGAGTCGTCGACTATGGTTACAAATAGACATGTAGCTCTCATCCTTCATTTTTGTTTCGATCATGCAAGAGAGAGCACCTTTATTTGAATATGGTGTTACTCAATTGGCGGTTCATAGATGAACTCAAATCGTATTTTATCAAAGTTATATGATAATTGTTATAATTCTCTTATGTAGAAAATATTTCTAACACCAACTTGTTGTGTGAGAGTGTTGGTAGTTGTTTCTACCGGTTAGAGGATCGAATCCATTTCTTGGTTGTCGGGTCGAGTCTAGTCGCTCTAATATGCTATGCCAGTGGTTATAACGGATCTTACCTCAAAACACGATTAACATGTTATTAATTATAATAAGATCACAATCAAAAGAATTATTAAGTGCGAAAAAGTATCATAGCAATTTCACAAATTGAAAATTATTTTTTAAGTATATATTTAATCAATAAATGATCATCATAATCCTTATATGGAGGTCCTTCTGAAAGTGCCGTCATTCTAAGCTCGTTCGTCGTGATTTTTATTAATCCTCGTACAGCTCCTTGTTTCTTTCTTGAACAGGCATCCTTCATATTTTCGATCCTCATTTTCTCCTCGATTCTTCACGTAGCTCCTTTTTCTTCTCAAACTGACACATTACTCTTCCAAGCCATTATCTAGATAGGCAGGGAAATATAGTGTGGGAGCTAACTCAAATCGTTTAAAATGGTCTGGTTTGGTTTTGACCGCGAACACCCATAGAATATCTGGATCCATCTTTACGGAGCCGACTCGGGAACTATGAACCTAATAACGTAAGCTTATATTGTTGGGTTAAGTTCTTTAATACACATTAAAAGTCTCATGAAAATATTTAGCGTGTTAAATACTGAAAATGTGAATTCATAACAATTATAATTCGTAAAACATGTATAGTCCAAGTTTAATTAGATCATATATTTTACGATGAAAGATTAGTGATTTAGAATGACTTACATTTAAATCCCGCTATTTGAATTTTCATGTCAATATGAAAGTTCTTCATGTAATTTAGGTTTGTATCTTCGTGATGGGTCAATATCGTCTTCCAAGTTTCTCTGAATGATCACTACGGACAAAGGATATGCCAATTCCTTTTTCTCTCTGAAGTCTGTTACACAAAGAGATGAACGTCTTGACTGCAACTGATTTTTCTCTGAGAAAATCAACCCAAGAATAGTGTGAGTAATCATCTAGACAAACAAAGACATACTTATCACCACCAATGCTTTCTACTTGGAATGGCCCCATCAAGTCTATATGGTAAAGCTCAAGAGGTCTAGTGGTATTGATCTGAGAAGTGTTTTTATGAGCAGTGTTAGTCAGTTTCCCAATCTAGCAATCTCCACACATAATTGTGAGATCTCCTTTGAGTTCAGGAATCCCTCTAACAAGTCCACCAACAGTGATTTTCTTCATAGTCTTGTAATTTAGATGCCCAATTCTCTTGTGCCATAAGCTCATCTCATCTTATTTGCTGCTCATACAACTAGTGCGAGAAGTAGTTCGACCTTCTCCGAGAAGATAATAGTTGTTAGACGATCTCATTCCTTTAATAAAAAAACATGTCTTCCTTATCAAACACTTGACATCCTTCATTGGTAAACTCCACGCGATGATACTTATCACAGAATTTGACTGATGTCAATAAGTTTGCTTTTAATCCCCCTCTACATGAAGGAAATTTCCAAGCTGAGGTACTCCTTGTAGATTAAGGATCCTCCTTCCAACAACTTCACCCTTTCCACCATCTCCAAAAGTCACAGGCTGAGTTTTACTGTTCTTCATCTGTGTGAGAGAGCTTCTATCACCAGTCATATGTCCCAAACATCCATTGTCAAAGTACCAGCTACCTACTTCCACCTGACAAGTAGAACTGTAGGCTACAAAGCAAACATTCTGCTTATTACCTTCAAAAAGATAGTTTCCTCTTCTATAGAATATCACATATTCATGAGCGAAAATTCCTTATTTCCCATTCTCATTTGGATGAGCAAGCCTTTGCTTCTAGAAGCAAATTTGTTTCCTATTTTGCTTGCTCCCCCTTTGGTTTGGCCGCCCCTTTTAGTTTCCTTGTAGAGGAAATTTATTTCCTCTTTTTCTTTTGACAAGTATCTTCACACATTAATGCACAAAATAAACTCTCTTTCTCTTGGGTTTGGGCGTGCAACATATCTAGAAGGAGCTTCTAGATTTTTCTTCATTTGTTCATGACAACTTAAAGAAATCCCATTAAGAATTTTCAAGTAAAATTCTATGAAATGAAATTAATCCTCAAGGCCCAATTAACTTGTTATGGCCGAGTGATTATATGTCATCATATGACAATGTCAAAAAATTTATTGACATTCATTTCGTCCTATGTCCAAAAAGACAAAATTACCCTTTAGACAATTTTCGTAAAACTTGTCTCGTTCTTGTTTTGACTTAGCTTCTAGTTTAACTACTCCTACTCGATATGATTTGTGACAGTGACCTCATGGATCCAAATGAACAAAGCTTGAGCTAAAATACTTGGACTCAAAAGTTCACAAACCTTTTCCAAGTTTAGCTTAATGTCAACTGACTCAACTAAAGAGTTGACACTGAGAATCTCTCGGTTCAAATGAATTTATTTTCTACTCAAGAATTCAACTAATTGTGATGAGTGGATCCACTGAATATGATCTATGTTTACCCTTCATGTATATCATCAGCTAGTCGGGATTTACAAAATTATCATTTTACCCTTCTAGCTGTTATTTCCTGAACTCCTTTGTCTCTTGTGAATTACTTAGAAACAATTTATTGACGAGGAGCTAACATGTCACATTGTTTCATCCAAAAGAGTCAAGACTCAATTTGGACACTGGCCAGTTCATTTATTCACATTCCAAGGAACAAAGCATGAGGTGATATACATTGCATTTCAGCAATCTTGTACATGAATTCCATATCTATGAGAACTTCATAAAGTTACTCATGACATCTTCACAACTTAGCACTTCACCAATAGGTCATGTTCAGAATCATATAGTGAGTCCGAACTCTGAGTTTCGCAAATGAGAATACGTAAGCTGTGAAATGGCATGTCTCATTTCAGGACTAAGGTAAGCATGATGCAATTCATACGTAGTGACTTCGAGACATAAGATGTTAAATGGTTTGTTCTGATTTTATCTCTAGAAGTGCACTAGTCAATTCAGTACATTCGGAAGATACCCAGAAGAACTATAGAGTCTCCAACTTTCAATGTCCCATAACCAGACATCCTAGATTCTCCTAACAATCGTAGTGAGATCAATAGTCCTTTGATCCTTAGATTGTGAATATATTGTTTAAGCAAACCATGAAGAGTTTGTTAATGCAAATCTACATTTATCTCTTCATATGTTGTTAGGTTTGTTTATGGACTAAAGACTAAAGTTTTATCATAAAGCTTCAGACAAGGAAGAATGAATGAACGTTTCAACTTTTATTAATAAATAAGCAATTACAAGCAAGAGTTTTCGTGAGACTTTATTACATCAAATGTACATAAGTAAAGACTACAACTCTTCTTGTGGGCACCATTGACAACATGCTTCTCTACTCTGTTCAATCTGAGATAAGCCAAATACCTGAAGCAACATGGTTTGATATGACCAGCTCTATTGCAGTAGTGGCAGATCCACTTCTTCATAGTCTGGAGTGAGTAATGGGAACATGAACTTGGTCGAACTCTTCTTAGATACTTGGTTAGACAAGTTTCCTCTGGATTTGACAAACTTGGTGGTAGTCTGAGAAGTCTCTCCTTGGAAGCCAATCTCTCTGCTATTACCACTTCTTCTTTGTGTTGCCAAAATAGAGTCGAGATCACTTAAGCCAGAATTGATCATCTTCCCATTTTTCTTTAGTTGGTTCAATTCTGAATGAGCCTTCTGTTTCCCTTTCACATGTTCTTTCAAGTCCTTAATAGTACTATCAACTCTCGTTCTCCATGGTAAGCTTAAGAATCTTCTTTTACAGATTGCTTTTCTCAAGCTTTAGACCTGTGATGTTCTAATTCATAATCTTATTATGATCTGTCACAGCAAGCAACTTCTCATCCAACAGAAGGTAGTTCTTGAAAATATCTTCCTTTGTAAATTCAGCATCGTCGTCACTACTCCATTTGTCAGGAGGATGTTCAACTAACCTCTTGCTAGAACAGTGCTCAACCTTCTCATTAGTCACAACGTTGAAGGCCATTAGATTAACTTCGTCATCTGGCTTGGTACTATTTGAATCATTGTCACTCCATCTAGCAACATAGGACTTGTTGTTCTTCTTCATGGTATTAGCACACTCATCAGCAGTACGGCCAAATCCTTCACATTCTCTGCATTGAATTATATTGGACTTATCTCTTCTCTTGTTGTTGCTACCTTCACCAAACCGGTTCTTCCTTTGAAAATTTCATTCTCTTCTATTCTGAGAGTTTGGTGCAGAATGTTGCCCTTGATCAGCTTTTCGCTGATTCACTTTTCTAATAAATCTTCCAAACTTCTTGGCAATGTATGCAATCTGTTAAGTGAAATCTTGCTCATCTTCAGAGGCGACGTCAGCTTTCAAGGCAATTAATTTGCTCTTCTTATCAGGCTTCTTCTCCTTAAGATTCATCTCATAGGTTCCGAGAGATCCTAAGAGCTCATCACGCTTCATCGCCTTCATATCGCGAGGTTCTTTAACAACAAGGACTTTCATGGCAAATTTCTCAGGGAGATTTCTCAACACCTTGCTTACGAGCTTGGCCTTATCTATTACCTCTCCCAGAGAGAAAGATTCATTTGAGATATCATAGATTCTGGCACTGTACTCGGAAATAGTCTCTTCTTCTTTAATCATGATATTCTCAAACAAAGTAGTAAGGTGACAAAGGCGATGTTCTCCAACCTTTTGTGTACCTTCATGAGCAACAACCAAGATGTCCCATGCTTCTTTTGCAAGCTCACAGCTATAAATTAGTTTGTAGATCTTCTCATCTACATCCGAGACTATTGCATTCATGGCTTTTGAATTTCCATTGGCAGCTCTATGATGCTCTTCTATCCATTTGTCAAGAGGAAAATATGTGGTTTTTCCTTCAACACCTATAGTAGGAGTCATCCACCCTTCTCAACAACCTAACAACCTACCAAACATTCTCATCAATAGCCTTAAGAAAAGCCTTCAATCGTGCTTTCCATTAAACATGATTTGTTCATTCCAGTAGAGGAGGTCAACCTATGTTGTGTCCCTCTTTAATGTTAATCTTAACACAAGACACACACATTAGTAATTATCCCGAATAGCACTCAGTGAATCGAGTGACCCGCTCAAATACCAATTGAAATTACATAACGTGGTATAGATGGTTATTCATGTTGTAGGTTATTGACAACCGATTGTTTGTAAGCAGATTAATCAAGATGATAAACAGAAAACAATCAAATAGAAAATAGAAAAGAACACACGACAATTGGTACTCTGTTCGGTATAAACAACCTACTCAGAGAGACTAATACGCTCGGGTGAAAACAATCCACTATAATCAATCAATCAAAGTTATAGTAATATTAAGTTTGACAAAGCTCCCTTTTGCAAACACCTTTCTCTTTGATTATCTCCAATTAATTTGAATCCAAACTCCCCTTAGATCTAGAGAATCCCTATCTATGTTTCACCCGATAATTCTCCCGAAGATCAATAGCATGCCAATATGCAAAACACGATCTCACACTCAGTATGACGGTATAAAACTGTGAGTTATTATAAGTCTGTTGTCGATGAAGATCTCTGGAATAGAGAGACAGATACAAGAACTATGGCTTCGTGAATTTGCCAAACAATTAAGGAACCAGATAACCATATGGGATATATATGTGTGTGTGTGTATATATATATATATATATGTGTGTGTATATATATATGCATATATATATATATGTGTATGGTTGGGTTCCCAATTCCTACGCCGAAAATCAAATCAATCGGATTCTCCAAATCCGATATTACTATTCCAAAGAAATCGGGTAACTAACCAAAAATAATTAGTTACTGATTCCGCGCACGGAAAAGTCTCAAGTACCCTGACTAAAAAGTTGCTTGAACAACTTGATGACGCTCAAGCTTGAACAACTCCTGCTACAGTTTGTTTTTTTTTAAATAAACTATGCCACAAAGGTTTCAATAATAAGAATCATTGGACAAAAAATTGATCATCTTATTAAAATTATAAGAAGTTCAAATTTAAAATCTAAGTATTGATCTAGAGGATTAATGTTGGGTTTGTTTCGCTTTTTATAGGCATGGATGAAGTTAGATCATGAGCTGATTAGTTACCACATCTGAACGATTATTTTTCGTTCACGGCATGTTATTCTATGGAACTTATTTGATAATCAAGTCATCCTTAGTGGGTCATAAATGGTTATTTAATGTTTACATGTCGATTAAAAATATATTATTTGATAAGTCTTATTGTAACAATCAACTGCTTTGATTTTCTCGATTTTACTTAGTGGTTATCAGACATAATCTTATATTCCTATTAAATTCTTATTCGGCGTGGTTCAAATCATTCTATTCAGTATTATTGTATAGAGGCAGCGTAAATTTGTACCCCCGAATTTTCCCCTTATTTCTTAGGTTTTTTTTTCTGTTCAATCAGGTTATCATATCACGTTTGAGGAGTTCGGTGATGGAAACTATAAGTCGTGTAATCTTTGACGATATACTTGAAGAACGTTGTATACTAGAGAGAAAAAGAGGAAAAGGAAATTTTATTTGAACATCTCAGCTGATAACCGTCTTTGCTATAAGATTTTATACCCAGTCAAAGTCCTACACTCTACAAGCTAAAGCATAACCAACTTGTACAGCTCAGCTGCGACTTATTGCATGCTGATGTGCATAAGCTCTCTCAACACCCCGTCAAGCTAAGCTTACTGCAGTGAAGAGGCAGTAAACATTAACTTGTCACAAAGTGCTTTGAACCTGCGAAATAATGGTGCCATGGTGAACACATTTTCTACTTGATCTTCAGTGGGATTGTATATGATCTCCAAAGCGTTTGACTACAATTTATCGTGTACAAAATGAACATGAACCTGTACATGCTTTTTCTAGCATGGAACACTGGATTAGAGGATAAAGATGCATCACCCACATTGTTACACCATAGTAGAGCACATGTTGATGACTTGAGTCCAAGTTCAGTCCACAGGATTTGGACCCATGTAATATTAGATGTCGCTTCAGCTACACCTGTACACTATTTTTCCGAGCTTGAATGTGCAATAACCTTGTGTTTGTGTTGAGCATCAATTCACTAAGTTACATCATAGAAACACATAGTATCCTATAGTTGAATGCTTGTCATCCACTAAGCTCGCCCAGTTTACATAAGAGAAACACTCAACTGTCAAAGATGATCTTGGTTGAAACAACATGCCTATGTCTAGTAAACCTTTTGAGATATCTTAGAATTCATTTACATTTACTCCAATGCTCATGTGCAAGAGCTTTCAAAAACTGACTTAACCTATTTATAGGATAGGCAATATCAGGCCTAGTCAATGTCAAATACTGAAGAGCACCAATTGTGATTTTGTACAGTTGAGGATGCTCAAATAACTCACCCCCTACATTAGAGAAGGACACATTAGAGAAGGACACAAATTGGTGCTCAACAAGTTTTTCCTAGCAAGGAGATCAATTGTGTAATTACTCTGCTTAAGATGATAGGATTGACGATACATTTGTGCTTCAAATCTCAGAAAAAATTGACAACACCTAGATCTTTCAATGAAAATTGAGAGTTAAGCTTGGACAAAGTTTAGCCTGATTGCCACCAATTATGAGGAGATCACCGACATACACAAGAATAAGCATGAGATTCGGACAATTGCCTTTGAAGAATAATGAATGATTGGAAGAAGAGCTGTGAAACCCAAGACATGTGAGAGCCTACTTGAGCTGTTCAAATTAAGCTCTTGGAGCCTGTTTTAGACCATACAGAGCCTTCTTGAGCAAACACACATGCTAAGAAAATTGGCGATCCACAAAACCAGATGGCTGAGCCATGAAGACTGTTTCATTGAGAATGCCATTTTAGAATGCATTGTTCACATCCACTTGCTTAATGGGCCAGCCATATGTTGTAGCCCTGATAAATAAGACTTAGATTATTGGATGCTTTGCAACTGGACTGAAGGTATCAAAGTAGTCAACTCCTCATATTTGTTGAAAACCATAGCAACAAGCATAGCTTTGACCTTAACTAAAGAGCGATCAGAGTTTAGCTTAGTCATGTACACCCACTTATTAGAGATAACATTCATATCCGGGGTGAGTGGGATAGAACAAATGTACCATTTCTCATTAATGCCTCCAATTCATGATTCATAGAACCATGCCACTGAGGGTTAGAGATAGCTTTTGAGAGACTAATAGTGGTTCAGAGGGATAACCTCAGAGAAGTGTTTAATTGTGAGGACTTTAGGCTTAAAATCCCATCTTTGGCTCGAGTGGTCATGGAGTGAATGTTTCTGAGTAGAATATGATCAGAGAATGAATCTAGGCATGGCTCAGGATCATGGATATGACACACGATAGGCACAATGGAGGAGCTTAAACTTAGTGAAGGTGATTCAGAGTGAGGTGTGGCACTGGAAAGTGAGTGATTAATAGTAGTGGGAAACACATGTCTGTGAGCATGCGGCTTATGGTGAGGACTGGAGTGAGATGATGTGTGTGGTTGGGAGAAGACACCTTAGAGAAAAGTGACAAATATGGAAAATCAGTTCATCAAACACAACATCTCTAACTATATAGACACGAACACTAGGATGGAGACACTTGTAGCCTTTGTGGTGACCAGTTGGTCCTAGATAAACACACTTAAGATGACCTATAGTTCAGTTTATTGGAGTTGTAAGGCCCAAGAAATGGAAAATTGCTTGCAGTACAAAACTTTAGATGGGGACTTGTTATTTAAGAATGGTATTGGAAGAAAATTTATGAGAGATACAAATGTGAAGAATGCATCCCACCAAAATTGAGTTGGAAGATGAGATTAAGAGAGCAAAGAAAGATCATATTCAGTAATGAGTCGGGCTTTATCTCTACGATTCCATTTTGGTAATAGATGTGAAGACATTAGTGAATGTGACATATTCCTATAGTGTTTAAGAGTGGGACTAGAGCTCTATATTCACCTCTCCAGTCTATATGTATTTCGGATTTCAGTTTCAAAAGAAAAATCCATGTAAACCTACTAAAAGCAGCCACAAAAAAATCAAGTAATATCTGAAGCCATCTCTAGAGAGAATAGATGAGGTTCTCCAAAGGTCAAAGTGGAGAATTTGAAAGAGAACAGTAGTTTTATATAAAGATTTTGGAAAAAGGAATTTGATGCATTTTTCCAAGAATACATGAAGCACAAAGAGAAGATTTCTTTATTTCATGAACAAAGTGTAGTATTATAAGATTGGGAACATTTTAAGATGGATGGCCAAGTCTCCTATGCCATAAAGACATTTCAGATTGAGCTACATGACTAGTGTTTAAGGCTGAAGACTATTAAAAACAAAATTACAAACATGAATGGTTACAACATGAGTTGAGATATTGCACTTATCCATAATAAGACAAAAATAGAATGAAACTCAATAAACACCTTGTTATCACGAGTGAACAATGATATACTAAGGAGCTTTTCGTAATTTGTGGCACATGTACGATCTGATTGAGTTTGAGGCTAGTGTGAGTGGCAGGTATATGAATCATAGAATCGCCAATATGAGAGATTGAGAGAAGTGATCCATCACTTATAGCAAGTTTGCCTTTTTCTTTGTAGTCAACTAGAATGTTCAGATTCTCTAACTGAACTGTGACGTGGTTTGTGATGGAATTGATCTAGGGTTTAAGAAAAAGTTTAACGCTTCATAAAGCGGCGGAATTTTAAAAATTTTCTTTTTCAAGTAAAACGGTTTTTTACTAACCTAGACAAAGAGCAAGCACATGTAAATAAAAACTATTATGAGCATAGAAGTTTACTAACCTTTCTTGAAGCTTGAACTTTGAGAAGCTTTTGGAAAGTTGCAACGCTCGTCTCCCTCGCAGCACGTCTCTCTTTCTTTCCTCGGCAACTCGAGCAACCACGATAGTTTCTATCACTAAATCACTCGAAATAAAAAGAATCAGTGAGTGGGCACTTTTAAACACTACGACTTAAGAACGAGTCTTGAAGTTGCAGAGCTAAACACTAGGTCAAATGAGGACCTAGGTGCCAAAACAAAAATCGAAAATGACTAGAGAGAGAGAGGAGAGGGGCAGCCACAAGTTCTAGAGAGAGAGGCTCTCGATCTCTAACTTATGTGGAATGAGAAAAATGAGAAGAATAAGGCTCCTATTTATAGGAGAGGTTTTACCTTCAATAAGGTAGTTTCCTCTTCTATAGAATATCACATATTCATGAGGAAATATTCCTTATTTCCTTTTCTCATTTGGGCGTGTGAGCCTTGGCTTCTAGAAGCAATATTGTTTCCTATTTTACTTGCCTTGGCCGCCCATGTCATATCCTCCTAGAGGAAATTTGTTTCCTCTTTTTCTTTTGGCAAGTATCTTCATACATTAATGCACAAAATAATCTCTCTTTCACACTAAGGGCTGCACAAAATTTGGTCTCCCATTCACTTGGGTTGGACGGCCAAAAGCCTTCTAAAAAGGCTTTCTAGGTTTTTCTTTAATTGTTCATGACAACATAAGAAAAGCCCATTAAGAATTTTCAAGTAAAATTATATGAAATGAAATTAATTCACAAGGCCCAATAAACATGTTATGGCCGTGTGATATAATATGTCATCATATGACATTGTCAAAAAATTTATTGACATTCATTTCATGCCATGTCCAAAAAGACAAAATTACCCTTTCGACAATTTTCATTCTTGTTTTGACTTAGCTTCTAGTTTAACTATTCCTATTCGATGTGATTCGTGACAGTGACCTCATGGATCCAAATGAACAAAGCTTGAGCTAAATACTTGGACTCAAAAGTTCACAAACCTTTTCCAAGTTTAGCTTAATGTCAACTGACTCCACTAAAGAGTTGACACTGAAAATCTCTCGGTTCAATATAATTTATTTTCTACTCAAGAATTCAACCTAATTGTGATGAGTGGATCCACATAATATTATCAGTGTTTACCCTTCATGAATATCATCAGCTAGTCGGGATTTACAAAATTACCATTTTACCATTCTAGTTGTTATTTCCTCAACTCCTTTGTCGCTTGTGAATAAGTTAGAAACAATGTATTGACGAGGAGCTAACAAGTCACATTGTTTCATCCAAAAGAGTCAAGACTCAATTTGGACACTAGCCAGTTCATTTATTCACACTCCAAGGAACAAAGCATGAGGTGATATACATTGCATTTCAGCAATCTTGTACATGAATTCCATATCTATGGGAACTTCACAAAGTTACTCATGACATTCTCACAACTTAGTACTTCACCAATAGGCCTTGTTCGGAATCACATAGTGAGTCCGAACTCTGACTTTCTCAAATGAGAATACTAAGGTGTGAAATGACATGTCTCATTTCAGAATTAAGGTAAGCACGATGCAATTCATACGTAGTGACTTCGAGACATAAGAGGTTAAATGGTTTGTTCTTATCTTGTCTCTAGAAGTGCACTGGTCAATTCAGTACCTTCGGAAGATACCTAGAAGAACTATAGAGTATCCAACTCTCAATGCCTCATAACCAGACATCATAGATTCTTCTAACAATCATACTTAGGTCAATAGTCCTTTGACCCTTAGATTGCGAATATATCGTTTTACGCAAACTACGAAGAGTTTGTTCATGCAAATCTACATTTGTCTCTTCGTAAGTTGTTTAGTTTGTTTATGGACTATAGACTAGTGTTTTATCATAAAGCTTCAAACAGACAAGGAAGAATGAATGAACGTTTCAACTTTTTATTAATGAATAAGCAATTACAAGCAAGAGTCTTCATGAGACTTTATTACATCAAATGTACAATATAAGGATTACAACTCTTCTTGTGGGCACCATTGACAACAGTTTGAAGCACCGCTATTAAGGAACCATGCTTGGTTTGGTGCAGGTATAGAGGAGGAGCTAGCAAAATTAATTTGTGGAGCCACTTATGGGGTGTAGCAAAGACATGTGGAAAGTAGTTGGAGGATTGCTAATAGCTCACAGGCAAATAAACATTAATTTTCTTCAAAATGGCATTGATCATCATCAGTAGCACTATAGTATTTATCCTGCTCAAACTTAGTGTTGTACATGTCTTGATCATCGTACTGAGAGTGATGAACCTGATGTGCAGGTTGTGCAGGTTGACATTGACTTTGAGCAGGTTGTGTAGGATCAAAATTAGCATCAAATCTATGAAAGAATTTGATGGCTAATTGTCCCAATCTTCCATAGATTTTACACTAAGGTATTCCTCTGCCGTCATCAGATCCAGACCTCCTCCATGTCCTCGAGAGGTGAAGCCGTCACTAAAACCTCCTCCAAAATTTCCTCTGCCTACACAAAAACCTTCTTGATTCTGATGACGTTGATACACAAAATTTACAACATATTGCTTACCAGGCCATGAGATTAAAGGATTATGTTTGAATTACCTTATTCAAACCTTATCTCTTGTGATTGAAGCATGAATTGAACTTCTTGGACATTTAAATCTCATTTTCTTGAAGTAAGGTTAATTACTACAGACTCATACTCAGATCTAACTCCTTTGAGTATATACAAGATTAGTTCATCATTCGATAGGTTTGACATGAGGTATGGAAGTTATCATCATGATTCTTCATCTTGAGGATATAGTCCTCAATTCTCATAGATTTTTTCTTCGTTGTTTCCAGGAGAAAATGCAGTTGAAGAGCTCGAGCTTTTGACTAAGTGGAATTGAGTATGTCAATCGTGAACCAGACTTGGGATGGCGATCGGCAACGATTGACGTGTCCAAGCATTGTTTCAAAAATAAAAGAGAAGAACTAGCTAATCAAAAACTGATCATACCTCAACAATCGGAAATTCTGGATTCGCACGTCGAACTAGAGGTTGCTAACCCTAATTGGATTTTCAAGAGTTTTGCAGAGATGACAAAGAAAAGATTCGCCCTTTCTATAGTTATGAGCAATCCCAAGTGCCACCACGCGTCTAAGTCAGTGGCTCTGACTCCGACTAAAATGACGGAGCCCTCCAAGCCTTGTCACAAAAAACGATTTCGGAGCCTTCCGTGGTCAAAGAGCACTTGGTGCCAACCTCAGCGTTTCTGAATCATCATCTATCTATAGATGACATTGAGGTGATTCCTTCTAAGGCACCATTCGATCACCTTTTCGCCGCTGCCAAGACTTCGGCTTCGGTAATTCTTCTCTCCTTTATTTCCCTTTTATCTTAGTGTTCTCTTACCTTGTTTTTGGGTTATAGGTCTTGGCCAACTTGATGATCTTGTTGGGGAATCAAGTGGGTATCAGACACGAACAATCGCTCTGATACCACTTGTTGGTGGATCGAGCTCGCATCGGACACGAACGATCGCTCCGATGCGACTCGTTCGAGATGATTCCACCATATAACCATATTAATGCGGAAAAATAATTAATTACGCTGATCATAAGCTAATTAAATTATGGTTATAATTAACAAGATCTAGTTATGTTTAATTAATTTAATTCACGAGAGCATATAAGTCAAGCAACCGATATAGAGCGAAAAACGAATACTTACAGTTTTTGGCTCACGAACTGAAAGCTTTCACAATCCGTCTTCGTCTTGAGTCGTCTTAATGAAGGACTCGAGGATGACACCTTAGTCTTCCGAAACGTAATCTCCGAGGCGAATAAGAAAGATGAGTGGGCACAGTCTTTATCTCACTAGATCACGAAACTAGGTGTTTCGAGATCTCTCTCTTATTTTACTAAGAATGGAAACGAATTTCCGAGGGGAAGAGAGGCAGAAGTGCTCGGCCAAGGTAGGCTAGGGAGCACAAAATTTTCACCAAAAATTACTTATTTTTGCCTTCTCATGAACCCCTATTTATAGTAGTAAAAAGAAGATATTCATGGAATCATCCAGAATATTTTATTTTCTTTTATTGTGTTCACATTGGTGGATTAAATCTAGGCCATTGGATCTCAACAAGTGAATCCTACTTTTTCTCCCATCCATCAGATCAATATCTATGAGATATTATTCTTTTATTTAAATAGAGAATAATTTATTTAGTGAGATAATAAAGGAGAATATATTATTCTCCTAAATATTCTCCTAAATATTCTCCTAAATACTTTCCTTTAAATAAGAAGAAAATATAGGACAATATCTTATATTTTTCTCTCTCCTTTATTTAAACAACTAAAGAGAAAATATTGGTAAATACCAATATTGAAATTTTCGAACTTGATGGCACACGGCCAAGGGGATTTGCGCAAATTCCTAGTGCCAAAACCCTAATTCGATTTTCATATTTTGTGCAAGGCCCAATTGCTTAAAACCCAATTAATTATTTATTTACTTGGTCCAACAATAAACAAATAATTAATAATTGTTTATTTACTTGATCAAACAATAAATAAACAATTCTACCATAAATATATATTTAATTCTGCGAATACCCGTTTTCCAGAATTAATGCTGTCAATCACAATTACAGCAAGTGAGATTAATAATGATAGACATCATTATACGAAAGTTCTTATCCGCCTTTATCAGAGCCGAATCGGGGACTATGGACCTAGTAATAGGAGCTTAACAAATCCGATGAAAAAGACGAAATAGTCCTTTCTCTTTTGTCCATCGATTCGTTTAATCTTGGTCAAATACTCCACCTTGTAAGCCAAGACTGAACTCTCCTTTATACTAGAATTATATTTACTCATCGTGACGAGTGTCCACTGATATAGTCAGTTCGTGATCAAGATCCTCCAGGTTCAACCCGTGTCAAGAGAAGTCAATTTATCCGTTATACTTCTCTTGATACATATCAGCCCTAAGCATTGTTGCTTCCCCAGCAAAAGATTCTTTCGAACGTTACTTACTTCGAAAGTGCTAGCAATCTATCGGTTCTGGAATCAACCCTTAGGTGAGTGAACATTAACCTTCTTTCAGGAAGGCTGGATTCCGTATCTGTAAATCACTTCCCACTCGAATCATGCTCTGAGAAAACTCCCAAGACATAAGCTGTGATTAGCATGAATAGCCTTTTAGCGAATGAGTCAAAGAGCCCAGTAACATAACCCAGTGTCCATGATCACTTCAGGATTTAGATCAAGTCTCACTGTGACCATCATAGTGGCCTCGGTTAGTGTGCCGTAACGGTCCTTAAACGAGACATCCACACCAAGACCTGTCCAGGTCGTACACTTACCACAAGTGTAGAATGCTCCCACATAGTGATCAACCTTCATGTATGTGTTCCACATATATGACTTTAGATATAGCTTTCCAGGCGTATATCAGTCATCGACCTCGTTTTAGCTCACCGTCCGAACTCAGGTGCCAAGCACGTGACTCAGTTTAATACGGAGGCTATGGAAGATAGTTGTTATTGATTCTAATTGTTTAGAACTCAACCCACTAATCATATAATGCTAATAAAGTTATCTTATTATCGAATTTAGTAATCATTTATTCATTATCTTCAAGTGGGCAATATTCCTTACAATCTTCCACTTTGACCAGAGAAGATAAGTTTCCTTCAGCCAATTTAATTCTTTGCCATCATTGTAGACGGTTTAGACCTTGACCCAGGATTGAGATTCCCATCATATGGATTCCCACTTTTATCTATACTCTATCATTTATGTCGATCTGACATATGTCCCATTTTCATATTATTCTAGTTCATGCATTTTTGCAAGTGATCTTTTACTTACCATTTAAGATCAAGTCAAATTGTTCATAGTAAATAAATTTACTTTAGAACAAATTAACACTTCGCATACCTTTAGATTATACACCAGACTTTATATCTAAAGATAACAAGTCTCCCTATTTAGGTGTACATCCCTTTTGGTGCCAAAACAGTTGCACCATTGCATGGTTTGATCTCATCACCACTTACTATAGTGTGATTTATTGAACGTGTTTAAATAAGAACTTTATTGACCTATTTCCATTACTTGGTTATTTATAGTTCATCCTTGTTTGTCGTGTTCATATTCAATATATACACAGGACTTTAAGGATCTACTATATTTAAATAACTAAGTATCTCACTATTTCCAGAAATTACATTGTTTACAACACATGTAGTTGTTCTCGGAAATACGACATTGTCTAAGGTCTAATTATTAGTCCTTTTAAAGACAATGTCAATAGCCTCAACATTGAGCTCATACCTTATCTCAATAAGTATGTTTGAGACATAATGGAACGAGCATGTCGTTGCTAAATTTAATTTTAGAAACCGTTAGCTCAGTCAATTTACTTGTGTCATAATGAGGTCTAGAACTATAATAATAATGACTTTATTCATGACACTTGTTTATGAGCTACACTTATCAATCATTCTCAAAAAATTGATTATAACAAACATCCATGTACAATCATATGATTAGTTTGTTAAGTACTTAGGATCTACCTTTCATATTTCAAAAAGTTTAGTAGTATAACTACTTCGATCCATGTCTTTATGTTATTGGAACTTCATCCTCAAAGGACAGCTCATCTTCAATTTTGAAGATCCCAAATGAAGTGGTTCGTGGTATCAGAAAGAAGAGTATCATTGATGATAATGTCTCTCCTTAAGGGCTCAATCCCTTACCTTATAGCTTATAAAGCTTAAACCATTTCATTAATCCTTTTATAGATCTCTCTATTCCTTTAAGCTAATAGCTTAACAGGTAGATCTATTAAATATGGGCTAATAACTTTCAGACAAGTTAGTTTGATCGAGAGTGATATCTCAAGATCATGTCTTTCCATTTAAGGAAAGTTTATTGTTGATGAGAGTGACAAGGATCCATTCTAGGATGCTCCCACTAGGTTATTGATTTTAACGACAAGATAATTCAAAATTATCCTTCCTTTCAATTCATTAATTTATGTGGCAAGGTAATCATTGATTACTCTTCCACTTTAATTATTGAATAATAGCATATACATTCCGGTTAAGGATGCCATCTTCAATGATGGGTTTAATCCTGTGAAGGATGTTGCTATTTATTGAACAACAAGTGGCTAGATTTCATTAAAGAAAGCTCCCACTCTTTTATTGAACAATAGTGACTAGAATCCAATTAAGGATGCTCCCACTCAATAATATTGGTTATTTAGTGGCTAGGTTCCATTTATGGATGCTCCCACTATGTCAATGAATAAGAGTAGCTAGGTTCCAGCTAAGGATGCTCCTACTCGATTATTGAATTTTAGACTGGCTAGGTTCCAATTAAGGATGCTCCTCCCACTCAATCAATAAATCTAGAGTGACTAGGTTCCATTCAAGGATGCTCCCACTCAATTAATTACGAATATTAGTGACTAGGTTCCAATTAAGGAAGCTCCCACTAATTTAATTCATCATCAACACTAACTTTTAGTTGTGTCTCCTTTATTACTTATTATTCGCACAAGTCATTGTCGAATAATGATAATATTTATTTAGACGCTTTCAAAGCTCTAAATAGTTCTTAAACAATAAAACATATTCAACATAAGAATTTAATGAAGCAATAAAAGCTAATTAAATTCTAACAGAGATAATAACTTAGAAAATATTTATATTTATTTATTGTGCTTCTATATAGCATATGAACGGAAAAACGTGACCTTCATATTCTATATTTTTTTCATAAGGACATAAGCATTCATGCATATTCAAATATCATAAAAGCAATCAAGGCATTCAATAGAAGGAAATATTTAAAGACACATGTGCTCATAAATAATGTAATAAAACATAAAGAAAGAAAGATTCATCCTTTCTGGAATAGCCATAAAGGCTACAATCCAGAAAACCTCGGATTATTAAATGACACATCCCATGTTCAAAAAATAAATCCAAAAATGAAAGTAATAAAACTAGCGGGAAATTAGATCTTCAAACGGAGCATGAGCTTCTCTACAATTCGGGCTTGAATCCGACATTGTTCAGCAAGCTCGTCTACACATGTGTGCTCCATCAGATCTGCTCTGCAATAAGAAAAGAAGTATGCTCATGAATAATTATCCTCAAAACATTTTTAGGATATCTTTAATCATGAATTTTAAGGTACAATACCAGCATTCTTCTTGTTTTTCTCAAGCTCAGCCAAGTACAAAGGACAATGCCTCTTCCAATGGCCTTCAGTGTTGCAGTGGTTGCATTTACCAATGCTTTCTCGCTTCTTTTCTTTTCCTTTTCCACTTCTCTTGAAGTTCTTCCTTTCCTTCTTAGCGGGAGCTTTCCCCTTTGAAGTATTCGGACGTGCCTTAGATGACTCAGCACCAGAAGTCAACATCTTCTTGGTTTTAGGCTAAGAACTCTTGTCAGCATAGAGAGCTGACCCTTTGTTCTTCCCATGTCGAGTGATAGACTCGAAAGTCTGTAGTTCATTCAACAGCTGAGACAGTCCATACGTCAACTTGTTCATGATGTAGTTGGACGTAAACTGTATGAAGTCACTCGAAAGGGAATTCAGGATTATTCCCACCTGAGTAACCTCATCCATCTGTGCCCCATGGAGTTCAGCTTCGGTGAAGTAGTTAGTCATCTTGATGACATGATCCCTCACCGGAGTTCCCGCAGTCGTCCTAGTGCTAGTGCACTTACGGGTGAGCTCAATGCGGGCTTGCTCGCTTTGCATCCCAAACATTTGTTGCAACGAGTCAACGATCTCCACAGCGGTCTCCTTCCCTTCCATCTTAGTTCGCAACGCATCAGATATGCTTGCGAGCATGTAGGCCACCGCCTTGTTATTGGCAGTAGTCCACTTGTCATAGTCATCCCTCAAGTTCTTGGAGGCACCATGAGCAGGAAGAGGAGGTCTGTCTTCAGTGAGGATAAAGCGAATGCTTTCACTCACAAGCACAATGTTGAGATTCGACTTCCACTTAGGGAAGTTATCTCCAGTCAGGACGTCTTTCGACAACAGGGCCATAATAGGGTTCGACATGATTACTAAAAACATAAAAAGCACATTTATCGGCAATATGAAAAGAAACAACCATCAATATAATTTAGGAAATAAAAACTATAATGCAAACATGCACGAGATAAAATACTAATCAAAAGAACCCAGTTTTTATATTCCAAGGTAATTCGACTAATAGCCACAGTCCGTTTCACTCTGGTGACGTAACGGAGTGCACCTAATGAAAATGAGAACCATCTCAGATTAGTGAGCAATCATAGTACATGCACCTTCATAACTATGCTCACTAACTACCAATTTTATAGGAATCTTTGGCCACATGAGCAACCACCGGTTGGTTCATGCATGAGTCAACCCAACATTTCAGTGAAAGAAATCTAGCTCATACGCACTAGCGTAACTAGTACACGCAGAGATCAACCCTCCCACCTATCGTCAGAGACACAACATTGGTATTGGAATCAGAAAAGCCCTTCCGAATGGAACTGACCACCATGTTTAGAAAACCGCCGGTCACGAGGGGATCTTTCATCCTCACGGTTTTGTGTCAATGTTGGAGACCTACGACTCAATATACTTTCAGTATTTTAATTTTCCTAGCATTAACTTTAATCTAGGTGATCCACTCGAGTTCACTAAGTCATATTAAAAACTCGAGTGTTTCTAAGCTACCCTTAAAAACAGATGTTTCGATATAGCTTAGTGATTAGGAATTTGTGACATCTAGTCTTGATTATCCTAAAAGTATTCCATCACGGAAAAGCTCCCAGTAGAGAAGGTGAGACACTAGGTCTTCTTAAGTACCTCTCAGCTTAGCCTCTTATCGGCTTGGTGACAGAGCTCTCTGATCCGTTCAACTCATTCATTAATTAACTTTCCTAATCCAATTAGACAATTTTAATGAATGAAAGCCCATGACAACCATTAACATACGATACATGATCTAAGTTATAGCATACAAGCATGGCATAGTAATTAAATAAACAAGCAAGAGCATGCAAGAATGGTTTGATTCGGATTGATCGTTTCCTATTTGATTCTATAAAGTAAATCAAGATGAGCCAAATCACATTGGCCCATGGATTCAATTGGGCCCATTCTTATGTCCCTTAGAAAAATAAATCAATATCAAATTATTTAATTTTTCTAATTTTTTATCGAAAAAATTAATTAAGTAAGGGCCCATTCTAATGTCCCATTTAAAATAAATCGATATCATAATAATTTATTTTGAATGTTTTAAATAAAAATCATTAGGGCTCAGCCCATACAATTAATTAAATAAAACATTTAAAAACTTAATTTTTTTTTCGGTAAATTTTTTTTTTAATGAGTGGGCCCGTGGGCCCACTAGGGTTTCCGGGCTGAGGCCCGGACGAATCCTCTAATCTTGACCTAGGTCAAGATTAGACTTGAGGCTGCACCGGACCGCCTCCGCCACGAGGGCGCGGCCCGGCACGAAGAGGACCGTCGAGACTTGTCACAAAATTTTGTGACAAGTTTTCTTGTGGCGTAGTCGTGAAGGCTTTCTTCGTCCGTCATGCTTCTTCATTTTGTGTCCGTCTCTCGCCGATCGTCGTGATCAAGAACGTCGCACCATCGGATTACAACAATAATAATAATAATTACATAAAACCTATACCCTTTGAATTTCGGGTTTACAAAAAATCTAGAAAATCGAGAATCAAATATTCTACGATCAAACCACGAATCACAATCCACATATCATATATTGAATTGCATGAAATTCACATCCACATATAATTTCATTCAAACCATATTTACATTAATTACAAGAACGAATCGATTAATTAATCATAACATCTAGCTCTGATACCACTTGTTGGGGAATCAAGTGGGTATCAGACACGAACAATCGCTCTGATACCACTTGTTGGTGGATCGAGCTCGCATCGGACACGAACGATCGCTCCGATGCGACTCGTTCGAGATGATTCCACCATATAACCATATTAATGCGGAAAAATAATTAATTACGCTGATCATAAGCTAATTAAATTATGGTTATAATTAACAAGATCTAGTTATGTTTAATTAATTTAATTCACGAGAGCATATAAGTCAAGCAACCGATATAGAGCGAAAAACGAATACTTACAGTTTTTGGCTCACGAACTGAAAGCTTTCACAATCCGTCTTCGTCTTGAGTCGTCTTAATGAAGGACTCGAGGATGACACCTTAGTCTTCCGAAACGTAATCTCCGAGGCGAATAAGAAAGATGAGTGGGCACAGTCTTTATCTCACTAGATCACGTAACTAGGTGTTTCGAGATCTCTCTCTTATTTTACTAAGAATGGAAACGAATTTCCGAGGGGAAGAGAGGCAGAAGTGCTCGGCCAAGGTAGGCTAGGGAGCACGAAATTTTCACCAAAAATTACTTATTTTTGCCTTCTCATGAACCCCTATTTATAGTAGTAAAAAGGAGATATTCATGGAATCATCCAGAATATTTTATTTTCTTTTATTGTGTTCACATTGGTGGATTAAATCTAGGCCATTGGATCTCAACAAGTGAATCCTACTTTTTCTCCCATCCATCAGATCAATATCTATGAGATATTATTCTTTTATTTAAATAGAGAATAATTTACTTAGTGAGATAATAAAGGAGAATATATTATTCTCCTAAAAATTCTCATAAATATTCTCCTAAATACTTTCCTTTAAATAAGGAGAAAATATAGGACAATATCTTATATTTTTCTCTCTCCTTTATTTAAACAACTAAAGAGAAAATATTGGTAAATACCAATATTGAAATTTTCGAACTTGATGGCACACGGCCAAGGGGATTTGCGCAAATTCCTAGTGCCAAAACCCTAATTCGATTTTCATATTTTGTGCAAGGTCCAATTGCTTAAAACCCAATTAATTATTTATTTACTTGGTCCAACAATAAACAAATAATTAATAATTGTTTATTTACTTGATCAAACAATAAATAAACAATTCTACCATAAATATATATTTAATTCTGCGAATACCCGTTTTCCAGAATTAATGCTGTCAATCACAATTACAGCAAGTGAGATTAATAATGATAGACATCATTATACGAAAGTTCTTATCCGCCTTTATCAGAGCTGAATCGGGGACTATTGACCTAGTAATAGGAGCTTAACAAATCCGATGAAAAAGACGAAATAGTCTTTTTCTCTTTTGTCCATCGATTCGTTTAATCTTGGTCAAATACTCCACCTTGTAAGCCAAGACTGAACTCTCCTTTATACTAGAATTATATTTACTCATCGTGACGAGTGTCCACTGATATAGTCAGTTCGTGATCAAGATCCTCCAGGTTCAACCCGTGTCAAGAGAAGTCAATTTATCCGTTATACTTCTCTTGATACATATCAGCCCTAAGCATTGTTGCTTCCCCAGCGAAAGATTCTTTCGAACGTTACTTACTTCGAAAGTGCTAGCAATCTATCGGTTCTGGAATCAACCCTTAGGTGAGTGAACATTAACATTCTTTCAGGAAGGCTGGATTCCGTATCTGTAAATCACTTCCCACTCGAATCATGCTCTGAGAAAACTCCCAAGACATAAGCTGTGATTAGCATGAATAGCCTTTTAGCGAATGAGTCAAAGAGCCCAGTAACATAACCCAGTGTCCATGATCACTTCAGGATTTAGATCAAGTCTCACTGTGACCATCATAGTGGCCTCGGTTAGTGTGCCGTAACGGTCCTTAAACGAGACATCCACACCAAGACCTGTCCAGGTTGTACACTTACCACAAGTGTAGAATGCTCCCACATAGTGATCAACCTTCACGTATGTGTTCCACATATATGACTTTAGATATAGCTTTCAGGCGTATATCAGTCATCGACCTCGTTTTAGCTCACCGTCCGAACTCAGGTGCCAAGCACGTGACTCGGTTTAATACGGAGGCTATGGAAGATAGTTGTTATTGATTCTAATTGTTTAGAACTCAACCCACTAATCATATAATGCTAATAAAGTTATCTTATTATCGAATTTAGTAATCATTTATTCATTATCTTCAAGTGGGCAATATTCCTTACAGATCTTGACTAGCACCGTTGGTGTCGAGCTCAACTCGCAGAGGAGCATGAACAACCAATACCTCGAGGAGCGTGATATTACTTGGGCTGACATCGTGAAGGTTCGCTCGGAGCTTGAGGAGAAGTATTAGGTGGACCTCCAATCTGATCGGGTGTTTGTCGTGAAGGAACACAAAGCCTCCGAGGAGTATCGCAACATGCGCGATGATATCTTCACTACTGGGATTAATGAGGCGGTCAGACTCTTGGGGCCAAAGAATCATGATTTGGATATTTCAGACCTTGATGACGAGTCTGAATTTATCGAGGAGACACAAGAGATGGAGATTGAGGTGGCAGCGGAGTGAAGGCTAGAGAAAGTTTAATTTCTTTTCCTTTTTTATTTTTTGAATTAACACGGAAGGGTTTTGAACAATAGGTTCGTGGTCGGACTCTTTTTGTAATAATAATTTTTTTGTAACTCGCTTGGGTTTATCACAAACGATCCTTTGGCCGGGTCCTTATTTTAAATTTATATATGAACCTTGATATTGATGGTATAACTCTTATTGTAATCAAAGGCTCCAAAGAATGGTTTTTTCTTTAGAAAACATTTCAAACTCTGGGGTAATTCAAAGTGAACATAATATACTTATATAAATAATTCAATTTAAATATATCAATATTCATGTCAGAAGTTCCGAGATATAATATTCATCCCCCTTGTTTTACTATACTTAGCGAAAAATAGTAAAACAATCACGTATTAACGAACTTAGCGAAAAAAACATCTCCAATGAATCGTACACATGTATTATAAAACATTATAATATTCTATTTCATTCCGAACTTGTAACCATGTTCCGAAAAGAAAGTAAACAAAGCTACGGCCCAACCATTTTTTGGAATGAAGAAAAACAAACTTGCCCATGCCGTTTTGGGAAATACAAAGATTAATAGCGCTATTTAAACATAATTTTGAAAGTGCTCGCATTCCATACTTTCTTTTCTATTTCTCTATTTCGACTTTGTAGTTGGTATGCCCAATTTTTGATGTCTTCTTTGATGACGTAGGGTCATTCCCAATTAGCACTGAGTGTTCAATCTTTTGGGACTTTGGTGTGTAAGAAGACCTTTCTGAGGACTTTGTCACCAATTGTTAACCTTCAAGGTTGGGCTTTCCTGTTAAAGTGCCAAACGATTATTTATTGGTTAGTTAAATAGAGATTAGATTTTAGGTTTTGGATATTTACCTCTGCTAACTAATTTTCTCTTCGGATGGTCGGAATTGTGGCGTATGTTGGGATAACAACATCGGTACCGTACATAAGAGTGAAATGCGTCTCGCCACTTGCGGAGTGCGCTGGTGGTTCGGTATGACCATATCACTTCTAGGAGCATTTCTACCCATTCTCCTTTGTGGTCGTCCAACTTTGTCTTCAGATCATGCTTGATAATTTTTTTGACTGCTTCGACTAACCCTTTGGATTGTAGTCGGACTAGGGTAGAAAATTCTTTGTTAATACAATATTCTTCACAAAATAATTGAAAAGAGTCGCAATCGATTTAGGTTCCATGGTTGGATACTATTTTTTTTGGTATTCCAAACCTTGTGATTATATTTTTCAAGGGTTCGACCTCGACCCATTTTGAGAAATAATCGATTGACACGATAGCATATATGCAACCTCTTTTTCTTGTTGGTAGTGCACAAATGAGATTTATTCCCCATTCTATGAATGGTACCGGGCAAGTCAGGTGATGAGGATTGATGGTTGGAGCCTCAGGATGTTGGAGAAATTTTGAGACTTGGCGTATTTTCGGACCATGTCCCGGGCGTTCTTCTTCAGGGTCGGCTAGTAAAGGCCTCGGCGTAAAGTCTTCAGTGTCAATGCTTTGCTTCCGATGTGACTACCACAAATTCCTTCGTGGATTTCTCGGAGCGTATATTCATATTCTTATTCGTCCAAAAATTTGAGGAGCGGGCTTGTCAATCCTCTTTTGTAGAGGAAGTTACGTTCAAGGACATATCTGGCTGCTCGGAATTTGAGGTTTCGAGCTTCACTTTTACTCTTCGGGGGAATCCTATTCTTCAAATATTGGATGATCGGAGTTTTCCATGACTTTTTTTTCACCTATTTGGAGAACATCATAGTCTTGCTGAATGCTTGAGTGATGCACCATGATGACTTGGGTCGACTCTAAGAGGAGCCCCTGAGCGGTGAGTTTTCCTAATGCGTCAGCTTCCTAGTTTATAGTTCTCAGAATCTGTGAGCATTTGCAAGACTCAAATTTCTGAGACAATTCTCAACCTTTCTTTGCATATAGCGACATTTTTTTGCCTTTCAATTAGGAATCATTTTTTTATTTGATTTACGATTAGTTGTAAGTCAGAGATGACTTTTAACCTTCTGATTTCTAAATCTTTAGCAATCTTGAGGCCGTATATCATAGCTTCATATTTTGCTATGTTATTAGATGCGTGAAAGACAAATTTAAAAGCAAAGGTTACCTTATGATTGTCTGGCCCCGAGAAAGCGATTACCACTCCTGCCTTGCTCATTCGCCACTCCGTCGATGTGCATTTCTCAAGTTGGATATTCTACCAGTCGATAAGTAAATCCAGGGATGAAGTCAGAGACTACTTGACCTTTTAAGGTGGGCCGGGTTTATACTAAATATCATACTATGTCAATTCGATTGACCGTTTCATCTTCCTTCCAAATACATCCAGCTTTTGTAAGACTTGTTGCAGTGGAAAGTTAGTCAGTAAGATGATTGGGTGTGCTAGGAAGTAGTGTTTTAGCTTCCGAGCAGCCGTGACGAGGGTGAAGGCCAATTTTTCAAGTACTCGATATTTTCCCTAGGCGTCATTGAGACGTCCGCATGTTTACCCCCATTTTTATGAGTGTCGCGCTTATTGCGTGTTCTGACACAGCCAAGAAGATGTCTAATGGTTCTCTGTCTTGTACCTTTCTTAAGGTTAGAGGCCAGCTGAGGTGCTCATTTATCGCTTCGAAATATTTGTTGTACTCCTCGGTCCATTCAAATTCTTTTGATGCCCTCGGAGCGTTGAAAAATCGAACGCTCTGATTAGTTGGTCGAGATATGAAACGACTTAGAGCTGCTATGCATCCAGTCAACTTTTGAACTTCTTTTATGCTTCGATGTGGCTTCATATCCAAGAGAGCCGTTATCTTCTCCAGACTCACTTATATTCCTCTTTCGTGGACTACGAATCCCAGAATTTTCATGCAGAGACTCCAAAAGTACATTTCAAAGGGTTAACTTTGATGTAAAGGTGTGGCATAATTTCAAAAGATTTTTCTAAATCATTCGGATGATCGATTTTTTTACGAATTTTTACTAGTAATTCGTTAATATAAGCTTGCATCGTGACTCGGAGCAACTCAAAAAACATTCTATTAACTAATCGTTGATATGTTGCTCCAGCGTTCTTCAATCCAAAAGGCATTACTGTGTAACAGTATAGCCATCGGTCTGTTATAAACGGCGTGTGATCTTGGTCTGGACCGTGCATACGGATTTGGTTATATACCGAGTATGCGTCCATGAAACTTAAAAGCTCGTGTCCTACCGTAGCATAGACCAGCTAGTCAATCTTTGCATTGGAATACTATCTTTTGGACATGATTTGTTCAAATCTGTAAAATCCTTGCAAGTTCGCCATTTCCCATTGGGCTTTTTGACCAGGACGGGATTAGCTATCCAACTCGGATATTTAGTTTCACGAATTAACTCGTTTGAGATTAGTTTATCTACTTCTTCTTTTACAGATGTTTATCTTTCATTATTTAAAGCTCTTCTATTTTGCGTAATGGTTTTTCTCTTTTGGATCTATATTCAGCATGTGACAAGTTAACTCGGGATCTATCTCTACCATGTCAGCCTGTGACCATGCAAAGATATCTAAATTGTTAGACAGAAGAGTGATGAATTCATTTTTAATACCTGACTCTAGATATTTTTCGACTCTGAGCTTCTTCTTAGGCTGCTCGGGTCTTGGGATGATTTTCTCCACTTCATCTCCAACGACCTATTATTCTTTAGCTCGGCAGACGTGGGTCGAGGTCGGTGCTTACCGTCATCACCTTATGGCTTTTCTTGTCCTGACTATTTTTTAGGCAATCTGTGTAGCAACTTCTCGCGAGAGTTTGTGTGCCTTGGACTTCTCCGACTCCTTGGTCAGTGGGGAACTTCATCTTTAAATACTGGATTGAGGTGATGGCTCCGAGCTCTTGCAAGGTTGGCCTCCCAATTATAGAATTGAATAAAGATTTGCCGGGGACTATCACCCACTTGGTGTTGGCGGTTTTGCTCTTTGGATGTTCCCCGACCAGAATCAGGATCGAGATGATTCCTTCAAGTTTGATTGAATCTTAAGTAAAGCCATATAGACTTTTTGGGGATAGAGACATGGTTTCCTTCTTAAAGCCTATTATGTCGAACGTTTCTTCATAGAGAATGTCAACTGCGCTTCCGTTGTCCACCAAAATTCAGTGAGCCATTCGATTTCCGATGATGGCTGAAATTACTAAGGGATCATTGTATGGGAACATTACCCATCGTGCATGTTCTATTGTGAACGTAATTGGTTCCGAGATCGTCTTCACGATCTTGCTCGGTCTCTGCCTCAAAAGAGACTTAGCGGTACCCCGCCTGTGCTTCTTTAACTTAGATTTTTTTGGGCGCTTCTCATGTTTCCCCCAATGTGTGGTCCTTCCACGATTAGGAGATTTCTCCGTACACTTTATTTTTCCACTTAGTGTGCTCATCTTGGTCACCTCGGGACTTCTTTAGTGATCCTCTCCAGATCAGTGCTTCGATGGCCTTTTTCAAGTTTAAGCAATCCGAGATTTTGTGACCGACGTAGTGATGGAAAGCGCATTATTTGATTTTATCCCTTTTGAAGATATCATTCTTTATCTCATTGGGCCTTGGGAAATCTTCGTTCTCCTGGCTGAGATGGAATATTTCATATATAGGAGTATTTAAAGGGTGATACTTGTCGAACTTACTAACGAAATGTTTAGCTGGGCCTACTCCAGAGCGGCTTTTCTTCTAAGGTCGAATGTCCTTGGACTGTCTCCCTCATCGCTCTTCTCGCTAGGCTTTTGGTGGTTAGACCTTGCACGCGGCTAACCTTGCTTCTTCGACATTGATGTATTTTTAAGCTCTCTTCAAAAAGTCATTGTAGTCCTGAGGGTTAGTTTTCTATAGGGACCACAAGAATTCTGATTTCGTTCGGATGAGGTGATGCCGAAAAGATTAAAATCTTTGTTGAGTTCGTCTACTTAAAGTGCTTGTTCCGAGTAGCGATGAATGTAGTCTTTTAGTGACTCATCATGGCTCTACCTTACTGCGAGAAGCCTCTCTTTTTGAGTTTTTACGGAACTTGACCCGACGAATTGTTCCACGAACTTTCGAGCCAATTATTTCTAGGACCCTACTGAATTTGGCTTGAGCTTTCGGTACCATCTTTTGGCAGTACATGCGAGGGTGATAGAGAAAGCGCTACACATTACCTGGGGTCCGACTCCTTGCAGCAACATCCATGATGTGAATGTATCAAGGTGATCTCTTGGGTTTGTTTTTCCATTATAAATCGGGAGCCGGGATGCTTGACATCTTGAAACGATCTGGCAGGGGATGTTCTGATACCCGAGTCGTGAAAGGAGAAACCGCATCTCTAATATTTGGAGTAGGATCCTTCTGTCCCAGAGCTACTTCCTCGACCCAATGCTCCAATCTCTTGAAGTGAGTCTTGTTTGTGCTTGCGCTGTCCCCTATTTCAGAATCTTCTTCGGACCTGCTTTTTTCGGCCGATGGTTAGTACCGATCAAGAATCTTTTCCAGATGGTTTGATACCTTGTCGATTTCGAATTTTCTTCTTCTATTTCGTACCGATCCTTGGCGTGCCTTCGAGATGTCTTAATCTGTGGCTCCTGCTCTACGGGCTCTTTGTCGGTGTGAGGGTTCCTCATCTAGGATCATTATTGTACTTCGCATCGTGACTTTCTTAGCATGGAGCATTTCTTCCAGTTCCCTGTTGCTCGCTTCCAAAACTAAAAGACGCTCTTGCATTTCTTTGAACTGATCAGCTAGACTGGGATGAGGAAGATACTCAGCGAGTTCCTCCGGCGTGAGTGGCAAGGTGCGGTTTTCGTGCTCGATCTGAGGATAGAAACCATCGGTGGTGTTGTTTCCGGTTGGAATTGATCAGTTAGCCATTGATTTTCAATGCTATTCACTTGTTCCAGCGCCAAACTACTGTTGACATACAAAATTAGTACAACAATTGTCTCACGAAAAATACTTAGTTCCGACAACGCAGTTCCGATAAGTCTGAATGTCTAGGCAAGATTATCCCTAAGTACATATGAATCTAGTGCATTGGACTTGTGATAGGTGAAGCATTGAATTTGTGCTTTGCGTGCGAAAATGTGAATGAATCTCGTTCAGCGTACTTCTTCTCTATTTATTGGTAGTTTTAGGTCGAGGACACGTTGTGATCAACCCCACATTCTTGACAGTTATTAAGTAACCGTTCGCATTTCGTGTGTAGTGGGTGGTTATTCATCGTATGCTTGGTATAACCGTTGAGATGAGCGTTTTGTTTTGATTTTATACGTGTTTGTTTTGTTTTGACTAGTCTTTGATCTATCAGCTTCTCTTCTCTTCGAAGTTTTGCTTGGTAGATTTCGTTCTTGCCTAATGAACATGTCGTTCTTTAACTTTCATAGGCTCTAGGACTTATTTGACTCGAACTCGGTGCTAGATTTTTTTTGTTCTCAGTGCCTCCGAGCAGGTGCTCGGATTCAGGCCATTTATATGAGTAACAAAGTTAAAGCGTTACCTTATATTATTTAGTTGTGAGGCATGGACTGCTAATAGACCACTTAGTATTTAGTTATCAATTAAGTCTTCCACTAATTAAGTCTTCCATTTAAAGTCTTCCACTATCTGTTTGATTAATTAAGAGGAAAAGTGTTACATAAGTGTTCCACCATCGGTTGACCAAGAGGAGAACGGTTACATACCGCGTGATATTTATTAAGTCTTCCACTATATATCGACTATATGAAGAAATAAGTTAGCGATCATTTTATTTTCTCTCATTCCAAGAATTAGAATTGAAGAAGAAAGAAGAAGAAAGTAACGGAAGTAGAAGAAGAAAGTAGCGGAAGAAGAAGAAGAAAGAAAGCAGTTGAAGAAGTAGAGCGGTAAGTATACTGTTGTGGTGTTAAGTTTTGCATAAATCTGATATACTATGTGCTTCACTTTCGCATATTTCTTTTTCGGTGTTTATTTACTCATTGTAGTGGTTGTTACTTTCTAATCTGCTTTATATTCATTACTTTTCTTTCTCTATATTAACTTTTTTTGGGGGATTTCTCTTAACTTAGATATGTAATATCCGATAAAAATAATAATAATAAATCTTCGCAGGAAAAAAAAGAGAGAAAATTGAACAACGTATGACTGTGTATAGTTATCAGTATTTGGGTTAAGAGATTCTGAACTTTGGCTATACAGCTTGGTCTGCGTAAATTCAATTCCGACAGAAAATACCCTTAAAAAATGGCTATAAAACATTGTCACAAACTATTTTAAACCGGTTCTTCATAAATCATATATGTACATCTACAATTTATTTATTTTGGTGGTGACTCAAACTCTTCTAATTATTTGGGACGGAAAGTATCACACACACATGCATGCATACATACATATATACAAATAGCTAATTTAGTAACAAATTAGTAACAAATTTATGTTATGTAAATTAGTAACATATACATACACATATTGCATATATACACATAGCCAATAGGTTTGGAACATGATAGAGCAAACCACATACCTATTCATAGCACGCATCCTTACAAAGGAATTATGCATCAGCTTTTTCATGTCGGCCTTCGTGCTCTTCGAGAGAAAGATGGACCTCATCTGCTACATCAAACAATATCGCCAATGAATTATGATAAAGAGTCTTTGGCCATTATGTGTAAAGCCTCACACTTGACGGGCTTCAAGTTGTTCGAAAATTGCAGGCCTAGATCAATCACCTTTTTGAAGAGTTGCAACGACTCTTCCTCGCCCACTTCAGTGACTGTCGTGAGCATATGATAGAGAATAGTTGTCTATGATCCCTCGAGGAAGAATCTTTACGTGAGATTCTATCTGGATTCAATGATAAGATCTAACAAGGTCGATCATTTCAAGGATGAGGATGCCATCGCAACTATCTTTGAAGGGCTCCGTATGGACGAAAACGAGAGCCACAAACAATGGCCAAGCTCTCAACTTGAGTAGAAAATCTATGTCCTTAGAGAACTTTGTGTACAGCCAAAAATCTCTCGATGACCAATAAAGGAATGAGGATGAGTCTGACTTCCATAGGTCACGGGATAAGAAAGCTAAGGTTGACGCGAAATCTCATTCATTGACGGGATCAAGGCCTCAGCTAATAGATAACTTTCACAACTATAAAAGCTTCACCCCGCTTTTTGCATGGGCTTCTTCCTCGGTCTTTTGAATTAACGACCCTCCCGTGCGCGAAGATGGTGAGAGGCCGCCGTAGAATATTTGCACAATTATCCACCCTTGGATGTCATGATTGGGGTACTTTCGCTCGAGCTCTTTGAAGCACATTCACAACAAGAGATAGAGCCACGGAAATTAGAAAA
The DNA here is from genome assembly GCF_054948205.1 of Urtica dioica subsp. dioica. NCBI lineage: Eukaryota > Viridiplantae > Streptophyta > Magnoliopsida > Rosales > Urticaceae > Urtica > Urtica dioica. The sequence continues at coordinate 7,052,703 of NC_142767.1, read as the reverse complement.
TAAAATAAACAGATGTGAAATTGCAAAAACAAGCTATATCTATCGCAAAAACTAAACTAGTCCCCAGCAACTGCGCAAAAAACTTGTTGCGAATAAATCACACACGCAAGCGCTCATGTTGCACATGTAATATAGTGTACGTTAAGTACGAGTATTGATCCCACAAAGACTAGCCATTTTTAAAGATTTACGTTAACTTGTAGCGAATTGATTCCAACAAAAAAGGTGATGAGGTTTTGAGACGATTAACTAAACTAAATAAACCAAACGGAAAGAATTAACACGAGTTTTAAATAAAGGGAAAGAATGGGTCACGATTTCACAGGAACTAACTAGGTCGGAAGTTTTGGGCTCGAATAACAAAAATCTACTTCTACGAATTCTAATTTCGCTTTATCAAAATTATTCACTAGCCTCTATTGAGTGTTCTAGCAAACCTATGTAATTGACGGATTGTCATCCTCTCGGTCTCTTATCCGATTAAAACAATTACATGCAATAAACACAAGAGATGAAATGATTACACAATTGCCTGGAGTGTTCTACTAACCTAGGTCAACAATGAAGATATGAACAAAAGCACGATTCGTTACTCTCTCTCGAGTAGCTAGACAATCCTAGATAACAATTCTAATGGTGATCAAGCAGTAGAAAGCGTTAAGCATTACTCATATGAAGCAATCCATAATAATGAAGCAAACAATAATCATCTAACCCTAATGAACACCCAAATCATTACAATCCCGGCTAAATCGCAACCCCATTAGAAATAAAGCCTCTAATGATGTTCATAATCAACGCTAAACATAACAGAATAATTAAAAGTACTAAAACAAAGATTGAAAGCAAAAGAGAATACATATTAAATAAACTTGATGTTCAACAATAACTCAAACCAATAAAATAAATAAAAGAGAAAAAAAGAACGATTGAATTTGAGGTTCGGAGACTCGTCGGGTTATCAATTCAGGCAAAGAACACATTTTCCTCTTCCAACAGCTCTAAAAAATAACCAAACACTCTACGAAAATAAAGCGAAAGCAAAAAATGTGTTTTTGAGAACCTAAATTCGTATATATATATATATATATATATATATATATATATGTATATATATATATGTATATATATATATATATGTATATATATATATATATGGTTTTGGGTGATTTTCACAGGTATTGGGACGCTTAGATGACATCCTAGGATCAAAAACACTTTAAAATAGGGAAATAGACGAAAACAGTATTTTTGGGCATCGCAGCATGGTGAAACGCGGTGTTATAGCTAGGGACAACGGTAGGATATGATAAAATATGGCTCAAATTTCAAGCTAGCGACTTAATCCCACAAAAATCATAAACTTTCACATGATATTAACTTTCACATGATATTAATCACTCACCCATTCTCACGTTCATGACACAAAATTCTGCCTTTCGAGAACCTTTCTTTTTCCTAAGTCATTGTTTTTTCCAATAATCCCCAAAACTTCGACTATGCAACGATCTAGTCTCTAAACTAATGTCATAAAACACCATGCCAAGATCTAAAAATAAATAAAAAAGAAAACCCATAAATTAAATACTATATATTTTTACTTTTCTTTTTCTTTTTTTCATTTATACTTTTTTTTTTCTTTTTTGTATATTTTTTTCTTCTCTTTTCTTTTTCCTTTTGGTACAAAACAATAATAATAAAACAAACAATCGCCGACATGGTGGCTAATGAACTATAAAACACGTAGAGACTAGTCGAAAAACATGTCAAAAAATTGAAAATATCGCTCAACATGTAACTTAAGAGTAGCTAAGTTAATGGGATTCTTTGTGAGATTTCAAACATTATTGTATCGGATTTTTCTGACTGAGTATCGAGAAAAGAAAAATCGTTCAGTTTTTTATGAAAAAGGTGCTCAAGGAAGTATTACGATTGGCTTTATGGCTATGATCGGTCCAAATGAAGGACTATGTCATTTTCCCTAGGTTCATTTCAGGTTATTTCGCCTCGAAGAGGGCTAGAGCGGTTCTTAGTGTTCGTGAGCTAAAAGATATTTAAAGATGTGATCAAACCCCTAAGAGATTACTCAAAACCCATGGATGGACGTGTGTGCATAAACGGGGAAAATCAACCAAAGATTGCACTACTCAAACCACTAGTCAATCACAATGAATCACAAAAATATTTAAAATTGACTCAAACTCGAATTTCTTCCTAAACAATGGTACCAAAAGAAAATAACAAGAGAAAACACTTTAACACTAACACTAAGAAGTAATTACCAAACAAAATTAAGAAAATAAAAATGAAATAAAAACAACCTAATCTAACATAAATCCCCCACAAAGTAGCTCATCCCCCTAAACTTGATCTCTAAATTGTCCTCAATGTAGATCCATAAAAACATGGGAGACAGAGAACTTACCTTGCGGGGGTGGTGTAACTCCCCTGCTCGTTGCTTTAGCACTTGAGCCGAGCGGTTATGGTTGGCCACATAGTGAACCTGTTTGCCGTTTGCTCTATACGCGCATGGCTCGGTAGGTGAGGCGTGGTGAGCTTGGAAAGTCGCTTTCTTGTCATTAAACAACTTGGTAAGGGGTCACAATTTCATTGGAACTATCTAGGTCAAAAGTTTCAGGCTCGAATAATAAAAATCTACTTCTATGAATTCTAATTTCGCTCTATCAAAATTATTCACTAGTCTCTCTCGAGTGTTCTAGAAAACCCATGCAATTGACGGATTTTCATCCTCTCGGCCTCTTATCCTATTAAAATAATTACATGCAATAAACACAAGAGATGAAATGATTACAAAATTGCCTAGGTCAACAATAAAGATATGAACAAAAGCACGATTCGTTACTCTCTCGAGTAGCTAAACAATCCTAGATAACAATTCTAATGGTGATCAAGCAGTAGAAAGCGTTAAGCATAACTCATATGAAGCAATCCATAATAATGAAGCAAACAATAATCATCTAACCCTAATAAACACCCAAATCATTACAATCCCGGCTACATCGCAACCACATAAGAAATATAGCCTCTAATGGTGTTCATAATAAACACTAAACATAACAAAATAACTAAAAGTACTAAAACAAAGATCGAAAGCAAACGAGAATTCATCTTAAATAAACTTGATGTTCAACAATAACTCAAATCAATTAAATAAATAAAAGAGAAAAAGCAAGAAGAATGATTGAAGTTGAGGTTCGGAGACTCATCGGGTTGTCGATTCCGGCAAAGAACAGTTTTTACTCTTCCAAAAGCTCTCAAAACTAATCAAACACTCTAAGAAAAATAAAGGAAACGCAAAAAATGTAATTTTGAGAACCTAAATTCGTACATATAGGTTTTTGCTGATTTTCGGAGGTATTTGGACCCTTAGATGAGATCCTAGGATCAAAAACACGTTAAAATCGAAAAATTGATTCGACAATGTTTTTGGGCATTGTAGCGCGGTGAAACGAGGTGTTTTAGCACAATATGTCTCTTGATTTCATCGCGGTGCGATGAAACAGGGGAATCGCGCAATGATTTTGAATCAGCTGTAACTTCTTTCTTCGATGTCTGATTTTCGCAAATAATGCGTTGGAAAGTTAAAAGAAAGCTCTATGCAACGATTGAAATAATTCATAAAAAATACTCACTTAAAAATATCAAATCATACAGAATAATAGGGCATGGTTTTTTATTTGCTCTTACTTGTCCAAAAAGTTATCAAATCATCCCAAAGTTGCTCCATTGCCCTCAAAACAATTTTATCTCATGAAAAAACCTATAATAACAAAAAAAAAACACAAAATATCAAAAATACCTAGTAATTCGCTTTGATTCAAGTCCGAGAACCAAGGATTTGTACGTATCAAACGCACTCATCACTTATGATGATGCTTCTTGGTCTCTTGCGACCTAAATGGTTGTCCATTTTGGGTTCCTCTAACTTAAAGGATATCGATGCAGTGGTCTTTATGTTAGCGGTCTCTTGTGATCAAGGTTGCTCTACCCTACGACAACGCTTCTTACCCTGGTGACCTAAGAAATCTTGATTACGTGGCTTGTATAACATCAATTTCTTGAAACCAAGGTTTCTCTGCCTACAATGATGTTTCTCAGACTCCACGAAATAAGCGATTGCAATTATTGGTCTCTCTCGACCAAAGAAATTACACTTCGTGGTCCATCGTGACCTAAGTAATCGAGACGAGTAGCTTGTACCCTGGAAGTTGATTGTGATCAAAGCTGCTCTTTCCTACAACGTCGCTTCTTGGTCCCTCGCGGCCTGAGAGATCATCTTGATAAGGTTGCTGGTATATCGCTAATCCCTTGTGATCAAGGTTGCTTTGCCCTATGATGATGCTTATTGGTCCCCGCGACCTAATAAATTTCGTTGTTTGCTGTTTGTAACCTAAGTGATCCTAATCTTATATCTTATATAATATTTTCCCCCTAGAATCAAGGCTGCTTTGCCCTACAACAAGGCTTCTTCGTACATTGCGACTTAAGCAATCTCGATATGGTAGTTTGTACGTCTTCGATCCATTACAACCCATGCTACTTTTCCTTATGATGAAGCTTCTTGGTCCCCTACGACCTAGACGATTGCACTTCTTGCTCCTTCTTGACCTATGTGATCCCAACAAGGCTACTTGGGCATTGCCAGGTTGGAGTACATATACTAGACGTGTTGATACTTTTGGTTCCACACAACCTAAGTACCTTGCTGGTATCTTGTACTGCATTGGCCCATCGTGGTAGAGGCTTCATCCCGATTACGATGATACTTCTAGTCATGCGCAACCTAAGCGATTGCAGAGTCTAACAAGAACTCACAAGACAAAGGCAACAATGAGTTTCTTGCACGACACGCTGTATAAGAAACTAAGGGCATATGTTATGTGTCATTTTCCTACCAAGATAAAATTGAACCAACAATAAGAAACAACATAAAGGTCATCCAAGTGTCGCACCGTGCCTTGACGACCCCATCATCGCACCCCGAATGATGTGCCAAGCCCAAGCGTCATGCCTCACGTATGTTAAAGGGCTTCCTCGTGTTTCGCCTGGGCCATGCATGGGGCTTTTCCTTGCACAGGGCGTCGGGTTGGTGAAGGCATTGGCTTGGGTGTAGCCTAGGCTTGCACGATGCTCATGCTTGCATGGGCATCATCCAAGTATGAGGCTCTAGCTTCTGGCTAGCGCAAGGCAGTGGGAACGATCAAAGGTTTTAAGTCAATCAGGTTTTCATTGTCGAGCAAGTCAAAGGCATTCTTTGATTGAGTGAGTTTTATTCTAGAGGAGTCACATGTGGACTAAAAATCAAGGAATCGGATTCATGACCCCACTAATAAGAGAAAGTTGAGTATCAAGTATACAATTTTTGTAGTAACTTGAGATTGCAAATTGCTTGTTTTAATGTCTTCAACGTAGACTAATAGAAACATAACAGCCTTGCTAGTGTGATAGTAAAATAGAGAAGTTTCATGTGTTGTTGTGGTGAAAATCGTATGAGACTAGATAGTTGTAGAACTTCTCATATTACGCTTGTGGCTCGTATTTGAAACCATACATGGCTTTTATAATGTGACATATATGCTAAAGCTTGGTAGTGTTAGTGAAACCAGCATGTTAGTGCATGAAATAGTTTCATTTACCTCACCATTCATAAATACGTTATTGACATTAATCTCCTAAATAGCCCAACCATGAGTTGCAGCTAATGTGAGAATGACACAAGCTGCATAATGTTTGATGATCAGGCTAAAAGTTTCAAAATAATCAAACCTGAGTTTGCTTAAATCTCTTATAAATAAGTCATGCTTTATGACGACTCACAGACCCCTTAGACTTTTCTTAAAAAAAAAACCATTTATTGTCTACAAGAGGCATATAAGGGTGTAAGGTGTTGTTTCTTTCAGGGACTGACATCTCTTCAAGCATAGAAGAGATCTAAGCATCATCTACAATAGCCTCACTTTAATGTTCAATTATGGTAATATTATTAAGAAGAAAAAAGCATGTAGATAAGGCCTTTGGCTTGAAGATAGCTGACCAAGCACCAGTTTTTATGCGGGCTGATAGGAGTGCATGTGAAGTTGGTATTAACTGAGAATGTAAAGGATATAAGATTGGAGGAGACACGACTGCTGGAAAGGCATGACACTAAAACTTGAGAGACATGTTATTAGCCATCATAGTGAGGTCAAGCTGTACTATGTCGTGATGCTTGTGCTCAAGACTTCCATTTTGTGGATGAGTATGAGGACATGGATGCCTAACAAAGATTTCCAATCGCTGCAATAAAAGCAAGATGGGTATAAACTCGCTTCCCTAATCTCTATGTAGACACGTTAGTATGGTGTTAAAGAGGAACTAAACTGCGCTTTTATTGAAGAAACTAACTATTATATCATGAAAAGAAGAACATACACCCAAATTGTACACCAGGCTTGTTTGTAGTTGTGACTAGAGTAGTATCCAACCTTTAGAGCTTTAAGAGACAACAAGATTGTTGATTCTTAATGTGATGTTGTTAGTTGCTCCACAACCAATATACCAAAAAGGCTATTCAAGAGTGTTTAGAGAGCTTATAAGTGTAGTCATCTATGATAGAGGCTGAGTCATCTATAATAGAGGCTGATTTCCATTTGACAGCGCTCGTAAATTTTAATCAAATTCGAACCAACAAAGCAATGCCTAATGACCAGATCTGGTGTGTATTTAATATATCCACAACCACCGCGAGCTCTCGATCGACGACTTTGACCTTAAGTGAACTTGTTTGTGCATCCTCTTCCTTGATTCTTTGTCGAGACCTGAGTTAGGTCAAGTGACATCGCACAAATCAGCAAATTGACGTGTTCTCGTGACGTTAGAGCCAAAATTGAGCTTCTACAAGTGAGATCAAGTATGGCATTACCGTTAGGATAACAACAACAGAATTGCACTCAACATCAAGACCACTAATAACATAAAGAAAGAGCTAGCCATCACTGATCGGCTGACTTGACAGGTGTGAAAAAGGTCGACTCTAGATAATCCTGTAATGATCATGTAAAGTTGGACACGAAATTGAAGAAGCATCGATGTGGAACTCTCGGTGAAGAGTTGCAAAACGTTGGCTAGATCATGAACAAATTATTGCAACATGTGTTATATATCCAAGCATGGACTCTGACACTGATGAAATGAGCCATGATATTAAGGCATGATTAGTGTGATTTCGGGCGCAAAAATCTAGATTGACATAGCTTCAAAGTGTAAAGTCATTTTCGACAAAACTTTGATCTGATCCAATAGCCTATTAATTCAACTGATGAATTGCCTTCAAGCTAGTTGTATTAAGGAGGAAAATCCTTGAGCCACAAAGAAAATGTTAGGGATCATGTGTGCAAGCCACTACAAGCATATGTAACCTCTGGAAGGAGAAATTCTCATGATCAAGCTTCAAATCCATTGAAACAAGATTTTTGGAAAACAAAAGCGAGACATGGATTTGCAGTCATTGACGCTAGTCTAGCTAATCTGATACCAAAACAAGAATCTTAATTATTTAAGATGGTGAAGGAAGAAGAGTTGATATATATTTAAGATGGTGAAGGAAGAAGAGTTGATATATATATATATATATATATATATATATATATATGTGTGTGTGTGTGTGTGTGTGTGTGTGTGTATGTGTGAGTGTGCTTTTTTTTTCTTTCATTGAGAAAGAATGAAATTCAGATTCTTATTTGTTGAATCATATTGAATACAAGATGTTAATCATACATCTGGTACTGTTATGAGCTAATAGTAGTAGCTAACACTAACTACTAATGAAATAAGTTAGTTGCAACTGATTACACGTCAAGCAAGTACAACCATGACAGCTCAATGTAAGACTATTTTCTTAATAATTATGTCACTGATATTTTTTTTTTAAATATTTATGAACTACTATACAAAATAAGTGAAATCTTTTTATAAACAAAAAAATATAAATCTATTTTCATATAAATTTGAAAGAGAGTTATATAAAAATAAAATATAAAAAACTCACACGTGTAATGTTTTGTTTATATATATATATATATATATATATATATATATATATATATATATTTATATATACAGTAGAGAAAATATCATTCCAAAAAAAATGTTAATATTATAATTTTTTTCTATATGGTATCACAAGTTTAGTCGAGGTGCTTCCACTTACAAATGCCAAGTCATTCACATCATTTCTTCTCTTATAGACGCATAAATCTATGTTAATCTAAAACTATTACTCTAACATACATTTTATATCCTTATAATAGTAATATCATGTCATAATGTGGAAAAAGCATACGCGAATGTTTGAGTAAATATTCAAATATCGTTACACAATAAACAAAAAAAAAATTATGAAGTTTTTTTTTTCTTGTATAGGTATGGAAATAATACAAAGCCTTGCGAACTCTGGCATGGTACTTAACAAGAAAATGGAAACACTTAAAAGAAAATTTCAATTTTTGGAAGGAAAAAAATATGACCTTGAAGATGAGTTGAAGTATGAAGAAGATAATTTTTCATTAAAGAAACGGAGAGCGGAAGTTGAAGTATGGCGAATGCATGTTGAGAGTTTGAAGCACGAGGTTCTAAAGTTGGAGCAAGAAGTCCCTAACAGCAAATTGTTCGCTCGCTTAGGATTGGAAAAAAGTGTGGATAACATTATTTTAGAAGTGTCACAACTTATTGAAGATGGTAAATTCCCAAGAGGGCTCAAGATAGAAGCATGCAGAAAGGAAGGAACAACTCTTTTAACGAAGAGATTAGTTGGTGAGACATTTCAACATACTAAGGAAATAATTTGGAATTTATTAACCAATGGAGAGGACTTGATCATTGGTGTGTATGGTATGGGAGGAGTTGGAAAAACAACACTGCTTATGCATACTCACAACCAACTTCTTCGTGATCATAAGGAATCAAGGGTTGGTTGGGTCACTGTGTCACAAAATTTTAGCGTTAAAGGATTGCAACAAGAAATCGCTGAAATGTTTGGTTTGAAAATCTCACGGAGAGACGATATAAAGATAAGAGCAGCAGAATTAGCGATGGGATTGGAGAAACTCGGGAAATGTATACTCATTTTAGATGATGTGTGGGAATGTCTTGATCTAGACGCCATTGGGCTTTGCGTTGGAAATAGACTCAAGTTGATATTGACGACACGATCCCTAGAAGTGTGTCGGATGATGCGTTGCCAGAGTAAAATAAAAGTTCAGCCTCTCTCAACAAAAGATGCATGGACATTGTTTTTGGAGACACTTGGAGACGAGACTTTTGTTTGTAGTCATGTGAAAAACATTGCAAACGCTATAGTTGAAGAATGTGCCGGTTTGCCACTAGGAATAATCATTGCAGCGGGGATCATGAGAGGTGTGGATGAGATCAATGAATGGAGAAATGCACTGGAAGAGATAAAACGCGAGGAGAATTGGCACAAGAATGCAGAATTTTACGAGGTGTTTCGCATTTTGAAATATAGCTACGACAAGTTGAAAGACCATAAACTACAAGAATGTTTTTTGTATTGCGCTCTATTCCCGGAGGACAAGTTGATCAAAAGAGATGAGTTGATAGAATATTTCATCTTGGAGGAGCTTATTGAAGGAAGGAAAAGCAAGAAAGCAATGTTTTACAAGGGTCACGCTATGTTGAAGAAACTCGAAAATGTTTGCTTGTTGGAAGGTCAAAATGAGTATGTGAAGATGCATGACTTGGTTCGGGACATGGCAATCCAAATCGCAAGAGAAAGTCGCTCATTTCTTGTAAAGGTTGGAGTGTACTTAAAGAATGTACCAGATGAAGAAGAATGGTCAGAAGAACTTGTGCGAGTTTCTTTGATGAGAAACGACCTACGCAAGACTTCTTCTAGCGCATCCCCAAGGTGTCCTCGGCTCTCAACATTACTGTTACGGGAAAACCCACGTTTGTGGTTCATCTCAGAAATGTTTTTTATACACATGAGTTCTCTTGCCGTTCTTGACATATCCAAGACATCGATAAAACGTCTACCAATTTCCATATCTTCTTTGGGAAATTTGACTGCCTTGTTGCTCGGCGAATGTAGAAGTCTATGTCACGTGCCATCCTTATCAAACCTCACATCTCTAAGGAAGTTGGATTTGAGTGACACGGTAATTGAAGAAGTGCCTGAAGGCATTGAGAAGTTGGTGAAATTGAGATATATAAATTTTGAGAGGTCTTTAATAAAGAAACTATCTTCAAGGATCTTATCCAAGTTTTCTTTAATTGAATACTTTTCTGCACCTACCACATTGTTGAGCAGCGAATCATTGGGGCACCTGCAAGATTTGGAAACTTTTAGAGGAAAATTCCAATGCATCAAAGACTTAAACACATCTCTATCATCTTGGAGAAAAAGCGAGCATGTACTTAGTTACAATATTGAAGTTGCAATGCACGAGGACAAGTCTTTATTCATATCAATATACTCGATCACTAGTTACGAAAAAGACATGAGAACCATAAAAAAAGCATGGCTATTTGGACTCCCCAATGCCATTGAAGCCTTAGTTCTTGACAATTGTGATGACCTACAAACATCAATAACAACTGAATGTGCTTTTTCTGGTTTCGCTCAGAAGCTTGAATGTTTGAAGTTCGATGGATATTCCAAGTCAACAAAATTCACTCTAAGAAATACCATCCCATCATCAACATCTCCACAATACTCTTTTTCTTCTCTGAAGGAATTTCAATTATCTGGATTGCATAACCTGAAGAGACTATTCACGCCAGCGTTGCTCTCAAACCTCCAAAACCTTGAACGACTTGAAGTTCATCATTGCAAACAATTGGTTGAGATTATAGGAGGTGAAGAACCCGAAGTAATTCAAAGTCTACCGAAACTAAAGTCACTTCGATTGTATGTGCTTCACGAACTAAAAAGCTTATGTAGATCTTTTGTGAGACTTCCAGATTGTCTGGAAGAGATCGCTATATTGTATTGTTGGGAGCTGAGTAGTCTTAATTTTCTATGGGAAGAGACACACCACCACCCTTGTCTCAAAAAAGTGTACGTGGAAAGGGAATCTTGGGATTTCATGGAGTGGAAACACCCTAAATCTAAGGAAGTCCTTGAACATTGTCTTGATTTTACTCGACCTCTATTCTTCTTTTGATTGTTTGATTGTAAACTTTGGGCATATTAATCCTATTGCAATCTGTTTAGAATATTTTTTTTGGTGAAGGTATTTTGTGGAATTTGAAAAAAGAAATCGAATCATATTGATTCATATATAGTGCTTTTTGAATTCCATGTATGATAATATTTATGTTTTCTACAAACTCTATTTCTGAAAGCTGCAGAAGCATTTTAGTAATAGCCCTAATTATGATAAAACAAACTCTCTTTCTGATTAATGTAATGATGATAGGTAGTGTTCTATGTAGTAATAAAAAATTATGTCGCATACATAGTTAGATGCACTTCATTTGTTTTTATTTTCAATTTTTCTTAATCATAACTAAAATAAATACGTCTTATTAACTTGTTACTAACATGTTTGTTTTAAACACACCAATCCTTATTCCAGAGCACAATAATAAAATTTCTTCCAACCATTGAAAATTAACCGGCGAAGATATTAAAACGAGATGAACATCGACACGATAATATACATATTTAAAAGCAACTTTGGGACTTTGATTTGATTATAAAGAAAATTATAAATATAAGAATATAATATATATATATATATATATATTATGTATTATGAATTATTTAGTTAAAATCTAGTGTCTATTTAGTGCAACTAAGTTGAAAAACAAACAAAATAGAAGGCGTATTACGATGATAAGCATAAAAACTCGTTAAAAAATTTGGCAGGTATGTTGTGATAGATTCGATGATTGTACATCCATTGTATAAATTAGTTAAATTGGCGATCCAAAAATTTTAAATCACTACTACAAATGTTGGATTATACAACCCACTTTCTACAACGCTTATGACAAGCGTTGTAGAAACTAGGGTTCTACAACGCTTATGACAAGCGTTGTAGAAACTTGGTGTTTCTACAACGCTTATGGATAAGCGTTGTAGAAACTGGGTGTTTCTACAACGCATATGGTTAAGCGTTGTAGAAACTTGGTGTTTCTACAACCCTTCTATCTAATCGTTGTAGAATCAAATATAATTCAGATTTATCACAACGCTTTAACAATCCGTTGTAGAATTCACGCCGCGGCGCCATGTTTTTTATGCCGCGGCGAGAACTTACTACAACGCATAGTGAAAGCGTTGTAGAAAAATGTAATCCGCCGTGGCGAAATTTATACCTCGCCGCGGCGGGAGGTTTCTACAACACTAATCAAAGGCGTTGTAGAAACTCGTCTCCGCGGCGAGGTATATATCTCGCCGCGGCTAGAAATATTCTCCGCCGCGGCGAGGGTGATACCGTGGCCAAGCAGTTTTTTAAGAAACTGTCACGCCGCGGCGAGTGAGGAATCTCGCCGCGGCGAGACGTTCCTACAACGGTTATAATATCCGTTGTAGGAACATCTCGTCGCGGCGAAGACATATTTTCGCCGCGGCGAGATGTTTTAGGTTTTCACTATAAAATGCCGTCTTCAGTTTTTTTCTCATATTTTCCAATACCTACACACGAGACAACCATTTTCGGCCGCATCTCTCCAGTTTTTTTCTTCCAAAATCCTTCGCCACGTACTCGCCGCCCCAAATCTCACCGTCGCCTTGTCCTCGCCGCCAACTCTCTCTCGCGTTGTCCTCGCCGCCATTTTTCTCTCGCCGAGTCCTCGCCGTGCGTCTCTCTCTCTCTCTCTCTCTCTCTCTCTCTCTCTCTCTCTCTCTCTCTCTCTCTCTCTCTCTCTCTCTCTCTCTTGCCTCCTCATTGTAAGGTATGATTTTAAAAAAAATTTAAGGTGGTAACTAATTAAATCCAAACATATTGATATGATGGATGAAAGAGAAAGGATTAGTAGTTATGATCCAATGGCTTAGATTTAATGAAAATCTTCTAGAAGAGTATCTCATTATTTGTTTCTTATTCTCACGGAGAAAAATAAGGTAACTAATTAAATCCAAAGATATTGATCTGATGGATGAGAAAGAAAGAAGGATTAATAATTATGATCAAGTGGCCTAGATTTAATGAAAATCTTCTAGAAGAATAAATATTTGGTTCCTATTTTCATGAAGAGAAATAAAGTAACTATTAAATCTAGATTTTGATAGTAGGACTAGGAATAATTTAATTGATTGAGATCTTGATCTAATGGCTAAGAATAATCTTATAAGGTTACTCAACTGAGAATCATACTGAACTATATATCGAGTGATTTCATACAGTTCATATCCAACTATATCACGAATAAGTTGAATTATGGACGATTGTGAGGGTTGAAAACCATCCATTTATTAAAGAGTTATTGGGCCTCACGAATACATGAAAAAGTCATTCTCAATTCGTTCGACCCGACATACATTAACAGTTCATTTGGGCTCGGCCCGAGTAAGGTCACTTCATTCCGACGAGCCCACTTCGATTTCAACCAGCTCCTAACAAAGTCATACTCAACATACAAATTTTGCAGCAAATATCGGATCGAAGACAACCTTAACTAGCCCTCATTTAAATGATTATGCGACGTGTCAAACAACGGGTGAAGTATTCACCACGTGTCTCCTAGGATTCCGCATCTCGCCTAGTCTATAAATTCTCTACTCCAAAAGAGAATCGCACGATTTTTCCTTATGCTTAAATTTTGTATTTTGAGTCCGAAATTTACGATTAAATTGTAATCTCGAGCTCGCTGAGTATTTTCTCGCCCAGCGACCTCGTTCGAAATAAAATCTCGTTCGATATAGTGATCCTATTTCTTCTTGTTATTTACGTTTAGCAAGTTTCATTTAAGACGTGTTTTGAGATCCATATAAATATAAATCGAATAAACACTTAATTTCATGATTTTCTTTGTGATTGTTGAGAGCTCAGTTTCCAACATCAACAACTATCTCAACTGTTGAATGAATTACATACTTTAGAGTCTATTTCTTGGCATGGGAAGAACAAGGGGTCGGCTCACTATTCTGACAAAGATTTTTCTCCTAAAACCAAGAAGAAATGGTATTCTAGTACCGAATCATCTAAAGTACATCCTAGTACTTCAAAGAGGAAAGCTCCTGCGAAGAAGGAAAAGAAGATATTCAAGAGGAATGATAAATGAAAAGAGAAGAAACGTGATAGCGTTGGTAAATGTTACCACTGCAACACTGATGGTCATTGGAAGAGTTGTTATCCTTTGTAATTGACCGATCTTTAGAACAACAAGAAGATTTGTTGTATGCTAACTTAAAATTTATGATTAAAGATATCCTAAACTTCTCTTTGAGGATAATTATTCATCAACATTCATCTTTTGTATTGCAAAGTAGATTTAATCAAGCTCGATAGAGTCGAGGAGCTTGCTAAACAATGTTGGATTCAAGGCCGAGTTGTAGTAAAGCTCATGCTTCAATTGAAGATCTAATGTCCCGCTAGTTTTATTACTTTTATTTATTGGATTAAATTTTATGTATGAACATCGTGATGTGTTAGAATATATTCCAAGTTTTTCTGGATTGTAGCCATTTTATGGCTATTTCAGATATTATGAATATGATCTTTTTTATGATCTATTTCATTATTTTTAACACACTATGTCAATAAATAATTCCTTCTTTATTATTGAATGTTGTACGATATTGTGATATGCATGAACGTTGGCCTATCACGCCCCGACGAGTCGTTTATTTTATACGAAAACTTGTGGAATTTTTTTTTAAAACGACACGACGTCATGACTAACCTTTCGTATCTACACACAACACCATCGTATTGACTTAAAGTCTACACGCATAAACGACATAGTGAAAATAAACAATCTACTTGACCTCTAAGTCTTAGACATACCATAAAACACAAACATTTCACAAAACATTATTAAAAAGAAAGCCATTAAGGTCTACATCGCCCATATACGAAGTCTTGTCTACGTGGAGGCGCTCGCTAGTCAACCCGCTACCGTATATACATCTTTTATTCACATCCATCACATGTATCACAAAAACGAATTAGTTAACGCCTAGTAAGCAGAAACAATGCATATGATATGATTTTCACCTCAAAACTTAAACAAGTTTTTCTCATCTTTTCCTCTTTTTAAATCTCTTCTTAATTGCGCGCAAGGTGTGTGTTGTAAGAAGTTCACTCAGGTCTCTCTCGCATACATGTATGACTAATGCCGCAGCTGTAAGGTGCCCAGCACTATACATACAGCCCGGAGGTCGCAACCATAGGGTGCCCAGCACTATATATATGGCCCGACGTGACCATAAGGTACCCAGTACTACATATGGTCTGCTCTTCGAGGTCATAAGGTGCTCAACACTATACATATGACCTGACGACTCGCGAGACCGATCCTATCTCACGAAACTACCACTAACTCCCTGACCTAGGAGCTAGCCAACCATTCATGGACGACCCACAACACACATCCTTCTTTCAAAAAAACCTCGTTTCTCGTAAAAACTCTTTTCTCCTTTTTAGATGAGATGCACATGAATGCAAATGCAATAAATGCAATCATCACATACCATATCATGTAAATGCAAGCACATAAGTAACACACACACAACACATTGTTTTTGTGATACAGTTGGAATGTTTCTACTTACCTGGATACAATTCTTTCGAATCCCGAATCCTTCTCTTCCAAACAAAAAGAGTCCTTTCTAAACTTCACGTAACTTCGTCCAAGTAATTTTCCACGCTTGCTACTATCCTTATAGCAATCTGGACTTATCTATAGAAGAGAAAGATCGAACATCAACCGTACTTAGTATCTCGTCCATCGACATACTAACGAGCAAATTCTTACTAAAAGAAAGCTCACTACAAACGTATTCAAAACGTTCTCCTAGTTGCGCTACCCCTAGCGTCTCGAATAACAACATAAAAAATATTCGAATCAAAACAGAAACATAGGAAACAAACTTAAGAACGTCCTATATCATTCGGCCATCTATTCTTTATAACTGGCAGAGCCCATAGGTAAGAATAGATTCCCGAGAGTCGAAACTAAAGAATCAAAACGTAAAAAAGAAACGTTAGCTAACAATTTCTAACTAACACGAGTCACTCGAAAATAACTCAAGCAATACCTATAAAACATCATAAACTTCACACGACCCATAAACTAAACATAGACCATTAGTTTCGGGTTTTGAAAATGACTTTGACTTTCGAAACTCATTCCAAAACAAGCTTTGAAAGACATTTGTTTTACTTGTCTTTCTTTTTATTGACAAGTTATAACTATTCAGATCATAAATAAATAACGTAAAAACTTCTTCATTTAAAATAAACTAAGTCGTTTACTATAAGTAGATATTGAGTTCGATTTACTAAAACGTTTACGAAATAATCGAACCCTTGGTTCGTACTCGAACATTTCTTTCATTTCTTGCATTATTAAAATGTTTCTCGTTGATATTCTTTTCGATTCAAAAGAGTCAAACTTATAGTCGAACTCAGTTTTACTACATAAATTAAAATAAGGATATTAATTATAAATCAAATAATCAACGAGTTTAATAATAATAACATAATATTTTCTAATAATTCATATATAATAAAACTCGAAAATTAAGACACTTAATCATTGACAAGTATAATAGTACTATAATTAATAATATATCAAAACGACTTGTAAAAATAATTAGCTATTCGTAGCTAGCTCGAGTCGAGACTCGGAAATTTCTCAACTCGCTAAACACTAAACAGGTACTTCGCGAGCCTCCGAGCCAAAGCCGAAAGGCCTTTCCCTCCAGGCCTACTCTCAGCTTGGTCTGGCCTCGCCTCGTCGACACACGCGCGGCAGCTCCGCCATTTCTCGGACAGCGCCCTCGCTGTCCCGAACACGCTGCCCCAAGCCCTGTGCAACCCACCTAAAATGAGCCTAGACCCTCAATAAAAACAACTCACACGCAGACCAAAAACAACTCATTAAATCAAGGTATTATATCTGAAAAAAAAAAAAAATCAAATCTAATCCTAAGAATCCAACACCATGATTCCTAAGATACATATCCAAATTCCAAACCAAATAGAGGCACGGGAAGGCAAAATAAGCAACATGAGTCATCACCGTCAACACAACAAGACAGCAACACATGGCCAAAATCTCATAATCGAGTTCTCAAACAAAATTCGGAAATTTGCAGATTCGAACAGTCTCTGCAAAACGCGTAATATCTCAAGCTAGACAACTTTAATTTAAATGATTCTAGTTTCTAAAGAAAGTAGGTTCCCGTAGCTTTCTAATGGTATATGATGCGATCAATTTCAATCAATGCATCTATCTGAAAAACTACCCACAATATCGGGTTGCTGTTCTGGAAATTCAGAAACACTGTTTTGAATCTTAATTTTAATTCATATCTCATTCAATACCTAACGGATTTACCTTTTGTTTGACCTTTTGGAAAGCCCATACAGTCTACTATCCAAGAAAATTAACAAAAAAAATTCATCTCGAACCATAGAAGGGTTGTACACATCCGTTTATCAGACTGCCGTTCAGAAAAATCGGACCAAATATTCAGCAAAAATCAGAAACTAAAACAAGCACAAACGAATCCAATCCTCACCCTAATCCATGGAAACCTTCAAAGAAACTAAAACCGCTAATTCGAAACCCTAAAATCAAATTTCCAATTTGGGGAAGAAATGGTTTCTCACCTTGTTTCGTGAAGCAAAGCTTCCTCGGCGCTTTCTTTCTCTTTTCTCGGCGATCTCCCTCGGTTCGTTGTCCTCGGCATGCCCGCGGCGGCTCCGCTTCTTCTCAGTCTGGCACGCCTGAGTTCGGGGTCCGCTCTTGAAGGAAAAGAACGGGGTGATTGGTGGTTGTTGTTTCCTTGTTCTCTCTCCCCAGCTCTCTCTTTCTCTCCCGAGTTCTCTCACGCTCCAACTCTCTCTCTCTCCATCTTCTTTCCTCTTTCTTCTTTTTTTTTTTTTCTCCTGGTAGCGTGCTACAGAGTTGGCCGAGTGATATAAATCCAGGAAAAAAATACTGTTTTCGTTACCGTTTCGAAACTCCTGATTTACGGAAAATCGTCATACCGATGGAAAATCGAACGGAAAAAATATGTTAAAATATATTTAAAATACATACATGTAATACATACATATATTTTTCAATTTTTAAACATATATAAAAAAATACATTATGTATATAATCTTTTTTAATAGAAAATCTTATATATATATATATATATAATATTTTATAAATGTGTGTTATTAATAATATTTAATATATATAATTTATAAATGTGTGATATTTATCAATTAGAATTGTGTCATAATATGTGTGATATTATATATAATAGAATTGGGTACTATATATAATTTTTAAATGTGTGATATTATATATTAGACTATGTGTGATATTATAATTTATAAATAAAGGTTAGACTATGAGACAAATATCTAGTAAAAAACGATGGGTAAAAAAAAGGACACTTTCAATTAGCAAAAACAATAAATAATTAATTTGAAAGCCTTTTTCTGCTTTGTTTATAATATTTGTTTACATAATAATTTATTAAGTTAAAGTCCTCAAAAGACGAGTCACCTCTAATACAATTATACAATGCATAAAGCCACAGATTTCATAGCACAACACAAGATAAAAGTCACAAAACTAAAAAAAATATATAAAACGATTAAAAAAAAATAAAAAAAACCCATTTATTCTTCTTCTTCTTCTTCTTTGGAAACACCATTGACGACGATCTCAATCTCACTTTGCTCGCTTTTCTCTTTCACTTCGGCTTTCTCTTCCATACAGCTCTCTGGCTTTTCAGCGCTCGAGGCCGCGAAATTGAAGGAACCGAACTTGGGCGTGATTTCCGGAGCCGAAGCTACGGACTCTGTGTCATTGAGATGGCACTCTGAAAATTGCCAAAGTTTTTTTCTTTTTCTCTGACTTTCAACGAAAGTCCACGACAGTTACTGCTTTGAGACCGAAATGAGCCGGTCATTTAATGGCGAAACGACATGACGAGTCGCCGAAAATCGAACCGCAGAATACAACGAAATGATAATTACTCCTCTCGCCGGCCGTTAAGGTGACGAAAACGACTAAGCCGCCGATTATCGGAGAATTTCGCCGGCGTTTTAATCCTTGATATAAATCACTTAAATAAGATTCCACATCCTTGATGACGTGGCAATGGTAATACGTATCCTCTTATTTACAATGTAACCCCTTTTTCTTTGTTTTCTTTCAATTTCGTCCTTTCACATCATTTAATCCTTGTTGCACATAAATCCTTTTAATTTTATTCTCTTCTCGAGAGATGGAAAATATGACGAGAAAATTAATCTAATAATTTGTTGTCAATGGTGCCCACAAGAAGAGTTGTAATCTTTATATTGTACATTTGATGTAATAAAGTCTCATGAAGACTCTTGCTTGTAATTGCTTATTCATTAATAAAAAGTTGAAACGTTCATTCATTCTTCCGTGTCTGTTTGAAGCTTTATGATAAAACATTAGTCTTTAGTCCATAAACAAACTAAACAACTTACGAAGAGACAAATGTAGATTTGCATGAACAAACTCTTCGTAGTTTGCTTAAAACGATATATTCGCAATCTAAGGGTCAAATGACTATTGACCTCAGTACGATTGTTAGAAGAATCTATGATGTCTGGTTATGAGGCATTGAGAGTTGGAGACTCTATAGTTCTTCTAGGTATCTTCCGAAGGTACTCAATTGACCAGTGCACTTCTAGAGACAAGATAAGAACAAACCATTTAACCTCTTATGTCTCGAAGTCACTACGTATGAATTGCATCGTGCTTACCTTAATCCTGAAATGAGACATGTCATTTCACACCTTAGTATTCTCATTTGAGAAAGTCAGAGTTCGGACTCACTATGTGATTCCAAACAAGGCCTATTGGTGAAGTACTAAGTTGTGAGTATGTCATGAGTAACTTTGTGAAGTTCTCATAGATAAGGAATTCATGTACAAGATTGCTGAAATGCAATATATATCACCTCATGCTCTGTTCCTTGGAGTGTGAATAAATGAATTGGCCAGTGTCCAAATTGAGTCTTGACTCTTTTGGATGAAACAATGTGACTTGTTAGCTCCGCGTCAATACATTGTTTCTAACTTATTCACAAGCGACAAAGGAGTTGAAGAAATAACAGCTAGAAGGGTAAAATGGTAATTTTGTAAATCCCGACTAGCTGATGATATTCATGAAGGGTAAACACTGATAATATTCTGTGGATCCACTCATTACAATTAGGTTGAATTCTTGAGTAGAAAATAAATTCATTTGAACCGAGAGATTTTCAGTGTCAACTCTTTAGCGGAGTTAGTTGACATTAAGCTAAACTTGGAAAAGGTTTGTGAACTTTTGAGTCCAAGTATTTTAGCTCAAGCTTTGTTCATTTGGATCCATGAAGTCACTGTCACGAATCACATCGATTAGGAATAGTTAAACTCGAAGCTAAGTCAAAGCAAGAACGAAAATAGTATAAAGGGTATTTTTGTCTTTTGAGACATAGGATGAAATGAATGTCAATAAATTTTTTGACATGGTCATTTGATGACAAGTAACACTCAGCCAAAATTAGATTTATTGGGCCTTGTGGATTAATTTCATTTCATAAGAATTTTATTGAAAATTCTTAATGGGTCTTTTTCATGTTGTCATGAACAAATGGAAATGCTTCTAGAAGCCTTTTCTAGATTGTGTTATAGGCGCCCACATACCCAAGAGAGAGAGAAAATATTTTGTGCATAAATATATGAAGATACTTGCCAAAAGAAAAAGAGGAAACAAATTTCCCCTAAGAGGAAATGAGGTAGGCGCCCAAGACAGAGACAAAAGGCAAGGCATGGAACAAAATAGGAAACAAATCCAAGGCTTAATGAAGCCTACCTTGGCCGAGTATGTCATAGAGGAAAAGAGGAAATTGGCTCATGAATATGTGATATTCTATAGAAGAGGAAACTACCTTATTGAAGGTAAGACCTCTCCTATAAATAGGAGCCTCATTCTTCTCATTTTTCTTATTCCACATAAGTTAGAGATTGAGAGCGTCTCTCTCTAGAACTTGTGGTTGCCGCCCCTTCCTCTCTCTCTCTCTCGTTTATTTTCGATTTTTGTTTTGGAACCTAGGTCCTCATTTGACCTAGTGTTTAGCTCTGCGACTTCAAGACTCGTTCTTAAGTCGTAGTGTTTAAAAGTGCCCACTCACTAATTCCTTTTATTTCGAGTGATTTAGTGATAGAAACTTTCGTGGTTGCTCGAGGTGCCGAGGAAAGAAAGAGAGACGTGCTGCGAGGGAGATGAGCGTTGCAAACTTTCCAAAAGTTTCTCAAAGTTCAAGCTTCAAGAAAGGTTAGTAAACTTCTATGCTCATAATAGTTTTTATTTACATGTGCTTGCTCTTTGTCTAGGTTAGTAAAAACCGTTTTACTTGTAAAAAGAAAATTTTTAAAATTCCGCCGCTTACCGAAGCGTTAAACTTTTTCTTAAACCCTAGATCAATTCCAACAAATGGTATCAGAGCTATGGTCAAAGATATGCATGTACATGTATTTAAAAATATGAGCTTGAAAATCGTTTTCGAAAGTTTACTAATTTTGTGACAAGTTAGAATTGTTATCTTAGATTTTTTTTAATTTATTGCTCTTGCCTTTAAATTAAAAATCATGTTGATTTTCTATGAGTTTGGGATGTTATTAAAACACATTAGAATCAGTTCTAAAAGTTTTTAATTTTTTTATATTGAAAAACGTGTTTTAAAAGTTTGAGAATTTTCGAGTAAAATTTTGTGACTAGTTTTGTTGTCTTACTAGTTTCTTATTTTTACTTGAATCGTTTTATGCATGTTGTTATTTCTTTTATACCTCGTTATTACCTTGCTAATAAAACACCAATAAAAGCTTTAACAACATCCTAAAACGTTCCGTTACACTCGATTCTTTTTCGCACCTAAAAAGGACCAAGCTTTAATTACTTCTTTTTCTTCGAGCTGGAGTAAACCCGCAGTAAAAGTGGCATAACTCTCTGCTCAGAAATCTAAATTTAATTATTCTTGAATCAAATTAAAGCTCTCTCTGTCCTCTCTCTAATGCCACCGGTTTCAGGTCAAAAGGACATCGGAGCCGCCAGTTATGGCAATTTTACTCCGAGGTGCGCGACTGTTCCGAAACTCCAGTTTTTTAGAATTCCGGATTTTCAGCCCCACTACCATGAGTTATAGAACTCTAATGAGAAAAATTTCTTGAGAAAAAATGTTTTTTATAAGATTATAAACATGATGTGTAAGATTAAAATGTTTTGATTTTTCAAAGTTTAATTGAAATTGAACTTTTACAAAACTAGTTTGAATTTTGAAAAACCGTTTTCGCTTTCAAACTTGAAAAACAATTTTGTCATCCAAATCAAATAAATTTTCAAAATGTTTTCAAAACTATATCTATATCACATATGTTCAAAATCTATATGCTCTTGAAAATTTGAGTGGGAGGTCTCCTTGTAGACAAGCCGAAAAATAAAAAGATGTGTAATCTAAAATTTTCAAGAGTTCGAGTGAGTTGAAGTTCACACTTCCCTCATGCACTTTCCCGAAATAGAAAATAGGAAAAGATCGAGTATGTACCTTGTGCCTTTATGCACTAACACTGCTCTGATCATGAATGTCTAGGATTCTCTTCTAGTTGTCCGCTCCATCGCTCTATAACTAGGAAAACCGTTTCCGAACTTATAAGAGTCGATGTACCAACTCCAAAAACTAAGTGGGAGGGTTATATTTGTTGTTTGTAACCCACGATCTCCAACACTAATGAAAGAAGCAATTAACATGGGACTAAGAGCCGCTCTTGCGACCCTCTCTTAAATAGGAGTACTCCAAGGCGTTATTGCTTCGATCATTGCTCAATGAGCTACGTCCGAGAGTGAGACGATGATGACAAGGCCTCCCATTGGGGGATTGTTTTTCAAAGTTGACCTTTTGGACTAAGTGGTTGGTTGCACACTTAGGCTCAATCCCTAGTAATCCTCCCTTGAGGCTCTGCGAAAGGATGTGAGTGATCAAACTAATTTAAAAGGTGGCTAGTCAAAATTGGTGTATTGACATCTTGGCTAAGCATTAATGATGTGTCATTTACTTATAAATGGAGATTTTTTGCGGCCTTCTCTTGAGGGAGTAAATTATCGTTTGGTTTATAACACCTTTGGATTTTATCAAGTCTTAAACAAACTTAAATCCTAAACCAAAGACTAATCATAAACTTGTTTCAACTTATATAGGCAACATGTCTCTCAACCCTCTCTCGATCATCTTTTCCTCAAACAAAATCGAAACCAAAAACTACATAGATTCGAAACATAACCTCGATATCATCCTTACCATTAACAAGCACAAATGGGTACTCACCACCCCATGTCCTCCTCTGACGAATGATGATTGGACTCAAGAGGACAATGACGCCTTAGCGGCCTGGCTTCGATCCGATGAGATTGTGAGGTGCTATATCTTAGCATCTATGAACAATATGCTGAAAAAGCAACATCGTGACATCGAGACTGCCGCCGACATGCTCTACAATCTCCTTGAGATGTTTGGAGGGCGAAGGCGTCAGGCAAGGTAACAAGCAGTCCGACAGTTTATGAACTGTCATATGAAGGCTAGGACTCCTGTTGGAGACTTCATGATACTGATCATTAGTTTTCTGAATAAAATGGAAATCCTAGGATCTGAGACTGATGGGAGGAATGTCATAGATATGATCTTAAAAACTCTCCCCGCATCTCTTGATACCTCCAAGATGAACTACTCCATAAACAAGCTAGAGTACACTGTTACCAAGCTTATGATGGAACTTCACACTGGTGTAGGTCTCACTAAGAGAAAGAGGAATAAGGGAGAGGCACATGCTACTGAGCACAAAGCCTCTGCCTCTGGAACTAAGAAGAGACCTCACAAGGCCGATAAAAAGAACTGTCCTGCCTATCTCAAAGCAAAGGAACATAGTATTGTACTAGTTACCGAAGCATGCTTAGTAGCTGATAATGTATCAACGTGGATTCTTGACTCCGCTGCTACTAACCATATTTGATGTTCCTTGAATGGTTTCAAAAGCTTAGAGGAAGGCGAGTTCTGTTTCAAATGGGGTGATGGGAGCCTGGTGTCTGCAAGGGCTGTGGGATCCGTGACGCTGTCTTTTGAAGACCGCACTTTAAACTTGAATAATGTTTATCTTGTTCCTACCTTTGGGAAGAACTTAATATCCGTTGCTCGTCTTCTTGAGCAAATTATTATTTAAAGTTCATTAAGAATGGAATTCGTATTTCGTTTCCTGATAATTCTTTTGTCACTGATGCATGTATGAAGAATGCTCTTTTCTACATCTATCCCACTCAACCTTCTCTTTTAGACACCGAAATAGATAATGATCTAATTAGGGAGCCAAAGAGGATCAAACTTTCTGAATCCTCCGATCTAACAAAATCAACATACCTATGGCACTTAAGACTTGGTCATATCAGTCTAGATAGGATTAAGAGACTTGTGAGGGACGGTCCACTCCAAGCCTCTGCAATAGGTTCACTACCTACTTGTGAATCCTGCATAGAAGGAAAAATGACTAAGCGACCTTTCTCCGATAAGGGTCGAAGAGTCACTGAGTTGCTGGAACTAATACATTCTGATGTATGTGGTCCGCTCAGCCAACAGGCACGTCGGGGATACAAATACTTCGTTACCTTCACTGATGATTACTCACGATATGGTTTTGTCTATTTGCTCAAACACAAATCCGAGACCTTTAACGTATTTAAGGTCTTTAGTGCTTTAGTGGAAAAGCAAACTGGCAAAGTGATCAAAACACTTCGATCTGATCGAGGTGGTGAGTATATGTCTGGAGAGTTCGATGACTTTCTTAAAGAAGAAGGAATCGCTTCTCAGCTTACCGCACCTGGCACACCTCAACAAAACGGAGTGTCAGAGCGAAGAAACCGAACTCTTATGGAGATGGTTAGATCAATGATGAGTTACTCAACACTCCCTCTTTCCTTTTGGGGATATGCCCTCGAAACAGCCGCTTATATTCTGAACCAAGTTCCGTCCAAGACGGTTCCTGGTACTCCTTATGAACGATGGACTGGCCGTAAAGTGAATCTTGGCCGCATCAAAATTTGGGGTTGCCCCGCACACGTGCTAAGGCAAAAGACTAGCAAGTTGGCTAGTAGGTCAGAATTGTGTCTGTTCGTTGGATATCCAAAGGAAACCAAGGGTTTTACTCTCTATAGTCCTGAGGACGATAAGACTTTCGTTAGCACGAATGCTCGTTTCCTTGAGGAGGACTTTATGAAAGATGCATAACCTAGAAGCAAAATTGTGCTTGAAGAAAAGTTGGGTGAAGAAGCTTCTACCTCGTCTGTAAGAACTGTTCTTACCCCAACTGAAACACAACCTAACTCATCAGAATCTCGTCAAGTAGTACTTCGACGTAGTGGGAGGGCTACTCAAAAGCCTGACAGGTACATGTCTTATGGAGACTCTCTCGTAGCCGTCTCTGACATATATGATCCTGTTTCCTATAGCCAAGCGATGGCTTGTTCTGAATCAAACCTTTGGCTTAACGCCATGAAAGTTGAGATGCACTCGATGTATGTCAACAAAGTCTGGAAACTTGTAGACCTTCCTGAAGGGATTAAACCCGTATGGTGTAAGTGGATATACAAGAAGAAAATGGGTCCTGATGGGAACGTCGAGACGTTCAAAGCACGACTTGTGGCGAAGGGTTATACCCAACAAGAAGGGATTGACTATGAAGAAACCTTCTCGCCAGTCGCGATGCTTAAATCCATCCGCATACTCCTATCCATAGCTGCAGCTCTCGACTATGAGATCTGGCAAATGGATGTCAAGACAGCCTTCCTGAATGGCAATCTTGACGAGCGCATTTACATGGCTCAACCAGACGGTTTCGTGGATAAAGGTCAAGAGACCAAGGTTTGTGAGTTGCTTAAATCCATTTATGGACTAAAGCAAGCATCTAGGTCATGGAATATTAGATTCGATGAAACTGTAAAGAGCTTCGGCTTTGAACAGTCAATAGATGAGCCTTGTGTTTACAAGTTAATACACGAAGGCAAAGTTGTGTTTCTGGTACTATATGTCGATGATATACTACTCATTGGTAATGACGTGGGTAACTTATCTGAGGTTAAGGTCTGGCTGGCAAAGTAATTCGATATGAAGGATCTAGGAGAAGCCGCGTACATTCTGGGAATCCAAATCTTTCGAGATAGGAAAAACCGGACCCTGTCACTCTCTCAAGCATCTTATATTGATAAGGTGATGGATCGTTTCTCGATGCAAGACTCCAAGAAGGGCCAAACACCCTTTAGGCATGGAGTCTCACTCTCTAAGGACCAGTCTCCCAAGACTGCACAAGAGATTGAAGACATGAGGAAAATTCCTTACGCCTCTGACGTAGGAAGCCTCATGTATGCTATGCTTTGCACTAGACCTGACATCTGTTTCGCCGTTGGCGTAGTTAGCCGTTTCCAATCCAACCCTGGACCCGAGCACTGGATTGCTGTTAAGCATGTTCTTAAGTATCTTCAAAGAACTAGGAACTTGATGCTTACATACTCAGGTACTGACCTGACTATGACGGGATATACCGACTCCGATTTTCAAGCGGATAAGGATTCCAGAAAATCCACTTCAGGATCTGTGTTCATCCTTAATGGTGGAGCTGTTGTGTAGAGGAGCATTAAGCAATCTTGCATTGCTGACTCCACAATGAAAGCAGAATATGTGGCTGCTTGTGAAGCATCCAAAGAGGCTGTATGGCTTAGAAAATTCCTTAAGTATTTGGAAGTTGTTCCAAACGTCGACGAGCCCATGACCCTTTATTGTGATAATAGTGGGGCTGTCGCTAACTCAAAGGAACCTCGAAGCCATAAGCGCTCTAAGCATATTGAGAGGAAATACCATTTGATTCGAGAGATTATGCAGCGCCGAGACGTGGAGGTGAAGTATATCTCTGGCAGATCCATTCACTAAGGCCCTAGCGAACAAGGTCTTCGACCAACATCGAGAGTGATTAGGCATGAAGGACTACACACATCTTCTTTGAGTCAAGTGGGAGTTTGTTGTCAATGGTGCCCACAAGAAGAGTTGTAATCTTTATTTCTACATTTGATGTAATAAAGTCTCATGAAGACTCTTGCTTGTAATTGCTTATTCATTAATAAAAAGTTGAAACGTTCATTCATTCTTCCGTGTCTGTTTGAAGATTTATGATAAAACATTAGTCTTTAGTCCATAAACAAACTAAACAACTTACGAAGAGACAAATGTAGATTTGCATGAACAAACTCTTCGTAGTTTGCTTAAAACGATATATTCGCAATCTAACGGTCAAAGGACTATTGACCTCAGTACGATTGTTAGAAGAATCTATGATGTCTGGTTATGAGGCATTGAGAGTTGGAGACTCTATAGTTCTTCTAGGTATCTTCCGAAGGTACTCAATTGACCAGTGCACTTCTAGATACAAGATAAGAACAAACCATTTAACCTCTTATGTCTCGAAGTCACTACGTATGAATTGCATCGTGCTTACCTTAATCCTGAAATGAGACATGTCATTTCACACATTAGTATTCTCATTTGAGAAAGTCAGAGTTCGGACTCACTATGTGATTCCAAACAAGGCCTATTGGTGAAGTACTAAGTTGTGAGTATGTCATGAGTAACTTTGTGAAGTTCTCATAGATAAGGAATTCATGTACAAGATTGCTGAAATGCAATATATATCACCTCATGCTTTGTTCCTTGGAGTGTGAATAAATGAACTGGCCAGTGTCCAAATTGAGTCTTGACTCTTTTGGATGAAACAATGTGACTTGTTAGCTCCGCGTCAATACATTGTTTCTAACTTATTCACAAGCGACAAAGGAGTTGATGAAATAACAGCTAGAAGGGTAAAATGGTAATTTTGTAAATCCCGACTAGCTGATGATATTCATGAAGGGTAAACACTGATAATATTCTGTGGATCCACTCATTACAATTAGGTTGAATTCATGAGTAGAAAATAAATTCATTTGAACTGAGAGATTTTCAGTGTCAACTCTTTAGTGGAGTCAGTTGACATTAAGCTAAACTTGGAAAAGGTTTGTGAACTTTTGAGTCCAAGTATTTTAGCTCAAGCTTTGTTCATTTGGATCCATGAGGTCACTGTCACGAATCACATCGATTAGGAATAGTTAAACTCGAAGCTAAGTCAAAACAAGAACGAAAATAGTCTAAAGGGTATTTTTGTCTTTTGAGACATAGGATGAAATGAATGTCAATAAATTTTTTGACATGGTCATTTGATGACAAGTAACACTCGGCCAAAATTAGATTTATTGGGCCTTGTGGATTAATTTCATTTCATAAGAATTTTATTGAAAATTCTTAATGGGCTTTTTTCATGTTGTCATGAACAAATGGAAAAGCTTCTAGAAGCCTTTTCTAGATGGTGTTATAGGCGCCCACATACCCAAGAGAGAGAGAGAAAATATTTTGTGCATAAATGTATGAAGATACTTGCCAAAAGAAAAAGAGGAAACAAATTTCCACTAAGAGTAAATGAGGTAGGCGCCCAAGAGAGAGACAAAAGGCAAGGCATGGAACAAAATAGGAAACAAATCCAAGGCTTAATGAAGCCTACCTTGGCCGAGTATGTCATAGAGGAAAAGAGGAAATTGGCTCATGAATATGTGATATTCTATAGAAGAGGAAACTATCTTATTGAAGGTAAGACCTCTCCTATAAATAGGAGTCTCATTCTTCTCATTTTTCTTATTCCACATAAGTTAGAGATTGAGAGCCTCTCTCTCTAGAACTTGTGGTTGCCGCCCCTTCCTCTCTCTCTCTCTCTCTCGTTTATTTTTCGATTTTTGTTTTGGCACCTAGGTCCTCATTTGACCTAGTGTTTAGCTCTGCGACTTCAAGACTCGTTCTTAAGTCGTAGTGTTTAAAAGTGCCCACTCACTAATTCCTTTTATTTCGAGTGATTTAGTGATAGAAACTTTCGTGGTTGCTCGAGGTGCCGAGGAAAGAAAGAGAGACGTGTTGCGAGGGAGACGAGCGTTGCAAACTTTCCAAAAGCTTCTCAAAGTTCAAGCTTCAAGAAAGTTTAGTAAACTTCTATGCTCATAATAGTTTTTATTTACATGTGCCTGCTCTTTGTCTAGGTTAGTAAAAACCGTTTTACTTGTAAAAAGAAAATTTTTAAAATTCCGCCGCTTACCGAAGCGTTAAACTTTTTCTTAAACCCTAGATCAATTCCAACATAATTTTCTTTCGAATTCCTTTTGTCGACTTTTTAATTATTATTTACATAAATAAAATTCGGTATCTTACATGGCCCGAGAAACGAATGATACAAAATATGAAGGAATCGAATGTTTGTTCATAACTCATCAAAAGCACATTTATATTTTTTTTTGTTGCATGAAAATGAAAAACGATTAAAATCTTCGGGTGGTTCGACCCAAAGTCAAACCAAGCGACCGCACCCGAGCCAAGTGTAGGAAATCGAAAGTCTCGAGTTGTGGTTTCTCCAGTCGGAGGCATTCTCTGAGGAGAGAAGGGGTGAATGGGGGGTGTGACTGCGCTTCTTTTGAGCTGCCTACGTATCTGAGCACAACATGATCAAGTCAAAACAAAGTTCAATGCGCGTGTATATGTTATTTGGGGCATGGACTCTGAATGGTGTGCTCGACAGAGGAAACGGAGCGCGGAGAAGTCCTCGACGATGTCTCAAGACTCTAGAATCGAGTAACTCGAGAGAGAATATGTTTTTTCTCTCAGAGACGAGGTAAAGAATTCCGGGCCCAGCTGTGTACGGAAGATTAAGCGCTTAATCAGAGGAAATTGTGCACAGAAAGTCTCCGACATCGTTTCAGAACTCTGAAAGCGAGTAATCTTGATGAGAAATGAATGTGTCTCTGACCTTCTCTAAGGGGTAGGTATTTATAGTGGATGTGGAGGCCTAGAAAGGCCTTGGGATGAACATCGTGGAGTGTGCCGCAGATTTAAGGTGCACCGAAATCCTGGAGCGCACAGGCGCGGCACGATGTTCACGCGCCTGCCTCTTTTGAGAAGCGCATGGCGCGTGTGTGATCTTGGGCTCCGACTTTTGGGCCGTTTTACGTGGGCCTTAGCCTTCATGGGCCTTGATGGGCTTTTTTGTAGCCTGACGCGTTAGGCCTTAGAATTCGGAACTCGATGCAAGTCGCATGGAATTTAATGTTTCGGATTTTCTGAGAACGACCGACAACATTTTCGAAGTAATAAATATCTGTTAGAAATTTAGTTAGTATTTGTTGCTTTCTTTATTTATTATGTTGAATGCAATTTTATAATTAAAGTTAAGAACTATTTATAGCTATGATTGCTTCTACCTTAAACACCGATAAAAATTTGTACGAGTGTGAGGTAATAAGGAGACACAAAATCAAGTTAGTGTTGATAGTGCATTGAGTGACTAGGAGCATCCTTAAATTGGAACGTTGCCACTATATTCAATAAGCGAGTGGGAGGATCCTTAATTAAAACTTTGTCATTATAATCAACAAGATCTTTCTCCGCAAAGAAAGACTTGGTCTTGAAGTATCACAAAGACCAAACTAACTAGCAAAAGTCATAAAACCGATTTTAGTAGATCCACCATTTAAGGCATTGGCTTAATAGAAATAGAAAGATCTATAAAGAGACATTTGAATATGTTCAAACTTTATAAGTTGTTTGGTTAAATGAGGGATTTAACCTTAGAGAAAAGACGTTGGAAACAATCTTATTCTTCTCTCTAATACCACAAATTAGTTCATCGAGATCTTCAATTAAGAAGATGAACTGTCCACATTGGATAATGTTTTGAAAAAATTATGACATGGATGAAGGTAGTTATTCTACTAAATCTTTTGAACTACGAAAAAGTTGATCCAAGGATCAAAATTTGGAAATGATCGATTTGTGTAACTCCTAATTATGAGTCATATATAAAGCCGTTACCATTTAATGAGCGACTAAATACACAAGTAAATTGACTGAGCTAACAGTTTCTGTATCTTAAAAGTTTAGAAACGACAAGCTCGTTCTATTTTGTCTCAACTATACTAATTGATATAAGGTATAAGCTCGTTTGACGAATCTAGACTCTGTCATTAAAAGGATTGACAATCAAACCTTAGACAATAGTAGATTTCTGAGAAATAATAAGTGTTGAATACTAAGATTTTAGGAAATAGTGAGATACTAGGTTATTAAAATATAGTAAATCTTTAGTTATGTGTATATTGAATATGAACACAACTAATAAGGACAAACTATAAATAACTAAGTAATGGAAATAGATCAATGTATAGCTCTTATGAATACATTCAAAAGATCACACTATGTATATTGATGAGAGATTAAACATGCTATGTTGCAATTAATTATGGCACCAAACGGGATGTACACAAAAATAATGTAGACTTCTAATCTTAAAGATATAAATTCTGGTGTTTGATATAAAAGATAAGTGAAGTTTTATGTGTTCAATAATAAATCATTTACTACGAACAATTTGACTTGACATTAAGTGGTAAGTGCTGTCTCTGTAAATTGAACAATTATTTCAAGCTTTGGGCTGTTCGACCGAAGGCCGAACCAAGTGACCGCACCCAAGTCAAGTGTGAGAAACTCATAAGTTATGAGTGTCGCTCCTTGTGCTCGAGAACGTTCTTCGCTCGTCGTTGAGATCTGAGATTAAGATGCAGAAGAAAATAAGCTAGAAGGGCACAGAGGCGGTGCCTCTGGCGCGTACTTCAACGCTCAACATTAATCTGCTTTCTATGCTTGAGGTGGGAGCACCGATATTTGTTAGGGAATATTTTAGTAGATTTATGGCTCATCAGAGGAAATCGTGCATGTAGGGCCCTCGGCAGCGTTTCAGAACTCTAGAATCGAGTAGAGAGTGTTTAGAAAAAGTTACTTGAATCCCTCTGAGGAGAAGGGTAATTATAGTGGGTAGAAGGGATGAAAAAGGCTTCTTGGGCAGAGGCAAGGCTCGTGACGAGCCTCATTGCGAGGGTGCTATGCGCATCGCTCGTTTGGGTCTGCGTGTCGCGCGGGGCTGCTCTGTGTGTAGTTGTGGTACAGGCAAGCGTGGGCTAGACTTAGGCCCGTTTTGGAAGGGCTTTCATTTCCTTTAGGCCTAGATGCGCCTATTTGATATGGAATTCATCACAAGTCCCAATGAATTTAATATTTCGGGTTTTTTAGAACGGTCGACAACATTAGCCCCCCATGTTGGTCGCTTAGAGGACTCCGAGCACTGAACTTCATAATCTTTTTGGTTGTTTGAGGGAAATCGGCTCTTTTGAGTCTTTGATGTTTTGACGAGCGTGTTGTATTGCGTCTCATAGTATTGGGTGACCTTGTTGCGTCTTATAGGCAGTTTAACGTGTCACTTGGATGTCTTTTGTACACCGACGTTGATGTCAATTTCAGGATCGTCAACAATCACAAATAAATGTATGCTATATTTGTTTTATTTAATAATAGGTCTCAGAAGGCTTCGTATAAGAAACATAAATAAAATCTCGATTTAATTTAAAAGAAATATTGATACAAAATATATAAGAAACAAACTTTATTAATAATGATAGCCGAGATCAAGCAGGTGAACTCAACAAAAGACTGGGAGGATTTGAATAAAAAGTGTGAGACAGAGTGAAAGCTTGTGTGTGAAAAATGAATATAACAGTTGTTATAAATAAGCGAAGAAAGAATCATCTCTTGGACACGTGTTGATTAGCTCGTCCTCACCACGTCGCAGACTGAGCAGGTCTTAGATCTGGTCTTCTCTGCGAGGTTACAACTTGACTACGACTTCGTTCCTTGACTGGACCAACGCTGATGATCTGTTCACTTTTTAGTGAGCTGGGCTTAGGCTTTTCTTGAGGGACAGCTTTGGTGCGTCCTGAGAGATAGCTTTGGTGTATGCCATTTTTGTGCGTTATGAATGCAGCTTATGTGTGTTGCGAGGGACGGCTTAGATGAATCTCAAGGGACGGCTTAGAGTTAGCCGTGTATAGCGGCTTAGACACGTCTCGATGGATGGCTTAGGGTGTTCCGCGTATGGCGACTTATGTGGGTCGCTATGGATGGCTAAGATGCATCTCGAGAGATGTCTTAGAGTGTGCCGTGCGTGGAGGATTTGGTGCGTCGCGAGGGACGGCTTAGGGTATGCCATGTATAATGGCTTTTGTGCATCGTGATGGACGGCTTAGAGTTTGACGTGAGGAGCGGCTTTGGTGCGTCGTGGGGGACGACTTAGGGTGCGCTTTGTGCATTAAAAGGACGGCTTAGAGTGTGCCATGAGGGGTGACTTTGGTGTATCGCGAGGGACGACTAAGAGTGCGTTGTGTGTGGTGGCTTTGGTGCATCTCGAGGGACGGCTTAGGGTACGCCGTGTATGGTGGCTTATGTGTGTTGCGAGGAACGGCTTAGGGTGCTCCGTGTATGGTGGCTTATGTGCGTCGCGAGGGACGGCTTAGATGTGTCTCGAGGGACACAGAGTGCGCCACGTGTGGCGGCTTTGGTGCATCTTGAGGGACGGCTTAAGGTGTGCCATGTATGGCGGATTATGTGCATCGCGAGAGACGACTTAGATGCATCTCGAGTGACAGCTTAGAGTGCGTTGTGTGTGGTGGCTTATGTGCGTCATGAGGGATGGCTTAGATGCATCTCGAGGTACGGCTTAGGGTGCACCATGTATGGCAGCTTTGTGCATGCTTGCACCCCTATTGGCAGTAGTGTATTTCGGTGAGCACGCCAAATTGTCGTAGTTCGACAACTCTTTTGCAGTTGACGGATATCGGCTCTTGTTCCCTTAGCGATCATGTAGATACTTTGGCACATTTTCCATCTTTGTGGGTTAGGCCTAATGAGTCTCACTTAGCGATGTTGTGCGTCTGTGGATGTAGCCTTTAGGCACAAACCATCATGTGGGCTGACTCATTGTCCCTAAGTGAACGTGTTGTCTTTACAAGCATGTCGCATTTTTGGGTTCGAGATTTGAGCGCTTAATCGACCATGTCGCCTTCGGTGAACGCGTCATTTCTTCATGTCTTTTGAGGACGCGGCTTGCATTATGTTTTTTCAAGGCGTGTCCTAGGAGCTGCTTGTCGATCATTGCCTCTTTGTTATGCACCATGTCACCAACCCCCGAGCATTGGTGCTTATAAGATTTTTCGATGATTCAAAACTTTAAAAGATAGACTTTGAGCAACAATCCCAAGACATTATTGAATTTTGAAATGAAAATGCAAGACTTTGGCTCGAGAGCCTTATTGGAATTTAAGGAAAAGCGGTAAAGTGAGGGGGAGCGTGACGCGTGATCATGGTAGTACGGTGGCAGGGGCTTCATATTTTGTGCTTGTTCACATAAGTTTATGTGAATTCATTTATGCGCTCTTGCAATAAACTTCCTTGATTAGATTATGATTGAATCGAAGAGGAATTAGAGGTTTTGATCGTGCAGAGGATGAACTCCTTGAGTTCACCTCACTGAATTAGAGCGCCTCGATTTTCCTTTTGAGTTAGAAGCATTCCTAGGTTAGGTAACGGTAATCTTGGTGGAACTCACAATATTTTTCCTTGCCGCGAGGTATGGGATAATTCATGAATGTTGTCGAGGGAGTGAACTGGTCATGTGCAATGGCTAGAATTTGATCCGAAAATGTGCTCAGTGGTGTGAGCGTGGAGTACGCCTTACCATTTTTGTTTCTTTTCTTGTGAGAGTCGATGTATTCGTCTTCGTGCTCATCTCGACGGCAAAAGCATTGGCCGTTGCCTTTTCATCCGTCGTGGTAGTCTTCGACTCCCATGTAGCTTTTGGCTCGCTCCATGAGTTCAGCCATTCTTGTCAGGACGCGGCCAACAATCGATTTCAAGTCGTTGCTACTGTGAAACCCTTTGATGATCGCATCTATCGTATCTATGTCGTTGAATTGGTCGACTTTGCTTGAGTCTTCTATGAATCGGGCGAGATATTTCTTAGTGACTCGCCATCCTCTTGCTTGATGGACTAGAGGTACATCTTGGTTTTCTTTTGAACCATGGATGTAGCAAACCGGGTAGTTAGGAACGTATCCTTCATGTCCTTTAATGATTGGATGATCCCAATTCTCAAGCTTTTCAATCACTTGAAGCTAGGTTCGGCGAGTTTAAGGGAGAAAGTTTGGAACATGGCCTCGGGGGTCAATCCTTGCATAGACATCTAGGTTTCATAGTGCTGGATATTGTAAGCAGGGTCAGCCCTACCGCGTAGGGGAGAGATTTGGGATTTTGAAGTTTCCCGCGCAATTTTGAGCCATAATTTGCTCGGGGTAGGGTGAGGAAGTTTCTTCACAACCCCTGCAAGTTATGTGCCCTCTATTGTCTGACTCAAAGATATCTCTAATCTCGTTTCAGAGATTGTGTGTCATTGTTATGATGTCTAGGCTGTTGGCCAGAGTAACCCCTTGCTCGGGAGGAGTTAGTTGTCGCCTTTCGTTTGACCCTTGGTCCGTACCGTGATTTCCGTTTGTACACTAGGACAAATTGGATCATTGACATCGGACGGCTTTTGGATGCGACATGTCGCGTCCAAAACTATCACTGACCTTCATTATAAAGTTGTGATTTTTTGTTAGATTTTTCACTTTAGATGCGACATGTCACATCTAAACGTATTACCGGGCATTGTGTGCGACTTTGTAACATCCAAAAGTAAAAAAAAAAAAAATAATAGCGGGATAAATTTTCGTCTTTTTTATTTCTTTAATTTGATAAAGCGGTCTTTCTAAAAAAATCTTTCATCTTTTTTTCCCTCTTTTCATTCATTTTCTGAATATATTGATAAATTTTCTCTTTTTTTTTACTAGATTTCTTTTCTTTCTTTCTCATTTATTATTATTATTATTATTATTATTATTATTATTATTATTATTATTATTATTATTATTATTATTATTATTATTATTATTATTATTATTATTATTATTCTTCTTCTTCTCTCTCTCTCTCTCTCTCTCTCTCTCTCTCTCTCCATTAGACCTTCATCGCCCTCTTTCGCGGCGACCCAACTCATGCTCGCAACTACCGCCAATCGAGACCACAGGCTAATATATTTCTTCTTCTTTTTTACTTCCTTCAAGGGGTATCATCGTGGTTGATTATGCTAGAATTTGCTATTTTTTATTCTACAAACCCAGTGGTATGAATGATTTAATTAGAAATTGAGGCAACAATTCTTTGGTGTTGTGTGTGTTAAAATTTTGATACTTCATGTTTTATTGCATTATGTATTTATAATAGTTTTTAATCTATATAAGATTCAGCAAAAGAATAATGACTAGAGTTGTAGGTTTGTACAAATATTCGAAATGATCTATTGTAAAAGTAGAAAAATGAGAGTTCACATCGCTCTATACTAAAGAGGCGCGTACAACTATTGAAGATCAATATTTCTAAAATAATTTGACGTCGCCCTAATACAGAGCGACGTCTAAAGTTTGCTTTAAAAGCATTCCCCCACAACCGCGGAAAAAGTTTCTCACGATATTGTTGACGATTTAGAGGCAATATTAGAAGCAACACGTCACTTCTAAAATTGTCGCTTCTTAGAAGTGACTTTTAGAAGCGAGTCTTTATAAACGACTTTGTCGCTTCTAAAGGTAGAATAATAGTGATAGCCCGTCTCTGAGCAATTCAGGGCCCATCACTTTGTGAACTCGTACACCATTTTAAACCCGTATGCTCGTAGCTCGGAACATGTCTCCTCGAATCCCGACATAACTCGCCAAAGATATTGGCTCCGTCTATAGACCCATTCAACGAGCGACCTCAAACTTTGGGAGACTAGAGTCGGTCTATGGCCTTTCGCGTTACAGCTCCGAGAAAAGATCACACGTGTAGCGAGCTGGATGAGAGGGCTCATATTAGCGTTCACTTTTCTATCGAAAAACGTGAAACTCACAGATCAGCATCATCTTATAAACTTAAAGATCAAGATCATAAATCAACAACCTTTTTCCTTAGCAGCGATTCATTTTTCGGCATTCATCCATTCATTTTTTTTTTTTTTGTCAAATTGCTTTTTTTCTTATACTTTCATTCTATAATTCAATAAAAATATATTATCGTTTCGTCCTTAT
Source organism: Urtica dioica subsp. dioica (assembly GCF_054948205.1). NCBI lineage: Eukaryota > Viridiplantae > Streptophyta > Magnoliopsida > Rosales > Urticaceae > Urtica > Urtica dioica. The sequence continues at coordinate 7,015,347 of NC_142767.1, read as the reverse complement.
AATTCTTTTAGTTAATCTATTTGTCTTAATCTGCCTTCGGCAATTTATTTAGTGGTATTTGCATCTTATGTCACAAATTGGCAATCCAATTGCAAATAAGTCACACGCAAAAATTTTAGAAAGTTTTAGAGGAAGATAAAATGATTTTTAATGAGGTATTGTAAAAATTCAGAAGACATAGAGTAACTAATAAAAAGATTAAATGATGAGAGAGAGTAATTTGAAATTTGCACATGTGACACGAATGTAAATACGTGACACAAATGCAATTTTGACAACTTTGTGACACAAATGCAAAAAACCGACGAATTTGTACATTGACGCAAATTTCCCATTTATTTATTGATTCTTGAACGAACCGGAGTCCGGTCTCGTAAAGTTGAGGCCCAAAATTTAAATTGAAATCAAGCATATGTATATATAATAGATAAATAGGAAAAAATATGTATGGTGCAAAATTGATGGGTTTATGCCGATTTGAGTGCCTCACTACGCCACTGCGTCTCTCCCACTCCCACCCTCCTCCTGTGCCTTCCCTTCTCTTCGCACTTCCGATCCCCATTTGCTTCCCAATTTGCCCTCGCAACTCCTCTAAATTCTCAGGCCTGCCATCACCGGTCCGACCGAAGCGATTCGCTCGCAGCGTTCTTTCCTCGCCCCCCACTTTACCTTCTTCTATGGAAGCCCCTCCGCCGGGTTACAGAAGAAATGTCGGAATTTGTCTCATCAACGACGACAAAAAGGTACATATCTCTTTCTCACACACATAAATACATTCATAATCCATGTTGTTCTCTGACTGTTATGTTTATTTGCAGATTTTTTCTGCGTCAAGGTTAGATGTGCCCGCTTCTTGGCAAATGCCACAGGTAATTGCAATTTGCAATACCTCAAAGATTATCACTTTGAAGAAGAAAAAAACCGGTGTTACTATTATGTTTGAATCTAAGGAATTTTTTATTTTTTTTTTTATTTTTTATAAGATAGAGAAGACTAGCTAGAGTAAGGGAATGTAGTAAGGTTGAGATGGTTTATTTTTTAGTGAAGGAAAATAAAAAGTTTTTATGTTTCAACATTGCATTGTATATTGGAATTTAAAACTAGTATTCGGTTGGATCGCCGTGTTAATAGGGTGGTATTGATGATGCCGAAGATCCGAGAGACGCAGCCATTAGGGAATTGAGAGAAGAGACCGGAGTAACTTCCGCCGAAATTCTTGCCGAGGTACGATTTTTTGTGTTTGGTTCCGTTTGGTGTGGGTGGTGTTTAAGAAATTATTGAGTTTTCTAAGAGATTAAGATGTCTGCAAAAAAGCTCTTAGGTTGCTTTTATGGTGTCTGTGTAGTGATGTTACACTTTGTATTACTTCCGTAGTTCATTAGTAATTTCATTAATTAAGATTTTCTCCAAGAAGAAATGAAATTGAGTTACAAATTGTTCTTGCCTTTCATGCTGCTCAGTCTCATGAATCATATTTTGTACATAGAGTTCCTGTGGAAAATAAAGATTTTTTAACTGATGCTTGACCCGTGTAAGCCACTTCTTCTGTTAATAAAATTCACCAACATTTAGAGTGGTTTTGAACTCTAATTTTTTTAGTAAATGTAAAAAAGAAACCTATCTGATGGATAGTAGAAAGATAAACACAAGGAGGAGTACAATTCCCCTCTATAATCATCATTCGATCCGATTCATGTGATCAGAAACTTATTTTTCTTATATACACCTTGTTAGGCTTCAGTAATAACAGGAATAGAGCAGATTTGAATGTTTGTTATCCAAGATACTTTTGCCTAATGCTCATATCTTTATTACTCATTTTTTAACACTGGGCTCGAGGTTTTTGGCTGGATGGAGCTAATAATTTCTTCAATTAATGATTATGCTGAATGTAACAACATTCCCCTATAGACACTAAAAAACTTGGGGCTATTAAGAGGGTCTCGTGATCAAACTGCTTGGCTTATCAATAAAAGAAATTGAATGTTTTCCTTCTTTTTTATTTATCTGGCTGTACTATTCAGGCACCTTTTTGGTTGACTTACGATTTCCCACCACACGTTAGGGAATCACTTCGACACCGATGGGGACAAGACTGGATAGGCCAAGCACAAAAATGGTAACTCCATTTTTTTTTTGACCCGTAGTCTTTAATTCTATCATCTCTAACCCGTAGAATTGGGTCTACCATTGAATTCAGCTCATTGTTGGAAATGTTTATGCCTTCATAATCAGTGGAAAAATATTTTATCTTATTTTCAATCCTGAAAGAAATCCCTTAGAATGTCAGAGTTTAAAAAAAAAAAAAATCCTTTTTTACTTGTATAGGTTTCTCTTTAAATTCACTGGAAAGGATGAAGAAATTAATCTCTTGGGCGATGGATCAGAGAAGCCCGAGTTTGGAAACTGGTCGTGGCTTTCCCCGGAGCAATTAATTGACCTGGTGGGTGTTTTTTTATTATTACCTGCTAGTTTAGAAGAATGATTTACTCAAGACTCTTATTATGTTTCCTTTTTTTTTTTTTTTTTTTATATCGCCTCTGCAGTCAGTTGATTTTAAGAAGCCTGTCTACAAGGAAGCTTTCGCAGCATTTGCACCCCATCTTCAAAAACATAGTTAATGTGATGTTGGGCAATAATCAAGCAAAATCATTGTACTATAATGATTTAATAAATTATTGGTCAAGTTGTCAAAGCCTTCCTCGTTCAGCATATCCCTTCTCCGCTGTTTTATTAATGGCATAACAAATCATTCATTATTATAGTACCATTGCCATTTCACTAAATCGGGATAAACTGCTGTTTGTGCTGATAGAACCAGATTTGTTGGCGGGTATAGCTTTCAGTCAAGAATCAGATATCTCCATTATTTTAAAGTAGTTGGCAATGCTACCCCTACCGTTTTTACTATATACTGCATATTACTCTGTCAGCAATACTGTTATTTTCTCACTAGAAAAACTTCTAAGTTTATCGCTACGAGTCGGGCACAAAGCCCCTTAACTACATGAATAGTTTGATCAAATTATTCGTATATTTCTTTCTCACAAGGCTCGTCATTTGATTATACAATAAGAGAAAAATTAGACACGAAAATATGTTATTACTGTTATTTTATTTAGTTTTCATCATAAATATTACATACTTATGCTGTCTTTTTTTTTTTAATTGTATAATTAATCATTATTTTTTTTTATAGACGATTAAAATAGTTATCGAATCTACAACAAAGTAGCTCCTTCATTAGTAGTCATATCATTAAAATGTTCTTGGGAAATTCGGATGAAGAATTGGTCCTTTTCCATCCTTGTTATCTCTCTCTATTCACTCGAAACGCTTCAATCGTTTACAATGAGACAGATTGAATAATAAACAGTGGTAACTATTTCGACTTGACTCTGTAACTTGGTTTAGAAACTCAAGACTTGAAAACAGATAAACTGTTTAGAAAAAAGTAGACTTGCTCAAAATGCGCAGAGCGAGCTGCAGCATGACATTTCTCGAACCTGAAAAACGCATCAAGAGTCTCAACACCCGAGACCTCAGTTTCTTGACTAGTCTCTCAAAACATGTCTTATTTGATCTGCAACAATAGCGGCAACGACCTCCGGCGAGAACCGTCGAATCATATCTTCCCTGGCCCTCTTTCCTCTCGCCTTGGCTTCACCGTCGTCGCTCATCACTCGCCTCATCAGAGCTCGAAGCCCCGCGACAGAAGGCTCGGCCCGGAGGTGCCCTCGAAAAGGCCCGTCCGCCACCTCACTCATCGCCTCCACCGCCAACGGAAAGCTGTTCTGATTGGTCAAATACTCGGTGGGGCCCGACCAGTTGGTGGCAATCACGGGCAAAGCCATCGCCATCGCCTCCACGATCGGCCGGCCCCACCCTTCTCCCCTCGACGGAAGCACAAACGCGTCCGCTGACTTGTAGAGACGCGGGAGATCCGTCTGAGCGATGTGTCCGTTGACGACACGGATCGGAGCCCAACCCTTGACGGGCCTTTCGAGGCCCGACTGCCCCACGAACTCGACGATCTTGTTCCCGAAATCTCTGTCGGTGTGGTACGGATTCGTGAGCAGAAACAAAGCCACGTCATCGGCGCCGGAGAATTCCGTGAGGTATGACTTCAACAATACGTCCCATCCTTTTCTGTACTCCCATTTAAACACGCTGAGGAACACAAACTTGGGACTCATTTCTTCGCCCAAGACCAAGCTCGATATCGGATTGAGATCCAACGGCTCGTGCATTTCCGGGTCGAAAAACTCGACGTCGACGGGCTGGACGATCTTGACCACCTTAGAGGGGTCAACCCCGCTTTCGACGAAAGTGGACACGTGGAAGTCTGTGGGTACCCAAACGTAGTCCATCCTGTTACACCTCTCGACGTGTTCTCGATTCACTCGGTCGGTCTCGAACATTGTACGGCCGATCACGGCCTTGTAGTTTTGTCGAGCATTTGGTGGGCACGGCAGGGTTTCGAACAACGGAGGGTTCCAAGCGCCGGGCTCGCTGTGGCATATCACCACAGTCTCGTTGTCTCTACATTCAGTGCTGTGGAGTTCGAAGGCCAAACTTCTGACGTGTCCAGGTAGGCCATCCCAGAACTCGATGGATTCGGAGTCGCCGTGGTGTTCGATGGCGATTCTGAAAGTCGGGTTTCGCTTGGTGTGTTGGTGGAGAGCCAAGATGTAGGACCAGCCTTCTGAGCTGTACCCACCGCCGGAAAGGAAAGGAGACATCCATAGGATACAGTGAGCGCTTTGGGTTCTTGTGCTCTGGGTTGGCGAGAAAATGGATCGGAGGAAGTTGGGGTTTGAAGGGAATGTGTGTTTTACGTTTAAGAGGTGGGTTTTGAACAAGCTCGTGTTGGTGAAGCCGAAGAAGAAGATCGCCAGAGCGAGAATCAGAATTGGGACCAAGTAAAAGGCAAAGGGTTTTAGTTTCATGGTTAGGGTTAGAGGTTTATTTGGTGATGGTTGCTCTTTTTCATCCATGGTTATTTGATGGGTTTGGAGTTTGGAGTTTGAAGAGGTGAATGGCTTCACTTGTACGGTCTCTTTACCGCATTATTTTGTTCATGTCTTAACACGATATCATAATCGCTAATTTCTTATATAATTTGGATCAAAGATTGGTTCGAAAGAAAACACAGCTTTTGTAGAAGAGTATTGGCCGATTATAAGCTGGGAAACAAAAACTAAGAAAAATGATTTATGGTCGTCCTTGTATGTCAACGGAACTCTCAGCTGACGCGCTCAATTTGTTGGCAGTTCCGCTGATGCAAGAGCGAAAGGCGGTCAAATTTTGGAGGAAAGCCAGCTTAAGAAATAGCTTGGATCATCTTCAAAACTGTAGACATCGAGTCCGAATCAGTCGAATCACATAAAAATACAATTTACATGTGTGTCTGTCAACTTGAAGCCATTAATAAGCGATTCATTTTACGAAGAGCTTACTTTTACTTCCAACGCTAAATCTTGATGTCTTGTGTAAATTATGTTGCTAACCACAAGGACGTTGTGTAACAGTTTGTCGTGAAACCTGAAAATACAAACATAATTGGTGTGATTAAAATGTTCTTCCAAATATTAGAGCCACATTATGTTCAAGTTCAACCTTGAGAGAGAGAGATTTGTTTGTTTACACTTCACGAACAGCCTTTGCCATTTCATAAAGAGTGCTCTTAACAGATGGATGTCGAATGACCAGCACAGGTATCGAACAGTACTTTCTCTGTTAAATAAAGTGGGTTTTGAGAAACGCTAGACACATTTTTGTAGAGTGTGATGAAGATGACATATTCATAGGGGAATCGAAATATCCATATTACAGAAATAATTTAAAAGTTGACAAAGAAACGTAATTGAAATATAACTGAGCTCGATGTTTTTACTACTCTTTTGGCTTTCTCAAGATCAGTCAGCCCTAGACCCGCCCTTCACTGCTGACGTCAAGCCAGCGGTCTTCGACGTGGGTCTCGATAAATCTCCGAGTCTCGACGACTTTCAACCCGTCTTTTTTTTCAGCGTACGTGGCACACAAGTTACTGATGTTATGCCTCTCGATCCTCAACGATGGCGCACCGATCAACATCTTCAACCGCACGACTATCACCTTAATCCCGAAGATTAAGAATCCAAGGAAAATAGGCGATTACCGTTCGATCAGCCTCTGCAGCGTCGTCTACGAAATAATCTCCAAAGCTTTAGCAAACAGTCTCAAGCACTTCCTCGACCCGATCATCTCACCCACCCAGAGTGCTTTCGTCTCGGGGCTTTTCAACACCGACAACATCATTGTGGCCTTCGAGTTGATGCATTCCATATCGAAGCGCAAGAAGAGCAAGCACGGATGGGTTAGCTTAAAGCTCGACATGAGAAAAGCTTTCGATAGAGTCGAGTGGCAATTCATCGATCTTTATCTCCGGAAGATGGGTTTCAACGAGAAATGGTGTCGCATCATTAACCTATGCATTTCCTCTCCGACATATGCGTTCAACATTAACAGTACCAATTTTCGGGAATGTGGTTCCTACCCGCGATCTACGGCAGGGCTCCACACTTTCTCCGTATTTATTTGCGATATGTGCGGATCCGTAAGATATTGTCGGCAGGGCTGCCAACATTAACGATATCTATCATCCTTAATCCGTAAAATCTCTGAGCCTAGTTCTCTCACAGGCTTTGCTTATGGCACGCAAGGTCCCCGAATCGACCACTTCTTCTTCGTAATGGCGAGGTAGAATGTGTTCTCAGGCAGGCAAAGAAATGCCGATAAAGGTGGTGGCCCTAGCTCCACCCATATACATGAGCGTTTTCAAGCTCCCCGTCGTTCTTTACGACGAGATGGAATCCACTATGGCGAGATTTTGGTTGGGAGGCGACCTCGATAACAATAAGATTCATTGGTCCTCATGGGACACTCTATGTCGTCCCAAAGCGGAGGGTGGACTAAACTTTTGCGACCTCGTCGCTTCAACAAAGCCTTATTGGCCAAATAAGGATGGTGCTTAATCTCGCGACCCGACTCGCTCGCAGCCAAGGTACTCAAGGTTAACTATTATCCCACTAACAACTTTCTCTCTGCGGATATAAACATGGCACCCTCTTATCTTTGGCGATCGATTCTTTGGGGTCGAGACGTGCTGGAAAAAGGCTTATGTTGGCAAGTTTGAGATGGCCGCCACATCGACGTCGTTGCTGATCAGTGGCTCCCCCAAAAACTGAGTTTCTCCCCAATCACCACTGCCCCGCTTCACGTTCTCTCCCTACGAGTCTCTGAGCTCATCAACGAAGCTACTCGGACCTGGAACACGATAAAAATTTGGGACAGCTTTTGGCCGCCAGATATGGAAGCCATTCTCTCGATTCCTCTGAGCCTCCGCCTCACTCCGGACTTGACGATATGGCACTACGATGACTCTAGTGTATACACGGTAAAATCAGGTTACCGCCTTATCTCAGAATCTTTGTCATTGGCGCCATCTTCATCCCTTAGCTCCACTCTCTGGAAGGCCTTATGGGGTATGAGTGTCCCTCAGAAGATCAAGGTTTTTATGTGGCGCGTTGTCAATAATACTCTATTGACCTTCACGGCTTTCGCACGGAGACGAGCTCCGTGCTCCACTAGTGTGTTATGTGTGGTTCTTATAAAACCCCTCACATGTTTTCATCCGTTGTCCAGCCATTCGGAAAATGTGGAGAGGTACCACCCTGGGGGACCAAGTCCTTACTCTTTTTGTCAAGGATATGCGGGACATTGTCACCTCTATCTGGCCGTTGCTTTCTTGTAACCAACGCGAACAGTTTTCAACCATTTGCTACAAGATTTGGTCGAACAAAAAGTCCATGGCACATGACAAAACCTCAACTCCAGTTTCACAGATCCCAGAGGCTGCCAATATGTGGGTGCATGACTTCCACTCGGCTCGGAAGACTCCCGTTCTTGACTGCATCGCCCAGCCCTCATTTGTTATGAGTGTCGAGCTTACTGCATGTTTTGATACAGCCAAGTAAATTTCTAGTGGTTCTCATTCTTGTACCTTTCTCAAGGTTGGAGGCCAGCTGAGGTGCTCTTTTAGCTCTTCGAAATATTTGTTGCTTTGCTCAATCGATCGAGATATGAAACGACTTAGCGCTGCTATGCATCCAGTCAACTTTTGAACTTCCTTTATGCTCCAAGGTGGCTTAATATCTACGAGAGTCGTTATATTCTCGGGATTCACTTCTATTCCTCTTTCGTGAACTACGAATCCAAAGAATTTTTCCGCAGAGACACCAAAAGTACATTTTAAAGTGGTAAGTTTCATGCGAAACTGTCTCATAATTTCAAAAGATTTTTCTAAATCATTCGGATGATCGCTTGTTTTACAAATTTTTACTAGTAAGTCGTCGATGTAACCCTCCATCATGAATCCAAGCAAGTCGGCAAACATTCTATTCTAATCATTGATATGTTGCTCTAGCTTTCTTTAATCCAAATGGCATTAATGTGTAACAAGATAGCTCTCGGTCAGTTATGAACGTCGTGTGATTTTGGTCTGGACCGTGCATAGGGATTTGGTTATATCCCGAGCATGCATCCATGAAACTTAAAATCTCGTGCCCCGTCGTGGCATTAACAAGCTGGTCGATTCTCAGCATTGAAAAACCATTTTTTGTTGGGCTTCTTGACTAGGATGGGATTAGCTACCCAACTCGGATATTTAGTTCCACGGATTGACCCGTTTGAGATTAGTTTATACACTTCCTCTTTTGGGGCTGTGTATCTTTCATTATTTAAAGCTCTTCTTTTTTGCCTAATGGGTTTCTCTTTTGGATCTATATTCAGCCTAAGACAAGCTAATACAAGATCTATCCTTACCATGTCGGCCTATGACCATGCAAAGATATATAAATTGTTAGATAGGAGAGTGATGAGTTTGTTTTCAATACCTGACTCTAGATACTTTTTTATTATGAGCTTCTTCCCAGGCGGCTAGAGTCTTGGGATGATTTCCTCCACTTCATCTCCAGGCCCGATTAATCTTCAGCTCGGCAAACGTGGGTCGAGATCGATGTTTACCGTCATCACCTAGTGGCCTTGCTTGTCCTGATTGTTTTTAGTCAATCAGCGTAGCAACTTCTCGCGAGTGCTCGTGTGCCTTGGACTTCTCCGACCTCTTTGTCAGCGAGCAACTTCATCTTCAAATACTGGATTGAGGTGATGGCTCTGAGATCTTGCAAGGTTGACCTTTTAATTATAGCGTTGAATGAAGATTTTTCGGGGACTATCACCCACTTGGTGTTTGTGATTTTGCTCCTTGGATGTTCCCCGAATACTAGATCGGGATTGAGATGATTCCTTCAGGTTTGATCGAATGTCTTGTAAAGCCATATAGACTTTCCAGGGACGGAGACAGGGTTTCCTTCTTAAGTCCCATTCTGTCGAGCATTTCTTCATAGAGAATGTCGAATGCGCTTCCGTTGTCCACCAAAATTTGGTGAACCATTTGATTTCTAATGATGGCTGAAATTACTAAGGGATCATTGTGTGGGAACATTACCCATTGTGCATCTTCTGTTGTGAAGGTAATTGTCTTCGGTACCCCGCGATCTTGCCCGGTCTCTGTTCCACCGCAAAAGAGACTTGGCGGTACCCCGCATGTGCTTCTCGTATGTAGTTTTTATGGCAGCTTCTCGTGTTTTCTCTGTATGTCTCATTTTTCCGCTCATCTTGGTTCGCTCAGTACTTCTTTAGTGATCCTCTCTGGATCAATGCTTCGATGGCCTCTTTCAAAATGAAGCACTCCGAGGTTTTATGACCGACGTCGTGATGGAAAACACAATATTTGGTTTTATCCCTCTTAGAGATTTCCTTCTTTATCTTGTTGGGCCTTGGGAAATCTTCTTTGTCCTGGGTGAGACTAAATAGTTCCTCTATAGGAGTATTTAAAGGGTGATATATGTCAAACTTACTAGCGAAAGGCTTGGCCGAGCCTGCTCCAGAGCGGCTTTTCATGTGGGGTCGAGTATCCTAGGTTTGTCTCCACCCTCGCTCCTCTCGCCAGGTTTTCGGTGGTTCAACCTTGCGCTTTGCTATCCTTGCTTCCATGACATTGATGTATTTCTGAGCTCTCTTCAGAAAGTCATCGTAATCCCGAGGGCTGGTTTTTTTTAGGGACCACCAAAATTATGATTCCATTCGGATCTCTGAGGTGATGCCGAAGAGCTTACAATATTCATTGAGACGTCTACTTGGAATGCTTGTTCCGAGTAATGATTGATGTAGTCTTTTAATGACTCATCATGGTTCTGCCTTACTGCAAGAAGCCTTTCTTTTGGGGTTTTCCGGAACTTGACCAGACGAACTAATCCATGAACTTTCGAGCCAATTGTTTCCAAGACCCTATTGAGTTTGGCCTAAGCTTCCAGTACCACCTTTTGGTAGAGCTTGTGAGGCTGATAGAGAAAGCCATGCACATTACCTCGGGTCCGGCTCCTTACAGCAACATCCATGATGTGAATGTATCAATGTGATTTCTTGGGTCTGTTTTTCCATCATAAGTCGGGATGCTTGACATCCTAAAACAATTTGGCATGAGATGTTCTAACACGCGAGCCGTGAAAGGTGAAACCGCATCTCCAATATACGAAGTAGGATCTTTCTGTCCCAGAGCTACTTACTCAATCCGACGCTCCAATTATCTTTTGAAATGAGTCTCATTCGTGCATGCGCTGTCCCCAATTTCCGAATCTTCTTCGGGACCTTTCATGGTCAGTGTTCCTATCTTCCTCATCCTAGTCGAGTTAAAAAGCTAAAAAGAGATGCAAGAGCGTCTCTTAGCTCTGAAAGCCAGCAACAGGGAACTGATATGTGAAGCTTTGGACTTGTGTTTTGTGTGCGAAAATGCGAATGACCTTACTTCAACGTACTCCTTCTCTGTTTATAGGTAGTTTTAGATTGAGGACGTTATGTGACCAGCCCCACGTCCTTGGTAGTTATTAAGTAACTGCTTCAATTTCGTGTGTAGTGGGTTGTTGTTCCTCGTATGCTCGGTATAACCATTGAGGTGAGCGTTTTGTTTCGATTTTACACATGTTTGTTTTGTTTTGACTAGTCTTTGACTTACCCATTTTTCTTCTCTTCAAAGTTCTGCTCGGTAGGGGTCGTTCTTGCCTTATGATTAGATCGTTTTTTAACCTTCATGAGTTCTCAAGCCTATTTTGCTCGAGCTCGGTGCTGGATTCCTTCTGTTCTCGGTGCCTTCGAGTAGATGCTCGGATTCAAGCGATTTATATGAGTAACAGATTTTAATCTATACAAAATTGTGAGAGAAACCTGAAATCATGAAATAAAAAGAGGTTGGCTGAAAACACATTATCATCAACTAGGATTGGTTTTCTTCATCAAATTGGAGTACACATATCCACATAATTCGTACCTACAAATTGCTTTCCTTCTTTGACACATGGCACATCAAACAACCAATTGGAAGAATCATTATCGGTAGATCCAAATATCAGAACTGGTTATGAAGCGAAGCATTAAAGGGAGGTCCCATTTGACTCGATAGAATCATATACATAGTCATTTCCATTGAATATCCCAGGACGCCTATCAAAAGCAATAACTTGCACCACAGTCGTGCTCTCCAAAATAGGAAATATAAAAAAAAAATATTCACGATTAATTTTAACCGGTCAAAATGCCCACCTTTAACTGGTATAATATAAGTCGCACCACAAACACACCATCATCGACGTCGTCGCACTATGCCACCACATCTGGACTGAAGGCGCACAAAATTATCTGGCCACACAAACTCTATCATACTTACCAGTTGGAGACCTTTCTTTATTTTTCATCCCTCGGAACTCATGGCGCTACCACCGCCGAAACCACCAGGGAGAAAAGATGCAAGGTAGTACTGGGTTTTTTTTTTTTTCTAAAACCCCAATGCATAGAGAAATCGGGTGGAAAGAGAACCCTTACACGCGTTAATCTGTCAAATATGTATATAAGCATGGAAAAAGAGGAGAGAATTACAAACTTGCGCATTACTTTTGTCAAATTGATTCTCAATATCGTATACAGGTATTTTGCAAGCGAAAAATAATTCTTGCGAGAAAATAAACTCTAAAAACTAAAATCACATCAAGACTCGTCTCAATTTCAGTGCTTCGTCTTACAGAGTTTGATTTTTAAAGAAATGGGTTCCAAAGACATGCTAGAGGCAGCCAACACAACTTTTATAAACAAGGATTGGCTGATACGGCCCGAGATTTGGATCTCGTAACGGGAGCAATTGTGATTATATCTTTAATAACAAGAAGAGTGAAGAACGAAAGCTCCACCGAAACCTAACCTCTTCTCGTTCTTGAGAGAGATAAAGTTATTTGGCTGGAGGCTGATTTTCTCATTGACTTAAAGGTCTTTTATATAGACTTAGGTTTACAACCTAATGGACCAGGCCCAAATACTATAAACCTAGTTACATAATAAAACCCTACTTAATTAATTTAAATTCGTAATAATAAAACACCTCATTAAAATACTAATTGCAAGATTTAAAAAAACCTTAATTCATAATTTAAAAGTACTAATTTCTTTATTTAAAACCATAAATAACCCAAGTACGTATCATTACTCCCCTCCTACTCTTTGAGCTTGTCCTCAAGCTCAAACTTAGAAATCCCAAGGAGATCGATTGTCGTCTCTCCTATTACCGTAGTCCTCCCTATCATAGGTGCTTCTTGTGCAGCTGTAGTAGGTGTTGGACCAAACAACTCCGGTGAACCCGCTACGCCCTCCGGGATCGTCGTCCCATGCGCTGCAGCCAAACGCTACTCCATAATTTGCTTTTTTGGCCCATCTGCAATAGTTGCCTCCACCACAACCATTTCCACCATAACTTGGTTCGCTATAACCACCTCCACCATGGTCTCTCGACCAGAATGGGCACTCTCTTGAAGGCCAAATTTGGCCCTTCAAGATCAGATTCACGCCTGTCTCGTTCCCAACCCCATTCCACACTCCGATCATACTGTCCATGGACCGCCTCTCCCCACCGGTGCTCTTAAGATAGCCTGACAGCCTTCGCGCCTCAACTGCTCCGATGTTGCTCTTTCTCCACGCCTCAGCTTGATCGCTCGCGTTGTTTCCCATTGTACCAGCCCTTGTGCCTCATCTTCACACTAGCTCGAGCTCTCGAAATCCAAGAGAGCTTGGAACCCCTCCGCCAGAGCATACACCTACATCCTTCACTCGCCCTCTCTCGGCAACCCTTTTCGATCGTGGACCGCTACTTTCCGACTCTCCGTTGTTGCCTATAACCCCAAACTCGGAGATTGGGGTTTTGGGTTCGCTGAGATTCTCGCCATCAAAGTAGCCACCGCCGCCACCAGCCCTCACTCGCCCTTAACTCCATTCTACAACCTCGTCTGGCCGATAACCTCCTCCATGACTGAAAAACCCCGTGTTTTGGGTTTTGGGTTCGCGTGTCAAGCGAAACCCTAGGCCTCTACCTCTTCCAACACCGTCAACAGCCCCCAGTCTCGGTGGGTTGTCACTCCCTATCATGTCCGACCAACCACCTGCGCGTCGGGGACGTGTTCTCCAAGATTTTGGAGTTTTTGTCTTTCGCCTCCGTCTTTCGAATAAGGATCTAGAATTTTCAATTGCACTTTTGTCGTAGTCGTCGCCCCTTCGCTGAGCGCCTCATCCTTGCTGGTCTGGCTGTTGTTCTGTCCCAACGAAAACACCTCCACGCATCCCTCCACGGCCGTTAGCTTCTTTTGAAGAGCGACGATCAGATCATGATGTTGCTTCAGTTGCGATGTTGTCATCGCCATAAACGCCTCCAATCTTGCTTGAAATTTCATTGAGATAGCCCCCACGACGAGCGGCTCTAATACCAAAATTGATACGGCCCGAGATTTGGATCTCGTTATGGGAGTAATTGTGATTACATCTTTAATAACTAGAAGAGTGAAGAACGCAAGCTCCACTGAAACCTAACCTCTTCTCGTTCTTGAGAGAGATTAAGTTATTTGATTGGCGGCTGATTTTCTCATAGGTTTACAAGAGAATATGTACCGGGCCCAAAAACTATAAACCTAGTTACATAATAAAACCCTACTTAATTCATTTAAATTCGTAATAATAAAAACACCTAATTAAACTACTAATTGCAAGATTTTAAAAACCTTAATTCAGAATTTAAAAGTACTAATTTGCTTATTTAAAACCATAAATAACCAAGTACGTATCATTGGCCAAATATAAGCTGATGAAAAAGATAGTTCGGCTCTTTGAAGCCTAAGTCACTGGTTTCCATTATTGTTTATTGTTCTGGATGTTATGTTGGTTGTTGTTTCCATGTTGCTATCCTGGTTCTTTGATATACAAAGAGGTACTTTAGAAAATTGGATCTGTGGCTGTCATTTTATTTCTATCATCACATGTGTATTTGGTGGCGATTCTGCTTGCAGGGCAGTCACATTTTGGAGGAAAGCCGGCTCAGGCTAGCTTGAATCGATCCGTGTGGCTCGTCTGTCGGTAAATAAACATCGTCTTCGAACTGTAGACATTGCATTGTGAATCAATTAATGACGTAAATTTTAGAACATGCATGTGTGATGTGTGTCAACATGAACTGGTTAATCGATCTTAATTCTTCAAGAAGCTTGAATTGGGTAGATCTTGATGTCTTGTGTAAATAATATTTCTAACCAAAAAATGTGTGATGTAATAGTTTGTTAATTGCCCGAGTCAGTTTCGGAACTAGGTAATGTTAAGAACATTCAATATAGGATATTAATCGTATGTGGGACCTAAATTAACTGCATCGGATTGTATGATTGGACAACTATCGCTGTAAGAAGTGCTCTTTACCTTCACGATAACGCTATCCTTGGTTGACAGATTTACAGGCAAGAAATGGAGATTCGGCATTTTGAGTTGCACATGTGAAATGTCGGGAAACCTGAAAATACAAAACATAACTGCCGTTGTCAAAACGTTCTTTCAAATATAAGAGCCTCATTATGTCTCTATATGGGTATGTTCTGGATATGTTCAACCACCAGAGAGAGAGAGAGAGAGAGAGAGAGAGATTTGTTTATATATATATATATATATATAGATACCTATTAAGAACAGCCCTTGCCATTTGATATAGAGTGCTCTGTACAGATGGGCTGTAAACTCCCTCTGTCGAGTGTCCAAAAAAGGTATCGGACAATACTTTCTTTGCATCAAAGTACCTCTCCGTGAAGTAAAGTGGGTTTTGAGGAATGCGAGAGACATTTTCGTATGAGTACCTACATAATGCGTAATTGTATAATCATGTGTTTCATATCTCTTCGATGAAGATGACATATTTGTAGGGGAATCAAAATATCCATATACTGATATAACTTAAAAGTGAACAATTCATTTGCGATTCGTATGACAAATCATATCGGTTTTATTAAATATTCGTACCTCCACAATGCAGTTACCTCTGTTGCCATAATCCTCTCACGTGTCTCTGGAAGAACAGTGTACTTGTCCCGGATAAATCCTTCAAACCCCGACTGATCATTGAGCCAAAAATAGACACTTATGTATCAGAAGAGACAGATAAAGCCTGATAGTAACAAAGTGATCGGAATGCATTCAGGTATTATTATTACATTCATGTGACAATCACTGACTCATGTACGAGCTTAAAAAATTTGAGAGATAAAACTCACCTTAGTTGTCTTAAGTACAGCTAGTCCTTCAACACCAGAAGTCAACTTTATCATGCCTGACTTCTCTATTATTGCCTCTGTTATATGCCTTTCGGATCCAAGTTTGAAACCTTCATTGTGGAATAATTGAATGTTGAAAGTTATTATTAAAAAAAAAAAAAAAAAAAAAAAAAAAAAAAAAAAAAAAAAAAAAACTCTCTTATTTAATTAGGCGAAAAAATGGATATAGATCATATGGCCTGCTTTAGGAGGACAAACAATTAAATTATCAAGAATTATTCTTTACTTTTCTTTCAAGTTGTCGCTAACACCATAGCTTTAGTGACCAAAGTGGTTCATGTATTAATGACATCGGTGAGGTAACTAAAAAATAATCATATGAATGCACATTACATGAATAAATTATTATCCGAGCACTCTTCTCAGCAAGTGAGAATGAAAAACTAACCATGTTGGTGTGGTTGTCCATCTACATGCACTCGCTCCCAAGGCTTTTCAGTTATCTTGACGATTGCAGCATGTACCTGCAATTTAAGATCATACGGGGCATTCTATCATCTCAAGATGGACTACCTAAGCAATTGATTAAAAAATGTTCGGATAAGAATAAAAGATGGCACCAGTCTTTGCAAATTCAAAGTCAAGCACCAGTTGATAAAACAGTTCAAACCAAAGAAGCATCAATAAAATTTTCAAATTAGCATGAAACAAATTCCAACCTAAATGTAACGAATAAAAATAAATAAGTTAAATTATGAAACAAAAACATCATTTCTTATTTACCTGTGGATAATATGATGTGAAGTGCTTAGCCAGGAGAATTGCAAAGTCCTCCGCGGAAAGCTGTCCAGTACACTCCTTTGCTTTTGCATATACCTGCCCAGAAAACCCAATTTATCCATCAGAATTCGAACTATGATCTTATTCTTCTTTTACTCACATTCTCATGCGCTCAGAACATCTAAAATTGGATTTTATCCACATTCAATCTTGAATTTTTTGTCATATAAGTGTTGGATACAGTGCACCGATCAAACAGGCTAACATATATTTCTATGTGATGCGTGTTACTAAAATTGGTCTTTGAAAAAGGACAGTGATAGTTGAACATTTTATTTTATCAAAAGACTAGAGTCGGCGAAAGAATATTGAAAACACCTCTATCTGTAAATAAATCGATCTAGCTTGATCTTGATTCAAAGTAAACCATCGTCAAACTCTCAACACTCAACAGCTCGAATCGCTAAGTACCGAAGCGAATCTTTGGCGAACAAACAGTAGAAAATAATACATGCAAAAAAATTGACCAACGTCGGATCGCAGTACAATAATTACATCTAATCCAACACAGCGATCGAAGCGATTTCATAAATTAGATTAAATTTTTTTATAAGACAAAGGGAAAGCTCAACGACTTCATTTTCTCGGCATCCAGACACCGTCGAAATCCAATAAAATAAATAAATAAAAGCACTGACCGTATTCTTCATGGTATCGGTAGCGACGATATCGGAGTTGTCGTCGCCGGTGTAGGCGCGGAGGCAATCGGAGAGGAGACTGACGTCAACGCTCCATTCGACGAAGGAGTGGCGTCCGTCGGCGGTCCTCCAGACTCTGGCCACTCTCACTCTCGCCTTTCCGTGTCTCTGCTCCAACTTCAAGCCCTCCATTTTCTTAGGCATATCCGATCGGGACCGCCAACACAAACAACAATCGAGACAGAGAACTTTTTCGCGTTTGTACTTTGTATATTATTGAATGTGAACATAAAAACCTTTTTCAATCATTTTATCTGTACTTTTTGGCAGAGGGGACAAGTCACAAATACATTAAATATCTGTATTGATTTTCATCAATGGCCCGCGAATGGCAACAGTCCGGATCCGACCGGGTCCACTCAATACCCAAACTATTAACTATAATCAATGGTCCGGTCCACCTTCAAGATTCCTTATTCAGATTGAAACGGACCGAATAACGAGTATAGTTTTCGGATAAACAAGCAGAAAAATGTCGAACTTTATCCGTTTAAAGTTTACGGATACCGGATTGCGTAAACCAGTTTACTCATTTTTTTTGTTTTTTTTTTTTACATGGTTAAATACGTAACCAAAATAAGCTCATATAAAATTGAGTAAAGCTATTCGGCACGATTAACGACTCAAAACGATCCACTCACGTGTTGACACGTGGCAGTTCGTTGCCACGTGTCAACACGTGAGTGGATCGTTTTGAGTCGTTAATCATGCCAAAAATCAATTCTGTATAAAATTATATGTATATTATATAAAGCACATAAAAGTACAATATTATAACAAAAAATTGTACTATAGGAATTGTAAATTAGGCAACATTTGGTAAATACTTTGTAAATAGCCAATTTGCATACGTGGAAGCCTATTAACTACCTTTTTTACATGTTTGGCTGGATTAAATAAGTATTTTATTAATCTGTTAATAAAATACTTTCGTTAATTTCTTGTAAATAGCCAATTTGCATACGTGACAGCCTTTTAACTACCTTTTTTACATGTTTGGCTGAATTAAATAAGTATTTTATTAATCTGTTAATAAGTTAACTTGGCTATTTACAAGAAATTAACGAAAGGTGGACTATATCTCAATTCACTATAGCCGTATGACTATATAACTTAATAACTCATATTATAAATATAAACGATATCCTAAACTAATATTGTTGTAATATTATTAACTATAATCATCACAACCATGAATATAACATAATACTATTCTTATAAGAGTACTAATAATAATTCGAAGCAAAAAAAAAAAAAAATTGAGTACTAGTAATAATTCTACTATATACTACTCACAATACTTTTATATAAAGTTCAAAAAGAAAAATAAACGATGCGCTTATAAGATTAACAAAGTCAATATACTAACAAAACAGGGATGACAGACTTATGGGTGTTGTGGTGGACTTATGAGTAGTAATTTTATTTTTGGTCTAACTATAAAAAATGATAACACAACATTCACCAGAACAAATAGAGGCATCCGGTGCGACGATTTTCGCACCGAATGCCCCAAAAGTCGCACCTAATACCCTTCCGGATCAGAAAATTGAATTTGTAGTAGTGATTATCAAATTAAAATGTTAGTCAAGTGATTAACACTTGAAATAACCAAACGGACTCAAGATCGATTCTTAATAAAAGCATTTTAAAGTATTAACGGGCATGGTCCCGAGTAGACCGGTACGGGTCCATCGATTTCAATACCCGGAGCCGCTAAAATTCTAATGGATCTTACCCATTTACCCGATAAGAGCGGGTCTTAACCGACCCGTTTACACCGGGTAACGGGTAAAATTGTCATCACTGCCCGCTGATTTGAGAGAATGTGAGAGAGGTGGTGAGGCCCTTATGTCAGGTGGGTCTCACCTGTATTAGAGGATCAGCGGCTATTGTCTATCAGTACTCTTAAAATTTAGTTTTAATAAAGAGAAATTTCATATTGTAGACCTAATAATTTGAGCAGAAAATTAGGAAAATAACCAAATTAAACGTTTGACATTGCTGAATAACCAACGTTTGGTAAATCTTACGTAAATAGTCACTTTCAGACGTAAATTTTAGGTAAGTAGCCAACGTTTGGTATATTAAAGTGGCTATTTACCTAAGATTTACATTTGAAAGTGGCTATTTACTTAAGATTTAACAAACGTTGGTTATTTAGCAATGTCAAACATTTAAGTTGGCTATTTTCCTAATGGACCCTAATTTAAAAAATGTCAAGAATGAATCTCTTACTTGCAAAATATCTAAAAGCAGACTTTTGATCCAAAAACAGAAAAATACCCTCTCGAGACATTTATACATTTTGTTAAAAAATATTTTAAACTCTATTATTGAAAAAAAAAAATTAAGTTTCATTGTATTTTATCGTAATATATCGTAATTTATTGAAATGAATCAATGTTAAGGTAAATAGAGCAAACGAAAAAGCAAAAAAAAAAAAAAAAGATGGAATACATAACATATATAGCTAGTCAACGGTTGAACATCATCAGCTACCTTTATATCTAGGTTAAAGTTATACAAAGCTTTTTTTACAACGAACTATTCTGAAGCGAGAATTCACAAGGTGAGCGTTTGTACCTGTTCCAAAAGGTTGGATATATTTGCAGCTTTGCAAGAGAAAAAAATTTCAGTATTGTGTCCGAAAAGTTGTTGCTTCCAATGTTTGTGAAGCATCAACTAATTTTAGTTGAACGCGTAGCCTGCATGATCAAGGAAAAATCATAAGAACTTATATAAATGTTGGTAGGTTTACATAAAAATATTATGCATAGTGCTCACAATGGGATAGTTGTGCAAAATTGCCAACTAAAATTGTTAGGAATTCTTGCCCACGAGAAGATACTTATGTAAATTCTCGTTGAAATTATTAATAAAATAAAGTTTGACATTTATTATCTATTTGAATTGAAAGCGTTATTTCTTATTTAATAAGATTTATTAAACATTCATTATTCCATAGCCTCTGTATCTAACTGAGTCACGTGTTGGGCACCTGAGTTCGGGCGGTGTGCTAAAACATGGTCGATGACTGATATACGCCTGGAAAACTATATCTAAAGTCATATATGTGGAACACATGGGTGAAGGCTGATCACTATGTGGGAGCATTCTACACTTGTGGTAAGTGTACGACCCGGACAGGTCTTGGTGTAGATGTGTCGTTTAAGGACCGTTACGACACACTAACCGAGGCCACTATGATGGTCACAGTGAGACTTGATCTAAATCCTGAAGTGATCATGGACACTGGGTTATGTTACTGAGCTCTTTGACTCATTCGCTAAAAGGCTATTCATGCTAATCACAGCTTTTGTCTTGGGAGTTTTCTCATAGCATAATTCGAGTGGGAAGTGATTTACAGATACGGAATCCAGCCTTCCTGAAAGAAGGTTAATGTTCTCTCACCTAAGGGTTGATTCCAGAACCGATAGATTGCGCGCACTTTCGAAGTAAGTAACGTTCGAAAGAATCTTTCGCTGGGGAAGCAACAATGCTTAGGGCTGATATGTATCAAGAGAAGTATAACGGAAAAATTGACTTCTCTCGATACGGGTTGAACCTGGAGGATATTGATCACGAACTGACTATATCAGTGGACACTCGTCACGATGAGTAAATATAATTCTAGTATAAAGGAGAGTTCAGTCTTGGCTTACAAGGTGGAGTATTTGACCAAGATTAGACGAATCGATGGACAAAAGAGAAAGGACTATTTCGTCTTTTTCATCGGATTTGTTAAGCTTCTATTACTAGGTCCATAGTCCCCGATTCGGCTCTGATAAAGGCGGATAAGAACTTTCGTATAATAATGTTTATCATTATTAATCTCACTTGCTGTAATTGTGATTGACAGCATTAATTCTGGAAAACGGGTATTCGCAAAATTAAATAAATATTTATGGTAGAATTGTTTATTTATTGTTTGATCAAGTAAATAAACAATTATTAATTATTTGTTTATTGTTGGACCAAGTAAATAAATGATTAATAGGGTTTTAAGCAATTGGGCCTTGAACAAAATAAGAAAATCGAATTAGGGTTTTGGCACTAGGAATTTGAGCAAATCCCCTTGGCCGTGTGCCATCAAGTTCGAAATTTTCATAATTGGTATTTACCAATATTTTCTCTTTAGTTGTTTAAATAAAGGAGAGAGAATAATATAAGATATTTTCCTATATTTTCTCCTTATTTAAAGGAGAGTATTTAGGAGAATATTTAGGAGAAAATTTAGGAGAATAATATATTCTCCTTTATTATCTCACTAAATAAATTATTCTCTATTTAAATATCCCATAGATATTGATCTGATGGATGAGAGAAAAAGTAGGATTCACTTATTGAGATCCAATGGCCTAGATTAAATCCTCTAGTGTGAACACAATAAAAGGAAATAAAATATTCTGGAAGATTCCATGAATATCTCATTTTTACTACTATAAATAGGGGGTCATGAGAAGGCAAAAATAAGCAATTATTTGAAGCAATTTTGAGTGAAATTTTCGTGCAACCTAGCCTCCTTGGCCGTGCACTTCTACTTCTCATCCCCTCGGAAATTCGTTTCCATTCTTAGTAAAATAAGAGCGAGATCTCGAAACACCTAGTTTCGTGATCTAGTGAGATAAAGACTGTGCCCACTCATCTTTCTTATTCGTCTCGGAGATTACGTTTCGGAAGACTAACGTGTCATCACATCGAGTCCTTGAAGAAGGAGTTCTTTGTTGGATCGTGTAGAAGCTTGTACGTTCAAGACGAAGACGGATTGTGAAAGCTTTCAGTTCGTGAACCGAAAATCAATGTAAGTACTCGTTCACTCTTATTCGGTTGCTTGACTTGCTCTCTCATAATATTAATTAATGTAAATCTAGATCTTGTCATATAATCATTGAATTAATTAGCTCATGATTAGCGTAATTAATCAATTTTCCGCATTTATATGGTTATATGGGGGAATCATCCCCGACAAAAATATCGATTATTTGATAAGTCAACCCTTTTTTTGCAGTTTGAGCATGCGGTGTATGAGAAACTTTTATCATAGTTATGAATCGATGTTGTTGTTTTGATCCAATCTAGATTTATTTTTCTATTTATGTTTGTGGTTCAATAATTATGAACCGTCACTTTTTTTTATCCGATGTTTATGAACCGTCGCTTTCGTTGTTGTTCTTTCTCTAGTTCGCTAAGAAGTGAGATTTCAAGAAAGACTTGTGTAATTTATTTTAAAAAAAGATTTGAAACAAGAACATTATTATATTGAAACATGCAATAGCCAATTACATGAGTGGTGCTTCAGGAAAAACCCGAAGCAAACCCCAAAAATAAAACAAAGTCATAAAGGGACATTCCCCAACACAAACATGGAAACACCTACGAGCTTATCTAAGACAAAAAAACTTCATAGAAACTGCAAAAAAAATGATAAACCTGCCCGCTGCTCCGATAGGAAACAAAACACCATAATAAATTCCACGAAAACCAAAAGCATCCTCCGAACCTCCTCTCAATTAAGCGAGAGACTTCATAAAAAGTCGGAACGAATCCTCTTGAACTTTGGTTTCCATAAGTTGAGTTTATATGCCATTTTCCGTAGATCTATTTTGTCAAACTCGTTCCTTTAAGTCTTTCCTATTCGCCGATCGGGAGTAGATATCACCTATTCTACGACACCTTGCTCTATCCGATCACACTTTGGAGACTCGGTGTCTCGAGAAGAAGTTGAAGGAGGAAACTAGAATCTGGGATACCAGAGTTACCGTCTTCCTCGCTGGTGGAGAACACATCATAGTCGAAAAGAACTGCCACGCCATCCAAAGCCTCAAGTGTATCAACACGAGCTGAAGCTGATTTCGAAAGCAGCCCATGCCCAAGGTCCGGAGGAAATAAGATCTTAGACCAGTCCCTGAAATGAATAAGTGCGATTTGATCACCTTTCCTGGAAAGAAAAGCCACACTCATCAATTCCAAATCGCAGCCCATCTCGAGTTCATTAAGGCCCAAAACCTTCCCAGCTATGCCAACTCTGGAATCTTTAGAGATCCTCGATCCGAGCGAAGTGTTAGGAACAACTGGGGATTTGTAAACACCTTCTTCTCCTAGAAGCTTATTTCCTTTTCCGAAAAAATCTTATGAGACCCTGCAGAGACTAGCACCACCTGGCTGACCCCTCGGCAAGACTTCCAAATTGAACCATCCAACAGATATCGGCCCTGTGCCAAAGGGAATTTCAAATATAGGAGATATGAGTTCACTTTTGTGGCCTCTAACCTTGATCTTCCAGTGTCTCCTTTGCCACTTGGATGATCCCATCACACAAAGCACCAATAGATCCAAGTGCATATGTGTTCCACAACTCAAAGGAAGACCTTCAATACCTATCCAATCATTTTTTATCCTTAGAAGATTACCTTCCTCGACGCTCCAATCAGATACAATGGTTGCGTTCTTCTGGTTGATGAATACCAATTTATTCTTCAAAATATCTTCCTTTGATTTCTCGTCTTTGCACCAAAAAGTGCTTTGTTCCCCGAGAACGGAGAACAAAAAGTTTCCGTTTAGAGAACCTCCGAAAAGTAGCGATGATATCCTCCCATGAAATGAAACCGTTGAATCTCCAAACAACTGCAGCCCAAGTTCAATTTTTTGTTGAACCATGGATCTTACAAAAAAGAGGGAACAAAAGTCTTCTTGAACTAAACTTCCTTCCCATTTCTTTTCTGACTTTGCACTGCCTCTACGAAACTGACTTCCTTGTTGACCTCACATCTTTGAACCTTGTTGTTGCAAGTCTGATTTGCTGACCATCTTTTAATAGTCGAACTAAGAATCCTCACAAAACCTCTCCATCCGTTTCTCTCTGAGCCCTCCGGGAATAATAATCATCCTGCCTTCTCCTTGAGCCACCTTCAAGAGCCTCAAACAAGAACCTCTCTTCTTGACCATAACATCCACAATGATAGAGAATTCGTTTCCGACATACCTCTTCCAAAACCTGACCTCCGAAACGAATGCCAAACATTCTTCCACAATCCCGACCAGCCAACAAGCAGCAACTTTACTAAGAAGCACAGTGAAAGAGAAATTTCATCTATCCTCCATAAGACAAACGGTTCGGCCATCTATGATCAGTAATTGTGTATACTTCTTAATCGGGTTTTCTTTTGCAACTTTTCTAATTTTTTCTCAGTTTTTAATAAAGAATTAATTGTTTTGCGTGTTTTTAGGGAATTGGTTACATAATTACGTTTTTTATATAGAATTAATTGATTTAAAAACAAACAAAAATGGGCGTCAAAAGGTATTTGTGTAAGTTAATAAAACAGAAATGGATATTAAACTAAAACTTTTGAAGCGTTGGCCATATTGAAATTATAATGTGTCAATATGGCTAGTTTGCTAGAGTGTTAGGTTAAGACGGTGTTTTTGTGAGACGATGAACCGTGCTTAGCCTATTTGCTTTTGTATATGTTAAATGGATACCAATATATATATATATATATATATATATATATATATATATATATATATATATATATCTCTTAAGTCTTAACAAAAAAACATAAAATATAGACAATTTATTGGCATAAATGAGAAATCAATGGTAGAACTAAAAGCGTAATATCTTAGCGAAATTAACTTTTGTTTTCCAATGGTGTGTATAAGCAAAACTTATCATATTTTGATAGGTTTAGAAACCAAACAATTTACAGTGTTATAAAACCACAAACAATTATGCATTTATGATTAAGTAATCTAATTTTATAGTTTTATAGACAACATATACTTCTTAATAAATGTTGCGATTTTCCCGTACGCAAATGCACGTAGTCGCTCAAGTAGTAGAGTTCGTAAGTACGAATCGATCCCACGAGGAAAATGTTTAATTAAATTAACAAGATTACTAGCACGAATTGAACCGATGATTTGATGATTGTTAAAACGAACTAAAATTAAAAACAATTAAAAAACGATAGATTACGATAATGAGAAAGCAAGAACTATGGCTTCACAAGTTATTCCTACGGTTTGGATTCGGGAATTAAGCACTAAACACGCACTCTTATGTTTGCTAATCACGCTCACGATAATGGTAATCTAAGATTTCTCTCGATATCGGGATATCTAAACCTATGCCGGGATATCTTCTTTCGATCTCAACCCCTAAAAACAACGGCTAGCATTAAAAACAAGAACGTTCACACGACTCCGAAACAGCCTAGCTATGTCTAGCCTAGGAATGTATCCCGGTAAATTAATCATTGTGCACGACTAACCTAATCTCTTCCGAGCATCAAACAATCCTAATATCATGAATACGGTAGCTAATCGAATTCAAGCATTACACACGGAATTAAAATAAGGATCCTTAAAATAAACAAACATGATAGAGCATATGAACATTAATTTGACATGATTGAATCCATAACCATATTCCTAACTTGCTACACCATAGCCCTTAATGAATTTAGTGCATGATTGAACGGAGAATAAACGGAGATGAATATAAAGCAATCATGACTAAAAACTGAATTATATTAATAAAAACGGGAGTTCCAAAGATTCAGAGAATAGAGATAAAAACTGTGAGTGGTGAAAACGAGATTGTGGTGACGGTGATCCTCTCTGAATGCTTCTTCTCTCCCGGGATTTTTTTTTGCGGCCGAATAAGAGAAACAAAACTAAAAACAAAAGCAAAGATATGTTTCTAAATAAACTAAAGTGTTTTTGTAGGTTTTCTAGGTTTTTCGGAGCTCATATGGGCCGTCGGATAGTGTCCAACGGTTTGGATTACAATTAAAACGCGCGACAAATAAGTTGGAATCGGGGCCTGTGCGCCGCACACCCCTTCCTGTGCGCCGCACAGGTCTTTTCTGGGCAGCCGCACACCAACGCACAGGGTCTTCAAATGGATGTGCGCCGCACAGGGAACGCACAGGGCAAACGCACAAGACTCTGTAAGTTTGTGCGTTGCATCGAAGGTCCGATTCACCTTGAACCACCTATCTTGAGCTCCGGGTGTCGGAATCGAGATCCGAAAAATGTTTTGAACTCCTTGTGATTGCCCCGTCGTCCTCGAATGCACTATTTGTCATTTTTGAAACTCCAAACTCTGAAAATTAAGAAAAACACTCCAAAACACATGAAAATGCTCTCGAACTAACTTCTTTTCACTTCCGAGAGTACAAAACAAACACGTTTATAACGCGCTTATCAATAAATAATTGATTTGCTTAGTTCCAAAAACCATTATAAACAATTAACTAATTATAAGATACAAATCTTTCTACCATTTTTCCCCTATGAATGATCGTACAATTATTTGTAAACTGATGTAAATATACAGCATACTGAAATTATAAAAATGAAAAAATTCATTACCAATTCAAATCTAATGTATTTAATAAGTTACACTATATAAAAGAGAAATGACATGTCTGCATATATAATTAAAATTTGAATATATCGTTATAATTGTATATATATATATATATAAATTTATTAACTGATATGAAATAATTATATTAGATTTTCATTACATATTTTAATCATCAAATAATCTATTATTATTATTATTATTATTATAAACTTTTAAACATTATTGAAATATTATAGTTAATCTTTTTTTTTTATTAATCCGCATCAATGCGCGGGCAAATAGATCATTATACGTATAAGTAAAGGAAAGTGATAAATCACTATAACTTTGGGATCCGGTTATATTAAATTGAAAAATTGAAGCATCTACTACTTTTTGATAACTCATTTCACATTCTCAACCAAAACTAGATTATTCTTAAACTATGACCTTGTGAAACCCCCTAAACTAGCTTATAAAGAAATTTAGATATTTCATAATAATATATGAAATTTTTGTTCGTATAGTATATGTGAATTTTTGTTTGGGTTAATTATTAGTTTATGGTACAAATTGTGTGCTTTATTGATTTATTTGTGTAAGCATATTAGATGTTACGTTTTTGTGTGTGATGTTTGTGTAAATATGAGTATAAATATAAATATATATATATAGTCGGTTTAAGAAGAAGAAAAAAAATTGAATATACACATAAGTTCCAAAGTTATATATATATATATATATATATATATATATATATATATATATATTATAAATATTAAATAACCTAAGAGATTTTTATTCTACTAACAATACCACATATATATATATATATATATATATACATATATATATACATATATATATACACATAAATATATATATATATAATGGTACGTACTATAAGTTAGCTAGTTATGAATTTTTAATATTCGATATATGTTAACGTCGTTTTTGGGTCAACACTTAGAACCGTCTGTGGTTCAGTCTCGGGCCGGACCCTATGACCGCACGTAGGTTGGGTGTGGTTAAATCTTCTCGTCTCGTAGTCTTTGCCTCGCCGGAAAGAGGTTTCCGGTTTTCCGTCACTCCGTGATTAGTTCACCTTCGCGTTCTTCGGGTTCAACGAGTCCGTCGAGTTCCTCGTGTTCTTCGGGTTCTTCGCGATTTTTAGATTCGCCGAGTTCTTCACGTTCTTCATGTTCATCGAGTCATTCGAGTTCGTCGTGTTCTTCGCAATCTTCGTGTTCTTCGTGTTCTTAGCCTGAAAAGACAAGAAACGTGAACTAGAGGGACGCGAAGGGGTTTCCCCTGGCGCGCGCTCCGACGCTCAACATTAGTCGAGGTGGGGGGCTTATCTCGTCTCGAGTGTCGAGAGAGGAAAATATAGTGGATCGGGAGTGAAGTAGAGGTTTTTTAAGTTTGAGAAAACTTCCCTTGTGAGTGAGTAGAGGGGTGGTATTTATAGCTTTTGAGCTTGAGGCACATGGGCCTTGGAGGCAATTTTTACCTTGAGACTTGGTTTGGCCGATGGTTTGGCAGAGACAAAGGATGGCCGATAGTTATTTTTTTGTGCCTTGGATTTAGAGGCTCGCCGATAGTTCCACGCCGATAGTCTCATGCCGATAGTTTCACGCCGATAGTCTCGGCCATAAAGCTCGCCGATAGTCTAGGCCATGAAGCTCGTCGATAGTTTTATGCCGATAGTCTCGGCCATGAAGCTTGCCGATGGTCTAACGCCGATGGTTTTGTGCCGATAGTCTCAATCATGAAGTTCGCCGATGGTTTAAAGATTCTTGTCTTCGCCGATAGTTTGATCTTGAACTTTGCCAATGGTTTGCATGACGATGATTTTAACACGTCGATAGTTAGGTCTTGAACTTCGCCAATTCTTGTCATTTTTGTTATCGGGGTATCACTTTTATCTTGTGAAAATGACGGCATAACATTAACCCCCCAGTTTCTTGTGCGATTTATCGTGCGAGAAACTTGTCTTATGTTCCTCGAGAGCTTTGTTGTCGACGTCTTTTGATCTTGTGACTTGGAGACGTATCTCGTACCGGCGCGCTTCGTAGGCTACGAATATGTAAAATGTAACCCCGTGGAGCTCTGTCTCGTAAGACGTGACCTCGTAAGGTTGACTTTGTTGGATTGCTTCTCATAAGACGCGGTCTCGTAGGGCTGATCCCGCGGGATTGAGTGTCGTGGGACTTGGCCTCGTAAAGTTAACCCCGTGGGGCTGCATCTCGTAAGACGTGAGTATCGGAAGACTTCGGTCTCGGAAGATCGTGTATCGGAAGGCGTGAGTCTCGGAAGACTTCGGTCTCGGAAGATCGTGCCTCGGAAGGCGTGAGTCTCGGAAGACTTCGATCTCGGAAGATAGTGCCTCGGAAGGCGTGAGTCTCGGAAGACTTCGATCTCGGAAGATCGTGCCTCGGAAGGCGTGAGTCTCGGAAGACTTCAATCTCGGAAGATCGTGCCTCGGAAGGCGTGAGTCACGGAAGACTTCGATCTCGGAAGATCGTGCCTCGGAAGGCATGAGTCTCGGAAGACTTCGATCTCGGAAGATCGTGCCTCAGAAAGCCTGAGTCTCGTAAGACTTCGATCTCGGAAGATCGAGAGACCCAAACAAAATCTATTTTGAGTGATGCAACGTCTCAAACTTCTTGTGGCTGAGTAAGTCCCTTTTGTGGCTGTGCCAGATCTCGGAAGATCAGGGTCTCGGGAGACCTTGCCTCGTAAGGCATGTTTTGCTTGGGACTAACTCGAGCCACTAGTGGCATGGTGCGTTGCACTCCTCAATATAGATTTTGCAAGGATCTCTGTCTTAGGACCGACTATTTCCCGAATCGTCGGAAGTAAGCAAAATGAACCCTGAGTAGCGTGACGACTCAAACCAGTTATGGACAAGGCTAGTGCCTCTTGGACTAGGCTCGCTCGTACCCATTGGGGGTCAGGTATTTGCCCTTCTTGGGACTAACTCAGGTCATATTGGTTCGGAGTCATTATGCCACTCCGAGAAGATTCCATTTTAGCTACTTGGGGTCGGAGTGTCTCTCCGTTTTGAGTTTTTGACCCTGTGACCGATTGGATGGCCTGGTCGTACCCTCGCCGGGATATTGTTTTCATCTCTTGTCGTGGCTTCTTGATCGCCTCCGACTTGGAGTATTTATGGCCATCTTTGAGGCTAGACCATCAAAGCGTGTTAAGTATCCCATTAAGGAAAAAGTCTCTGATCACCGAGGCGAGAGATGTCGAGGTGAAGGCTAATGTCATGGTTGGAAACCCTTGTGAAGTGAGATTCGGGCACAATCTTCGTCGGATTAATGATCTTCCGCGAAGGAATTGGATTTACCGGTGGGAACTCGTGGTTGTTTTCGGGTCCCCTCCTTCTAGCGCCAAAATGTTAACGCCGTTTTTGGGTCAACACTTAGAACCGTCCGTGGTTCGGTCTAGGGCCAGACCCTATGACCTCACGTAGGTTGGGTGTGGTTAAATCTTCTCGTCTCGTAGTCTTTGCCTCGCCGGAAAGAGGTTTTCGGTTTTCCGTCACTCCGTGATTAGTTCACCTTCGCGTTCTTCGGGTTCAACGAGTCCGTCGAGTTCCTCGTGTTCTTCGGGTTCTTCGCGATTTTTAGATTCGCCGAGTTCTTCACGTTCTTCGTGTTCATCGAGTCATTCGAGTTCGTCGTGTTCTTCGCAATCTTCGTGTTCTTCGTGTTCTTAGCCTGAAAAGACAAGAAACGTGAACTAGAGGGACGCGAAGGGGTTTCCCCTGGCGCGCGCTCCGACGCTCAACATTAGTCGAGGTGGGGGGCTTATCTCGTCTCGAGTGTCGAGAGAGGAAAATATAGTGGATCGGGAGTGAAGTAGAGGTTTTTTAAGTTTGAGAAAACTTCCCTTGTGAGTGAGTAGAGGGGTGGTATTTATAGCTTTTGAGCTTGAGGCACATGGGCCTTGGAGGCAATTTTTACCTTGAGACTTGGTTTGGCCGATGGTTTGGCTGAGACAAAGGATGGCCGATAGTTATTTTTTTGTGCCTTGGATTTAGAGGCTCGCCGATAGTTCCACGCCGATAGTCTCATGCCGATAGTTTCACGCCGATAGTCTCGGCCATAAAGCTCGCCGATAGTCTAGGCCATGAAGCTCGTCGATAGTTTTATGCCGATAGTCTCGGCCATGAAGCTCGCCGATGGTCTAACGCCGATGATTTTGTGCCGATAGTCTCAATCATGAAATTCGCCGATGGTTTAAAGATTCTTGTCTTCGCCGATAGTTTGATCTTGAACTTTGCCGATGGTTTGCATGACGATGATTTTAACACGTCGATAGTTAGGTCTTGAACTTCACCAATTCTTATCATTTTTGTTCTCGGGGTATCATTTTTATCTTGTGAAAATGACGCCATAACATTAAAAAATGTTAACGCCGTTTTTTGGTCAACACTTAGAACCGTCTGTGGTTCGGTCTAGGGCCGGACCCTATGACCGTACGTAGGTTGGGTGTGGTTAAATCTTCTCGTCTCGTAGTCTTTGCCGCGCCGGAAAGAGGTTTCCGGTTTTCCGTCACTCCGTGATTAGTTCACCTTCGCGTTCTTCGGGTTCAACGAGTCCTTCGAGTCCGTCGAGTTCCTCCTGTTCTTCGGGTTCTTCGCGATTTTTAGATTCGCCGAGTTCTTCACGTTCTTCGTGTTCGTCGAGTCCTTCGAGTTCGTCGTGTTCTTCGCAATCTTTGGACTCTTCGTGTTCTTCGTGTTCTTAGCCTGAAAAGACAAGAAACGTGAACTAGAGGGACGCGAAAGGGTTTCCCCTGGCGCGTGCTCCGACGCTCAACATTAGTCGAGGTGGGGGGCTTATCTCGTCTCGAGTGTCGAGAGAGGAAAATATAGTGGATCGGGAGTGAAGTAGAGGTTTTTTAAGTTTGAGAAAACTTCCCTTGTGAGTGAGTAGAGGGGTGGTATTTATAGCTTTTGAGCTTGAGGCGCATGGGCCTTGGAGGCAAGTTTTGCCTTGAGACTTGGTTTGGCCGATGGTTTGGCAGAGACAAAGGATGGCCGATAGTTATTTCTTTGTGCCTTGGATTTAGAGGCTCGCCGATAGTTCCACGCCGATAGTCTCATGCCGATAGTTTCACGCCGATAGTCTCGGCGATAGTTTCACGCCGATAGTCTAGGCCATGAAGCTCGTCGATAGTTTTATGCCGATAGTCTCGGCCATGAAGCTCGCTGATGGTCTAACGCCGATGGTTTTGTGCCGATAGTCTCAATCATGAAGTTCGCCGATGGTTTAAAGATTCTTGTCTTCGCCGATAGTTTGATCTTGAACTTTGCCGATGGTTTGCATGACGATGATTTTAACACGTCGATAGTTAGGTCTTGAACTTCGCCAATTCTTGTCATTTTTGTTCTCGGGGTATCATTTTTATCTTGTGAAAATGACGGCATAACAATATATTTATATACATTAATGATATACATATATATCAAATTAAGCGTGCACACATATACATACGTGTGTGTTTATGTATATATATTCGGTTACTTTTGTTTGGCTTGATATATTGCCGATTCTCAAGAGAATATATTGTATAAATTCTTTGAGTTTCGTTCGGCGTTGGAATAATAGAAAAAAAATCACTTTCAAATTTTATTCTTATAAGTAGCGTTAACATATTAGGGTTAGGGAAAAAAAAAAAAAAAAGGTCTACCCTCTCGGCCCCTCTCCCTCTTCATCTTTTTCCTTATCTCCTATCTCAAAAACCCATGCCACCAAATAGATAAATATTTTGCCTATTTGTCCTCGAGTTTAACGTGCGTTAAACACTAATTCTTTTACAACCATATGAGAAATTAGGTATGTAATTCGTATTCCTTCTCAAATTAAATTCTATTTTGCTTGTGGTTTTATTTTAAGACCTTGTAGATCAAAAGAAGGTTTTTAGTTTGGATTCAATTAAAATCAATTTTAATACGCTTACCGTGGCTTTAAAAATAATTCTTTTTCGTCGATTCTTTTTGGAAAGTTAGATTTAGAGGTTTTCTGTTTAAATATTATATCGAATAAGTTTTTTATCAAATACAAAATATTTTCCGATTATTTTCTAATCAGTGCGCGGACCTGATTCGCTGTTCTGGCCTAATTCCGATTTTCAGATTTTATAACGTTTATTGTGGATTCAAAAATTATTATTTTGCGTTGATTATTTTTTAAAAAGCTAGTGTGGGGGTATAAAAAAATTTTAAATATTTTTATTATTTAATGGGCTTCGGTTCGGCCATAGCCCAATAACTGATTCAGCCCGGCTCTAACCAAGAAGCCCAAGCCCAAGCCCAGCTCGCTGAGGAGAACAGATCGCTCGTGTTGGTCCAGTCAAGTAACGAAGTCGTGGTCAAGCTGAAACCTCACCGAGAAGACCGAATTTGAGAATTGACCAGCCTCCGACGTCGCCAGGACGAACTGATCAACACGTATCCAAGATATGATCCTTTCTTCGCCTATAAATAATCACCGTTGTATTCATTTTCGCTACGCATAAGCAAAAAAAACTATGTCTTTCATTTTTAATTCAAGTTCTCTCGCTCTTTGTTGAGTTCGCCCTCTTGATCTCGTCACTTCGTCCCTTTGTAAAAGTTTATTATTAATAAAGCTGATTCTTCCATATTTTGTATCAATATTCCTCTTTAATTAAATCGGGATTTCATTTTTCTTTCTTATACGAAGTCTTCTGAGACCTATTATTAAATAAAACAAATATATCGTATATTTATTTGTGATGTTTGACTATCCCGAAATCGACATCAATAGCTAGTATTACATGACTTCTATTTAAAAATTTAATCGAAAAATATTCTTGTAATATACATAATATTTTGTGATTAT
The DNA here is from genome assembly GCF_054948205.1 of Urtica dioica subsp. dioica. Classification (NCBI taxonomy): domain Eukaryota; kingdom Viridiplantae; phylum Streptophyta; class Magnoliopsida; order Rosales; family Urticaceae; genus Urtica; species Urtica dioica. The sequence goes on along the minus strand of NC_142767.1, from coordinate 6,981,851 downwards.
ATTACGATCAGTATGCAGACCAGTTTTGAAACAAGTTTTTAAAGTCAGATTTTATATTTTTTTTATTTTTAATAAATAGCTAAAGAATATTTTTTACCCTGATTCCTTTATAAAAAGTTCTCAAAATTTTGTTTTACAGTCGCTGGAATTTTTACAGAAGTTTTTACAGAGTTTTTGTTTTTCCCCAAAACCTTAATAGCCTAAGATATTTTAGTAATTTCATGTTGAATGTCGTTTCTAAAACTTTTCAGAATCTAAATTATGTCTTGAATCATTTTCTTAGTTGATCCCCGACAGTCTTTTACCCTGATTAGGTTTCGAGTCAAGTAGAACTTCCAATCCGTCTTCGACCCAAAAAGCTTTATTCCTGTTTTGTCGAGGTGAGAATAATCTTCACTGCAACACAGATTAGTTTGCAAAAATAAAATACGATAAGTATATGATCTTAATGAGTTAATAATATTTTTTGAAATTGTTATTGTGTGATTGTTTGACATATGTGTGTTATGGTATGGTATGATAAATCATGAATGATATGTTATGATATCTGAGTTTATGATATGATATGGTATGGTATGTTATGTGATGATATGATATGGTATGGTATGTTATGTGATGATATGTTATAGATTAGAATATTTATATCATGTTCTCATTTCTAGTCATGTTATCATGTATATTTTATGTCATACGTCATTCATGCATGTAACGAAAAAAAAAGTGAAAAGATAAAGATAAGCAAGGGAGTCATAACGCATCGAGCTACGAAGGTCTTAAGGAGAATTTCTCGAGCCAACTTACGGGTCCAAATGGGAAAATTTCTCGGGCCGAGGCCCTAATTGATCTTAAGTAAGTAGAGTAGAGTAAGATGGTCCGAAAAGTAGAGTAAGACGGTCCGAAATACGATATGTTAGGTCCAAAATCCAATAAGTCAAAATTAATGTAAAAGTATGACTTCATTATATGTGTTGGTACAAAAATATCCTTAATGGAATATCTTTTTATTTTCTTTTGTATTTACTTTTGTTATTTACTTAATGGTCACAGAAACAAAGTTAGAGATCATTTTTCATTTGGTCTGTGAAGTTATAAAAAAATAATAATAAAAAAAAATAAAAGAAAACATTTTTTTTTGGAAAATTTGAGAAATCTTGAAAAAAAATGGGTTTTAAGAATTTGGAAATTCGTTTGAAGATTTATTTATATTTTTTTCCTTTTTATTGATATGAATGTCAGTAAATCTTCAAACGATTCTGGGAAATTCTTTGAAGATTTGTTGTCATCGTTGTCGATAAATTTTCTGAATGTCAATATATCTTCAAAGTATTTGTTATGGTGATGATTTATTGGCATCCAAATGATTTATTGACAAGCATGTCAATAAATCTTCAAAGAATTTCTAGAACCGTTTGAAGAGCTATTGACATTCATGTCAATAAAAAGTAAAAATGTCAATAAATCCTCAATTTAATTTCCAGATTTTTTTAAAACCAAATTTTTTTTCTTCAAATTTCCTAAAATTTTAGATATATACGAGGTTTTGCAAGGAGTAAAATCGTGAAATACATTTATATGGACATAAATCTCTCTCTCTCTCCTCCTCCACGTCGATTGTTTTACTTCTTCTTCTTCTTGTTTATTGTATGTTCTTCTCCACCAAAAATGAAAAAAAAAACACCAAAACATAAACCCAAACCAAATTGTGGAAACCATAACATATTCGTTGATTCCTTCGTCTATGCACACAGCATTGTCCACGTCAAAGCACACCCCACTAGCCTTCCTCCATAGCTCCAGAATCGCTGCACAACATCACACACTCGGAAAAATCTTAGTCTCACCGATTATGAATCCTCGATTCTCTTCAATAAAAAAAAATTAAAGGTTTGGTGATATTCGGAATAAAGAAGAAGATATAACTTTGGAAGGATGAGTGTTGTTGTAGCAACTAGCCGTCGAGGTCTCCATCGGCCGTGCCGAAGCCGCGATGGAATCAGATGGCTCGTGGGAGAGGTAGTGTAGGACTTTTTCCAAAGTCTCGCACTAGTAGCTCTTGTGGTTCTGCCAGAGCTCCAGCGATCTTTGGAGGCACCAGGCGTCGCCCATGAGGAGGAGTCTTCGACAAGGCCTTGATCTTATAGATCTGGATTTGGATCTCCTCCCCGAGCCTACTCTCTGCCGAGAAAATCTCGTCGGAGCAAGCCTTGATGGCGCAGATCCACGTCTCGATCTCGCTGGCCACAGAATCTCACAGCATCCTCTGAACCTGGTCGTCTTCTTTCTCTTTCTGAACCGTTTAGGTTTGGTGAGTGGGTTATTGGTCTGAACATTTAGAAAGAAAAGAGGGAAAAAAAAAAGAAAAAGAAAGAAAGAAAAAAAAATGAAGAGAGGGTAAAAGAGTAATGGCACATTGAGACCATTAATAAATTTGTCCAAATTAGTGTTTTGGTTGAAAATTGGAAAAATGTTATGAAACACTGATAGATGTGTCAAATTCTCTTTTAAATAAAACAAAAACTCATTGTCTTCCTTAACTAATTTTACTAATGGGCCACACCCAAAAACAAAAACAAAAAACAAAAAACTAATAGACTTTCCTGTCAATAAATTGAATTATTATAATATTCACTCTGTTTTATAATGTCTTTAGGGATGTTTTCTCTTATCCAAATTTAATAAGCCCCTCCAAAAATTACACTTTTTTTTATCCAAATTTAATTTGTTTCTCTTATTTTTACCTTTAAAATTTATAAATATTAGCCCCTCCTAAAATTATTTTTTTCACTTTAGCCTCCCCTAAAAGTGTCGGTATAAATTTGTGATGACATTTTTACAAAGTCGTTGTCTGTAAGATTTAATAACATTAGATTATTGTCTTTAAACTTTCAAAATTGCAACATTTTATCTTTTAATGTCGCTAAACCTTCCATTGTAATAACATGTGCCTATATTTTAAACCAAAATATCATTATACACATGAAAAATCGACATAACGTTGTAAATGTCATTGATTAATTTTGTGTGTGGGAAAAGTTGTAGTGAGCAAAGCAAAGAACAGCCATCCCTTAAACTACTGAGTTATGTCCATATTTTATACCTCAAGTTATAAGCGTTCGATTAAATAATTAATGTTACATAATAACATATTTTTCTCCTCAAATTAAAATAGCTAAAGTTTAAAATGCACCGCAAATTTCAACTACAAAATGTAAACATAATCACCGACGATAATCCACAGCAACGCGCGGGCTTCTACCTCAAAACACACAAACACACACACGCGCGCGTGTGTGTGTGTGTGAGAGAGAGAAAATGCAAGAGGCCCGGCATATGCATCTGCCCTTGCAAATACTATATAGACTTCCTGAATAAAATATGATAATTAAGTAGATGAGAAAGACTTTGAAATGAATAATACTAAATTCTTTTTTATTTTATTATTTGTTTTGTTATTTTTTTTTCAATATTAAATATAAAAATTAGAAATGAAATGATCGTTTGAATAATTAAATTGAGAACTTTTTTTTCAATTTTTGGGCATTAATCTGTTTAGTCTATTGATATTATTGTCAATAAATTGTTTAGTTTATTTAAATGGTCGTCAATAATCTATATTGATATTGTTGTCAATAAATTGTTTAATTTATTGATATGGTTTAGTTTATTGACATTTTCGACATTTCTATTTTTTTATTTTTTTGGAAAATCCGAAAAAACTGGGAAAAAGAAAAATATGAGAATTCGTTTAAAAATTTATTGACATATTTGCCTTTTATTGACATCGATATCAATAAATCTTCAAAGTATTTTCCCATAATCGTCTGAAGATTTATTGACATCGATATCAATAAAAAGACAACGATGTCAATAAATTTTCAAAGATTTTTCAAAAAAATTTACACTTTTCAAAATTTTAAGAATCGTTATTGAGCATGAAGCCACTGCAAACGTAAAATCCTTCTTAGTTAAATAGGAGGGAGAGATACAAGAGATATAGAAAGAGAGAATAATATGAGTGAGCGGAAGAAAAAAAATATATTTTTTATTGAGAGTATTTTTGTACCCAAAAATATAAGATAGTCATATTTTTAGATTAAATTAGACATACTGATAGTCTTAAATTAGTGTTGAAATCAAAGTTTAGGAATAATTTTTTTTTACATTCAGCGCCAGCCCAAGAGAGACCAATTACATTTCTTATATATAACTTAAATAAAACCCCATAATCCGGTAGAAGGAACAGTGTTAATCAATATATTTTTTTTAATTTGTATATTACACTTTTAACCTATTTAATATATATTTTGTATCTAAAAAAATATGTACATCCTCTAAAAGATTAGTTTTTCATGCTGTGACAAGCACTCATATATCTACAAGTCAAACTAAGTAATACAGTTATGACATACTTGACGATTAAAGTTGATATTAAAAAAAGTTATGGCGGTTTTTATTATATATTATTTCATAAAAGAACACGGACGTCTAAGTTGCATGTATAACGTGTATGAATATGTACCAATAAATAATAATGATAATACCAAACAATGATAATTATACATACATTTTTTTCGCTCTGATATTAACCTGTATTTTTTTTTCTGGTTTGTTTCATTAAATTAAACATTTTATTTATGCCATTTATGTTTATATAATACAACGTTTTAGCTTAATAGTCACTAGAAAGTAAGACTTAAACATAGCAATAATTTATTTAAAATTAACAAAGTGAAATTTGTTGTCACTAGCCCATCTTACACTGTTATTAGGGGAATAGCCCAAGTTTCATTTAATTAAGGAAATATCCCATTTTTTCTTAGTAGACAATTATACCATTCACGAATCAGTTACTCAATTACAGACTGAATTGAGTTAGATTAATTAATTAACTGAATGTTTGAATTAATTCACAAAAATAAGAACTTAAGTCAATTCATATTCAAAGCATTCAATTAATTAACATAATTTCTAATTCAGTAAGTTAGTAAATTAATTTTACTCACAAAAAAATTCAAAACCTAAACTAATTCTTAATTCAACCAGTCAGTTAATTAATTAACCTAATAAATTTTAATCAGTTAATTAATTAACTGATTTGCGAATTAGCGCTGAATCAACAAACAAATGAAAAATCCACCGAATCAACAAACAAAAAGAAATTGTAGAACGAATCAAAAACACAAACGAGCATAGGTATATATAAGTTGATCGAAACTGCAAAGAGAGAGAAGAAGAACGCGAATGTGTCCAACACCACAAATCCCTTGAAGCACGCTTATTCCACAGCACCGTCGTGCTCGTCTACTCCGCTTCCAATCCATCGCTGGAGACCCCGATCCGCACCACCGCGAACCTCGTCTACTCCGAGAACCCATCCGACACTATCGACGAGAAGCTCGAAGGCTCTCTCCTCAACGTCGCCGTGTTCGTCGTCCTTGTCGCCGTCGTGACGTTCTTGATCCTCTGAGTGTTTTGGGTTATGAGGATAATTTTGGAATGAAATTTCATTTGGGTTATTCTCTTAATTAATTCAAGCTTGGGTTATTCCATTAACAAAAATGGCTTGATTGTGTTAGTAAGCTAATTCGCCCATTAACAAAATAGTCACGAATTAATAAGGTCCAAATAGCTTAATAGGGATTCTTGAATTTCTTTCACTATTTTTTTTTTATTTCTCTAGAATATTGTTGACATTGTGTTGATGGTTTGAACTTGAACGAATCTGAGATTGTGTCGATTTTGAAATCTAAAACTAATATGCGTGTATGTGTGATTTTTTTAATCAATGTTCGGAGGAGCTCAAAACGAGAAAATGAAGAATAAGATAGGGATCGGACCAGGGGCGGCTCGATCGGTTCGGGAGCCTGGGCAAAAATTAAAAAAAATTGACCTTTTATATTATAGGATATTGTTGAAACTAACATAAAATTTTAAAAAAATTATATAGGCTGACATAAATATTGAAAGTGAATATAAGAGCGGTGTAGCAAAATAACCAAAATAAAACTATGGAATTTTTTTTTAGCCTACATTTCACAACTTTTAGGGAAATAGTCAACAGTTTTATGTGGCAATAATGTAGGTCTGATTTGCCCTTATTTATTAACAAATTCATCATTTTCTCTCTCTTACTTTTTTCCTATATTTTTTTTTACATAAAAACTTCAAAAAACCATATTTATCTCATATGAACTCGAAATTGAGTGATTCCAAATCCCACGGATTCGTGACGCCGAGATCTTCAAAAATAGATCTATTGTGTTTGATGAAAAATCATGTTTAATACCATAGATGTAGAAAAATCACGTTACTACCTTAAATATGGAAATAACTGAAATTTTTTGAAATTATAAAAAAAAAATGGAAACGTAAATATGATGCATAATTTTTCATCAAACACAATGGGTCTATTTTTGAGGATCTCGACGCCACGAATTTGTAGGATCTGAAATCACTCAATTTCGAGTTTGTATGAGAAATATACGAATTTTTGAAGTTTTGATGCAAAAAATATTATTTGAAAAAAATATGAGAGAGAAAATGACGAATTTGTTAATAAATAAGGGCAAATCAGTCAGAGCAAAAAAAAAATAAGGGTATATCATACCTTAATTATTACCACATAAGCCATTTGGTTATATCCCAAAAAATTATCTAACGTAGGTTAGATCCAAAATCACATGTTTAAAGTGATCTAATTAGTTACAAATGTCTAAATATAACCCTCTTTCTAAAGATTTTGACCATAATTTGTTTTTGGGTAATTTAGCAAAATAGTTAACTTAAACGTTGAGAATTGCTAAATAGCCAAGGTTTGGTAAATATTAGGTAAATAGCAATTTTTTATATATTTACAAACGTAAATATCAAGTAAATAGCTACTGTCATATTAAGTCACGTCATCATTTATGGTTATTTACCTAATATTTACCAAACTTTGGCTATTTAGCAATATCAAACGTTTGAGTTTGCTATTTTTTTAATTTTTTTTATTTTTTTCCCCAACTTTCTATACTAAATTAAAATGGAAATTTTAAGTTATCATCTGATGAGATTTATATTTCCTCTACCTAATTTACATATTTTCAAAGTACTTCTATATTTAATTTTACGTCTATTTACTATTTTAATCTACAAATAACGTTGATTTTACGTCTATTTACTATTTTAATCTACAAATAACGCTGCAGGATTTTACTTTTTTTCTCTCTTATTATTTTTAAACATTTTATTGTATTACGGCCGATATTAGTATCTAATAGTGGCCTTTGAGCTTAGATGTAGTTGGAATATATTCAACACCACCTCAATTTTGGTTAAATTTTTTTTATTTCTTTTTGCCAATACATAGAGATGTTGTTTTTTTTACCATATTCTACAATATATTATCATTAGTAAAACCTATTGTTATGTGGGCTTCAAAAAAAAAAAAAAAAAAAAAAAAAAAAAACCACAACAACTTTTGTTACTGTGTCAGAACTACGTATTAATAAGAGTTGTATATTAAAATTCCCTGCTATGTATATTACGAATTAAGTTTACTTGTTAGACTAATATTTAACTTATGTAATATGCTATAATAAAAAAGTCTTCAGAGTGGGGCCTACTTTTGGGAGGGGGTCTTGACCGGCTCTGACCAAGACTGTATTTATGTATTTTATTTTGAGAAGGAATAGACTTTCATTCAACTGGCATAAAAGCTTCAAAAACACTTTAAATGTGGAGAAAGAATACACCAAATATATAATGAGCAAATAGGACACATATCAAATACATTAAATAGTGTGTACTGACGAGGTGACACAAAAACAATTTCAGGGTATTTTTTTCTTCGATACAATGACTGATACAGTTCTTAACAATATGCGTCCACTATTACAGGTGTGTATTAGAAACTGAGAATATTTTCTTTTAATATTATAATCTTGCATGGTGCCATCAAAGAGTTGAAATGTAATATTTGATTTTTTTTTTCTTTTGCTCGTATTTGTTTTGGTTCTTTTTTTTTTATTTTTTTTTTTTGCTCATTTTCCTTTCATCGGGTTTCTGGTTTCTGATTGTACGGACCAATGATTGAAATACCGACGGCCGATTTCGTGCCTATGACCTCAAAAAACAGAAATTGCGGTATCCTATGGAAATTACGACGGAAAAATGCGAAAATTTAAAAATGCCGACGGAAATTACGGTGCCGACGAAAATTTCGATAAAACACGGAAATGCCGACGAATATAATGTTTTTTCTCTCTCTACGTAATCCATTCAATTTTACTTAATTCTTTCTATATGATTATATATATATATATATATAATTCCATTACATTACATACTCTCTCTCTCTCTCTCTCTCTCTCTCTCTCTCTCTCTCTCTCTCTCTCTCTCTCTCTCTCTCTCTCTCTCTCTCTCTCTCTCTCTCTCTCTCTCTCTCTCTCTCTCTCTCTCTCTCTCTCTCTCTCTCTCTCTCGTGCAGTTTTATGCCCTAATATCTCAAGAACAAAAATAATTTTTACTCAAAGAGAAATGATGACATAAATACTCAATGTTTAGTCAAAACACTACTTATATACTCAATCTCTTTTTTTTTCTTCGGCAAAAATAACACATGTTACTATTTTGTAACGGTGTGCACTGTTAAGTTCAAAATGAACGGCCAAGATTGAAGTACCAATATGTTTGCTGGCTTTGTATTTTGTTCAGTTATTTGTAAATTAAATAATTAACATGTAAATAAGACTTAACAATATAATAGAGAACAAATACATGTTAAATTCCCAATATTAAAACTCTCGACAATCAACAAAATCCCCAAAACTCACTCTCAAACTCTAAATCACATAAACCTAAATTCCCAAAACCTACATCAAAATCATAATCCTCGTCGAAGATGTCTGAACAAGGCGAAGGAGATGGTGATGACGAACAACGTCGGCTTGAGGAATCAGAGTACAACGATGACAGAGAAGGCGAGGAGGCTCAGAACACGGAAGGTATAGAGCCGTCGTGACTGATATCTGCAAAATTAGAAAGGCTAATGATGAGGTTTCTAATGGTGTGAGATCAAAGAGCGACCTCGACAGTTTGGTTAGTAACGATAATGATGGTGAACAGATGACAAAGAAGAGTACGAGAGAGCTCAACCCACGCTCAAGCCTAGATGGTTTCAAGTTCAAATTAGGTATGTAATTACCAACTATTGGTCATCTAAGGCACATGTCGAGAGAAGAGTTCATTAAGAATGATAAGGAGTTCAAGTATGTCGTGAACGACACAAATCAGTTAATGGCCAAGTGCTCAGTTAATGGCCAAGTGCAAGGCCATTTGAATTAGGTGGGCTACCTTGTCCGCATACCTTGGCTTGTATCTAGTCATCATGTCTTAAAGTGTGGGACATCATTGAAGACTAGTACAAAAAGGAAGCCTATATTGTTGCATACTCGGGGATTATCGAGCCGATGACCAATCCGGATAAGTGGCTAGAAGTTGGCGTAAACTTCATCCTTCCACCACCAGACCAGTCAATGCCTGGAAGGCAAAAAAAAAGAAAAAAAAAAAGAAAAAAAAAAGGGAACATATAGAATGATGAACCAGCACCCGGCTATGGACCATTCCCCGAACATGCAACAAAACACTCAAGGAAAAGACAAGTAAACCGCTGCAGCAAATGCAAGCAGCCAGGCCATTCAAGGCTAATCAGCTATACAAGAGGTAAATATTTTGCTAAATTCTTGTTTCATGTTGTTAGATTGTGTTAAATATAGAATGTGTCTCAACATTGCAGACTCACCAAGTCAAGAAGAGGGGTAGACCATTGAAGGCCAATCCAAACCCGGAGACAGTTAAGAGAGCTAAGAGAAAGAAGAGGCAGCAACAAACTCAAGTCTCAGACTCAACCTCTTCAGTATGACTCATCTCAGTCTCATCCATCTGATTGTCTAAACCCTTCTCCATAACCCCCTAATATTTAAATAACACATCCGAACTATTTAGCTAAGCTTATATTAAAACATCATCAAAATGACAGTCACCATCGGAAGTAAAATAAAAATCCATCAGGGTTGCTCAGACGGAGCGGATCCGCGCCACCCACGCCTGCCCCGAGCTCGGGTGGACTCTCTTCCGCGCTGCCTGACCCTAGCCCTCTCCCGGGCTCTCTGACTCAGATTGATCGTTGTCGATGGGCCACTCACAGGAGAGGCGTGTCTAGCTGCTGCCGTTGTCGATGCGCCGCTCACAGGAGAGGCGTGCCTAGCCGCTGCCGTTGTCTCTCCAACTTCCGCTTCGACCATCGCACTTGGACTGCTCTGTTTCTCGGTCATGGGCGCCGCCACTTCAGGGGAAGCTACGGTCTCGGGTACAGCAGGTTCGGTCTCCGCCAACGCCTGGTCGGCACCATCGCTCGACTTCTCCGAAGCTTCGGCAGTTTCTTCAGCCGCAGCATCAATGTCTTCCACAATCTCCTCTTCCTCCTCGGCCCTAGATGGTGAAGCCGTCGGAGTCGCTAAGGGCTCAGATAGTGCTTCCGCTAGCTCGGGTTCATCGGTGCCCTCCATTTCTCCCTCTTCTTTATCGCTCCCTGTGTCCATAGTGGAAGGTTGGTTCTCTATCTCAGCCTGTTCAGGTGCTATGTCTTCGGATCCCAAAGTCTCTTCCAATGCGCTCTCATCGTTCTGTGAATCGATTTGACCTGCTTCAGTTTCAGCCTTCTCCTCGGTTTCAGCCTCTTCCTTTATGGTGTCTAGTGTGGCGTCCTTGTTCGAAGCTTTTTCAGGCACCTCACTGAGATCGGGAGAGTCTATGACGATCGGAAGAGTTTCGGACTTCTCCATGATCGCTAAAGCTTGCACTTCGGTACCACCCTCTTGAGCGGTATCTGAACCTTTCGATTTCTTTGGTAAAGGTGCGACATCGGAGCCAGTTACGGCTTGTGGGGTTGATTCTTCACGAGAACCAACAATGGAAGCCGAGAAAGCTTGTCGCTTTCGAAGCAGTGCTTGCCTAGGCGGATCTGCATCGCTGGAAGGCACAGGCTCAGACATCTCTATATCACCTTGGGGTTCTTCAGGTCTTTCAAGACGAGGACGACGAATCACCTTTCTTGTAACTTTACGAGATTCGATAACAGGTTTTGATACAATTGGTCCTCTTTCAGTTTCTTCAGCTGCTTTGGCGGGAAGAGTGGAAGCAGGGCCGGGAGTAGATGTTGCACTAGGGGGGGGAACGGGTGTTGAGAGACCTGGCAAAAGTGTATAGAGTAAAACATGTGAATAACCAAACACAAATACAAAAAATCGTTAAATGGTTAGGGTCTTAATAGTGAAAATTACCAGTTGTAGTAGTGGCTACGGCAGAATCAGTAACTTGAGAGTCAGCTGTTCCAACATCAGTGGAAACTCCATGAGCAGCCTTTTCATAATTTTCAACAGCCGAGGCATACGAATTAGTGAGGTCATCCAAATTGGTTCCTGTGAGCTGCTGAACCAATGGTGTACTCTGTGTTTAATTAAACGGAGTTAAAATTCAATGACCAAAGAAAAAGTCTCAAACAATAAAGAATCTTCTTTTAAAAGCTGGGTCGAGTAAATAAAAAACGGAAACCGATAGTTGATGTTCATTGTAATTCAGTTGGTAAAAAATTGTTGAAAAACGATGAATTGACATTACAATTCTCACCTCTGGTAGACTTTCTTTGGAAGTTCTGAGCTTTTCCAATTCATCACACAAACGTGCCGAAGCCTGCTTATGCTTCTCCAGTTCATTTACAAATTTTGACTTCTCCTATTGTAACAATAAAAGATATTAGAAACGGATAAGCAAGAGCTATCGTGCCATGTTCAGGAGCTACATTGGCATTTCGTAGATGTGAGATTCTTTGAAAGCGTAAGATCAAATTATGCATTTAACATACCCACAAGATGACATAATATGAAATTATAGTAGGAGTTCAAAGACGGGGAAAACCTGCTCGACATTATGATACGAATCCTTAACTGACTTCTCGTTCTTAAGACGTTTTGCTTTTTCTACCTTCAATTCATCTCTCAGCCTCTCAAGGTGTTTTTCAAGAATCTAGAAATATACGATCGATTAGACGTCTAAAATATTATAATTCAAAGAAAAGAATTCAAGAGTGAATAGAACGCTGGATGAACCTGAATTCTAGTGTCTTTCTCTTCCTTCATGGCCTGGTTCCCAGAAGTTTCCCCTCCCCTTTTTGCTGTATAAAAATTTACAGAAAGTAAGATAAATAGTAAACCCAGATTATCCAATAGTGCAATTTGATTTCCGGGGTCTGTCCCTTTGTTTTAGGGGAATGTCCCATTTTTTAGTTTTTGAGGTGGGTTTTTTTTTGTTTGATGTTTCGGGTTTTGGCAATCCTCGGGTTCGCGTGTTGTATTTGCGTAGGATCCGTAGGCGAGCTTTTGTCCTACTCATTTTTTTTTTTTTTAAATCTGGCTTTTCCCTTTGTTAATCTAAAGAGGTTATTGTTTAAAAAAAAATACAATGGCAGTGCTAGTTAAGTAGATTAGAATCCGGTCAAAAACCTTGTTTGAGTTCCTCTACTTGCTTGGTAAGAGCTCGCTTCTCCCTGTCCAGCTCATCTTTTTCCTTCGATGAAGCTTCATGCTTCCTCTGGCAAAAACCAAAACAGATAAATCAGGGAAGGGTCTTCAAAACACCCATACATATAAATACTAAAATCTTAATACAATCTCACAGATCGTTTATAACTACAAGCTATCTCTGAATCCTTTTTTCATGAAATCAATAGTAACCTTATGATGAGCAGTAATTTTCTTTTGCCTTTCCAATTCCAACTTGAGACTAGCCTGCCATGAAACATGATACAATTGGTTAGATCTGACAGCCATATCCTTCTTATAATAGGAATTAAGAGGAAAACAATGCGCAAAGTGTACCTCAGCTTCCAAAGTATCATTCATCTTCTTCTCCCTCTCAGCCAATTCTAAACTGCCCTTGGAAAGACTTTGCTCCAATCGTGAAATACTTTCTTGCTTTTCAGAAAGAATCCTTTGTTTCTCCTCCAATTGAGAATCTTTATCTTTTATGTATTCCTGTAGTCGAAAAATTAACTGTTATGTGTAACACATGCATCCAAATGAAATTTAACAGGTTTTTATAGCATGCTGCTTAGTAGATGACAATAGATTCAAAAAGCTTATTCAATTGCTTAGGCAATAAACAAGACTGTATGCACTAACCTGCATCTTCTGAACTTTGTCTTTCAAGCGATTATATTCGTCCACGTCAATATTTTTACACCTATCAAGCAACTTCCAAAAGAAATATTTGTAAGAAATACCGAACCATAACTGTGAATACCACCCTCATATTTGGCAGTACGTGAACAATTCATCACGAAACATTAATTTATCACACAATCATTTCTTGTGAATTTCTGTGGAGGTCAAAGCAATAAATAACATGTCGACAAACACAAAAAAGCAAATTGGAACTTCCTAGATTTCGTGATGGAAAGGAAAGGTTTCGACGCTAGGTGGAGGAAATGGGTATTGGGCTGCCTCTCCTCGGTCTCTTTTTCCGTCAATGGAAAAGACCGGCGACATTTTACGAGCTCGAGAGGCATTCGTCAAGGCGATCCCCTCACACCTTTCCCGTTTATATTGGTGGCGGACGCAACGTCCCGGCGAATCCAGCGGGGTTTGGAGGAAGAGTCTTTCCGCCCGCTATTGGTGGGACTTTCACGGTTGCCCACGTCTCATCTCCAATTTACGGATGACACTCTCATCTTTGGAGATTTTGAGGATCAAAATTGAGTAAATATACTCAAGATTATCAAGCATTTTTGTGAGGCGTCGGGAATAAAAATTAACATTGAGAATAGTTTGGCTGGAATCAATTGCGAGCCGGCAGACTATGAGAGACTAGCCGCGTCTCTTGGATGCAAGAAAGTGGAGTGGCCGATTTACTATCTCGGTATGTCTCTCAGAGACAACCCGAGATCTAAATCGTTTTGGGATCCAATCCTCTCAAAAGTGGTGTAGAGATTAGCCGGGTGGAAGCGAGGCGCTTTCCTTCAAAAGGCGGAAAGTTGACGTTGATTCAATCTATGCTATCTACCCTACCTACATATTATATGTCGGTTTTCAAAATGTCAATAGGCATGGCTGGGAACTTGGAGAAGATCATGAGGAATTTCTTCTGAGAAGGTATTGAAAAGAAGAAAGGTCGAGTAACGGTCGCGTGGGATGTGTGTCAGACCAAAAGAGAAGGGTGGTTTGGGCATAGGGGGCCTAGACGAGAAAAATAAGGCCCTACTAGCTAAATGGCTTTGGCGGTTCCCACTTGAGGCGACGAGCTTTGGCAAAAGATCATCGTCGCCATCTACGGCTTTCAAGCTAATGGTTGGGATCCCGGGGCAGCCCCAGGCCGGACTCTCCGAAGTACATGGAAATCTATCTACTCGGTACAAGAATTCTCTATAAGCGGTGCAAATGGGTGGTTCGAGACGGCTCAAAGATACGGTTTTGGGAGGATGTTTGGTGTGGGGAAGATTGTTTGGAAGCGCGGTTGCCTGTTCTATGCCGTTTATGTCCTCTTAAAACAGGTCCCCATTGCCCATTTGTTATTACCCACATCAAGCACTGAAGTGACGGAATAGAATTTCAATTTTCCAAGGAACCTATCAGAACGCGTCGACGGAGTTGGCGCAGATGATGCTCTTATTAGATCAGGTCGCTCTTTGGGAAGGATTGCCCGACCGAAGGGCGTAGATGGATGACACAGACGAATTCTCAGTTAAAGCCATGAATGCCTCTCTTGCTACTACAGCCTCGTCACCGACGGTTTTGTTTTTCGAAACCGTCTGGAAATCAGCAGCCCCTAAAAAGGTTCATATTTTCGGATGGAGTGGCCCTCAAAAGAGTCAACACCGCAGCGTTTCTTCAAAGGCAGAACCCACACTGGGCTCTATCCCCGAGCTGCTGCACTCTCTGTCGAAGAACTGAAGAAGATATTCAGCATCTTTTCGTGGATTTCTGGTTGCAACTGAGCTGTGATGGTTTTTCGATAAATTTGGTATCAATGCGTCCTTGACGTCAGGGACAAATAGTAGATGGCAATCGGCGGTCAAGACCGGAATTTTAGCAGTTTTCTAGATCCGAAGGAACAAAAGTATTTTAGAAGAAGTTTGGTGCTTGGAGGCTATACAAGATGCACTCAATCGCAACATCGCACTTTGGCTATACAGCTCTTGTAAAGAGTTCAATCTATATTCCTTTGCAGATCTACAACGAGACTGGGCTAGTGCCATTTAGATATGTGTGTAGAGGGCCTGGGGTGCCCCCCTTTTTGTGTTTTGTTTTCTGTTCTCTTGACCATCCTCCCGACTTGTGGGAGGATATTTCGGTCCTATTTTTTTAACCCCATTTGTTCCCTAACTTTGTCCATATGTAAATCCAGCTCTTGCCATTATTAATAGAAAAGTTATTGTTTAAAAAAAAAACAAAGAAAAGCAAATAGAATACAACAGGTACGTAAGAGTGCTTCACGCGACTCCGGGGAAGAACCACCGTTGGAAGGCGGCATTAAAACGGGGGTACTGGCAGGCTTTTGGGCTCTGTGGCTAAGCATGAACAAATGCGTTTTCGAGAACGAGGAGTGGTGTCAAGAAGGCGTTCTGGAGTCTCTCAATCGGAACATTGCTCTTTGGCTTCACAATGCTGGCAAGGAGTTTAAAAATTTCTCCTCGGCGGACCTCCAGAGAGACTGGAGTAGTGCTTTATAGACCTCCCGGTTATATAAATCTCTTTTGGATATAAATATTTAGGATTTCCTTTGTAATTTTGGTTCCTTTACTGACCGACCTCCCGGTTTGTTGTGGGAGGTTAAGATTTGGTCTGGAGTGCGTTTTGCACTCCCTTTTTGTAAAGTGGCTTTCAGCCTGTTAATATAACCATTCTTGTTTCAAAAAAAAAACAGGTACGTAAGAGCACCACCCATGCAGAAAAAGATAGAACAATTACAATACCTCGGACGCCCTCTTTTCCAAGTTTTCCCTTTCAATTTTCTGGACCTCAATCTCTTTCTTACAGCCTACCACCTGAATCTGACTCTCCTTTAATAGTTTATCCAAGTTTTCAGCGTCGGCATTAGCTTTTTGAGTCACTTCACGCAGTTTCTAAGATTGGTTTCCAACAAAGACAAATTTGTGAGTAAACTGAACCATATGGGTACAAGATAAACATACAATTAATATCCTTTCTACCTGGCACTCCTCAAAATTATGCTTGTTTTCTTCTCTGAGTTGAGCGTTGCTTTCACGAAGCAAGTTGATTTCGTTAACCTGTGCATTTTTTTTCATGGAAATAAGGGATAACAATCCGCATGGAAAATAAAATATAGAAAACTCATTTGCTAAATGCAAGTTTGCGTGACCAAAGATGTAGAAAGCAACTAAACATAATTGAAGTTAGAAGGTAAAAGTGTACGGCGCGCAAGTAGAAGCTCCTAAGGCTGGACCAAATGAAGAAATTTCTAAACCAACAGATAGTGCCACAGTTTAATGCTTAATGAAGAAATGAGAATAACCTGTAGCAGTAATGAATTCATTTCATCCTGAGAGTACAATATTGATCTTGCACTTGATCGCTCAGCACGTAGTGAAGACTCGGCTGTTTCAGCAGACTTCAGTGCACTCTCTAGCTGTAAAGCAATCAATGAAATGAAAGTTTTTGGTAATCTGAGATACCGCAGATAATGAGAATCTGAAGGGCCATATTTTAGCAGATGAAAGTATTCCATGATAGTACGAAACATATATCTTACTTAAACAATAACAGTTGGACAGTCGAAGAGAAAATCTGAATTTCAAAGGTTGAAGCTGGGAGATTTTTATGTTACCTGTGATTGTAATCGTAATTTTTCTTGTTTCAACAGAGCAACTTCTGTCTCTGCCTGTAAACACATCAATGAAGTTAGATGCCAGAAACCAAAGAATGCTGAGGGAAATGCCAAGGAAACTCACAATCTCTCTTGATCGTCGCTGATAATTTATGACCTTTTGTAAACCAGCATCTCCGGAAGAATCTGAACCAGCAGTCCCGCTGGAGAGTCCAGACGAAAGACGATCTTTCTCTGCCAATTGAATGTGCAAAGCCTCAAGTCTTCTGTGAAGTATTTTATTCTGAGAAAAGATAGAGAGAGAGAGAACCAGACCAAGATTCCACAAACAAGATTAGGATATACAACCAGATCACATGAACACATACAATCGAAAAGGAATTGGATTATGAGTTCAAAGCATTGAAATGAGGAGCACATTTTTTGTTGGCTAAAATAGAAAAAGAAAAAGTAAAATGTGGTGTGCACATTATGACATTAGTTCTGTAGCATCTCAAAGTAGATAATACCAAATAAAGTATCACCAAAATAGAAACGAAAAAACAATATACCTGTTCATTGAGATCATTGTATTTCTTCTCAGCGTCGTTCTTTGATTCCTCCAATCCTGCCTTCTCAGTTTCCCATTTCATCTTAATTTCATTCTGAAGTTGAAGTACAGGAGGGATAACACAAAATAACTTTAATTACGAGTTACTTTCAGGAAAAAAAAAAAAAAAAAAAAAAAAAGAACTAGTTTAATGATGAGCAGAAAAAGTAAAAGATGTATAGGAGTTATTGTCCAAGTCCGAGTACATGCATCGCTATACTCATATGCCCATATATGAGTATATCTACATATATGTTAACTACAGTTTTTCTGTAGCCTTTCTCGTTGACATGCTTTGTAATCATGTTACGGTTTCGCCGTTTTTTATATAAAGACCTCTTGTTTCTTTTAAAAATATATATATATATATATATATATATATGTTAACCACACATATATTATGAAGGAGGCAAACCACAAGTCTTAGACTGCAATGATTAGAAAAAATTAATAAAACGAGAAACCGTTTTGCAACTCGCGGACCAAGGTAACAAAAAATTAAAAGAGAAGGTACATACGATTTCATTTTTCTGTTCATCGACCAATTTACGTAAACCAGAAGCCTCCTCCCGGAGTGAACCTAATTCCTCTGAGGTTTTGTTCAAATCTTGTATTGCCTCTGACAGGAGCATTACCTGAAAAATATAGAAAATTAGTTATCTAATGAAAGATATTAAGCAAGAGTAGAAATAAACCTAAACGTGCAGTATATACTAGTTACGTTCTAAACTAAAGCTCAACAGCGTCATTTTCTCTAATTTGAAAGTAAAATTGGCATTTTCCATGCCTGACTGAAAATACAACAGGCTCGGAGGATTCCGGTGCATGCAAGAATCAGCTTTTGATGATGAATATTGAATAGAATGAAACTTACATGTCTTTCGTAATTAGACTGAGAAGCACGCCATTTCTGATGTTCCTTCTCCAAGTCTTCCCTCAGACAAGAAATTTGGATCTCCATTGTCACAATTTGAGACCTGAAGTTGAAGATTAAACATGACACAAGATAGGTTTGCATATTTAAAAAACAATATAAAGTAGCAGAAACTCACGCTTTAACCGAAATTTCTTCTTTTAGATTAGTGATCCCCGCTACATAAGACGAGAGCGCTTCTTCCCTACCCGCTACTGCAGAAGCCACCTCTTCAGACTTTAAACCAGATTCCTTCTCAAGTTCAGAAACTCTTTCTCTAAGAGAAATAACTTCAGTTTCTAATGATCTCTTTAGTTTCTCAGCCTGGTGAAATACAATATATGAAAACTTGTGTGAAGCACTGCCACCATAAAAAATGAAGAATCAAGAGACAAGAAACGAAACAGTTACCTCAACTTTGTAGTTCTCATGGGCACACTCAATCTGCTTTAGCGCTTCTTCACTAGCTTGAGCTATTTTCTTATACTGTCGATTCGGATGAGGAATTATCGGTGTTAGTCCTCTTTAAGAAAACACGCAATTGTAATAGTCAGAATAAGAACCTCTAGCATGTGATTCTTGTAAGCCTGTGCTTCATTTCTCAAATTTTCAATCTCCTTCGATTCTTGCAGACCCACAACCTAGACCAAGTTCAACCAAATTTCAATAACGCTTTGTGTCCTAAAAAATTTTACTATGAGAAACACAAAAAAATAAAGGCAAAAAGAGGAAAGCCTTGGAGAGCCCAAAGAAGATTACAAACTACAGTTCACAAGCCTAGTCTCAAACGAGACCTGTTCGAGAAAAAGGAAAAACAACTCCGTGATTTAAAGAGGAAAACAGAGAGCAATCGAGCTATTAATAGAGCCCAAGAGATCCTAGATTGAAAAAGAATTTGTTATCAAAAATACACTGATTGCGCTGGCATCAATTGTGCTCAGCAACTAGTATATTGGTACTGTAACATATTCTACTGGTTAGGATTGATTTAGAAGTAACATAGTGATGTACTTTGGCCTAGTGCTTTGTAATTGTCTGTTTTCGGGGACATGTTTTTCGTTTTGGTTTTTTGTAAACTCTTTTGTTTTGACGTTCAGCTGAGCCGTGTTTAATAAATAAAGCCCCGTTGTTTCTTTTTTTTTTAAAAATAAATAAAAATAAAACTTTGGTTCTGTAATGTTTTTTTTTTGTTTATGTTATGATATCAATATATGAGTACTTAGGTAATAATAAGCAGTAAGGGTTAGTATAGGTATTAATGACATCAATATATTGAGTACTTAGGTAATAATAAGCATTAAGGGCTAGTATAGGTATTAATGATATTTTGTAATAGTATACATAGATGGGAATGGGAAAAAAGAGGGGTATCGAATAAATTGTATCGAGTTTTCATTAGAAAGGAAATTGGAGAGCACCGGGTCTCTGTAATTACACGGAAACACTATCGATTCACATCAAATGGTATCAGAGCGAGCGATCATGACCATGGAGAGTTAGACGAGTCGAAGATCAGACTTGACGAGACGATGAACAGAATTGACGAGTCGTTCGACAGACTTCAAGGTGATTTGAAAAAAATAATTGAGGATGGGATCAAACAATTGTTCAACCTCCTCATCAGAGAACGCGAACGATGAAATTCAGTGCTGATCCAGGTTGAATCGAATATCAACCATCCTCGGCCGCAATCAGATCTGTGCAAGCAGGAAGGCCGTGTGCGATTACCAGATGTTTCGAGGTTCGTACCAACGCTGAGTCGAAGAATTGGCAGAGTCCGCAGATCAAGGAACCATCGTTCGAGCAAGAACTCAGCGAGCGTTCACGATCCTAATGGTGGAACCGGAGAACATCTTCGAAGCACAAGGTGACGGAGACGTTTCTCGAAGGCGCGGAAGAAGGAGAAGAAGAAAATGAACAACGCAGGGAAGAAGACGATGTGGTGAGCAATCGCGTCGGAGCCGATGTTGCCGACAGCCGAACCTTTTTTTTTTTTTTAACAAGAACACCATTATATTGAAAACATGCAAAATCCGATTACATGAGTGATGCTTCAGGAAAAACCCGAAACAAGCCCCAAAAAAGGAAATAAAGTAAAAAAGGGACACCCCAACAGCAAACATCCTACGAGCCTATTTGGGAGAAGCAAAAAAAAAAAAAAAAAAAAAAAAAAAACTTCCTAGAGTTTGCAAAACAAAAAACCCGCCCGCTGCTTCCTGCTCGCTGTTCCGAAGGAAAAACAAAACACCATACTAAAATCCTCGAAACCCAAAAGCATCCTCCGAACCTCCTCTCAATCCAAGCGAAAGTCTTCATAAAAATCCGGAACGAATCCTCATGAACTTCGGTTTCCGTAAGCTAAGTAGATAGGCCATTTTCCAAAGATCTCTTTTATCCATTTCGATCTTCTCAGCCTTTCCTTTTCGCCGATCGGAAGTAGACAACACATGTTCTATGCCACTTTGCTCTATAACATTAGACTTTGGAGACTCAGCATCCCGAGAAAGAGCGGAAGGAAGAAGAAGGATTCTGGAATCCGGGATACCGTCTTCCTCGCTGCAGGAGAACGCATCATAATCGAAGAGAGCCGCCATGCCATCCAAAGCCTCGAGCGTATCAACACGAGCTGAAGCCGTCTCCAAAATCAGCCTTGCCCAAGATCTGGCGGAGCTGAGAACTGAGCACATTCGCTGAAGTGAATAAGAGCGATATGGTCACCCGTCCTTGAAAAAAAAGCCTCTCTTCAAACCCAAATCGTAGCCCTTTAGGATAAAAGAGTGGTCAGGCTCATTAATGCCCAAAACCTCCTCTGCTTTGCCAGCTCTGGAGTCATCAGAGATCATCGAGCCGAGCGGAGTGACAGGAACAACTGGAGAACTGCGAATACTTCCTTCTTCTCCTAGAAGCTTCTTTCCTTTCAAACCCCAGATCTTTTGAGAACACCTCCAGCAAACACTCCCTTCGAAGAAGAGTGGGGAACAAAAGACTGCTCAGGCTGAACTTCCTTCCCGATTCTTTTCTGGCCATGTACTGCCTCTACAAAACTAACTTCCTTATTGACTTCCTTTTTGGCCATGCACTGCCTATACAAAACTAACTTCCTTTTGACTTCCTTGTTGACCTCACAACGTTGAACCATGTTTTTGTAAGACAGATTTGCTGACCATCTTCTATGAGTCAAACTCAGAATCCTCGCAAAACCTCTCCATCCGTTTCTCTGAGAGCCCTTTGGGATTAGAACCATCCTGCCTTCTCCTTGGGCCACCTTCAAGAGCCTCAAACAAGAACCTCCTTGTTGACCATAACATCCACAATTATAGAGAATCTGTTTCCGACGTACCTCCTCCAAAATCTGACCTCCGAAACGAGTGCCAAACATTCTTTCACAATCCCGACCAACCAACGAGCAACAACCCTACTCAGAAGCACGCTGAAAGAGAGATTTCTTTTATCCTCCAAAAGACGAACGGTTCCGCCATCTCTTCCGATAGACACCGAGAAGAAGAAGAAGAAGAAGAAGAAGAAGAAGAAGAAGAAGAAGAAGAAGAAGAAATCATCGAGGAATGAGGAAAGAATTCACGCCACACAGCACAAAAATCAATACAAACTGTTCAGATCGGAAACGTCCTGGAAACGTCCTCATATCGAGAAGGGAGTATCACCAAGCCAGGAGGGTACGACACCACCTCAGGAACCGAATCGAGGTCAAGAGCTCGAAGCCAGGATCTGTGAGATGGAGAGAGGATCTTCGACGTCACGAGTTCGAGGTAGAATTCTGTTTGACGACTCTCTAACCAAGAATAGATCGGCGAGGAATCGAGCCCCGTGCCGAAATCCGAAATCAGTTCGGCAAAGTGCGAGGGGAGAACAAGTCGACGGCGGCGGAACTCCGGCAACATCGCAGACTCCCAACAGTGGACGGCGGGACCAAGACGACGGCGGTGATCACTTCAAGAATGTGGCGGTGTAGGTGCACAAGGAGAGGGTGTGGACGCTGAATAAAAAAAATGCCCTAAAATCGAAATTCATTTCAAATCTGGGCTTATTGGGCCCAAAAAGGATATTATTAGTGTGTTTTATTATTACCTATGGGCTAGGCAGAGTCGATTTTTTTTATTAGTAGCCTAAAATTTTTTCTGAGATTGGTGTGGCTGACAGTGTCTACATCAACGACAAGTGACCACCACCTTGAGGACAAGGTGGTTTTTTAGGGGCCTGTAGTGTTATGATATCAATATTGTACTTGGGTAATAATGAACAGTCAGGGTTAGTATGGGTATTAATGACATTTTGTAATAGTATATATAGAAGGGCATCGGGGGAAAAGGGGGGTATCGAATGAATTGTATTGAGTTTTCCTGGGAAAGGAAATTGGAGAACACCGGGTCTATATAATTACCCGGACACTATCGATTCACATCAGTTTACTGCTGTTGATACCTTTTCATCATCCGAGTCTTAGTTTATTATAACCTTTGAATGTAAAGTATTTCAGGTTTCAATTCTTTATTTTATAACCGGGGTGTTCAGGTTAAGCCCGACTATAATCCACGAGGCCATGGCATTATCAACAGGGAGACTACCCTAGTGGCCCCAATTGCGTCCGGGGGGGAATCGTACAGAGGAATGATAAGGTCCCAAAATCGCCCGTACCACTAGACCAACCCCTTGGGATTTGATTTCAATTTCAGAAGGAAATTATCCTTCAACCATTCAGTCTTGCAGCACAACAATAACTCTGGCTACCATTTAATTTGGTCAACGTTCATGACAATTTCTTTAGGTTTCTAGAAAGCAGCTATTTTTTTCGCAATGATAAAAGAATGAAAAACTATAACCAGACTGACCTCGCTGACTGTAAATGGCGAACCATTTGCACAAATCATCTCAATTTCCTGCAGTAACAGGACAGAAGGAGTGTGGAAATGTTAGAGAGATTGAGCCATGGAAGTCCAAACGAGTTAAGAAATATTTAACATTATCAACATCACAGAAGTCACAGTTCTAATTGTCAATTACTGATTGCACAAGCTCAATCTACTATCAATTTTTAAATTATATTCATGCCTTATTTGCTTTTTCTTGGGAATATATTAGGATTTCATTTTAAGAACCAGGGAACATCAAAATATCAATCCTAACCAAAGAAACCTATTACTTTCTCCATTACCTACATAGAATAAAAATAAAAATAAAAAAATAATTAACTAGACAACAGGAATGGATGGTAAAAGAATACTAAAAAATCCCTCAGTAACAGTAGACATGCGCTGAATTCGCGTTAAAAGAAAAGCAAGAAAATACCTTGTCATTGGAAGACCTGATTTTATTCTCCATATCAGATAACTTGGCCTGCGCAAGTGGTTAATAATTTAGAAAATAGTTCTTTTATGCTCAATTCGATATATGTATCGTCATGGTAAATAAACAGACAATTACGTACGTGCATAAAAGCACACATTACTTAATCATCCCTTCTTGATAAGTGGAGGTAAATAATAACATATAAGAAAGGAAAGAGAAAAACCTCTGCTGAAGTAGCTCTTGCCTCCGCAGCCAAAAGAGCGAGTGACTTATTGTCTAGATCCTTCCTTAGTTCTTCAACTTGTCTCATCAAATCTTTAACAGCTTGCTCACGACCAAGTGTTAGTGCTCGGACAGTATTTCGCTCTTCTTCGAGCTCCTGCCTAGCCTCAGCCCACTCCCTCTACAGAAAACAATCAGCATCATAAAGGGTATAAATTAAACCATTGACCTGGACTAGTAGCCGCAAACACAACATCACACTATAACCGCCAAAGGGTCATAAAAATTATTGAAGAAACCTGAACATATGTATACATACCTGAATTTGTTTTGTGTACTCTTCTTGTTTTCTCCTCTCTGCAGATCTCGCCTCCTGTGGTTGAAAAAGAAGTTCTTCATGTGTCAGATACATTTGCAAGCTTCAAAACACAAAAATAAATAGAGATTCGTCACACTCAAACTACCTCACGAACTTCATCTGTACTTTGAATAGTGTCCAGGCTCGCCTGCATGGAATAACTAGATGTGAGAACAAGCGTAAACCTCAGAAAGTGTATCACGGACATTGGGGGAAATAACACCTGCAAACGATACACCCTCTCTGACAAACTTCGGACTTCATCTAATGCCCTCTTCTCCGCATTTACCAGCATGTCTTTTTCATGCTTTAGAATAGATGCCTGTTGGAAGAAAAACAGAACGTGAGTAATCTTCAATTAGTTAACTTAAAGTAGTTAATTAGCTCACCTCCATCTCGAACTTCCTAGAGAGCTCCTCACAGGCACGTACGGATTCAGAATTTTCCCGAAGTTTACGTTGGTAGTCAACTATTATCTGAGAGAATTCGATATTCCTAGCCAAAACACCATTGGTTTCTTTTTTCTGTAATTTTACAAACATGGTGAACAGTTTAGACACAGATCAGCCTCATGCTCATTGACTGAAGAATGTTTGTATTCAGAGAAAGAGAGCCCTCCACACCTGTTGTTCAAATTCTTTCATGAAACTGTCAAGTCTCTCTCTGGAGAAATTTGCTTCCAAGGCCAACTTGTCGCGCTCTGACCGTAATGATGCAATCTCAATCCTAACAACAAATGGTAAAAGTTTAATTAGCCATTAAGAGGAAGTTGAAAATCATACAAGTAGAAATGAAGAAGAAAACTTTATGAACACAAAAATATATTACATAAATAAGCTATACAATAACACTAATGACAATTCAAATTGGATCCCAAAAATTACACAATTTCCATTGTATATGCCAATATGATAATTTAGAACCATTCAGTCAAAACAATAATATGATAGAATGCAATAATAACCTCGACGTTTCCAACTTTTCTTCAATATTTCTCAGTCGTTCCGAAGCCTGTTGCTGGGCCATTTTTGCAGTCTCCTGATTTGATATAAGGAGAAAGTTGTAAAAAAATTGTCACAATGAACAAGAACAATTTTAATCATTTTTAAACAGATCTAATACCTGAGAACTTTCTAAAAGCAACTTGAGGTTGGCTCTTCCCTCTTCTTGAATAACAAAAAGAAATTAGACTTATGAATGATGTCAGTAAGAACTAGAAATATGAGCACCTATGTTTTGTAAGGGAAACAAAGGTGTTGTTTACTAAAAGTAGATTGTGTAGATTTTGTACTGTATTCACTCATTCAAAATTTCAGCTGCCGAAAATTTGTAAGCTTTGAACCGTTCTAAATAGATTTCTACAGATTGGTATGGTGAATAGAGCACACATTATTTAAATTCATTTCTAAAGTAGAAACTGGTAACCACAGTTAAACCTGTAGATAGAAGTATTTTTCGTTCTTTTTCTGTAACGATCCAAGACTGACCAGTTGTAGTCTTCGATTATTTTTTCTTAAATTCATAAGTGTTCTCTTTTTAAAAGATACAAATGTATGAACAATATTATATTTGTAACTAAATCATTAGACTATTTATATGTGTATAGATATATATAACTGGTTTTGCATGAATTTAAATTTGCATAGAGTATATAATAATCACATTAAATTGGGAAACAATATGTAACTTAAATGATCCTAATATATTATTATTCTATAAATCAATACAGAATAACATTAACCTGAATCTTTTTCTATCGCAGTTAAGTTTGAATAATTAAAAGTCAGTGCTGTAGCATTACTTATAAAATCTAAGGACAAGTTAAACTGCTTCCATTACCAATTGCAGTTTAACAATCCAACAGTTCAATTTCAAAGTTTATACTTTTACTCTACGCGTTCAATTTGTTGTATAATCCAAATCTCCCATCCCATCCATTTTAGACTGTTATGTTTTATATTTTTATTTTCCTTTGTTCTCTCTTTCACTTACAGGATTTCTTGTTCTGTGGTAATTACAAGATGTCAACGGCAAAAGATTTATGCTTAAAGTGCATTGTTCAGTTTTCCTTGGCCTCTTGATGACCAATTGGATTTTATTAGAACAGAAATTCTCAGCCGAAGTCCAACATAATAATAAAAAGGAGTGAAAAAGACATGGTCGGAAACCTGGAGCAGCTTCAATAGAGAGGGTAGGAGTTGTACGGAGACTGTGTTCCTCTTCATATAACCTTCTGTACATTGCAACCTGCATTTTATGGGAACATTGCAAAACAGAACACCTTGATTGACCACACCAGTCAAAGAAAAAGTAACACACGCTAAGATCTAAGAAAACATAAACATCAAGGTTGAGTTCTCACTGATGTGTGAAGAGACTCTATCATTTGTCCTTGTTCTTCGGCTCTCTTTAAAACCGCCGCAACTCTTGATGCGGCTTCATCCATGTGTTTCTTGAGCTCGATTTCAAGCTTTTCCTGAAGCTCAAGGCATGAAAATGAGAACACGAAAGTCTTCCATATACATCCATGAGATACATTTATACAAGTAAACTTTAGTCAACAAACATAAACATCATGACCCACCTCAAATTTGTGTTCCTCATTTTCAATCTGATCAGCTAGATTGCGAACAAGATTCCTGAGCTTCACATTTTGCTCTACCAGTCCGTTGATGTCTTTGAATGTTAACTACGATTATACATTAACAAATCGAATATAAAGTCAAGTCATATGACATATAGGCATTTGGACACGAATGCCCCATTTTTTTGGGCGATAGGCATCTATGCCCCATTTCAAGTTTGTTTCCAAATTAGTGCCCCATTTTAGTGTAAAATATTATGTAAATGTGAGGCATTATTACGAGAAAACATGAAAGGGTCATATTATTCTAAAAGTAGGGGCAATTAATACCATTTTTTACTTTCTGATTGTACAGGCTGTTAGGTTATTTAATAGAAACTTAGCTCAGGAAAATTGTGATAAAATATAAACAAGCTTACGAAGCGTTCAGATATGATTTTTTCAGTATCAGAATCTGGAGACATCCCGAAAGGAACAATAGCGGTGTTGTTGATATCATCTGGCCCAGAAGAGCCGCATCGAATCTGCACATCCCGGCATTCCTTTAGCAGAACTGTCACCTTCACCATGAAAAACCAACAAAACTAAGAAATATCGAACTGGTAACAGTGCTAGAGACATACATCATAGCATGTGTGCTTCAAGCAGGAAATAGCTTCAGCACCGCTGTGATAGGAAATTACCCAACACATTATACACGTTCATCTAGGCTATTTTATTTTATTAACTATCAACAATTATGACAAACACAATACGCTTATTGACAATAGACGTAAAGCATATTTAGTAGATCCAAAATGTCATGAAATGTCCAAATAGACCAAGAATATCATAACATCCTATATAGCTTCTTCTTCTACCTCTTTCTGAAGGTCAACAATATCCTTCTGAGCAAGGTTGTAATCGCGTTCATGTTTCCTTAGGTCCGCCTACAAGAAAAACCGGTTAAAGCAAAAGAAAAGAAAATAATGATAACAGAAAAAAAAAATTAAAAGGAATAAAAAAAACACATCTTAACCTTCAACTCCTGTATCGTTTTTTCGAGTGATTGCTGAATGGAAGCTGAGATTTGCAGTTTATCGTTGATTGAAGCGTATGCCTCGGCCATTCTCTCATGTTCCACTACATTAGTAACGAACAGCTTTAGTACACACAAAAATATGCTTGCACAACTCAGGTTGGACTATATACCAAATCCTAGCACCTTGATAGTAGGATGAATATATCACTCTGGCTAACAAGATGGAAAGTCCCAAGTAAAAAAGAAATAAAATGGCTGAAATCAGATGCCAATGAAAAAATAGGGAGGGAGTAGGAATTTAATCCACGAACACAACAAATGTTTCATTGAAATTTAAAGGCTGATATCCACACTTTTCTAGAGACCTCATGTACCTTTGTCCTGCTTTTGTATATTAAATAATATTATCCTCCCTCTTATGTTGTGTCCTCTTTACAAAATTATGTGCAATTGGGCATGGATATCGCTTCTGGTTGTTCTGAATAATTTACTGGAGGCTTGGCTATCAGTAACTGAAGATAAAAATTTACCTCTTTCATCCTGAACAAATTCAGCTTTCTGCTCTAGCTCCAAAAGGACCTGTAAAAATGAGAACACCAAACCTTTTTTTTTTTAACAGAAACTTCGTATATATATATATGATAAAAAAAAGGCAATATGCCGTGTTACAAATGCTTTATACAATCCCAGTGAAACCGTAGGAAAAGACCAAACCTTCATATAATTATTAAAAGAAAGGAAAAATAAAAACTTCATATAATCATTACTATCAAATTTACTCGTAGAACACAGATGAAAAGAATGAAGATGCAGACATACCCGTTGAAGTACGGCCTCTGATTCCTGCCTACCCAGCTGCTCATGTCGCAAGGCATCAACAGCCTCTTGGTACTTGGAATACATCTTAGCAAGCTTTGTACAAGAAATTGAGGGTAAACTACATAAGCAACGTAAACAAATCTGAAAAATAACATTTTCTCACACTAGAGATAATGGATAATAAAGAAAATATCCTGAATATGTTTTACCAAAATGTCCCACCTCACAAACATCTTCTGAGTTCTAACAAAATATCACAATCATCCATTTGTTAGCAATAATTTTAGAGTTTTGTTGATAATTTGTTTTTTAATTAACTCCTTGGCCTGTCATTTATTCGACTTCTAATTTTTTTTTTTTTTTTTTGTGTAACCATGGTGTCCAGGTAGACCCGATTAATATCCACGAGGCCCTGACGTTATCATCCGGGAGACTACCCCAATGGCCCAAATTGTTGGGTCCAGGGGAAATCGAACCGGGGACGTACAAGGTCCCCATAATCGCCCTTACCACAACCCCTTGGGGTTCTTTCTAATATATTTTTAGAAACTAAAATACGATTGGTAAAAAATAATGAATACATAAACATACATCTTCATTAAAAGGAACTCTATCTCCCCTTTGTCTCTCTCAGCTATGTTTATAGTACATTTTACGAAGGTATTTTAGTCTTTAAATAAATTTTAACATAGAAAAATCAACAAAATCAATTTAATATGAAAACAAGGACATATGATGACCGCGGCCTCTCATAGAAACCCGGAAGATATATGTGAAAAACAGAAAACACTTGGGACACCTATGCAGTTTCGATATAGTTTCTTTTCCCCTTGTGGACCTTCAAAGACATTGGGCCCGTGCAGTATAACTCTTGGGGAATGTTTCTTTTTCTTTTCTTTTTTTCTTTTTCTTTTTGGAATTCTGTTTTTTAAGAAGGTTTTTGTTGTTTATTTGCGGGCTGATCTCAGTAACTCCGCAGATTTTTCTCTTGTAAAGTGGCTTTTGCCGTGATCGATGCAAGTTGTTCTCGTTTCAAAAAAAAATTTATATATAGCGACTCACACTCCATCCGTTGCGCAGGAGTGAAGCAGCTAATGCAGTTTCAGAAACACTAGCCGCGACCCTCGGAACAAGCATGCCATCATTCTCAACTGCATTGTCGTCGGCGGCAGATGTTATCATCCATCTGCAGCATAAAAAAAAAGATAGAGGCTTACTGGTACTGTGGAAATTCACAATGTGTTAGTGAACTCTAGCCCCGACCACCCTATTGATGGGGATAGAAGAGAAAGGAAGTGATAAGATACAATCAACAGTAAAAGTGTGTTACATTTTCCCCCATTGCATACAAATGTGCATGAGACACTGAAACTTAAGTTGAAAGCAACAGCGCCCCTAGCAATCTCTGGCTATAAATGAAAAATCAAACTTGTTGGGAAACATATAACTTTGAACAAACCTGAGAGGGTGCAGACCCCGTGTTTTGGAAAGAGGAATCACAAGAAAGAAATAAAATAAACAGAAATCATAAAATTTTCTCTTTCAAACAAGGGACACTTACGTTTGAGAAGAAAAATTAGGAGGAAATAGATTCGACTCATTTGCTCTTCGGCTCGCTTCAATCTCAGCTTCACACTTTTCGAGCTTACTTTTCAGATCTGCAGCTTCCTGCAAACAACAAATCCACACAACACAGATATACGAGGTTGAGGTAACTGTGCTCATAACTCTCAATATATGTCAAATATAAAAGCACCATCATGTCCTTCTTTTTTAACACAAACGAGGCAAATTTTAAATAATAATAATAATAATGTCTTTCCTCTCTAAATATTCTTAAAAAAAAAGGTTGAAGTGAGAATACTCTCTAAATATACGATGAACTACACAGATGTTTATGCATTGTAAACCTTTTTAAGGGATATCATATATTAGATTTAAAATCAAAATAAAAAAGGTCCTAATGCGCGAAAGAGAAACTGAAAACACAACAAGAATGAGAAATCCAAAAAAAAAAAACAGAGAGAGAAAAAGATTAACAGGAAAAAAAATTATTTGAAAAGAGAGAATACTAAATAGTAACTATATAGTATGTAACTAAATAAATAAAGCAACATTAAATAAGTAGGATCAAAAGGAGAATATAGCATAATGCTTAAAAATGCAAGTTTTTATAGGCTCCAAAACCAAAAAATCAATTGCAAACCTATAGGCATATTCTGAAATCATTCTACACATTCATATCATTGAAGTTTTATTAACCAATCAATGAGATAAGAAAATAACAGGGAAGACGAGATAACTTTATATATAGGTTGACAACCAATTTTTAGTGTGTTACTGATTTCATCACTAAGCAAAATAATCTCCCATCAAACCAAGGGTTTAATCTGACGAAGAGAAATTAAATGAGATGCTACAAGATAGCCAATGCCGTTTATACTGTAAGTGTTGACCTTCTTAGTGAACGAATAGATAATGCTAGCTAACCTTTTCAAACTGCTGTCTCGCAGATACTTCCCGTTCAAGTTTTTCTTTGTTTTCATTTTGAACTTGAGTAAGGTGCGTCTGCTCAGAGTAACAAGTTAAAAACACAACAAAACGACTTACAGTGAAGAGTCAAATGTTTAAATATTTAAAGAGAAAACAATAAGGGCATAAAATGCACCTCTAAAGCTTTGATCACACCCTCAAGGTCTCCCGCCTTTTTGGACCATTCCTCGGAATTCAACTTATATAGTTCCATGAGCCTGTTAACCTGCAAAGTTGCAATCGATTAAAAAATACCACTCATTTTATTAGACTATAAAAAGTAACAGAGAGGATATGGCATCCTAAAAATAAAAAAATAAAAAATAGAATAAAAAAGGTAGTAGCTGCATGAAACACCAAAAAAATGTAACACATTCTTCAGATGTCTAGCTTTACCTTTTAGACATGACGCACGAGTATATAACTTAAAAGCAAAAGAAAGAAAATCACATTGTTCAGTGTTATTGAAGCTTATCAGGCAGCTATACTGATGTAACCATTGCTGGGTTTACTCTTTTTCTCCTGTTACTTATCTCCTCTTCTTCTCTACCATTGTTAATTTTCTCAAATTAATTTTTATAACTGTCAGTCAAATGCATGATTCCCACAAAAGATTTTTACAAGCACTGAGCATGACAAATCATAATACAGAACTCTTATATAACTTACTGTTGAGAGTTCGGCAGAAAGTCGCTCCTCACTTTGTGAAGCCGAATCTTTTGCTGAAAATAATTCCTGATCATGTGAAAGAGAGGTAAATCAGCCAGATAAATCACACTAAACATTACAGAACTGTCAATAAACTATAAATATCACCACCTCTTGCAGTAACGTTAGCTTTGTTTCAAGTTCACGCACTCTATCCTTGTTCCATTTTAAAGAGCTCGAGCATTCATTGAATTGTCTCTCAACCTAAGTATGTTATAATGAGTAAGAATGTAAACGGCATTAGTTTTTCCAAAACATGAATGTATATATTAATGTTACCAATATTAAAAAAGCAGAGCTTCACAAACTAAAACTCAAATCAAAACTTACATCTGTAACTTTTGATGACATTTCTGCCTCAGTATCAGAATACTTTCTTCGCAATTCATTATAACTATCCACTTTTGCTTTTAATTCATCATTAAGAAATGTATTGTGCCTCTCAATAAGCTCTTTCTCCTGCTTACAAACAAACACGACACGGTGATCTTCAGTGCTCCAAATATAATTTAAAAGGCTAAAAACTACAAACAGATGAAGAGAACAACTAGCAAACTCAGGGTAAGTCCTTAGCAGTAAGACCCTTAAGGCAAAACTACAATCAAAATTCACTACTTCATAGCCTCATGATTCGATCAAGGCATGTTCTATAGGGGTTATCAGCGCATTCGGCTCTAAACACTCAAAATTTAGAAGCGTGCCCTATAGGTATGCTCCACACTCAACTAGATAGTATACTACAATAGTTTCTTCTTCTTCTTTTTTTTTTTTTTTTGAAACATTAACAACTTTATAAACAAAGGAAAGAGCCAGGTATACAAAAAAAAAAGGATGACACGGAGTAATGCTCGTCTACGGATCCAACACAAAACAGTACCGCAAACCCAAATGAGCAAGGCCAAAACCCAAAACACCAAATAAAAATACCACCTCAAAGTTCAAAAATGAGACTTCCTACCGAAAGTAATGACAAGTACCATTCCAGAGTCTCATGAGCTAGGTACGCTACCCCAAAGCCTATTCTATAAGATAAGAACAGAACTTTTAAAACAAAACTAACCTGAGAAAGGCGAGCACATGCCGCCTTGGACCGTGCCAATTCTGCTCGGCCTTCATTCAGCCGAGCCTCCCGTTCCGCAGCATTATCGGTCAAGTTGACCTTCACCATCAGCAAACCAGGAAAAGCAAACACAATTCAAGCAAAAACCACTGCAACACGAAGGAAAGCAACACAATGCAACAAAATGCCATACAATTTTATTCAGATAACTTTTAATGGTAACATTCTTCTCATTGATCTCTGAATCCTTCCGCTCCACCAATTCTATTAGCTGCCTTTTGGACTTATGAAGCTCTGAAACCTCGGTTGCCAACCTCCCAATCTCCCCGTCTTTTTCAATCTACACATACCCAAAGGAATACATAAATCCCAGTAAAATAAAACAATAAAAACTAAGGCTAAAAGCCTGTGAACCATAAAACCCAATAAAAAAACGAAGACATAATCGCCGCAATCGACAATGCTACAACAGCGAATTTAAAGAAAGCATAAAACTTAATAGTAAAATATAGTAAATGCGAGCCGAAAATACTAATCAAACGTCAATAACATTGAAAAACAAAACACAAACATAAAACCCTAATTCCGTACAATTTTGACATTGAGCTGCTGCTTCTGGGTCTGGACTTGAGCGAGCTCGGAGGAGCTCTGGTCGAGCGAGGCCCGAAGCTCATCGTCACGGGACTGGAGAAGAGAGAACTCAGAGGAGAGAGAGATATACTTCTGCTCGAGAAGACAGCAGGTTTGCTCGGCGGTGATGGAAGCGGCGTCTGCGCGCGCCGCGACGGCGTCGAGCTCTCGTTGGAGGTTGAGAACGAAGGCGTCGGCCCGCTCCGCCAGAGCCGCCGCGTCGTTGCGGAGGAACGAGAACTCCTCGTCGGAGACGAAGAGTGGCATCGGATTTCGGCGAGTGTCGCGATCAGTGCGTGAGGGAATGGGAAACGAAACGGAAAGTAAGAGTGCGAAACGAGAGGGAATTTGAAGAGAACTCTAGAGATAGTACGGGCTTTTCTCTTTGAAAATTGGGCTTACCGTCAAATATTACGTTGGGCTTTGCATTTTCTTACCACACAATGTTGCCTGAAAAGGGGAAATTACAGGATTAACGGTTTTTAGATGGAAACTTACGAAAATAGCGGATTTTTTTAAACCACGAAACTAGCGAATTCGCTATATTTAGGACAAAAATACCTTTATAAACAGTATAGACAATAACCTATATTTGTATATGTGTATACATTGATATATGTATATTATATATGTATATTGATAAACAATTTGCATAGTATATTGTTATATTTGTATATTATATATGTATATTGATAGACAATCTCCTATATTTTCATATTATGTATTGATGTATATTGTATATTGTATATTATATCCGTATATTATGTATTGATATATATTGTATATTGTATATTATATCCTTAGTGTCCACAATAATGTCATCACTCTTACAAAGAGACCGATCCAAAGCCCACTCATGAATCTGAGCTCGCTCTCATCTCGCTCATCCTCATCATCGACATCGCAAAGGCCATTATCGGTCTCAAGCTTCGTGGCTCTCATGGTCCTCCTATCGCTCCTCAACGTCTTCTGCGTTGTTTTGACTGGATCGACGACTAGTTTGTTCATTGATGTGACTGTCGTCGATGACCGATCCAAAGCTTGGTCACAAATTCGAGAGCGATGGTGACTTTGCTCGTCGTCGTGACCATCACGACGATCAATCCAATGTCCACTCAAAATCTGAGATCAACTATGAGTTTGTTTGCCGTTGTGACCGTCGCCGACGACCAATCCAAAATCCACACACTAATATGAGATTGGCTGCTAGTTTGTTAGCCGATGTGAAACCGTCTCCAACGACCGATCCAAAGCCTTCTAACAAATCTGAGATTGACGGTGAGTTTTTTCTTCACTGTAACCATCTCTGACGATCGATCCAAAGCCCGCTCACGAATCCGAGCATGCTCTCGCCTCGCTCGTCCCCATCGTCGTTGTCGCAAAGGTCGTTCTTGGTCTGGAGCTCCGCTGTAGAGGTCATTTTTTCGTGGATTGTATCGCCGACGTTGCAACAAATTCCTCGACTACGCCGGTAGGAAAATGACTTGGGATATCAGCTAATTAAAATAAGGGCAAAATCGCCAATATGCAATTCAAACCCATTGATTTTGATATATTTTGGTTTCGAATATTTTTTATGCGAAAAGTGAGAGCAATGCGTTGCTGAACGTAATTCCCACCATTCAAAATGCAAAAAAAAAAAAAAAAAAAAAAAAAAAAAAAAAAGCAAAGTGTTTTAAAATATTATATGTTTTAATTTTATAAGAAGTATAATTTTTTTATATTCTACAGTTATTTTTTTTGTAAATGAAACCCTAAACACTAACCGAGATAAAATAAATCACAAAACATTACATTTTTTTAAAATAAAAAGTACGCAAAAATTAGATAATAAATTGAAAGTCCAGATCTGCTGTGTAGCCTGCTTGTTAGATGATGTTAAGAACAACAAGACAAACAACAAACAACAAATAATGAAAGCAAGTAAAGAACGCCAAGAAATGGTAACCTAGTTCGGCTTCAAATGCCTACTCTGGGGGGATATAAGTCCCGGTGAAAAGAACAACTTCACTAGACAATATGCTGAGTACACGTCGGAATACAATGGATGGTCACATTCCACTACTCCTAACTCCAAGCTATTTCTATGGTGTTGTTAACCTAAGCTCCCCCTAGGTTTGAGCTCCCATCATTTTTCACTCATACACTCTCCCAGTGTTTCACTTCATTATCATGACAAATACATCAGTAACAACTGTAAAATACACTAGGTAAGACTTTGCCGGACGAGAGTCAAAAACCCTATAAACCAAAAAGACACACACCTCAAATATTGGTTTTCGACTGTAAAGTGTGATTCCCTACCTAGGGTAAAACATTCTCTTTTATAAGAGACAACAAAAGAGAATGTCCTGTAATCGGACACCAGGACAGATGGCACAAAGCAGGTCGAGGAGAGACACAAAAGCTGTCAGGAAGGCCACGTCAAAACCTGGCCGTACAGCAACAAAAATGTTATGAGCAATGCTAGAAACAACATCAAGGACAATAAAGTTGCCTGAACCAAAACGGCCAACTCAGTGTAACTACAATCTCCCCATTCGGCTTTGAGAAGGCAAAACTCTATTATGCAACAACGGAGCTACAAGATTCACTCATGCCACAGTGACTGACAGATGAAGGCAAAAGAACGCAAACATGCTAAGATATATAGAGCATTGTATCAGTTAGACAGCAGAAAACCAGAGTAGCAAATGACTCCCATTTTTTGCCAAGCAAAGACAAAGAGGAAGGAGACTAAGAGTGAGAGAATAGATATTACATGCCAGATAGTTTTAAAAGAGAGAAGAAGGAAGCAAAAGAAACACATTTTAGCAACCAGGGTGATCAGTGAGAGGACGAGGCAGGATCGGTAGAGAACATTTTTGCCAAAGCTTCCTCAAGGGTCCTTTTGCGCTCCGAGGACGTGGCAATGAAGGACTCTAAGTGTTGAATCTCATGCTGAATGGAGAGGGAAACAAGCTTCCCGATGTCTGCTGACATGGACGGCACAACTGGTGCATCAGGAGAGAAGAACTTCGCATGAGGAAGACTGGACTGAGGCGGCTTCTGAATGTCAGCTACATGGTGCTTCTGGAACAACTTGTAGCTGAATATAATTTTGCCCAGATTCAAGCTGCATGCCTTCAGTTCTTCAGGAGAAAGAATGTTGGGGTGTTGGCGAAGAATGATCCCAGTAATCATAGCCGGATAGGCTATAGGAAGCTTGATGGCGTCCAATCCTGCATGCTTGATGACTTGGGAGTAGAAGAACTTCCCAAAATCCAGCACCCTCCCAGTTCCTATCATGTACAAGAATTGAGAAAGGGCAAGAGAGACACCTGTGGAGTGAGCAGAGGGAAGCCAGTTTTTTTCTCCGATCTTGTGCAAGACCGAGTACTTGGAGCTAAGCAAAGAGGCTCGGTATAAACCAATCTCAGGCCAACCTTTCTCATCTTTTCCACCCGACAGTTCCTTTACAATGGAAGGCATATGATCTTCAGACGCAGGAGCAACCGACCCCAGGTACTCGTGGATCACCTTGGGAGAGAACTCATGCACTTGTTCCTCACCACAACCTTCTAAAAGTTTGGGGAGGTCGCATCATCGACCTGGTCTGGCAGGTTCACTATGAACTCTCGCACCAACTGAGCATGATAGGGAGCCACAGCAGTGATAGAAGATAGAAGACCAACATCCTTGAGAAGATTGAGAATGTCAGTCCACCCTAGGGCCTCATCCGACAGCACATGCTCCGGGGCAATGCTACGGAGGATGACGTACTTCCATCTCCCTGCGTTCTTCAAGGTGTGGAAGGAGATACCTGTGATGGGAACATCCGGAACTTCTTACCGGGGGATCTTCTTCTTCGTCTTCTTAATAGGGACTCTCTCTTCTTCAACTTCTTCTTCAAAGGTGTTAGTGACATGGTCTGCCACATCTTCTTCATGCTCTTCTTCTTCTTGAATATCTTCAATCGGCTTAACCTCAGGAACGCTTTTTCGCTTCTTCGCCTTGGTTACCTTTTGAAAGTGTATGAAATGGTATACAAATGTCTGTATGTATCAACTCTAAGACGTCTGTTGCCCTTATTACACTCATTTTCTTTTATTGTTTTTTTCCTTTGTTATACATGCAACACATACATCAAAGTCAGAAAAATCAATTTGATCCAAGATTCCTTCATAAACAAGCCTTTCAGTTCTATTTCTAGAAATGTGACATAATCGTTTGTGCCATAAGGAACTTGGACTTTCATTGCTTAATTTGCGTTTAGTACCACGTGATTCCACATTCAAGGTTTCATTGTAAGAAGCAACAGTGTCAATCATATAACGATTGTCATATATAACAAGTGAACCGGTTCCAATAACTTTGGAATTAATAGATAAATTGAATACACTGTCTTGGAACGAACAACAATATCCTAATTTGTCCAAACATGAAACACAAACCAAATTCCGTCTAAATGACGGTACAACAAAAGTATCTATTAAATCCAAATAATAACAAGTACTTAATAACAATCTAAAATGTTCAATTGCTTTCACATCTCCGACTTGCCATCACCAACATAGATGCGCCTCTCAGCATCACTTGGCCTTCGGTAGTTCAGAAAACCATGCATCGAAACACTTATGTTAAAAGTAGCACCAAAATCTAACCACTAAGTGTTTCTATGTACTGAAGCCAAAGTAACTTCAGAGCAGACTAAAGCAAGAAATGTACATTTCTTCTTATGCCATATGCAATACATAGGACATTACTTCTCTCTGCTTTTTTGAGTGCCAAGTACTCAGCCCACTACAGGAATAGGATTGCTAATTGGGCCTTTTCTTCCCATGGCTCTGGTGTCACTCCCGCTCTCGCCGATCTTTTGTATCCGATAGGTACTCGCTCCTCTTTTGACTTTGGAGAATTTATCTTTGATCATATGGTGAAGCATGCTGAGTCATATGTTGTTGAGCTTCCTGATGGGTCTCCCTCATTGACTATAGGGATTCTTCTTTCTCAAAAGAAGGATATTTTGCATGATTATGACGTTGTGGGAGTAGTTCCTTGAAAGCTGACATTCAGTCACAAGCTGCTTGAAGGGAAATGTGTACATGACATTGTCAGGCCATCTACTGCGACATCTTTCGGCTTAGGTACTGATACTTATGTTGTGGCTCCTCTGTCTGAGTCTGTGCAAAGCGACATTTTGAGAGCTCTAATCCATGAGGTCTCTACACTTCAAGAGATTATCGACACCTCTACTCGTCCAAAAGCTGTTTACGAAAGGTTGATCAACGTCATGACTCCTTCTAGGCGTAATGATGGTGCCTCAACTTCTCAACATGCCCCTCATGCTCACATAGAGGAAGCTCAAGAAGAAGAAGATAATGAAGATGAAGAAGATGATGATGATGTTGGCACTTTAGGATCTCTCTATTTGAAGATTTGATTTGCTCCTAGTCTATAATCTATTTTGATAGTATGTTTGATGTCGTGTGGGTTTTTTCTTTCGGATATTTGCTATAGGTATGCTTTGTTTGAGACTGTTATAAGGATGTATCTTCTGTTTATGGTATGTGTGTTCAGACTCATTTATTACGGATTTATTGTGCTTTTGCTGCTTGTTGGAATTGATCTAGGGTTAAGAAAAGATTTAACGCTTCGAGCAAGCGGCGGAATTTAAAAATTTTATTTTAAACAAGTAAAACGTTTTTACTAACCTAGACAAAGAGCACGTACATTTGAATTAAAACTATTAAGAGCATTATTTGTTTACTAACATTTGTGAAGCTTGAACGTTGAGAAGCCTTAGAAAGGTTGAAACGTTCGTCTCCCCACGCAGCTCGTCTTTCTTCTTTCCTCGGGAACTCGAGCAACCACAAAAGTTTCTATCACAAGAATCACTCGAGAAAGAAAGGAATTAGTGTGTGGGCACTTTTAAACACGACGACTCAAGAACAAGTCTAAGAGTCGAAGAGCTAAAACTTTAGGTCAAATGTGGACCTAGGTGCCAAAACAAAACGAAAGAAAATTAGAGAGAGTTAGGGAAGGGGGCGGCCAAGTTCAGAGAGAGAGGCTCTCAATCTCTAAAACTTTGGAATGAATACAATGATAGGAATGAGGGCTCTATTTATAGGAGAGTAATTACCTTCAACAAGGTAGTTTCCTCTTCTATAGAATATCACGTATTCATGAGCAAATATTGCCATTTTCCCTTAGAGTCACACGGCCAAGAGAGTCTTCATGACTCATTGGATTTGTTTCCTCTTTTATTTTTGTTTCTCCTTGACT
This sequence comes from Urtica dioica subsp. dioica, assembly GCF_054948205.1. Lineage (NCBI taxonomy): Eukaryota > Viridiplantae > Streptophyta > Magnoliopsida > Rosales > Urticaceae > Urtica > Urtica dioica. The sequence goes on along the minus strand of NC_142767.1, from coordinate 6,941,966 downwards.
TATGTATGCCGCCCATATTCATTTCCTCTCAGAGGAAATTTGTTTCATCTTTTTTCTTTTGGCAAGTATCTTGATACATTAATGCACAAAATCATCTCTCTTTTTCTCCTTTGGGTTGGACGGCCAAATGCATCTAGAAGGAGCTTCTAGATGTTTCTTCATTTGTTCATGACAACATAAGAAAGACCCATTAAGAATTTTCAATTAAAATTCTATAAAAATGAAATTAATCCTCAACGCCCAAATTCTTTAAGTTTGGCCGAGTGATATTTGTCATCATATGACAATGTCAAAAAATTTATTGACATTCATTTCATCCGTTGTCCAAAAAGACAAAATTACCTTTTAGACAATTTTCGTAAAACTTGTCTAGCTTATAGTTTAACTATTCCTACTCGATATGATTTGTGATAGTGGCCTCATGGATCCAAATGAACAAAGCTTGAGCTAACATACTTGGACTCAAAAGTTCACAAACCTTTTCCAAGTTTAGCTTAATGCCAACTGACTCCACTAAAGAGTTGACACTGAGAATCTCTCGGTTCAAATGAATTTATTTTCTACTCAAGAATTCAACTAAATTGTGATGAGTGGATCCACTGAATATTATCTATGTTTACCCATCATGAATATCATCAACTAGTCGGGATTTACAAAATTACCATTTTACCATTCTAGATGTTATTTCCTTAACTCATTTGTCGCTTGTGAATAAGTTAGAAACAATGTATTGACGAGGAGCTAACAAGTCACATTGATTCATCCAAAAGAGTCATGACTCAATTTGGACACTGGCCAGTTCATTTATTCACATTCCAAGGAACAAAGCATGAGGTGATATACATTGCATTTCAGCAATCTTGTACATGAATTCCATATCTATGAGATCTTCACAAAGTTACTCATGACATCTTCATAAATTAGTACTTCACCAATAGGTCCTGTTCAGAATCACATAGTGAATCCGAACTCTGACTTTCTCAAATGAGAATACGTAAGCTATGAAATGACATGTCTCATTTTAGGATTGAGGTAAGCATGGTGCAATTCATACGTAGTGACTTCGAGACATAAGATGTTAAATGATTTGTTTTTATCTTGTCTCTAGAAGTGCACTGGTCAATTCAGTACATTCGGAAGATACCTAGTAGAACTATAGAGTCTCTAACTCTCAATGTCCCATAACTAGACATCATAGATTCTCCTAACAATCGTACTGAGATCAATAGTCATTTGATCCTTAGATTGCGAATATATTGTTTTAAGCAAACCATGAAGAGTTTGTTCATGTAAATCTACATTTGTCTCTTCATGTGTTGTTAGGTTTGTTTAAGGACTATAGACTGTAGATTATCATAAAGCTTCAAACAGACAAGGAATAATGAATGGACGTTTCAACTTTTATTAATGATTTAGCATTTACAAGCAAGAGTCTTCGTGAGACTATATTACATCAAATGTACATAAATAGACACTACTACTCTTCTTGTGGACACCATTGACAACACTGCTTGCTTCAGTACTCTTATGTGTTTATCAGTTTTTGCCTCCCTCTGTTTTGATCTATCTTTGCATTTGGTATGTTTTTAAGGCAATCAGGGGGAGATGAGTTAATTTTACATTTATTTTGACTTTTTAATTACTAGTCTCTTGTTTGTAATGTCAATTTATTTTTTTTAGTGAGACTTTATCTAATGAGTACTACTTTGGAGGAGCTTGCCTAAAAATAGCCAAATGGAGAGTTTGTTGTTACGTGTATTATTGACTTATTTTTTAGTGCATGTTTGTTTGGCAAGATGTCTTGCAACATTATCTAGGATATGTGGAGACATCTTGTCCACTATGTGCAAAAATGCATTTCTGGCAAGTTTCATGTTTCGCCAGAATGATTCGCAGAAGACCTTTTACATATATTTTATCCACTAAATGGGTAAGAAACCCTAATTTGACTTTCAGAGGTGCTGACTACTATAAAAGTCAAAGACTCTGCCCTAAGTAGTATTGACGCATTCATTCATACTTTTAGGGTTCGACGTGGGAAGACCGTGGTAGGATTCAAAACACCTAAAATAAAAAAACGAAATTCGCGAAAAACAAAATAAAGCACACACACAGAACATCGGCGCATAGAGTATTTATATGGAAGATACTAGAGCTAACAAACATGCCTAAAATTCCCAAAATACCCCCAACTAACAGACAGATCGATCCGCAAATCATCGTCGTAAGGTCTTTAGTCGTCAGTTTCGTGACCTTGGCGCCGATTAGGCTCCACACTTTTAACAGATCGGTGCGGAGGCTCTAGTTCGCAACTGCGACGGGTACTCTTATCTATGATCGACCCGTCAAAGAGGAAGTTCAGCGCGTTCATTGCCGAGGCCAGAGCCATATTGGTGGGACTGGGACACGCGATGGAGGCGGGACATTCAATCTGATTGTCTCTAGGTAATCTCTCTTCTCAACAATCGGAAAGTCCCGTTGGCAGACATTGATACACTTATTGTTGGAAGAATTGTAAATAATAAGCTTTATTTACAAGTAAATGGATGATTTGTGGCTAATATTTGAGTGGGGTCCACTCATCGGAATTTGTTAATTCTTGCGTATTCTTATTCCTCGTTACGTTGGGTATAAGATTGATTATTTATTTGCCAAAATCATTACTATAATGAATGAGAAATTGATGCTCAAAGTATGCTTAAAGAACACATTAGTCATGTGGAAATAAAGTGAATTGCAAAAGTCCCACATGGGTTGGGTAAGTGTGTTGTGGTAGTGTTTATATACCATCCTCTCTCTTTAGTGGTCAAGCAAGTGCAAGAGAGGAGAGTGTGTGTGGGTTATCTCTTAACCCCTCACGCGCACACACACACACACGCGCGCCGCCGCCGAGCCGAGCCGGGCCAGGCCGGGCCGGGCCCGGCCCGGCCCGGACCCGGGCCCGGGTTTCGGGAATGTCTCGGTCTCGGTCTCGGGCTTGGGCCTTGGGCTCTTTGGGCTTACCCTTAACTTTTTATTGCAAAGTTCACTTATGATTTCTTTTAATTCCATAACATAACTTTTGTGTTATGTTGGGAATTAATTTATTCTGCATGGGATAAATGCATTACGTGGATTTATTCTGGAGAATAAAGGAGACTTAATGGAGACGTTTTTGAGCGAGCTTCCAAGGCTGCTCACGTTCTTAACTGACGTGCATTCATGTGTGGTTTAATTCTGGAGCATTAAGTGCCTGCCTTCAAGTGCTATTACTCTGGGCGTTTTCTTGTTCAAATTCGCTCAGGATTATGGCTATAAAAGCAAGGCTTGGGTTCTCATTCGAACAGATCCGAGAACACTGCTCTCTCCCTCTCTTTGAAATTGTTTTGTTTTGTAGTCTGGTGTTAGCTTCTGACACTCTGGTTCTAGTTCGCCGAAGCCGAGTTTTGTGGTGCATTGCTCGTCTTGAAGTCGTTGTATCCTGGGAGGCTTTCGCTCACGAAATCCAGCACCCGTGGGAGGGCGATAAAAGCTTCAAGGAAACCGTCAAACGGGCCTCGACCTTTCCTTGTTTTCTGTTGCTATTCCGGTTTATTTTCTTTTTAATTTCCTTGCATGTGTCTTGTAATTTTCCTATCAATATTTTATTAAGATTGCTAACAATCTTGAAGCTTTTATTTTTTTTTAAGACAGCCTGCGAGGAAGAAAAGTTTTCCAGAATATTTGTTTTTCCCGGTTTTGGTTTATTTGTTACTAATTTCCGTTGGTTTCTCTTGTAGAAAAGATGACTAACGTTAACGACACGACGAATGTGACTGGTGACGGGAGCCTCGCCGAGAATCCCTCCGTGGTGAACACCCCGACGACCATGATGTTTGGTCAAATTCCTGTGACCTTGGGTCAAGACTCGATGGCGGCTACGGCCGGGAACGGACCTGCGGGTCTTGTCCAACCAATGGCTTCGATGGCCATGAACGGTCCAAGCGGTTCTGTGGCACGCGTGCCCGCCGTCATTCCGGCCGAGAAGCCCGAGAAGTTCTCGGGGTTGAACTTCAAACTTTGGCAACAAAAGATGTTGTTCTACTTGACAACGCTCGGTCTTGCACGGTTCCTGACCGAAGATCCACCGACTCCTCGCGAGGACGAAACCGATCGTGATGTGCTAATGGCGTTTAGCGCATGGAAGGATTCCGACTACTTGTGTCGGAATTCCGTGATGAATAGTCTCAACGACTCGCTGTACAATGTGTATAGCTCCAAACGCTCGTCCAAAGAGCTTTGGGAATCACTGGATCGGAAATACAAAACCGAAGACGCGGGCTCTAAGAAGTATATCGTGGGCCGCTTCCTCGATTTTCAAATGGTGGATTCAAAGACCGTGGTGAGTCAAGTCCAAGAGCTGCAACTTATCATCCACGAGATTCATGCTGAGGGAATGACCATTAGCGAGTCATTCCAAGTTGCCTCTGCCATCGAGAAACTACCCGCGGGGTGGAAGGACTTCAAAAACTATCTCAAGCACAAGCGAAAGGAGATGAGTTTTGAAGACTTGGTTGTCCGACTCCGAATTGAAGAAGACAACCGTGGCTCCGACAAGAGGTTCAAGATCCACTCCAAGAAGGCCAACGTCATTGAACATGGCGAGAGCTCGAGGGGAAAGAAACCCGCCCACAAGCTTGGGCCAAAAGGAGGGACGTTCAAGAAGAAGAAGCATCAACAAAAATTCGTTGGGAAATGCTTCAACTGTAACAAAGAAGGTCACCGTGCTACCGATTGTAGGAAGCCAAAGAAGAAGAAGGAGGCCAATGTCGTGGAGGGCGATGATGAACTCCTCGTCGCTGTGGTCTCCGAGGTGAACATGGTGGACTCGAACCCCAAGGAATGGTGGCTGGATTCTGGAGCAACCCGCCACATATGCTCTGATAGAAACTCCTTCTCCACCTTCGAGCCGATGGAAGATGGAGAGAAGTTGTTCATGGGCAACTCTGCCACCTCTGACGTCAAGGGAAAAGGCGACGTCCTTCTGAAGATGACATCTGGGAAGGAGTTAAAGCTCACGAACGTGCTCTATGTGCCCGATATAAGGAAGAATCTCATCTCTGGAACTGTGCTGTGTAACCATGGGTTTAGAATGGTTTTAGAGTCTCAAAAAGTTGTACTATCTAAGAATGGGATGTATGTGGGCAAAGGCTATATTAAGAATGGGATGTTCAAGATGAATGTAATTGCCATCAAGGCCAATGAGAATAATAAGAAGAATTCTTCCGCTTATATGATTGAGTCATTTAATTTATGGCATGGTAGACTAGGTCATGTGAATTATGACACGTTAAGAAAATTAATTAACTTGGATTGCATTCCAAAGTTTAATATTGACTCAAAACATAAATGTGAAATTTGTGTTGAAGCAAAATTAACGAGAACATCTTTCCATAATGTTGAAAGAAATAGCGAACCTCTTGACTTAATCCATACCGATTTGTGTGATTTAAAGTTCATGCCAACAAGAGGGGGTAATAAATATTTTGTGACTTTTATTGACGATTGTACAAAATATTGTTACGTTTACTTGCTTAAGAGCAAAGATGAGGCAATTGAGAAATTTACCATGTTCAAATTAGAAGTTGAGAATCAACTTAATAAGAAAATTAAAAAGGTCCGAAGTGACCGAGGAGGAGAATATATTGAGCCTTTTGGGGCGTTTTGTGCACAACATGGTATTATTCACGAAGTCACTCCGCCTTATTCTCCTCAATCAAACGGAGTTGCCGAACGAAAGAATCGCACACTCAAAGAGATGATGAACGCGATGTTGTTGAGTTCTGGGTTACCCCAAGAAATGTGGGGGGAAGCAATTTTGTCTGCAAATTTCCTTTTGAACAGGATACCCCGAAAGAAGGAGGATAAGTCTCCGTCTGAGTTATTTAAAGGAAAAAGACCTTCCTATAAATATTTGCGAATGTGGGGGTGCTTAGCCAAAGTGATGGCGCCTCCTCCAAAGAAAATGAAGATAGGACCAAAAACTGTAGATTGTGTCTTCATTGGATATGCACAACATAGTAACGCATATAGATTCATTGTGTATGACTCGAAAAACCCCGATATACACAAAGATTCAATTATGGAATCTAAAACTGCTTCGTTCTTTGAACACGTGTTTCCTTATAAGTCTAAGGAAGATGTACCCAGTTCATCAAACCAATTTCTTGACGATATTGAGGAAATAACTCAAGAAAATAATGACGAGTCTGGGGACGAGATAGAGTCCGAAGGACCTAGACGAAGCAAACGAGCAAGGGTGGAAAAATCATTTGGTTCTGATTTTCTGACGTATATGCTAGAGGCTCCACCTCAAACCTACAAGGAGGCTGTAAACTCTGTTGAGGGTCATTTATGGAAAGATGCCATAAGAAGTGAGATAGACTCTATCTTGCAAAACCATACTTGGGAGTTGGTTGACCTTCCTCCTGGAAGTAAAACACTTGGTTCTAAGTGGATCTTCACGAGGAAGATGAAAGTCGATGGTACTATTGATAAGTACAAAGCAAGACTTGTAATCAAAGGGTATAGACAACAAGAAGGGTTGGACTACTTTGATACATATTCTCCCGTGACGAGAATAACATCCATAAGATTGATAATTGCATTTGCTGCATTACGAAATTTAGAAATTCATCAAATGGATGTAAAAACTGCTTTCCTTAATGGAGATCTCGAAGAAGAGATTTATATGACTCAACCAAGAAAGGAAAGTGTGTAAATTGGTCAAGTCGCTTTATGGCCTTAAACAAGCCCCAAAGCAATGGCATGAGAAATTTGACACTGTGATGATGTCAAATGGATTCAAAATCAACGAGTGTGATAAATGTGTGTATATTAAAGTCACTGATAATGGTTATGTGATTTTATGTTTATATGTTGATGACATGCTAATTGTGGGTAGCAATAATCGCATGGTTCAGTCCACGAAAGATATCTTGAACTCAAGATTCGATATGAAAGATTTAGGACATGCTGATGTAATTTTAGGTATCAAGATTACGCGTACGACCAATGGAATTGTCCTAGATCAATCACACTATGTTGATAAAATTCTAGACAAGTTTGGAAAGAGCGATTCTGGAGTCTCTAGAACTCCTATAGACATTAGTCAACACTTGTCTAAGAATAAAGGTGAATGCATCTCCCAAATTGAATATGCGAGAGTGATAGGCAGTCTCATGTACTTGATGAGTTGTACGAGACCTGATTTGGCCTACACTGTTAGTAGACTAGCTCGATATACGAGTAATCCAAGTGCTGAACACTGGAAAGCAATCGTGAGAGTGCTGAGGTATTTACGATTCACTCGTGATTACGGTCTACACTATACAAGATATCCTGAGGTCATTGAAGGTTACACTGATGCGAGTTGGATATCTGATATTCAAGATTCTAAAGCCACTAGTGGATATGTATTCACTCTGGGAGGTGCGGCTATATCTTGGAAATCCTCCAAACAAACTGTGATCACTAGATCCACAATGGAATCTGAGTTTGTTGCGTTGGATAAATGTGGCGAAGAAGCTGAATGGCTTAGGAATTTCGTAGAAGACATTCCTGATTGGACTAGACCCGTGCCTGCAATATGTGTATATTGTGATAACCAATCTGCTATTGGTAGAGCACATAGTGTGATGTATAATGGTAAGTCTAGACATATCCGTCGACGACATAATACCGTTAGACAACTTCTCTCATCTGGAGTCATAAGTATTGACTATGTTAGGTCCAAAGAGAACATTGCGGATCCGCTAACCAAAGGGTTAAATAGGGACCAAGTAGAGAAGACATCTAAAGGAATGGGACTGAAGCCCATGGCAAATAAAGCCAAGGCAAAGGAAACCCAACCATGATGACTGGAGATCCCAAGATCTTGGTTCAAAGGGACAACCTAATTGTCAAAGGCTAAGTGAGGTCACTGTGGGGGTAACCCCTGATCCTATTCCTATTAAAATAGTGACTCCCGTACGAGGCTAAGCTTGGAGCTTTTAATGATTCTGTGAAATTGGATTGTTGAGATTCCGAATGAGTAATGCGGGATTACTCTTAATAACTGAATCACCTATGTGAGAGAGAAGTGGGGCCGCTTCAAAGGAGAATTAATTGGGCTTAGTTCTTTAGAAACTCTTGCAGAACCAGGCGAATGTTCAGGGCCAAAATGAACATAACCATGAGAACTGAACCTGTGTCAGGAAAATATCAGTGGGGGATACGTTTATCGTTTATACAAAACGACTAACAGTTCAAGGACATCGTGTCTACTGAGTAGTTAGTAAAGATGACATATCTTTCCGAGGGAAGGTTCAAAGGCTCTACCTACCTATCCTATACTGGTATTAACCGTAGAATCTATCACCACTTTGAGTCGTGTCGTGTCTTTATAATTGTCGTCTCACAATTTCATTCATGTGGGGGATTGTTGGAAGAATTGTAAATAATAAGCTTTATTTACAAGTAAATGGATGATTTGTGGCTAATATTTGAGTGGGGTCCACTCATCGGAATTTGTTAATTCTTGCGTATTCTTATTCCTCGTTACGTTGGGTATAAGATTGATTATTTATTTGCCAAAATCATTACTATAATGAATGAGAAATTGATGCTCAAAGTATGCTTAAAGAACACATTAGTCATGTGGAAATAAAGTGAATTGCAAAAGTCCCACATGGGTTGGGTAAGTGTGTTGTGGTAGTGTTTATATACCATCCTCTCTCTTTAGTGGTCAAGCAAGTGCAAGAGAGGAGAGTGTGTGTGGGTTATCTCTTAACCCCTCACGCGCACACACACACACACGCGCGCCGCCGCCGAGCCGAGCCGGGCCAGGCCGGGCCGGGCCCGGCCCGGCCCGGACCCGGGCCCGGGTTTCGGGAATGTCTCGGTCTCGGTCTCGGGCTTGGGCCTTGGGCTCTTTGGGCTTACCCTTAACTTTTTATTGCAAAGTTCACTTATGATTTCTTTTAATTCCATAACATAACTTTTGTGTTATGTTGGGAATTAATTTATTCTGCATGGGATAAATGCATTACGTGGATTTATTCTGGAGAATAAAGGAGACTTAATGGAGACGTTTTTGAGCGAGCTTCCAAGGCTGCTCACGTTCTTAACTGACGTGCATTCATGTGTGGTTTAATTCTGGAGCATTAAGTGCCTGCCTTCAAGTGCTATTACTCTGGGCGTTTTCTTGTTCAAATTCGCTCAGGATTATGGCTATAAAAGCAAGGCTTGGGTTCTCATTCGAACAGATCCGAGAACACTGCTCTCTCCCTCTCTTTGAAATTGTTTTGTTTTGTAGTCTGGTGTTAGCTTCTGACACTCTGGTTCTAGTTCGCCGAAGCCGAGTTTTGTGGTGCATTGCTCGTCTTGAAGTCGTTGTATCCTGGGAGGCTTTCGCTCACGAAATCCAGCACCCGTGGGAGGGCGATAAAAGCTTCAAGGAAACCGTCAAACGGGCCTCGACCTTTCCTTGTTTTCTGTTGCTATTCCGGTTTATTTTCTTTTTAATTTCCTTGCATGTGTCTTGTAATTTTCCTATCAATATTTTATTAAGATTGCTAACACTTATTTCAGAGATTTTATTTGTGTTACATGTATTTCTTCTCTTTCATTACGCGCACTTGTGATTATAATATTCCGGCCCATGGTTTGGCAAAGATGGCGCTCAACTTTGACTCTCCGGTGTCATGAGCGGGGTTGGTTCCACCTCCACCAAGTCTTATTAATGAAGTTTGCTACTGTTATGGTTCAAAAAGAGAGGAAACTGTCAGGAACATAAGCAAATCGTAATCGCTGTCGTCATTCAAACAAACAAACGAAAGCGAAAGAGTGCGAAACACGATCAGCCAAGTTAAAAAATAATTAAATAAATAAGTAAAAAGAACAAAAACAACTACATCACTTAACGACAAAGAAAAAAAATGAAAGAAAAAAAAAATCTTTACTATATGACTAAAAAGTTAAAAAAACGGTCAAAATAAGTAAATAACAACTCAAATGTTAATTTGACGCTAACAAGAAGAAGACAAAGTTACATATACAAAGCGCCAATATCGCGATACCAAAATCCTTATCAAAGTCAAAAATCGAAACTTTCAGTATCAAAGAATACTAATTTACTTTCCCTCCAAGGAAAACTGAAAATCCTTATCATCCAGAACCTTCTTCCATCGTGTTTATTTATTGTGTCCTCGATCCATAGCACTTTGCATTATTTGATTCCAATACAGAAACGGTTCGCTTTAATTTGGGGATTTTAGGTGAACATGACAAGCGAAGATAAGAAGAGAGTTGTGATTGTCGGAGGAGGCGTGGCTGGTTCGTTCCTTGCTCGTTCCATTCAGTTCTCCGCCCATGTCGTACTCATTGATCAGTGAGTTCTATTCTTTAATCGCTTTTCGATGTTTTGGTTTTTTTTCGATGCCTTTTTGTTTTTAGGAACAATTTAGGGTTATCCGCCATTAAATAGTGAGCCTTCTTCATGCTGTATATGAAATAATTGCATAGTGCACATAGGAGTAACAATATTCATAATGCTTTTGTGCAATCCCAATCATCATCAAATTTTGACCTCGGAAATGAACAAAAATGGATATTATCAGGAAGGAGTATTTCGAGATAACGTGGGGGAGCCTGAGGGCGATGGTTGAGCCGGCATTTGCGGAGAGAATGGTGATCAAGCACTCGGACTACCTCACCAACGTGGAGATCGTCGCTTCCACCGCCACAAATCTCACAGCCGGAGAAGTCTTCACCGCCGACGGCCGTTCCTTCGTGTACGATTACCTCGTCATCGCCACCGGCCACAAGGACTTGTTTCCCGAGACCAGAGCCGAGAGGCTCGCCCAATACCAGGCTGGTCAGTTACTCACTCGATATTACTTGCCAAAGTTTATAAAAGTCACGAGTCGTACGTGTTATTGTCAACTGGTTTTGAGCGGAACCTCGTGAGCCCACCTAGCTTAAATGAGGGAGCCCAAAAATAAGGGACTTTTAAAGTTTTACAAGGTCGTGTGTAACTCCCTCATTTTCAATTGGTTTTGAGATGGAACCCGAGACACAAAATAGTATTGTATCCACTTTTGTTGAGTCGGGTTTGAGCAAAAGTAACATTTCGACAGTTTTTTTTTTCGTTGGACAGAGTGTGAGAAGATCAAGTCCGCTGGTTCAATTCTGATCGTGGGAGGAGGTCCCACGGGGGTCGAGCTAGCCGGGGAGATAGCGGTCGACTTTCCCGAGAAGAAGGTGACACTGGTGCACCGCGGCTCGAGGCTCCTGGACTTTGTGGGGCCCAAGGCTTCGAAGAAGGCGTTGGATTGGTTGGTGTCGAAAAGGGTCGAAGTGGTTTTGGAGCAGTCAGTCGATTTGGACGGGGTGTCCGACGGGGTTTACAAGACTTCCAAAGGCGAAACCGTAAAAGCAGATTGCCACTTCTTGTGCATTGGCAAGCCGTTGGGGTCGTCTTGGCTTCAGGAGACTTTTCTGAAGGATGGCTTGGATGAGCGTCAAAGGTTAATGGTCGACGATTATCTGAGGGTCAAGGGCTGGAAAAATGTCTTTGCCGTTGGAGATATTACTGATGTTAAGGTTAGTCCGTTCTATATCCTTTTTTTATTATCACACTAAAGTCGTTTTGTGCTTTAAAACATTCGGCTAATTAGTTTTCCACTTCAAAGTTTGCTGATTTATATTTTTTGTTTCTGTCGAGTAATATACCAAATAGTCCGTTTCTTCTTACTAGATAATCTCTTCTTACTATGTTTATTTGAGACACTGGTTTTTTGTCTGACCAATTGCGATGAATTCATTAGGAGATGAAACAAGGGTATTTGGCACAGAAGCACGCGCAAGTGGTGGGGAAGAACTTGAAGCTCTTAGTGAGCGGAGGAGAGGAGAACAAGTTGACTAAATACAAGACCAGTTTCGAGATCGCGATTGTTTCTCTTGGGAGGAAAGAGGGCGTGGCACAGTTTCCGTATCTGACGATCAGTGGTTGCGTTCCCGGGAAGATCAAGTCCGGGGACTTGTTCGTGGGAAAGACCAGGAAAGATCTCGGCCTAAATCCTCATTAGTGTTCTAAAAGGTCGATTCTTCTGATTTTACAAATTTGGTTTTTGTTTTTTATCACTTTCAGTTGCAATGAGAGTCTCTACGTTCTGTGTTTGGCATTCATGCATTATTTTTTAAGCAGGTTTATGCATTGTTATGTACATTTGTTTTTTGTTTTTTCAATTTTCATTTTGTATCTGTTAAAAATGATGTAAAGCTTGTTGTAGAAAGCAAGGATGTATGTAACTTTGGGATTTACAATATTGGTTTGTGTTTATAAGAATGTATTCATTTCGGAGTTCATAATTTTTAATTCTGACATCATTAGTTAAAAGTTGAACCGATTATTTATCATTTTTGTTTTCTCGTATATTTGAGGCTCAAATTCACATTTAGACATGAAATCCCTTTATATTTTTTAGGTTTATTTATTGAGGTTAGTAATTGGGATCTAGGAAACAAAAATGAATGGATAAAGAGAGAGTTACGACAATTATCTCGTTTCAAAGTGGAAGTTTAAGACTGTTTAATATTTTTTAAATTTCCATAAATACATTTCTTAAAAAAAATAGATAATTTTTCCTATCAATGAAATCATAGACAGAAAAACAAAGCTAAATGAAACGATTAACATTTAAAAAAATAAATAAATAAATAAATAAAACTCTAAACAACTAAAAACTGTAAAAATAAGTATCTATGGAATACAAATATTTAAGTAAGTATCGAGAGATTAAATTTACAAGTATTTGTTGTAACTAGTCAATCATCTACCTCATTTTAAAGATCTAACTCAAGTTTCATTTTATCACATAAATACTCAATCACGCCGAAGTTAATTAAATTAATTAAATTCACTGAATAGCTAATATAATTAACTTACTTTGGCATAGTTGGTTATTTTCTTAATAATATGAAACTTGAGCTATTTTTTAATAGGAGAATGAGCTAATGGGCTACTGATTTAATTGTCCCTTAAATTTATAACAAAACTACGAGAAATAAGTTTCTCGTGAAAATAAAAGAAAATAATCGGATTGCCCATGCAACGCATGACATATTTTTTTAGAAGGTGCGGACTAATTCATGCCCAACATGATCCTCTATAAAAATAAATAAATAAAATATTGATTTTACATGTAAAAAATAAATTTTAATATGTAAAGTTTATTTAAGGATAAATTACATTATGTTCCCCCAACTTTGAAACTTGTAACGGCTTGTCCTTCAAGTTTTGAAAAATAGCATCCGCACCCTTATAATCATGCATTAATGAAACTGTACTCCTTCCGTCAAATCTACATGATGGTATTAAACAAGAAAGGATAAAATGGTACTCTTCCTATTCATTCTTTTGTTTTATTTTTTTATTATTGTTTAAAAGTATAAATTAAAAATTAAATGTGAAAATTCAACAGTAATTAATCCTTGCAATTAATTTTCGGTGACTTTCGCCCTAAAAAATAGTGAAAAATCTTATTCCAATTGGTCATACAGAATCATGGATTAGGGAATATAACTGGTCTTAGAGCAACTTTAGCGGTGCAAATAAAGGACTTGCTAGCAATTTTAGAAAAATTAAAGCTAGTTGCTTACCATTATTGCATTTTTTTTTCATTTGCTTAGTAAAGCAAAGTTGCTCTATGGAGCCAATAGCTTTAGCAAAACAAATGGGTCCCACTCTTTTTTAAACAAATGTGAAATGTAGCAAGTGTGTCTCACACTCCAATTTCTTCATGTGAGTGTATGTCACTCTCTGGTTTTGGAAGTGAGTTTGAGCAACAACCATGATTTGTTATTTTTAGCATTTATTTTATTTATTTATTTATTTTTAAAAGAAGTTACCCATTCGGATGGCTTAGCTAGGAGAGTAATTGGCTTAGCAATGGAGAAGAATATTGTTGTAGCTTAAATTGCTTATGTGGCAATTGAAGCTAATATGGTAGTAGCTTACCATTAAAGATGCTCTAAGTTCATCAATTAAATTTGATCTCATCAGGAATCATTCGAGCAAAAGTTGGAATTTGACGACGAGCCCTATCAAATTTCTTATGAGTCTAAGCAAATCATCTTTGTTGATGTGCGTCTTTATGGATTTTCAGGATAATTAGAGAAGAAAAAAAATGGCAGCGGGAAGCCGTAACCACCGCGAACCGATGAATCATCGGCGAGGGTACTCGCTCGACAAGCCTTACGCCCGAGGCCTACCGCCACCTCATCCCAGGCCGATTCCCCACTTGGTTCTGCTCGAGGAAGAGCTGGAGATCCAACATGCCGAGATTTGGAGGCTGGTCGGAGACAATCGAAGGGTCATCGACGACCGCATGGGACTCCAGCGCGACCTGGCCACCGCCAAGGAGGAGCTCCACCGCATGATGAATGTCACTGTCAGAGAGATCCGCGGTGAGGAGGAGCTGCCGTCTAGGGAGCTCTACAAGAAGTGCTTGAAGATCGAGTCCAATCCTCGTGCCGCCGAGTGCACCAAGAGCAAGTCCAATCTTCGGATTTAAGTAGGAATTCAAAAATAAAACAATCGGATTTCGGATTTAAGTAGGAAGTAGGAATTCGGAAAAAAAAAAAAAAAAATCAAAAGGGCAGCTATTTAGATTTTCAGAAACTATAGTTCTGGTTTTTCACTCGACAAACAGACTTCAAAAGCTTAACATTCAATCTCCACTGTTCAGAATGTACCTTTATGTGTCACAAATACGCTGTTCAACTTTCGTGACGATCCAACGGTTGATAAAATCAGAAACTCATGTTTGCCAAGGCTAGTTGGAGTTACTGCGATTTATTTCAAATTTTTTGTTTTCTTCTCCGATGTACCAACGTTCTTCTCCACCTCCGCGAGTCAAGTTCCGGGCAGATTTGCACCACCAAGAACGCCTCTTTCCTACACTCATTAACCTATAAGCCTTTGTATTGGGCTTGGGTCGTGGTTTCTCCGACACCGTAATATTTTCTTTTCGACATAGGGGTGAAACTGGATCGGTTCGGTTCGGTTTTTGACAATTTTAGTATCCGAATCCGAATTTTCGGTTTTTAAAAACTCGGTCCAGTATCCGGTCCAATTTAGTCTAAAACCGAAATTCGGTTATCCGGTTTCTTAAATCCAGTATCCAATCCAGTATCCAATTTTTAAAATTCGGTTATCCAGTTTGTAAAATTTCAGATCCAGTTTAATATCCAGTTTTATAAAATGGATATCCAGTTTCTAAAATCCAAATCCGGTTTGTAAAAATTCAAAAAACGAGTACAAACTACTCTTATAAAGCTCCAAAATGACAATACATAATCTAAAACTGAGTAAAAAAATAAAATTCAAAAGGACACTCGTCTCCAACTACCTGCACATATAAATATCATAATATAAAATTAAAATTACTACCCTAATGATCATAATAAACCATACAACAATTGAATTTGTGTGTTACCTTTATAGATCACATAATCAAGTTATAGTAGCAGTATGAGTTGATATATGAGAAGTTTGTTCTTCTATGACAACTTGATCATCATGTGTTAATAATAGTGACATAAATTTGTTTTAATATGTATTTATTTTTAATTAAAAAAATCGGTTAAATATCCGATATCCAGATTTTCCCAAAATCAAATCCGATATCCGGTCCAGTTTTGTAAACCGGATCGGTTATCCGAATCCGAATTTCGGTTAGCTGACGTGGCTCCGAATTTCGGTTTCGGTTCGGTTTGGATATCGGTTTTATCCGATTTTCGGTTCGGTTTTGTACAGCCCTATTTCGACAAGAAACGAGTTCTACGATGACGCATCGGTTTCAGGGGGAGCAAACTGTTGTTTTCACATGTATGATTCTATTTTTCCTTTAAACGCCAAAGGGGGAGATTGTTGTGTGGTAACTTTTTGGAGGAGTGTTTAGGGGGGGGGGGGGGGGGGGGGGGGGGGGGGGGGGGGAGATTGTGTGACTCTTGGTGACTCTTGCTATAATGACGACTCTCTACCTTATTGGGCTATTCTGGAGTTGAGATTTGCGATGCTTCGTCGTCATCGTCACCTCGTCACAGGTATGATTCTGTTTTGTCTTTAAACGCCAAAGGGGGAGATTGTTGTTACATTAATTGACGATTTAATGTTGAAAAAATAATTAAAGAATCATTGAATACAATTTCGGATAGAATTGGGCCACGTTACAATTATATTCTGTAAGCGTCACAACTTCTGTTGTAACAGTTTGCGCAACAGTTACGGCTCATTCACTTTTGGGCTTTTCAATTCCGATTTGAAGTAGGATTCCAGTTTGGATTGATGATATAATGGGCTGGCTCTCCTAATTCGATTTCAAGAATCGTTTTGACCTAATTTTCTCTATAAATAGGTCATAACAACATCGTCTTCACTCACGCCTTTTGAGAGATTTATTCGAGTGATTAGCTGAACTTAGAATGACTTGTGTTCATGCTTTTAAGGTGTCTTTTACCTCTTATTTGTTGCCTATATTCGGGTGATTGTATTAGAAGCACAAGGTTGGGTTTTTCCACTCATATTTTCGGGAAACATGTTTAGAAATCTTGGGAGATATTCTGTAGGAATCGATGGGATCTCGAGCTTAGGGGGAGCCTAAGTTGCTGTTGAAGAGGATAGACATAGGTTGGGTAGCTAGCGAGGGAGTCGTTGAGTGTATATCCTTATTGTACCATGTTATTATAGTAAATTGCTTTCCACCGGGTAAAGACCCTCTAGACGTAGGTACGACTTGCCGAACTGAGTTACCAACTCTTGTATCTATTTATTATTTCCGCACTCATATCGTTTATATTTTGGTTCTCTAAATTTCAGCAACTTTCGTACTTTTTGTTACAACACTTTTTGCCACAGTTGCGCAAATTCAGTAATTTCAAGACCAACTTTAAAATGAATAATAAATGAGGAAATGTCATTAAACCATGACCATTAGACTAGCTGAAGTAGATGAACTAAAGGTTTTGCTAATGGGTTTTAATTTTATTTCTTTTAGTTGTTTAATTATTTTTTATTTATTTTTATAAGGTTATTTAGGTAAAATAAAAAAATTAAGCGGGTCACATGACCAAACACGTGCCTAAACATTGGATGACTGTCAACAAAAGTTAACAGAAGGAGCATAATTTCATCAATGCAAGATTTTAAGGGCGCAAATACTATATTTTGAATTTTAAGGGGCAAACCATTATAAGCGTCAAAGTTGAAAAAGAATAATGTAATTAATCTTTTATTGATTTTGTCATAGAAAAAAAAAAGTTGAAATACCCTATAGGCTAGGGTCCTAACCATGCCCAATCCCAAGCTCGGAGGGTCATGGGCTGATCACTGGTTGGGCCTGAGGTATTACTCTTCAGGCTTGGCCCAACTCAGCACCCAACAAAATATTGTTTTAAATGCCGGCGAAAGTCGAACGCCGCCATTTTCGGTGGCCTAGCGTTCAACGAACACGTATATTTTTTTTTTGTCGTTATTTTTCGTTCGAAAATCGGAGAAACGGCGTGTCATTTCCTCCATAAACGACCGCCGTTATTCTCTTTTCCATAAAGCATACAATCTTTATTCTTTCATCGAGTTTCGAGGGTTTTCAGTGGTTGTAGAGGAAGAGAAGAGGAGAAGAAGAAAGACTTATGTTGTTGTAGTCTGGTTGTGTTGGGCCCTTTTTCCTGCTGAAGCCCATTTTTACAAATAAAGTCTTTTATCATTACGCATTTATAAATAATGTTTAGCTAATATAAAAGCTCTTGTTATAATATTTTTCAATTAATAATGTTAAGCTATTATATTATACTAGACAACAGGGTACATTACCTATTATCTAATTGAAAGTATATATATACATATATATATATACATACACATATATATATATATATATATATATATCGATAAAAGTAATGTTCAAAAATATTTATTAGAAAATAAGTGTTGACAAAATGCATAAACCATTTGGTTTCGATAAATATTTATTTTATTAAATTGAAAATAAAAATATTGATTATTCAATAATTTTGTTATTTTATATCTATTATTATAGCTAAAAGACCATATATTTTATTCATTTAAAAATAAAAGATATATATATATATATATATTATATTACATAATTTGCAACATTATTTTTGTTCGATTTTTCGTCGGTATGTCGATTTTCCATGAAAAAACGGCATTTAAAAAGGGCAAATTAGTTGTTCTTTTTCGCATGTATATATTATTATATTTTATATAATTTTCTCTATTAAAGAAATCACATGTATATTCTAAACAAAAAAATGAAATTATAGAAAAATGTCAACTAATAAAATTTATGAAATACATAGTCTTAATTTATCATTCCTACTAAATTGCGAGTGGCAAAATCATATATTAATTTTTTCATCATTTGAACGTACTACTTATAAGAGTATGAGATTCTTTATCTTCAATTGTGTTGTTCACAGCAATTGCCTCATTGTGTGTCTCATTAATTTTAGAAATAGAGGTTCTTTTATCACCGAAAAACCTAATTATATTAGAAAATATGCAATGAGTGATTGTAAAATTAATGAGACACACAATGAGGCAATTGCTGTGAACAACACAATTGAAGATAAAGAATCTCATACTCTTATAAGTAGTACGTTCAAATGATGAAAAAATTAATATTTAACATGCTAGATTACCCTTAAAAATATTAAAAAATTGTGTTTTAATAATTTTACATGAAATTGTCTCATTATTTAATGTATCATATTTACGTTTCCAATTTTTTTTTTATAATTTCAAAATATTTTAGTTATTTCCATATTTAAGGTAGTAACGTGATTTTTCTACATCTATGGTATTAAACATGATTTTTCATCAAACACAATGGATCTATTTTTGAAGATCTCGACGTCACGAATCCGTAGGATTTGTAATCACTCAATTTCGAGTTCATATGAGATAGATATAATTTTTTGAAGTTTTTATATAAAAAAAATGTATGAAAAAAGTCGGAGAGAGAAAATGACGAATGTGTTAATAAATGCGGGCAAATCAGATCTTAGTTATTGCCACATAAGTCTGTTGACTATTTCTCTAAAAGTTATGAAACGTGGGTTAAAAACAAATTTCATAGTCTCATTTTTGCTATTTGCTATTTGCTGCGCTAACCTTTTCTTTATTAAGTTTGTGCCTTTTTTTCGCACGAAACTGAAATTACCCATTTATTTTATAATCCGTAAATACTTGGAAAATATACGTTCCCTGCGATGTCAGGAAAACTAGAAATAGAAGAAGCTGAGAGTTTCGAGTAAAATCTAACATTCAGACCAACCAAAAGTCCACAACAACTGAAAAACCTCTCGAATCCCAAATTCTCTCTCTAAACAAAGATGAAGAGAGTCTTCGGCGTTAAGAAAGACAAAGAACCACCTCCTTCCATTCAAGACGCCTCCGATCGGGTTCGTCGATCACTCTTCTTCTTCTTTCTTTTTTCAATTTTTTTTATTTGTTTTTTCTGTGATCGGAGTCGATTAATTGCTAGGGTTTTGTAATCGATGTTGCCTTAACATTTAATTGGACCAATGATCCATTTAATCGGTTGGAGTTATCCTAGTTATATGTTGTTCACTGGCCTGAATAAATAAGTCCTGGATTAAGATGATTATGAAATGAAGATTTTGCTTCAACCTCAAAATCTATGTATAACATTGTATCACAATATTTCTTCTATGAATTTCACCAATGCAACAATTGGCTTTTTTTTTTCCACGAAAAGGGAAATATACAAGAGATCAAATGTGTGTTATATTTCATTCAGATTGGCAAAAGAGGCGATTCCGTGGAGGAAAAAATAAAAAAGCTTGATGCAGAACTCAGTAAATACAAAGAGCAAATTAAGAGGACAAGACCTGGGCCCGCACAAGAAGCCGTCAAAGCTCGAGCTATGAGGGTTCTCAAGCAGAAGAGAATGTAAGTCCCTCGTTGGTCATTGAACAAAGTTGAAGTGCTATTTAATTATTATTTTTTTCATTCTTGGTTTGTTGATCTGATTAAGTGGAAAACCTGTTTGACAGGTATGAAGGTCAACGTGACATGTTGTACAATCAGACGTTTAACCTCGATCAAGTGGCGTTCGCTTCCGAGGGCATTAAAGATGCTCAGCAAACTGTAAGCTTCTGAACTGTTTTGAAACATATAGTTATGCGTTTGGAGTATTAACTTTTGAGGATCGTTTGGAATTTATAGAGCTTAGAACATGGGAAGGACTCGCAGATGATTGTCTGACTTGTGGTATTGATGATTTTTTACTTTTGATTTTCCACCTTCTGAAATTCGTTTCCGGTAGTAATCCTGGTGATAGTGTATTGATTTAGGTAGCTGTGAATTTAGTTATTTAATCACAATTTGGGGGTGCCACTGAAATATTTAACAAAGAAAAAGTATATTGGAGAGTTTAGAACATCACATTCTTTTTTGGTCTAATGGTCAGTCTTTGGTTTATTTCCAAGAGGTCCTGGGTTCTTGTCTCTCTAAAGGCACCCGCATAGGAATTGCTAGTGTTTTTAGTTCAGCAATATGCTAGGTTTTGGACAGAAAAGAAAAAAGGTAATTGGTATGTAATCAATGAAGTTTCTCCTTAATATTGCAACTAGCAAGTAATGCTTTTCCTTTTTTGCAAAGAATTTTTTCTGTTTTTCGCAGTCGAATACAGAATCTTACTAGTTTTTTTTTTATTTTTTTTTTTTATTATTTTTTATTATTGTGTTAAATGGGAAGTCTTTATGGAGACTTCATCGAAAAAGAATGTGAAAACTGCGATAGTTGGGGCGATTCTAGCCTATCAACTTTGTGTGTATTGGGGCAAGTGGTTTATTCATGTTGGAATATTTGTTTTCTTCGTAGCGCCTCAAGGGGCAGAATTCAGGGCCGGCCAAGTGGAGCTTTTTCTCTAACATGATTGGAATCGGCTGCGTGTCTCATGAGACTTAGGAGATGAACCATTTGTTATTAGGAGAGATTCTTAACCATAAGAATCTGATAATACATATATATATATATATACATATATATATATATATACATATATATATATATATATACATATATATATATATATATAGGTCCTGCTGAGCTGTTGATAAGACCCAGGTTATTAGGTAGTAGTTATTAGAATAAAATAGAGGTGGGGCATTCTGGAAAATTAGTCAGTGCTTTGTACTCATAGGAGAGCACTGGTCCTCTTGAAAGGCCAGGGGTTTCCCATTGTATTACTCTGAAATGATCAATACCAGACTCCATTTGTCTTTCATCTAAAACACTATCGTCCGAGTTTTTTACAAATCGGTGCAGGATTCTATCAGCTGTCTTGTGCTCATTTTGTGATAATTTAGGTCCAATGTGGTGGATGTTCATTGGAGCCATTTGAAAGATTTTTAAGTGCTGGAACTTGTTAAGATTTGCTTTCTTACATATGTTCAGATGACGGCCCTAAAATCTGCCAATAAAGAGTTGAAGGGGATGATGAAAACTGTAAAGATTCAAGACATAGATGTAAGTACTTCCCTTCTATTTATATTTTATTACCGAACAGCGTCATAGTGTCTGGAATGTGACATTACAAATATGACAATTATAGAACTTACAAGACGAGATGATGGACCTGATGGATGTGAGCTCAGAAATTCAAGAAACACTTGGTCGGAGCTATAACGTGCCTGATGATATTGATGAGGATGACCTTATGGGTGGTAAGTTAAAATAAAAATAAAAAATCAGTAAAAAGTCAATCCGTTATATTGCTCTCGAGCCCTTTTTTGTTTCCTTAGGTAAAATATGAAGAACATTATGTATAGAGTGATATAGGACATGTAAAATACTGACTGCTCGAATAGCCCCACTTTTATTTCGAGGCCACTTAAGGCAATGCCTACCATCCCAACCTATTTATTTTCCTTTCTGTAGAGCTTGACGCTTTAGAAGCAGACATGGAGTCTGAACCCGATGGAGTTCCTTCGTATCTTCAACCTGACAAGGAATCGGATTACGATTCAGAACTTAACTTGCCTACAGCTCCGATTGGGCATGCAGGCCGATCAAATGCCCATGTATGTTTTCTTTCATTTTTCTTTGTTTTGTTCAATAGCTAAAGAAGTGAAACTCTAGCTATTTGGTTTGATGACTACTTGTTTATTATTATTATTCTTGGAAGTCTGATATTCTTGTATAAATAATCTCTTCAAACATCGATGTTTATGACAGGCCGAGGAGGATTTTGGTTTACCGGCCGTCCCTCGTGCGTCGCTTCGTGATTAAAGCATAAACATCAATTCTCTTTCGCTGCAGAGATACGGTGATTGTTGGTTAGGCCTTGTAAACATGTTGTGCAGCAACACTTATTTTAATTTTGAATTGATCTTTAGGTGATTGTTATCATAGTTGCTTGTGATTTTTATGAATAAAACCGTACCAGTTGATTTGTAGCTTTACATTCTTATTGTTACGACTCTTTCCGCCTATATTCATGCACGAATCTGATAAAGTTCCCTTTGCGACGTTTTATTTCTCATTTGTCATGTATGAATAAACGTAAGTCCAGTTTACACTAGAATTATTGATCAATTCATTATCTAATCAAATACTTATAACTACTATGACATGATTAATGTATAATTTCTTATAGAGAATAGGTTCGTCAAGAAAGAGTTTAATAAGTTGTGCCTTTCGAATGTAAAGTTACCAATGTAATTAAGGTTTGAAAAATATCTAGATAACTTGACACTACACGCATTGCATAAATTTAAGTACCCTATGTTGCTCTGCCATACTCACGATGAAAGTTGAGACAAAGCACCCATCAAATCCGGTGATGTATGGATGAAGAGATTTGCAAAGAGAAATTTCATTAATTGGGCTTAATAAGCCATTAAATATCAAGATTAGACCCTAATGTTTAAAAATATCTGAATATGGACTTTTGGCGCAAAATCGGACAAAAATACCCCTGATTCAAAAAAACCCATATTTTTCTCTCATTTTCAAATGATTTTCATCACAATTCTTTTTCATGTTCGAATTGGTTGCGCTAGGATTAGAATTTTCGGTGGTCGAGCTCACCGCTGAGCTCGTGGGGTTCGGGGCAACGCCCCGATTTTTTTTTTTTTTTTTAGGAATTTGAGTATGTGTTCAGTTTCGATTTTGAGGGTTTCACCTTGAATCTCATCGTACGACATCGTACGATATGAGTATGTGTTCAGTTTCGATTTAGAGGGTTTCACATTGAATCTCATCGTACGACATCGTACAGCATCGTACGACATCGTACAGCATCGTACGACATCGTACGGCATCGTACATTATAATGTGTATGAATTTTATCGATTTTGAGGGTTTCACATTGTATCTCATCGTACGATGTTGTACGATGTCGTACGATGCTGTACGATGCCGTACGATGAGATTCAATGTGAAACCCTCAAAATCGAAACTGAACACATACGATGTTGTACGATACCGTACGATGCTGTACGATGTCGTACGATGCTGTACGATGTCGTACGATGAGATTCAATGTGAAACCCTCAAAATCGAAACTGAACACATACTCATATCGTACGATGTCTCGACCACCGAAAATTCTAATCCTAGCGCAACCAATTCGAAGACCAAAAAGAATTGTGATGAAAATCATTTGAAAATGAGAGAAAAATATGGGTTTTTTGAATCAGGGGTGTTTTTGTCCGATTTTTGACCAAAAGAATCGAAACTGAACACATACTCATATCGTACGATGTCTGGACCACCGAAAATTCTAATCCTAGCGCAACCAATTCGAAGACCAAAAAGAATTGTGATGAAAATCATTTGAAAATGAGAGAAAAATATGGGTTTTTTGAATCAGGGGTGTTTTTGTCCGATTTTTGACCAAAAGTCCATATTCAGATATTTTTAAACATTAGGGTCTAATCTTGATATTTAATGGCTTATTAAGCCCAATTAATGAAATATCTAGATAACTTGACACTACACGCATTGCATAAATCTAAGTACCCTATGTTGCTCTGCCATACTCACGATGAAAGTTGAGACAAAGCACCCATCAAATCCGGTGATGTATGGATGAAGAGATTTGCAAATATGAAGACTAAAGTTGAGACTTCGAGCGCCAATTAATGTTACACCATCATTTTCACAAGCTAAAAATGATACCCCGAGAGCAAAAATGACAAGAATTGGCCAAGTTCAAGACCTAACTATCGACGTGTTGAAACCATCGTTATGCATACCATCGACAAAGTTCAAGACCAAACTATCGGCGTCTCAAAGTCTTTGGCAAAGCAAGACTATCGGCAAAGAGAAGAATCCTTGAACTATCAGCGGCCATACCATCGCCAAAGTTCGAGATCAAACTATTGGCGGCTTCTATTGGTGACCTAAAGCCTTTGACAAAGCAAGACTATCGACGAAGAGATGAATCCTTGAACTATCGGCGAAGTTCAAGACCAAACTATCGGCGTCCTAAAATCTTCGGCAAAGTAAGACTATCGGCAAAGACAAGAATCTTTGAACTATCGGCGGACAAGACTATCGGCACAAAACAATCGGCGTTAGACCATTGGCGAACTCATGGCCGAGACTATCGGCATAAAACTATCGGCGAGCTTCATGGCCGAGACTATCGGCATGGAACTATCGGCGTAGAACTATCGGCGTGGAACTATCGGCATCCAATGCACACCATCGGCCAAAAACGACCTCCAAGGCTCAATTGCCTCCAAAACCCACTCAAACTCCAAGATGAAAAACTATAAATACCCCATCTCCATCCACTCTCAAGGTAAGTCTTTCTCGACTTAGAAAATCTCTATTTCACTCCCGACTCACTACATTTTTCTCTCTCGACACTTGAGACGAGAGATAAGCCCCCCACCTCGACTAATGTTGAGCGTCGGAGCGCGCGTCAGGGGAAATCTCTCCGCGTCCCTCTAGTCCACGTTTCTTGTCTTTTCAGGCGAACAACACGACGAACACGAAAAACGCGAAGAACCCGAAGACCGTGAAGAACTCGAAGAACACGACTAACTAGAAGGACTCGACGAACATGAAGAATGCGAAGAACCCAACGAACCCGAAGAACACGACAGACTCGAAGGACTCGTCGAACACGAAGAACTCGACGAATCCGAAGATCGCAAAGAACCCGAAGAATACGACGAACTCGACAAACACGAAGGTGAACTAATCACGGAGTGACGGAAAACTGGAAACCTCTTTTCGGAGAGGCAAAGACGACGAGAAGAGGAGAGAAGATTTCACCACACCCAACCTATGTGCGGTCATAGGGTTTGACCCTAGACTGACCACGGACGGTTCTAAGTGTTGACCAAAAAATGACGTTAACATTTTAGTGCTTGCGACTACGTTATCCCCTTTGTAAATATTAATTTATTATTGTTATTTTAATGTTTAATTCTTTTAGTTTAATTATATGCATTTACATTTTTTTATGATAAATTAACTTTTTGAATTAAGATATTAACATATTTTATATAACTCACATTAGTGTATGAAGACATTGTTTGAAATAGTTTAATAGCTGCACTTCAATTAAAATTATAGTTAATTATTCAAATATTAAAAATATAGCTATCATGCCTAATTCCCTCGTAGTGTAACACATACATACCGTGTGTAACACATACCATACATGTTTGTCTTAATTTAAGTTATATGAATGACCCGTTGTAACACATACTATATATGTTGTCTTAATTTAGGTTATATGAATGACCCGTTTATATAACTGGATTATAATGTTTCTGTTCCATTGTACTCGAATATCCCAATACAAATTTCTTTTACAGAAGACCATTCAATTTCTTTGGATATTTTTTTAGAAAATTACATAACTAGCTTAAACGTATGTTATTTTTTATATCTCACTCATATTTTCAAAACATTTGAACAATAACTGTTCGCTTTTCTCCGAACAAAAATGCCCTTGTGTTCTAAGTTTTGTTAACAATTATTAAAATCTGATTAACAAATATTAAAATTTGGTAAAAAAAACTATTGTAATGTAGTCAACAATTATTAAAATCTGATTAACAATTATTAAAATATGGTTCAAAATATAGGTATATTGAAATCTGACTAACTGTTATTGAAAGAGAAATTTCATTTTGTAGACCTCAAAATTATCAAAATATCAAGATTAGACTTATTAGTTTAATAATATCCGAAATTGGACTTTTGGACACTTTTCGGACAAAAATGCCCTTGAAAGTCCATATATATATATATATATGGATATATATATATATATATATATATATATATATATATATATATATATAAAAAACAAAGCATCGGATTTTGGCAGATTTCATTGGATTTTTTGGCAGAGTTTTTGTAGAAACCCTAACTCGACCTAAAAGCTTAAAATCCGGCAATTTTCATCCAATAATAACTCCAATCATGTATATATACTATCCTACGCCAATAAAAACATGCAATAAAGATAAAAATTCTTACCTTTTTCGTTATTTTAGGCTATGGAACCTTCAAACACTTGGAGACGCTCCTGGAAGCTTGGACAACCTTGAACACCGGTGGAAGCTCATCATAATCACTTGGAGACGTCGGAATTTGGTGGAGCTCGTCGGATTGGGGGTTTGGGGGAGAGAGAGAGAGAGAGAGAGAGAGAGAGAGAGAGAGAGAGAGAGAGAGAGAGAGAGAGAGATGAAGAGAGTTTAAAATGAGAGAGGAAGATGGGTTATTTGAATTTCATGGGCATTTTTATCCGAAAAGTGTCCAAAAGTCCAATTTCTGATATTATTAAACTAATGAGTCTAGTCTTGATATTTTGATAATTTTGAGGTCTATAAAATGAAATTAAAATCTATTTAATAGTTATTAAGGGCAAAATAGACGCTTTAAAAATTAAAATTGTTATTTATGAAAACTAAAAAGTTCAACGGCTAATTTTTTTATTTTTTATTTTTGTTACGTAAAACGGCTCCAAAAAACTATTTCCACGATATTTTTTTACATCATCTTTGAGTATTTTATTATGACGTTCCAATAAATTTGAACCAAAGCCTGGCCTAAGGAATTTAGGGGCTTTGTGAGTCAACCATATATTATCACCTAGTCCTCAAAATATTTATTGAAGCCATTTGATACCGAAGAAAGCCTCTCTCAACTCCATGACTAAATAGTAAGCACTCATCAACTGCTGATGAAGCGGACATGAGTGACAAACAGTTTCCACGGCCAACGACACTCTCACAAAACACATCTTACCTTCGATTTCTAAACCATGCCAAGAGTTCAAAGACGCCAAAATTTATACACCGTAAAAACTCGATAAAGAAAAATAAACAACATGTATACAGATTGTAGCAGCGTTACCTAAAAAAATAAGCATAAATTATAAATGTGAATTTACGTAATCTTTCATTATATTTTTGTCAACGAGAACAAGTTCTTAGGCGAGCAACGGGTATTCATTTTAAGAATTCTCAGAATATGGCATTCCTAAAATAAAATATATATAAAATTCCCGAGTGCCAATGGTAACTGAGGTGACGAGATCAAATTTTATATTGAAGATGAAGTCAATGTCCCCTTTGTGCTAAATACTATTTCATAAAATTTTGTTACAACGCATATAAAGAAAGATTAGAACGACAGGAAAATTATCAACCTAAACATATTATGTTTTACCTCTCATGGCTGAATTTTGCTTTTAGACACAGAAAGCATCAAAAGAAAAAGAGCCATTTCTTCGAAGAAGGTGAATCAGCTCCAAAAAAAACCACGATGATTAACCCTTTTTTTCTATTTCTTTTAATTGGACTAGTTTCAATAAAGGTTAAGATTCTTCATATCCAGTGCCATCTGCATTGCCTCCAAAGTACCTGCCTCGGCTGGGGATTTCAGACCAAAACACATCCTGAGTTTACCATTTGTTGAGTTCGACAAATCTGTTCTCAATCTCTTTACCTCGTTCTTCAGTATCTGATGCTCCCCTGTAATCACAAACACAACTGCCTTTACAAACAATAAAAAATAAAAATAAAAATGAAATCTAATCCTAAATACCCACCGACTGACTTGTCCAAGAGTCTTTAAAATCCTGACCGTGTACAATTGAAAAACAAAATTTTAATACAATAATTAATTTAAACATAGGGTAAGTTGAGCTACACAGTTGATAAATAGCAGCAGAAGCACTAAGTTATTACAAAAGACTACATGAAATTTAGTAATTTTGTCACTTTACTAGTTACCTGAGTTTTACCAGCTGCATAGATACATTTATTTATCGGGCCCAAGCCTTAGAGCATGAGATTTACTTTTCTATTGGATACCGGCATTTCTTGACATTCACGTTTGTTTGGTTACTCAGCCCATATCACTTTCTATTTGTGCTAAGTTTCATAGATCCACTGATATATTGCTTACACAACACTTCAAACGCTCAAAACATAGACATTAAGCTAATATTTTATAGTGTAGATGCAATACCCTCTTTAGACACAACAGCACAAAGCAAAAATTCAGGATTACTTACCATCCACGGAAATTTTTTCCCTCCTAACTCGGGCCAGCTGTTGCTTTAGTTTGTTGTTTTCCATGGACATCGCAGCACGTTGCTGAAGCAAAGATGCAACTCTAACAGCCAAGTCTGTTTCCAAAGTCTGCAAATACAAATGCAGCAACCACGAACTGTGAATTTAGACAACAATGGCTTACATTAAAATGATATACGACTTTATAATTCGAAACAGGAAATGTAGTTCTTCGAACTCAAATGAAAAAGGATAAGTGCTAAGAAGTTGTGACTCCGCATTAAAATTGCCAGGTCACACATTTTGTAAGTTATTGGCATGTACATACTTTATTTGTTAAAAGTAATTCAAGCATGCACAAAAAGAGCAGTCAGTCAGTCAGTCAATGAAATCTTTAGCTATGTTGTCATGCTTAAAAATTAAAATAAGAAAAAAAATACAATTAAAACGCTAAGCATAAAAAGTACGAAAGATACTGAAAAAGAAAATGAACAGAAACATTACGGACTAAAATGAAATATCTCAACGGCAATGCGTTACCTGCAAAACATCAACAGTCCTTTCGAGTTCAGCGATATACTGGAGCTTCCGAATCCTCGAGCGCTGCCCCGGGTTGCTGCAACGAAGCACGTACCAAATGGGTAATCCACAACCACAGCGAAAGGCTCAAAGTTTATAGACCAAGTGAAGAACCAAACCGTTTAGCTGTCCTCGGGTCGGCATTGAGATCGCCATCTGGCATGACGTCCCCGGAAAAGTCGAGACCGCCGGCGTCCACATAGTGACCGTTCTCCTGAGCCACGCATTCGGATAAAGCGGAAACTATGGCACTCTCCGAAAACAGCGACCCGTTTCTCTGCCTCGGCGAATTGGGACCGTACATGGAAGAAGGCCCGCCACGAATTTGAGTTCCATCGTCGTAAAATGAGTCTGCGACGTCAGAGAGGGTCACGGGGTCGCTCACCGACCGACGGAGAGGCCTCAAGCCTCCTCTGGAGCCCGACTCAGGGTCGGTCAACAAGTCATCCAGCCACGGGACGGGCTTCGAGGAAGAAGACTGGTGGTTTTGCGATTCGGGAATCGAGCCATGGACAGGTCTCTTCTGGGTCGGGCAGCGTGGAGGAAGGTGAGCTTGAGATTGAAATTGCCTTGTCGCCATGATGACTAAGTGTATGGATAAAGGCTTATTCCATCAGGTTGAGACTTGTTTCTGATAATCCTTACATGGACAGAGAAAGAAAAGAAGTGTCAAATGTTGAGTTTTTTTTTATGAGGCTCAGGCTCATTAATTTCTAGATAGAGTAAAACCTCTGTTGTAGTTGAGAGAATTAAATGATGTTTAGCTAAACTATTCAAGAGAAAAGAGTGGGAAAAAAAATTATATGAAAAGAATGTGAAAATAGACACACACATTTCATAATGATTTTTTTTATATCAAAAGGAATAGGGAATAATTCTTTTCTTCTTTCGGCACCGGGTCACAAAGCAACTTGTTATAATCGACAAAGAATTTCAAATAAATTAATTAATTAAAGGAGAAAAAAAGAAAATAAAGTTAATAAACCTGTAATATGACTTTATAATTTGGTACAATTTTTCAAAATCGAAATAGCCACTTTTTTGCTTGGCTTAACCAGAGTCGATCAGAGCTTTGCGTTCCCAGTCTCAGCAACATTCTCGACAGCCAAATAGAAAATTAATAAAATGCTGAACAGAATACACACGAATTTTCGAAACCCCTGAACCCAAATCAGAAAACTGTCAAGAAGCTAGAACGCCAATGCAACAGTAGAAAATCAAAATTTTAACGGCTAAATCATAATTTCAGAAAATATAGAGACATAGACAAATTTGAACTGTACCATTCAAGTAGAAGCATAACGCCACATCCAAGAATTGGACCTAAACCGCTAAAAGTTACTCAAAAACCCCATTATAGAAAAAAAAAAAAAAAAAAAAAAAAAAAAAAAAAAAAAAAACTACGACCAGCCGGTAATCCAGAGAAAACTCAGGAGCATAGAGGTTAGATTACAATATTAACTTTATTTCTTTTTCTCTTTTACGGCTTACCTTGCGCCTCTTCTTCTCTTCTCTTTCACTTCTCTGGTCTCTTTTCTCTGACGAGAAAGGAAAGAGAATGTGTGTGAAGTGAGAATTAATACGGTGAGGCGTGTGAGGGATGTGGAAATGCGAATATTTTGAGTTTTTTGAGGGAAAGTGTAGAAGTGCATTTATTGGGGCATATTTCTCTTTCTACAGTATATTGCTTGACCATTGGATCACAATCCTAGCGATATAAACTATTGAAGTCCACATTAATCATACGTGCCCACCCACACCCAATGTAACACGAATTCATTTTTTTTTTTTTTTTTTTTTTTGTTGAAGGCAGCTTTGCTGCAGCGGGGATTGAACCCACGACCTCTACACAGGAGATGGTGTAGAATTACCACTAGGCTATTTTAGGTACCACAGTAATACGAATTCATAGACAAGGTGAATTTTATGATGTTATACGGTTGATTTGAGAATAACAGTGTTAATTTGGTTAATAATACTACCTCCTTATAATTTGTGCAAATGACTTATGGCCGCAATAATTCCCCCACTTTGGGGGTGTATAATATGTGTTACCACAAGTCTATCATAGACCTATCAAAATATGTCTCGATTCAGCGACTATGACAAGAATTGGCTCTCCAAGACGCAAATTTTTCTTCGAAGAGAAATGGCTCCAAGATAAGGAGTGCAGTCGAAAGGTGATTAATGACTGGGACTCGACCACCCATGATCTCATTGGCAATATAACCAATGACCTATAGAGGATCAACAAAGATTTAGAGATATATGGCCGTGAAAAGTTTGGGAACCTCTCTAAGCGGATCGCAAAGTTGAGAATGAAGATCGAGTTTACGAATCATGATGGTGTCCATGCAACGAAGGTCCCCTATATCTCGGGCCTGAATGCGAAGCTGAAGCTTCTCTCGATGGAGAAAATTCATAGGAAGCAACGTGCTCGATATAATTGGCTTGCACACGATGATAGAAAACACCAAGTTCTTGCATGAACAAGCCAAACAAAGACGGAAGACCAACACCATTTCTTACATCATCGACGATCTTGGGCGCCGGTGTAGCGAACCTGCCGAGATCCTAGAGACCTTCACAAAGTTCTATCAAGGCCTCTTCCAGATCACTGAACCTTCCCTCGAGGAGTTGATGGCGTGTATCACTTAGCAGATTCCTCGGCTCATTGTGTCCTTAGCACAGCGGATGGAAGAAACCTGTACTTGGGAGGAGATCGAGAAGGTGATCTTTGGCATGCATGCCACAAAAACACCATGGCCTGACTGATTCTCGACCATTTTTTTCCAAAAGTACTGGAATATTATAAGCGACATGATCTTTGAGAGCTGCCTTAATGTTCTCAACGGTCGAGAGAACCTGGGGTTATGGAATGAGACTCTTATCATACTGATTTCAAAAGTGACAGCGGATACCCTTATCAACCGATTTCTGTTTGCAATGTTCTCTTAAAGATCGTGACAAAGACATTGACGAACCGTCTCAAACTTGCACTTCGTGAGGTCATCGATGAAAATCAGAGCGCCTTCATTGCCGGATGCCAAATTACGGATTATATCACGATGGGCTTCGAGTGCCACCACTGGCTTCGAAATCACACACGAGGGCTTGATGGATTTGCGGTGCCCAAACTCGACATGAGTAAGGTCTACGATCGAATTGAGTGGCATTTCCTCAAGCGAATGATGAAGGTTATGGGCTTCGGGCTATGATGCATATCATGTGACAGATTGTATCTCCACAGCCCGCTTCTCGATAATCGCCAATGGCCACATCTCTGATGCTTTCTGGGCCTTCTGTGGACTATGACAAGGTGACCCCGTATCCCCATATTTATTCTTTTTATGTGCTCAAGGCTTTTCTTCTTTGATCCATAACAAGGTTCGTCTTGGAGCTATCCACATGATCTAGATTGCGAAGAGAAGTCCGTAAAACTCTCACCTCTTCTTCACCGAAGACATCCTCGTGTTTTTCATAGCTAATGTCATATAATGCTGAACAATTCTCCAATGCATCTCCACGTATTCCAAGACTTCGGGGCAAGTTATCAGTCTCGAGAAATTGGCTATCCCATTTTCTCCGATCAGACCAGCAACGAATCAGAGAGGTATATGAACTACTCGAGGATCAACATACATCGGGGATAGACCTCTACCTTGGCCTGTTAACCTTCAATGAGGTCCAAGAATATCCAATTTGGATATCTACGTACAAGAGCACTGAAAAGACTCGGAAGATGGAGGAACAAATTCTTCTCGATAAGGGATCGGGAAATGATCAATAAGTCGGTTATACATACTATACTGACTTATACGATGAGTTCTTTCAAGGTTCCCATCGAGATTGACAATGAGATTGAGAAGGCGTGCGCTGACTTTTGGTGGGGCATGGATAATGAGAAGAAAATATTGTTAGGATTATTGCCTAATAGAAGAGCATGTAATAAATATTTATGGTCTTATATTGCCTAAATAAATATTGTTAGAAGAGCATTTTATTTTGTAGAATTTTAAGAGATTATTAAATTGTAGTTTATATTTTAAAAATTATTGATTTATATTGATAAGTAAATCAACTTTGCAGGTTTACTCTCTTTTTATATATAATATATATATATATATATATATATATATATATAGTTTGCACAAACTTTTCATTAGAAATTAGGTAAAACACCCATCAACACATGAGAATATCATTTTTGTCCAGGAAACACTATATACCTAAGTCGAAGTGAATTTAACACTAAGTTCGAATGATCGCACGTTTTCATGCTTAAGACAAAAGGAATAACAACGAGCACAATAAAATTCGAGCACACATTAGGCTCTTTAAAAAAATCCATGATGGTTAAAGGAGAGATCCAATCAAACTCAGGCTGATGACCACAAAGAAGATGACTCTTGAGCTTGTATAAATCAAAACCTAACAGAAAATTCATACCGGGATAGTGGACGATGCCTAATCCGTCTCCAAAACAAGCTAAACCAAGCAAAACACAGCAACAAAATAAAAGGTTCACAGACTCTCTTAAAAAACTAAAATAAAATTTAATCTCGCTTCCAGAGAGTTTGGAAGTTATCAAAGGTGTTTGAATTTTAGAATCTATTATTCTACAATATTATTTTCAACACAATTTTCATTGGTAACCACAATTTTGTTACCCACCGTAATTCTTTTAGTCATATATCTACAAATTTCTATAAATCATCGTAAATTCCAATTTTCAATACTATGAACAAAAAATATATATGAAAAAAATATGTATTTACCATGTAGTGACTAATTTATAAGTTGTGTACTTTGTTTTCAAGAAGATGGGAAATATATGAAAAAAATATAGAGGAAGAAAATATGTAAGTTAGAAGCCTATTAACTGATTTGTGTGATGTTCCTTTATTCCATTTTAACTTTTGCTTTTATGAGTTGCCAGTGTTTTTTTTTTTTTTTTTTTTTTTTTAAACCAAATACTGATCATGTAAAATAATTTGGAGAATGAACACAACAACAAAAAATAGGAATATGAATTGATTTGGTCAGAGTTATTTTATGTAACTTATTCATTTTTTTTTATCCTTCTTTCAGTAGTTTTTGGGAAAGAATAAATTTTTGTTATATCTACATTTACATTATTCAATTAAAACTTTCAATATTCTTAGTCTTTAGTTTATCATTGTGTTCACACATATTTGTTCAACAAGTTTTGGAGATGAATGAATATATTTGAACACTAAAACAAATTAACCAACTACGATTAGGTTTATAATTACCTGGAATAGAACAATAGAGAAGAGCGACTATTTCTGAAATAATATGACCTGGAAATCAGTTAATGGATGAAAAAACAGAAATTGATTAAAAACATGAGATAAACTATATCATTTATAATTTTCGATTTTTTTTTTTAATTTATGAAGCAGAATATGTACTTACCAAGTGGTTTTCATGAAAGTGGGAAATATATGAAACAAATGATGAAGAAGAAGATATGTAAGTTGAGAAGAGCAAGTTGATAGTGTTACGAAGAAAGAAAAAATTTGACAAAGCCCTGCATATATAAAGGTCCCATATATAATTGTCGCTGTATAGATTAATCATTAGGAAATTTTAAACGTCGTTTTCCCAAAGAATCCGTGTTTTTCTTGTGCTATGTATATGTTGTCGTTTTGATATTAGTTGTCGTTTTTTTTTTCTATTCAGTGGCAAAACCATAAATTTAAAATTTCAAGAATTTCAATAGTCTTTTTTTTTTCCAGATAATTCTGGATTTATGGTACACAATTTATTAGTCTTTTTTATTTACTGAATTAGAGTGGTATTTTTGTAATTATGATACCATTAAAGGGTATTTTCGTAATTTTAGAGAATTGCGTAATAGGATTTTGAGTCTGCGTGAATAGTAAATGTGCGATTTCCTTTATATATATATAATAATAATAATAATAATAATAATAATAATAATAATAATAATAATAATATGTATATATTTATGTAGCATGAAGATTTTTTTTTCTTAACAAGTTCCATTGTTGGCTGCCAGTAACATGTTCAATATCAAGACTTGTAAGCCCGACACCTTCTTAAAACAGAAAAAAAAAATATTTACGTATATGAAATTATGTTTAGATGAAGAGGTAAGATGTCGCACACAATGTAGCGTCAATGTGTTCGACAACTTGCTCTAACACATATAATGGATAATGAAATAAACAAATATGTTTGATGAATTACACCGCTCTTACCAAAACAAATGGTTTCTCAGTCCGCCAATCGTGCACGTCTAGGAACCCTAAATATTTTGATAAAGCGTCAAGAGCTGCTAAGAGGAAACCACTCTCTTTTATAGCAATCATACAAGTCTGGAAGTCGAACTAGGGTTTCCTTACCGATAAAAGCGTGAAGATCATCAAGGAAAGTCTTCAGCGATACGATCTGGCAAAACAAGAGACTTGCCAGAAATACAGTCTGCGCATAAAGAGAAACATGTCTCTACAAATCCGAAAACATGTTAACCGACATATTTCCTTATCAACTTGCAGTAAAAAATAAACTAATACGTGACGTAACAACAGTATGTATGTATATATATATATATATATATATATATATATATATATGTAGCATCTAGGTCTGTTTTTCTTGACAATTTTCATTTTGGCTATGTTCTTTGAATTTGACTTCTTTTATGTCTTTCAAAGGGGTGTAAAACTACATAAATTTTAACAAATATATTAAATATTATATGTGAAAAATATAAATATAATATACATATATATATATTTACATAAATACTCTTATATTTTATTAGTGTGCAGTAAGTCACCGCGACCTCCCGACACAGGTCACCGCGCATCCAGTATTATCTTTTTTAACATGATTGTCCCTAGTATTTATATACGTTAATTTAGGTAAATGACTAATTTACCAAAATAAACGAAACATAACATTGATTAGTTCATTAAAATCATATTTGAAATGAACTAGGTAGCTACGATGTCCAAGCCATTTACCAATATTTTACCAAATTAACGTATAGAAATACTAGGGACAATCATGTAAAATACTGTATGATTAATGAGGTTATGTCACCAAATGTGCCTAGATTTTAAACATACTTAAAATGTTGGATTACGTTGGTTAGATTACAAATCCAACGTTTCAAGTGGTCTATTCCGTGATATTTTTGTTAAAAAAATTATTATCCCAAATGAACAAAAATTTGATTTTTATTTATTACTATTATTATTAGAACACACGAACAATACTAGGGATTAATGAGAAAAACCTAGGATGGAACTCGAAAGAAATAGGGGTTGAGATGTGTTAACTAGTTAATGAAGAAACAAATGAAAACAAAGCTTCTAAATACTAACTAGTGACTCTCCGTATGAACATTTTATTATGGGTGGTGTAACGGAGGTAGTCGTCTTAGATGCATTTTCTCCTCCCGGGAACACTCATCATTTCTTCTTATTATTTTTATTTCATGGCTTATTTGATGGCTAGTTGTTTTTGGTTTTTTCCTTGTTACACGTTCAATAATGTAAGATTGTTTCTTGGATTTTTTTTACTTCTTTTTAATTGGGATTTCTTCTAAAGCTTTTATTTTGGTTTTTCTTTCCAATTGTGAATTTAGTAATCATGTTGCAAAGAGTGGCCGTAAAAAATTGCTTTTGATTTTTGAGTCACTAACTAATTTTCTTTCGGGTGCAAATACATACATGTTTGGCATGGACAATTTTAGAAAGTATAATACCATAGATCTTTACCCCCAATGAAGACAAACATATTGATTGTTAAAGATTTATTGTACATTTTTCATAGATTAGGTACTGATAATATGTGTGATCAAATAAATTATGTGATTGTGGTTATGGAATGGTGGAGTTATTTTTTTAGGTTGTGTATTTACGAGTATCTAATTATTTTATTTTCATGAAGTTATCTCATATTTTGAGCGGCAAGAACAAAAAGCACGCCATTTATCATTGGTTTCGATAAAAATAACCCTAATCCAAGTCAGGGCCGGCCTAAGGCATACCGAAGCCTTAAGCGAAAATAAATAATTAGGATTTATTTTATTTTTAATAGGAGTCAGTGACAAGAGAGAAAGAGCAAAAAAAAAAAAATTAAATATAAGATTCCACAACTCAAACGCGGACGTCTTATCAACATAATTAGAGAAATGCATATTATTTGTGAGCTTATTATTTTTCAAAAGGGGTCTTTTTTGGGATTAATATTTTTCAAAAGGAAATGGGTCTTAAACAACTGCTTATGTGGCCTACTATTAGGGCCGGGTCTAATCCAAGTTAGGCCTCGAGATTCTTATTTGTCGATCTACTAACTTTAACGAGAGTACAAGTACGATATGATAAGATCCAAATTAGATGATCTCGGATCAAGCTTCAAACAAGATTCACAATCTTATTTTATTCGGTGTTTTCCTAAGATCGGAGCCCTTTTTTCTCGATCTTCACAACACTCATAATAATCTCAATTTTTCTTTTTCCCTCTCAATATTTCTTTGATTACAAGTCAATGATATGAAGAACTAATCCGAGTATGCGTGTTTATTATATAAACACACGTACACGGTTGCAAGGACTAACTCGAAGTTTAACTCGAACTTACTTTAGCTTGGAGTTGGTGACGTAGTTTGATGACGAGGTATAGCCTATAGGTGTCACAATAAGGACAAAAGGGCCATACTTTTATAATTTAGGACCAACATATAAAAGTAATTTAATTTGATAAAAAAATATAAAAAGTAAATTAATAGATGTGTGTATCGTATAAATATAACAGTCGGGGGGCTATAAAACATAAAAAATCATAATCAAAGCGTTGTGTGAATGCATAAAAATACTGCGAGCTTTAAGAAATATTGTTTTCCTATTTTTTTTTAAATATAATTTTTTAACTACAATTTATTTAATATATAAAATAAAAGTACGTCGTTGTTGAATGGGAACGAAAATATTCTAGATCCTTCTTTTACCTGTTTTCCTTCCACACATCTATAACTCTAGTCAATGCCGAAAGTACCCCTGATCGCGGCTTCTCTAACTACAAATCTCTGCCGTCCATCTTTATCTTTAAAATCCCCAGATCTCCCTTCATTCTCATTCCTCTTTCTCTCTCGCCGTCTCTAGCTATACTTTCTTCGATTAGTCTCCTTGGTTTGATCGACGACCTCGCGTATTCGATCGGTGAGCTTGTTTTCCCGTTCCCGATTTCCTTTGCTTGGTTGTGGGATTCGATTTCTTGATTTTGATTTCGATTTTAGGCATCTAGGGTTTCCTAAAACAGAAGAGACATGTTCGGAAGAGCGCCGAAGAAGAGCGACAACACCAAGTACTACGAGGTTCTTGGCGTGTCGAAGAACGCTTCGCAGGATGATCTGAAGAAGGCTTATAGGAAAGCTGCGATAAAAAACCATCCTGATAAAGGTGGAGATCCTGAGAAGGTAAAGTCTTTTCTTTTATTTTCGTGTGTTACTCAACTGAGATTTGTTGTTTATTACAATGAATAAATTGTATCTGTGATGGTTTGAGATTGTTACGCTTTCGATTGAGCGAATCAAAGATGTTGTAGATCTATGTAATTGAATTATCTGTATGGCCGGATTACTTTGGAGGATTCGAGAATTATTGTGGCTTTGAATTTGGTTAAGATTATCACGAGTCTCTCTGTTGTTGGGACGTGGATAAATCTTAGCTATTTACCAGATCAATTTTACAATCCGAGATGATAATTCTCATCAAAGTCATCGCTTTGTATTTTATCAACCCAGTTTTGTAGTGTAGAACTAAGTACATGTATGGTAAAACTTTTGCACTTAAGTGAAAGACTTTGTATCATGATAATTCTCTTATGTATTTTTGTGGAGATTTCTAATGATCTTCGTTTGCCTTTATTTTTTCAGTTTAAGGAGCTGGCCCAAGCGTACGAAGTACTGAGTGACCCAGAGAAGCGTGATATTTACGACCAATATGGAGAGGATGCTCTTAAGGAAGGAATGGGTGGTGGAGGCGGTGGCCACGACCCATTTGATATATTCCAATCCTTCTTTGGTGGTGGAAGCCCATTTGGTGGTAAGCGTTTCATGTAGAACCTCTATAGAATCAAGATTGAGCATTTGGTATCCTATTGCAGAATTTTTTTTCTAGATATATATATATATATATATTTTTTATGTATCTGGGATTTCTGCTGTTAGGCGGTGGAAGCAGCAGAGGCCGAAGACAGAGACGCGGTGAGGATGTAATTCATCCGCTTAAGGTTTCATTGGAAGACCTATACAACGGGACATCCAAGAAACTCTCTCTCTCCCGCAATGTGCTCTGTGCCAAGTGCAAGGGGTTAGTACCTTCTGTGTGTAACTTTTTAGCCTTTTCAAATATCTGTAATGTTTTTGAGCCGTTCAAGTGATGGTTTGTCTTCGGTGGGGTTTGCAGTAAGGGCTCAAAATCTGGCGCCTCAATGAAATGCCATGTCTGTCAAGGTTCCGGGATGAAAATCTCCATCAGGCACCTGGGTCCCTCAATGATTCAACAGATGCAGCATCCTTGCAATGAGTGCAAAGGTACCGGTGAGACCATCAGCGACAAGGATCGGTGCCCGAACTGCAAAGGTGAGAAGGTTGCCCAGGAGAAGAAAGTCTTGGAAGTAGTTGTTGAGAAGGGTATGCAGAATGGGCAGAGGATTACATTCCCTGGAGAAGCTGATGAAGCGGTAAGACAGTGTTTCAATATTAGAATTCTTACTGGGGGTATCTACGATGATGATCTTTAATTTTTGTAGGATAATTGTAATAGTAGCTAATGTCAATGTTTGTTGCTTTTCAGCCCGATACTGTTACGGGAGATATCGTGTTTGTTCTACAACAGAAGGAACACCCGAAATTCAAGCGAAAGGGTGATGACATATTTTATGAGCACACATTGAGCCTGACTGAGGCTCTGTGCGGCTTCCACTTCAGATTGACGCATCTTGATGGCAGGCAACTTCTTATTAAATCTGAACCTGGGGAAGTAGTCAAGCCTGGTAAGTTGTATTTCATTTTTTTTTCCTACATTGGATTTTACAGTTCGATCCAATATATGTTGCTTCCATGTGTTTCCAACCCCGGGTTTACTATCACTTTCTTATGCCTTGCCATGTTAAGCCCCTACCCAGGATTGACTGGACCTGGTGCACTACTGTGCAGGGGTATAGAATACAAATGCGAAGTGTGTGTGTGTGTTTTTTTTTTGGTGCAGAAAACGTGTAAATTATTCAAATTTAACTTTGGAATATGCTTCACAGATTGATATATCAACTTAACCAACCGGTCTGTGTGTTAGTTTCTTGTTTTTGCTTGATGTTATGACTGATACAGCTTAAAGCAGTTAATGTTAGATCGACACTTTTTAGAAGTTTGTTACCTCCACGTATTTAATTTAAAGCGGTCACTTGCACTATGTAATGTTTGATTGTGTGACTGTGACTGTGGCGCAGAGCAATTCAAGGCAATAAACGACGAGGGGATGCCGATATACCAGAGGCCGTTCATGAAGGGCAAGCTGTACATCCATTTTGCGGTGGAATTCCCGGAGTCATTGAAGCCGGAGGTGTGCAAGGCGCTGGAGACGATGCTGCCGGCTCGGGCTCGGGCTCAGCTGACGGACATGGAGTTGGATGAGTGCGAGGAGACCACCCTCCACGACGTCAACATCGAGGAGGAGATGCGCCGCAAGCAGGCCCAGGAGGCCTATGATGACGACGACGACATGCACGGCCCCGGCGGAGGTCAAAGGGTTCAATGTGCTCAGCAATAAACATATCATCACCTCTCCCTCTTCAACGCAAGCAACACTTGTTTTTGGGAATAAACCCCTCTCCTGCCAGTTTCTCTCTTTCTTAACTCTGTTTTTATTATTATTATTATTGTGTAGGGCTTTCATTTGTCCTGTTATAGAAAAGCTTTCTTAGATGAATGATTTACTTAGTTTGTGGTTTTGGGGGATTTTCCCGGACATGTTTGCCAAAGGAAAAAAAACACATTTTGAGTCTTTGAGACGAGAAATTTGTTACCTGTGTAGACCTGTTTCTATTATTATTATCATTATGGAATATGCATGTTTGCCAACATTTTTGTTTTTTTTAACTAGTGCTGTTTTATGATCGTCTAGAAAGCAAATGGGGAATATGGTTTTTAGTTACGGAGTTGGTTAACTTGTTGGTTATTGTCCAAAGCCGCCTTCAGACAGATGCATTTATCTGCCGAATTCCCTGCAATGGATTCAAACAATTTATGGAGCTATCAGAGTCGGATTATCCAAGACTCAAACGCTGCCTTACAGATGGGCAAGGGCTGCCATCAGAAACTAACTTGACTAGCTTCGTGGCTCCTTCAAGATGAGAGTCTACCGATGCAGATGTGTAGCCTGGCACCGTTTACTCGAACCGGTGTTACGGCCGGAGGCTCTTTGTGGCAGTTAAACCACACCCCGGTAATCGTTATGAGGCGCCCGGGAGTGTGGTTATTGCACTTGCTCATCTCACAACTCGCATTCATTATAGAACACAATAATTCAATTCAAGATCAGTTCGCCCGAGCACCAATGCAGATATGTTGCAATGCTCATTCAGGTGTCCTGCTCGCCTTCGGCTCCTATGAGGCCATCTTTAAGAGGAGTGTGAGGTTGCTCATTTCACGACTACACAATAATTCAAGACGGCGAAGCCAACAACTAACAAACCCCCGCTCCTTTTATTTGGTAAACCAATGGAGTTTTGAGCTCTCACATTCTTTATTCTCTCTAGAAAAAGATCCAACCCTCTCAAAGACACCACTTACCTTATTGACTTGATTGTTGGAGCTGTCCCACTCTTGCCCACGAAGAAGACCATTTCAAATTTATTTGCTAATTATATCATACACTTTTATTTATTTATTTTTACCCCGGAATGCATTATTTCTATTATTATTGTCCCTTTTTTTGTTTATTTTAGTTAATTTTTTTTATATTATTATTATTATTTTTTTTTTTTGCGAATTAGTGCCAAAACTTTATTATGCTTATGGGAGACCTTGATACATTCTTTTTAATATGCAAGGTTTAGCCTTTTGACATCTTATCAAAAGTATTTTAAAAGTTAGATATGTAGTTTATAAAAAAAAAAACATATCATCGTACAATGTTCTAAAATGCAAATACAAAAGTGCTTCCGGAGGAGCACTATGAAATCACTTTCTTATCTTTGTCAGCAAACTCTTTCAACAAAATATAAATATTAGGGGAAATAGCAGCAAAAACACTCAAAGTTTGCTCTAACCTCATTCATTTTTTTGGGACAAAAATACCTCATGTTATAAATTTAGTTACGCGTAAATACTTCCGCAGTTAA
Organism: Urtica dioica subsp. dioica; assembly: GCF_054948205.1. Taxonomy (NCBI): domain Eukaryota; kingdom Viridiplantae; phylum Streptophyta; class Magnoliopsida; order Rosales; family Urticaceae; genus Urtica; species Urtica dioica. The sequence goes on along the minus strand of NC_142767.1, from coordinate 6,899,387 downwards.
AATTTCTATTTGAGCATAACGGTGGAAGTAATACGGTGCTACTATATAGTAACATGCGATATTTTTGCAAAAAAGAAAAAAATGAATATATATATAGTGTTTTGTCTAAACATTGAATATTTTTGTCACCATTTTCCCTAAATATTATTGCATCGTTTTCCAAACAATATTATACACAATTTTAAGTCTTAGAGTACATTTTAAATTCTAAACACATCAAAATTCCAGAAACATTGTAATAAATATATATATATATATATATATATATATATATATATATATATATATATTACATAAACCATACTATTAATCTCATACAAAGACTTGGGATTTACAATGAAAAACTCTCCTCGCCAGCCGACTTCAAAAAGTTGTGCCCATTCTATTTCAATTTTAAGTTTTTAAGCGATCACTAACCTCTCACATCAAAACTTAAGACCATTTGAACTAATCAATAATCGCGAAGCTTAAAGTTTGTGGAAGTGTAGGTTGGACAGTTTCGACATGAGTGTTAATGCGATTTCTCGGATAATAATTCGCGGACACGTGTTGGGGTACGAACTTGCGACGTGTTTCGATTTTGGGTTTCCAGGGTCACGTTTCCTCGGGTCTCGAAAGGATGTTGAAGACTTGATATCCTCTTGAGAGTCTTTCGAATTGGTAAATATATTCTTCTCGCCTTCTTCGTTGTTCTTGTCGGATTCTTCGTATTCTCTTCGTTCTCTTCTCTTGGTCTTTGATTCCTTCTTCTCTTCTCTCCACCTTCATCTTTACCTTTTTCTTGATATTTTTCGATCCTTTGAGTGGTCTGAGAGCGCTGAGAGCTTTTTTTTTTCTCTTGAATGGATCACCCTCCTTATAATGGTGAAAAACGAGGGGTATTTATACGGATTTTGAGTGCGCAAAGTCATGGACATGTTGGGCCCAATTGGTCGGAGGGATCCTTCAGTTTATAGAATTTTGAAAATTTTGGCAGAGGGGTCCTCCAGTTTTGGGAATTCTTGTGGAAGGGTGCTCTGATTTTATGGGTTCGAGCGGAGGAATCCTCTGGTTTTGAGGATCCTGACGGGGAGATCTTCTGATTTTGGACAAGCCAGCGGATGGATCCTCTGGTTTCGGGACCTTGGGCAGAGAGATCCTCCAGTTTGAGAGTCTTGACCCAGTTTTGTGTCATTTTTGCCTTTAAATTGTTGTTTTTCCCGTATGAAAAATATAACATTAACCATCCAAGTTTTATGTACGAGTTATCGTGCGTGAAACTATAATTTTTTCGGCACTAATCTGAATATTCTAGTGAACTTGGATGTGTAAGGTTCACTTTTTCGGATCTTCTCACTTTTTTTTACCTGGGGTGTTTTCCGCATCTGATACTCCATTTTTTTGTGAGAGTCTCGACGGCGCGAGCTCTCCTCTTTTTGTTTTTGAGAGGTCTCGATGGCGCGAGCTCTCCTCTTTCTTTGTGAAAATCTTGACGGCGCGAGCTCTTTTTTGTTTCTCGATGGAACGAGCCTTTACATTTTTTGTGAGAGTTTCGACAATGCGAGCTTTTTTTAGAGTCACGACAATGCGAGCCCTTTTTTGTGAGATTTCGACGGTGCGAGCCTCTTTATACTTTTTTTAGAGTTTTGACGGCGTGATCCCCTTTATCTTTCTTTGTGAGAGTCTCGATGGCGTGAGCCTTTTTTTTAGAGTCTTGACGATGTGAGGCTTTTTATTATTTTTGTGAGAATCTCGACGGCACTAGATCGCCTCTTTTTTGTTTGTGAGAGTTTCAACGGTGCGAGCTCCTTTTTTTTGTGAGAGTCACGACAGCGTGAGCCCTTTTTTTGTCAGAGGTCTTGAAATTTAATGAAATTTAATGAAATTGTATGAAAATTCAGGAGTCCTTTTTAAGAAAATAACTGTGAAATCTGATTTCAATTTTTGTTTTATTTTTCACGAAATCACATTCTTTGGCTTTTTGGCCGCTTTTGGAAAGAAAATTACTAAAATAAATTAAAACTCTAGCAATGGTGCTTGCCAGTTTGCAAAAGATAGATAGCTCTGTGGCCTACTGAAAATATTGGAGGAGCTTCGCGTTCCATGTGTGTTTGATCTCTATTCCGCGCATTTCTTCAATGATATGTTCCGTCTCGTATTACTCATCGGACTTGGTATAGTCCCTCCTAGTTTGGCCAGAGTACTCTTGCTTTGTGCACTTGCGTGTTCTGTAATAATTTTCATAAGACGAGGCTCCTTGACTTTTGAATGGTAGTGTTTCTCGACGACCCGTTTTTGGGTGGCCATGCAGGTGAATGCTTCCGCTCTCCTTTCTTCGATTACATCCAACTCCATTCAGAGTGCCTCGTTGTTGTTGTCTTCATCAAAGGTTTCCATTTGGAAAGACGGAGTTTCAATATCGACAGGGTGACAACTTCGACTTCGTAGCTGAGGGAGAAAGGGTTTTCACATGTTAAGGTTCGAGTCGTTGTTCGACATGCCCAAAGGACAAGAGGGAGTTTGTCGGCCCATTCACCTTTCTTCTCTTCAAGTTTCTTCTTCAATGTCTCCTTGATAGTCTTGTTTACTGCTTTAACATGACCGTTTTCTTGCAGGTGGCATGATAATGAGAAGGTTTTGCTAATCTTCAGCTGTTCGCAGATCTTCTTGAATTTTTTGTTGTTGAACTGGGAGCCATTGTCAGTGATTATGGAGGCGAGAATTCCATGGCGAGTTATGATTGGTTGCCACATGAAGTTGGTTGCGTTTTCTTCTGTGAGCTTGGCTAAAAGTTTTGCTTCCACCCACTTGGTGAAGTAATATATCGCCACAATCGCGTACATTCGTTGTCATGGCGCCATGGGCAATTTGCCGATTATGTCACCCCTTCATTTAGTGAACGGGCAAGCAACGAGGATGGGGCACAGTGGTGCTGGGGGCTGTTTTGGGACGTGCGATAACCGTTGACATTTATCGCATTATCCGGAAAGATCAAATGCATCCTTCTTAAGTGTGGGACATAAGTTGCCTTGCTTCAAGATTTTTAGCGTCAGAGACTGTCCTGGGGAATGGTTCCCATAGATTATTTCATCAATTTCTCTCAAGACGTAATTGGTCCCGGCCTCGTCCAAGCAGGGGAGGAGTGGCTATGAGAATCCTCTCTTATACAGTTTGGTTCGTCGTAGAACATATCTTTGTGCTTGATATTTTACTTTCTTGGCTTCTGCACATTCTGTGGGGAGGCCGCAGAGGTAGTCTATGATGGGTGTCATCCAGTTCGGCTTGGGGTCGCCCTCTATCGTGTTTACTTTCTCCTTCTTGATTGATAGGCGATTTAGGGTTTCAAAGGGTACTTCCCCGAGACTCTCATCATCAAATCTAGACGCCATTCGAGCTAGGGCGTCTGCTTTAGCGTTTGAATCGCGAGGGACATTTGTGTTCTCGTACCATGAGCTTCCTTTGAGTCGGAGTTTGTTTTTTGCGAGGTATGCAACCATGTTTTCCTCTTTTTCTTGATACTCGGTTTTGACCTGGTGGACGATAAATAATGAATCGCAGTGAATTTTGAAGTTGGCTACGCCGAGCTTCATAGCCATCTTGAGCCGTGCTAGGAGGACCTCGTATTCGGCCTCGTTGTTCGAGGCTTTGAATCGGAAGGGGATAGCATATTTCAGCTTTTCTTTGTCTGGGTTGACAAATACGATTTCGGCTTCAGATCCACGGGTATTGGATGCTCTTCTACGTAGAGTCTCCATATGGGTCCATCTGGGTTGGCTCTCCTTTTTTTTTTATCCGAGCTTGCGACATGTCTCCTTTTTTTATGCGAGCTTGCTAAAATTTTAATGCGATTTCTAGGATAATAATCACGGGGCATGTGTCTCGATCTAAGATTGCAAGGGTCATGTTTCCTCGGGTCTCAAAAGGATATTGAAGGCTTGATATCTTCTTGAGAGCCTCTCGGATCGCTTCTTCATCGTTCTCGTTGGATTCTTCGTCTTCTCTTCATTCTCTTCTCTTGGTCTTGATTCATTCTTCTCTTTTCTCCATCTTTGTCTTTTTCTTTATCTTTTTTGGTCTTTTGAGTGCTTTGAGAGCGTTGAGAGCTTTGAGAATGTTGAGAGCTTTTTTTTCTCTTGAATGGGATCTCTTTCCCTAAAATGGTAAAAAATGAGGGGTATTTATAAGATTTTGAGTGTTGCAAAGTTATGAGCATGTGGGGCCCACTTGGTTGGAGGGAGAAGGGTTTTAAGAATTCTGATGGAGGGATCCTCCGGTTTTGAAGATTTTGGCGCTAGGGTCCTCCGGTTTCGTGAGTTCAAGCGGAGGAATCCTCTAGTTTTGAGAGTCCCGGTGGGAAGATCTTTTAGTATTGGACAAGTCAGCGGAAGGATCCTTTGGTTTCGAGACCTTTGGCGGAGAGATCCTCTGATTTTGGGAGTCTTGATAGGATCTTCCGGTTTTGTGTCATTTTTAATTTTGAGAATATAAAAGAAAAATCACCACTCACAAGTTATAAGCCACTTGAGATTAATATTGTTTATTAGCCAAGTTTTTATATTTGTAAAACCAAAAGATTAGCCATTCAGACAATTTTATATGGTTATGAGTTGCGTGATTTTACTCTGTCCATTTCTTATAAATTATAATACGATATTGTAACATGGTTTCCTTAGAAACATTTACACGTTTACAGAGATATTACACACAGAACCTCACTAATTCCGTTATTATTATGCTTAATTTATTATAATCATGTTACAACAAATACACATTTATAATGTTTTTTTTTTCGAAGAATAAAAAAAATCTCAATATAATAATAGTCAATTTTAACAAATTTATAGTCAGAAACAAACGTATTAAATGGTTTTGTTTATTTTAAATTAATGGTTAATACCTGAATGTTCAACTTGGTATAGTTTCACATATTGAATGATGGTTCAGTTTATTTTCAAATAACATGAACACATAAAATACTAGAATTGAAACATATGTCCAAAATATCTCAAATTAGACTTTTGTCCCCTTTTCGATCAACAATACATGTTTACACAATTTCTATCAATGTAGACTGCTATATTCCCTTACCTTGTCTTTATGTGATTGTTAGTATTAGAGGAAAAGGCGGCAAAAAAACCCAATATTTACGGGTTTTAACACTTAAAGTAACAATTTTTTAAAAGTTGCGGGAAAAATATACAAGGTCAAGAATTTGTTCGTCCGTTAGTACCCGAGCCGTTTAATTGGATGAAATGACATGTGTCACCATCTCAAAATAAAAAAGTCATTTTAATTATGTTTAAATAAAAAAATAAAAAATTGCTCTTTTTATTTATGGTGGGACTTTATCATACATTTTAGAATAAAGCTGCAACAACAACTATTACTATTAACATGTAATATATACGTATATATATATATATATATATATATATATATATATAAATTTAACACGTCTAATATAATAAACGTTTAAGGCTTTGAAGAATTAATGATAGTGAATTGCAAATAATGACAAAATAAGTTTTATTTTTTTGTTTTTTTACATAATGTGCACTTAAATATAACCCTAAATATATCAGTCCAGCCTCATGTAAAAAACAAAAACAAAAACATAATTTTTTATTTTCTCATTACTTGCGTTTCACAATCATTAATTCTTCAAAATCTTAAATGTTGATTTTAGACTTGTTAAATTTATATATATATATATATATATATATATATATATATATATATATATATAACGTTAATAGTTGTTGCATCTAATAATTTAAAAAAATTAATTTTTTAAATTTTGAGATGGTGACACGTGTCATTTCATCCAATTTAACGGCTCTGGTACTAACGAAGGAACAAATTCTTGACCTTGTGTATTTTTCCCGCAACTTTTAAAGAATGAGTACTTAAGTATTACAACTCGTAAACATTGAGTCTTTTTGTCGCCATTTCCTCTTTTTTTTTTGTTTTAATTTCTTTTTGGGGTTATAATAGCTAGTTTAAACAATGCTTTACTTCCTTATACTTGAACTGATTAGATGTAACGACCCGGCTTTCCGGATCATCATACTAAGCTTAATTCTTTCACTTTTTTTTTAAATCATTTCAAATGTTCATAAAGTCTAGACTTTAGAATAAAACAACTTTGAAATAACCACAACGTTCAAAGTCTTACAAAATTATTTGATGAAAATAAGAGAATGCTTAATTCATAATTCAGAACCAAAGTAGATGATCGGAAAAAAACTTAACAGAACTAAAACTATGAAATTTAACTTCAGTTTAGCAAAGCTAATTAAACTTAAAAAAATAACATAACCATAAAATCTCAAACCGAGTGTTTAAAAATTTGCATAGCAGAAGTCTTTAAAAAAACACGAGCGAAACCACAACCCAACCCCTTAGCCATCGAACACTGCTGATCCACCCTCCTCACTTGTTCATTTGTAATTTACCTACAACACGAACGAATGAACATAATATGAGCTAGCGCTCAGCGAGAATAACTATGACTCACAAAAAGATGAGTAATGTAATGCATGAATAGATTATTAGTGTTTTAGTTCTAACGGTGTCATGGTCTTTCGTATCATAAATCTTATCATATTTTATTCGGGGTGTCTCTAGAGTAGTCGTACCAATTTCAGTGTACACTTTGGAAAAGAACTACGGGGCTGCGACCTCTCATAGTTCGCACCATCTAATAAACATATCGTAGGAGAAAACTCCCTTTATGTGCCCGTTGGTCGGCTCGAGAGAATTCTCTTAATACCTCCGCAGCTCGAGGCAGTATGACTCTCTTACTTATCTTATCACTTGATTATTTGTGTTGCATACAAAGATGACACATAACATAAACTTAAATAATAACATGACTAAGAAAATAACATGTTATGCAAAAATTCAACTAAGCTCATACATGCATATCATAACGAGACATATCATAATCAAAGCAAATCAACTCAACAACACATAACCACATATATAACATATAAAAAAAGAATCGCATAACCCATAATAATCTAATCAGATCACACTCTCATCAAATTTAAATTTTGAACGAATCCGCGTCGTAATGAGATTATTCGCACCTTATTTCGAGAATGTACGACCTTAGACTTTCGGTCGATGGAAAAGCTATTCGGCTTAGGACCTAGTCAAAAGAATAAAAATTAGGTTCAAATAAACACTTATGGACGTAAAAATTTTCTGGAAAAACTCAGAGGCGGGACTCGCAAGTGAAAAGACGAAAATACCCTTTGTCCTAGGGTTTAGAAAAAAACATTAATTTTAATGACAAATTCTGGAAAAATTCCAGAAGCTATGAAAACTTATTTTGAAACTTTTCTTCGTCTATGGTATTACCAAAAATGGATTTCAAAATTTCGAAAATTAAAATAAAGATATAATGTGGGAGAATAGTTTTATACACATTCTGGAAACGATATGCGTACCAGTGAAAAATTAAATCTTTGATATACTTTCGTCAATTAAAAACTCATTAAATTTTTATCATAAAACAAAAACACATCAAATTAACTTGTATAAAAATATCAGGCCAAAAAACGTTTTGTAACTATTTAAAAAAATACAACCATGCTGTTTGAAACATAAAAGTTTGTGTGCGCACTAATTGTAAAAACTCAAATTAACTTTCGTTAATTAAAAACTCATTAAATTTTTATCATAAAACAAAAATACATCAAATTAACTTGTATAAAAATTTCAAGCCAGAAAACGTTTTGTAACTATTTAAAAAATACAAAACCAGGCTGTTTGAAATAGAAATATTTTTCTGCGCACCAATTGTAAACGATTTTGAGAATAAAAACCGTTCGTCTAAAAATCATGAAATTTTTAACTCATACCGAAGACATCTTTAATATTGATATATAAAAATTTCAGCTCAAAATACTATTCAAAAGTCTATCCCTAAGACTTAACGTTTTCTAAAATAAACCAAAATTCTTTTCAACTAGAGAAAAAATACAATATATTCTTTGATGATCATAAGGAAAGAAATACATAAAAATAAAATATTACCATTAATTTAAAGACACAAAATACTTTGAAAACCGTTGAAAGAGTGCTCTTAATTCTTTTTAGAACAACAAATTAGATGATATGGAGTTTTTGGGTTATTAGGTTTTGTCTTTACTGATATGAAAATGGAAACTTGATAAACCAAGCTTAGTGTAGCATCTGATTTGAAAACCAAACCATACTTTGGATCCTTTAGGGAAACCAAGCATTTGACCATCTGAATTGTCCAAATTACCCTTAAGTTAAAATTCTTTTCAAAATCAATCTTTTATTTGTCTCCACTCCCAAATCACACGTGCCTTTCCCTTTTCAATTCAAAAACATAAAAAAAACCCGCTCAGCCCCAAATCCATTGCTCTCTTCTCTTCTCTCCGTCGGTCATCCTCATTTCGGTCCAGCCCTACTCGTCATTATGGTCCTTCGTCGCCAGTCCAGCATCCTCGCGAACCAACAGAGCCCTCCTCGCCAGTCCAGCCCTACTCGCCATTTCGCTCCTTCCTCGCCAGTCCAGCCGAGTCGTGAACCAACCGAGCCCTCCTCGCGAACCAACCGAGCCCTCCTCGCCAGTCCAGCCGAGTCGCGAACCAAACGAAAATGGTGAGTTTGTTTTGGGTCTCATTGTTTTAGGGTTTGTTAATGGTTTCATAATTATTTAGATGACATTATTTCAAAATCTTCGATTATGACTTGTTAGGGTGTTTTAGAATATGTTTCGAATATTTTGGGTCTGAGGGTTTGAAGTTTTCGATGAATTTTTGGTGATTAAGATTGTTTTGATATGAAATATTGGGTATTTTTGGTGTGAAAGTTTGGGATGTAGTTTTGATTAGACATTTCGGATTTTTTGGCTATGAAGTTCATAGCGGTTTGAAGGGATTTCGAAGATTTAAGTTTGCTTTGTTTATGTAATGGATTTATTTTTTGTAAACGATTTCAGAGTTTTCTGTTAGTTTATGTGTTTGATTTCAGACGTTTCAGTTATTTTTTGTAATGGATTTTCAGAGTTTTCAGTTACTTTATGTAATGGATTTCATAGTTTTCAGTTAGGTTATGTAAAGGATTTCAGAGTTTTCAGTTATTTTTTGTAAATGATTTCAGAGTTTTCAGTTATCTTTTTTTTTTATTTTTTTATTTTTTTATTTATGAATTTCAGAGTTTTCAGTTATTTTTTGTAATGGATTTCAGTTAGTTTTCAGTTATTTTTTGTAATGGATTTCATAGTTTTCAGTTAGTTTATGTAAAGGATTTTAGAGTTTTCAGTGATTGATTCTTTATTTCGAACTTTTCTCACTGTTTTATGACAACTTATCATTTTGTGGGTATGTTTTGATTAGACATTTCGGATTTTTTGGCTATGAAGTGTATAGCGGTTTAGGATATGTATGCAGTTCGAATATTTTGCACATACTTTGAGCAATATTTGTGTCAAAATTCGAAGTTTTTACCTTTGATTGATTCTTTATTTCGAACTTTTCTCACTTGTATGACAACTTATCCTTTTTTTGTTGGCACCGAAATATGAATTGTTAGTTCCGATCTGTAAGGAGTACAATGGTCAAATAAGTTTCAGAGGCAGCGGGTACTTGAAGGAAACAAGCACACGATTTATAGCATTCGGATTACAGGCTAGGTTGAAGGACACATAATTTAGTTGGATCGATTCCCCTTCCGTTACGGGGTTCAACTTTAATGGTGTGATTATGGACAAACTTCTCTAACGACGCATCCAACAAAGATGTCCGGATGCAATTTACTTTGGTATCGGTAAGAATCCTATCCGTTTTGGAAGAAACGAGTTTGCTTTGACGACTAGACTAAAGTTTAGTGCGCTTCCGTCAACGGAAGAATTCAAGAAGCACCTTTCAAGCAACCGTCTGTTGAAGACGTATTTTCCTGACCCCGAACACCTTGATGACAACGAAAAAAAACTTCACAAGCCACCGTCTGTTGCTGATTTAGAGGCAGCTTTTCTGAAATGCTCGAACAAAGAAGACTGCTACAAGCTCGGACTTCGTTTGATTGTGGAAGGCGTGATACGAGGGAAGGATAGTTGGCAAGGTATTTGGGAAGAGTTGTTGAGTATGGTTGATGAGCTCCCATACTTTATGGCGTTTCCGTGGGGCCACATTAGTTGGGCTGTCACTCTCGAGGGGTTGCTAACGACGGACCCGAAACACCTTCGTAGCTTATACGAGAATCGAGATGAGAAGCAGAAGAAGGTTCAAGACGCAAAGTATGTGGTCCACGGGTTTCTTCATGCGGTTCAATTTTGGGCGTACGAGGCCATAGAGTTTGTCGGTGTAGAGTATGGCAAGAAATTGAGCGAGAATAGCATTCCGAGATTGCTCAAATGGGTGAGCATGAAACAAGCAAGACAGAACGGGTTCACAAAAAAAGTTAATCCGACAAAGCGTATGTTTTCTCACTTTTTTTCTTCGAAGATTTTATGTACATTTTCAGGTTCATTTCGACGTTTTATAACTATTATGTATGATTAATTTCAAAGTAATGTTTTTTAGGTGGAGGCAACACCGAATCTTGAGCCTACCGATGGTGAGAAGAAGTATCTCTCCATACTCGAGAGACACTCATCTAGTATACCAGAATATCCGGGTTACAGTTCTGTTGTAGCGCACAAGAAGTCTGCGTACGTGAACGAAGAGGGCGTTGGCCCACCACCTGGAGATGAGAAGTTTTCAATGCTTGAACGACGTTTGACTGATGTGGAGATGGCGGGGAACCGATGGTCTCTCTCAGTTTCCGAAGGAAGTAGGTCCAAGAGTGATTATTTTTGGTGTCTACAACAGCAAATGCAAGTGGAAACAATTGGTCATTTGCATCTAATGCAATCGCTGATAATATCTGCCCTCCGTACTTTGTCTTCAAGAAACTACCATCCATACATATCACATGTCGACATGATGCAAATCCCCATATACAAGCTCCAAGGGCCCAAAAACAGTACCGAAATCGACTGCCGGAGTCAAGAACAAGGTCAGTAACCGAACCTGGATTTTTTTGTTCTAATGCGTAGAAGTAAGCAGGTAACTGCTTGTATGACTCGTCAAGTGTACCCCTTATGTACACAATTGCCGTCTCCTTGCATCTCCAAGCCTTCTCGTAACTCAAATTTATCCCATACTCCTTTTGTACATCTTCCATGATGTTCTTTGGTGTATATGATGTCGATTGAAGACTATACTTATGCTTGATAACATGTCCTACAATCCATGGTGCAGCTTGAAGTTGGCCACTAGCAGGGGCATCAATCGAACAAGTATGTGCAGAAACATACACACTCACTTCGAACATATCACTGTTTGGTAGTTTATTCCCTCTCAATTTCCAAGTACAATCACCAGCTTTGCACTTGACTACCCACCGACTCCTGCTTGTTTCGAAGACCCTATATTGAAAGCTCTTTCTCATGGCAAGCATGGCAACTTTAGTTTTCAAATCAAACTTGTTATAAAAAATTTGCCCAACACATATGTCCGAAGAACTGCCAGTGGATGAAGGCGTACTTACATTTTCCTCCAAATCGGGAATTGAAATATGTGCATCCCATAATTTCGACTTCTTATGAGGCGTCGCCGGTACTGGCTCTGACAAGGGAATATCGTTATCATTCATAACCGGATCATCCTCACAATAGAATCCTCTTGCATCAAAATCTTCCTCCTCATCGCCATCCTCATCATCACCATCCTTATCTTCCTCATCACCCTCTTCATCGCATGACGCCTGAAAATCATTCACCTCGACGCTAATACCTAAGCATGCTACCTGAGAATTTGGGGTTGGTGAAACTGCCCTGCTTGGAGTTGTACTGAGAGCTGCATCAACAATGTTTCTTTTCACGGGGGTTACGCACAAGGAAATCCTCAGCTTGGAGTGACCAAAATTCTCTAACATAAATGCCGTCACACTAGCGTCCGATGCCAAAATGAGAGGAGGCATTGGTCTTCCAGCCCAAACATACGCGGCTTCAAGTTTCAAATCGTATAACGACTCATCGACACAAAAAGCTTCGTACATAGCGATTAATAGCTCCGCCCGAGATATGTCTTTCGCGAGTGCACGTAGTTCGAATTGCGATTCATTAGTATATTCCCATTTTGTACCTTTGTTCACCCAAGTACCATCAAATAAACAACATACATTCACGTTTGAACCTGTTAAGAAGTTAAAAAGTGTACATTAGAAGTCAAATCTGTACAAGTTAAAAAGTTCGAAATGCAATCGAAATAACAGCTATAAAGTTCTAAATTACAGACAACAAATTCAAACTTTTTCCTGGATCCAACATGACGAACTCAAGTTAAAAAGTTCGAAATGCAATCGAAATAAAAGCTATAAAGTTTGAAATTACAGACAACAAATTCGAACATTTTCCTGGATCCAACATGACGAACTCAAGTTAAAAAGTTCGAAATGCAATCGAAATAATAACTATAAAGTTCGAAATTACAGACAACAAATTCAAACTTTTTCCTGGATCCAACATGATGAACTCAAGTTAAAAAGTTCGAAATTCAATCGAAATAACAACTATAAAGTTCGAAATTACAGACAACAATTTCAAACTTTTTCTTGAACCCAACATGACGAACCCAAACTCATTTTTTCAGGAAATCAAACAAGTCTCTTACAAAATATCATCGAATTAGGGATCGAAAGTTACCCATTTTTCTTCTCTCAACTGGTTAACTACATAGAAGGCCCAAAATATTTGAGTTTAAAGGAATTAGGGCGTGGGCATCGTAACCTTCGAAATGCAATCGAAATAACAGCTATAAAGTTCAAAATTACAGACAACAAATTCGAATTTTTTCCTGGATCCACAATGACGAACTCAAACTCCTTTTTTCAGGAAATCAAACAAATCTCTTACAAAATATCATCGAATTAGGGATCAAAACTTACCCATTTTTCTTCGGGGTTTGCCGTCCGCCGGGGTTTGCCGTGCGTGGGGGTTTGCGACGATGGGCGTGCGTGCATGAGGATGACCGACGGGGTGAAGAGAAGAGGGCGATGGATTTGGGGCGGGACGGGCTGAGCGACGGGGAGAAGTGAAGAGAGATGGGCTGAGCGGGGGGTTTTTTTTTATTTTTATATTTTTTATGTTTTTGAATTGAAAAGGGAAAGGCACGTCTGATTTGGGAGTGGAGACAAATAAATGATTGATTTTGAAAAGAATTTTAACTTAAGGGTAATTTGGACAATTCAGATGGTCAAATGCTTGGTTTCCCTAAAGGATCCAAAGTATGGTTTGGTTTTCAAATCAGATGCTACACTAAGCTTAGTTTATCAAGTTTCCCTAAGAAAAAGTGTAGATGGGAGATAAAGAGATTGTACGAGAGAAAGAGAGAGAGAATGTGGATTTTTGAAAAAATGAAACTGATTCTTTGTTTTTGATTTTTTTGTTTTGGCTGAAGAAAAGACCTAATAAAAATCGGTAAAAAAGGGTACTAATTGCGTTCTAATTATATAAAATTTATTAGCTTTTCAATTGTAACAAAAAGGAAACGTAAAAGTCAACTTTTGCTGCTAGGAAAAATTCTCTATCAGTAATGCATATAATCCTATATATATATATATATATATATATATTTTTTTTTTTTATATAAAACAAAAATACTAAAATGGTATTTCTATGTACAAATATACCCACGTATATAAGGAATAAGACGTATATGCATATACTTCTTCCTTCTTTTTGTCGGTTACAGTGGTTGTAGAGTATCTCACATTTAGTAATCTTAAAGGCGCGCGCGCGCGCGCGCACACACACACACATATATATATATATATATATATATATATATATATATATATATATATTATCTGTTAGTTATTTTTTTTACAGTTTATATGTGTACATTTAGTACTTTATGTTTTTTTTAAACTTAAAGTATATATATATATATATATATATATATATATATATATATATATACACACCTTAAAACTTCAATAAAATATTATTTTATATTTCCCGACTTTAAAAAAATAGCTTATTTCAAACAATAGCGAAACAAACTAAAGCATATATAGTACACATAGTAAAAAGCTCATAAAGAAAATTCACATACATCAAATATTAAATTCCAAAATGACTTAGTTTCGGGGTTTCACATTAGAACTATTATATCTTGTTTTGTTTATTCGAAGCACTCTGCGAGTGTATGTTTGTTTTTCCAAAAAATGCCGAGGGGAGATTGTTGAATCCTCTGTGACATGGTTTAGTTTGTCAAATTAATTTTGATATAGTTTTTCAGGTGAAGCTACAAGAAGTTGTTCAAGACCTGGATCACTTAAAGTCACATGTCTACCCACACGAATATGACTGAAAATATCATGTCTCCAATTCCGAATTTTATGGTGAAATATATTCTCGGATATTTGGTTTTGGGGAATAACTGATGCGTGAGAGATTTGGTGTTAGCCTAATAAAGCTCCTTGCGGGTCGAATTAGGTTAATTAGTTTTTCTGTTTGGTCAATTCACGCTTACTTGAGCCTTGAACCAGTCTCTCTGATATGATCCTTACCAACAAATGTGATAAGACCCAATAACAATGGTTGAAAAAGACCCCAAGATCTGCAAAGGACTAGAATGTTGAGACTTGACCCAATATCTAAAGAGATAAGAATCAAGCCTACGACATAGAAGACACCACACCAAGATACTCAAGATGAACACTTAAGAATCAAGATGATAAGTCAAGTTATTAAACGCTACATGAAAACTTGATATGTTCAAAGAGTCTTTTCAAGAACAAAAGAAAGACACAAACTCACATATATTTCATTCAAAGAGGATCTATATTCTGATTACATTCACCTAAATACTTATTTATAGCCTTGGAGAGGCTTTACAATCAGCAAAAAACGTTTTGCTCGAACCGCTCTAAAATCAACATTTAAGACACTAGTAGTAAAAACTGAAACTTAAATGCAAATAACTTTAAGCCCTTATAACTTG
Organism: Urtica dioica subsp. dioica; assembly: GCF_054948205.1. Taxonomy (NCBI): domain Eukaryota; kingdom Viridiplantae; phylum Streptophyta; class Magnoliopsida; order Rosales; family Urticaceae; genus Urtica; species Urtica dioica. The sequence continues at coordinate 6,884,379 of NC_142767.1, read as the reverse complement.
GGACTGAAAGTTTTGACATAAAAACACACAAAACAACACACTAAATGGGTATAAACACCCAACATTCATCCAACTATTTTAAGTGGTTACAAAAGTAACTCCCAAAAAAAAGTGAACAACCTTATTTATTATTAAAAATGTGGATCGAATGCTTAAAAATGACCAAGGCATTCTGATTACTCTTCTAGACCTTAATCATTGCTATTATGTTCTCTTGCATCTGATTTTCACCATCGTTGCGCATAATTGAACTAACTTGTTGGATTAGCTCAGACCAAGCTTTGTATATCCCCCATTCAACATTGTTTAAATCAAGGAATTCTTCATTGAAATCTTTGATCTCCAAATACTTGATTTTGTCACTTCTAGGATCATATCACTCTCTGCCCTGGAGATCTTCATCGACAACTGGTTCTAGGTACTTAGTACTGCTGTACTTTATTTGTGCAAAATTTGTAAGTGTGTGTTTTGCATTGACGTGCTGTGTCAATCTTCGGGAGAGGATTGTGTGAAAGAGAGATAGAGTCTCTGATTTAAGGGGAATTTAGATTGCCATCCATTGAAGAAATCAAAGAAGAAAGTATTTGAGAGGGAGTCTGGAAACCTAATTCATGTACTTTCGATTATTGAGATAGTGGATTCCTTTTCACTATCGGACGTATCAGTCCCCCTGGATAGTTGCTTTATCACTGAACATATTTACCAAATCTCTATGTCCTTTAGTGCTTTTTTTTATTGCTTGTTTTATTGTTGATTAATTTGATCGGGTTAAAAGAATAAGGTGTTCAACAAATTGTTTCATCTACTAGTTGAATAGTCATCTTAAAACACCGCTTTCTGTTTGATTGCTTGTTTTATTGCTAATTAATTTGATCGAGTTAAAAAAATAAGTTTTGTTCAAAAAATTGTTTCATCTACTAGTTGAACAGCTATCTTAAAACACGTTTAGTAATTTTAAAATAAAATTAAAAATAAATTGAGGAGACATTACTACAAATGTTGGATTCTACAACCCATTTTCTACAATGCTTACGCTAAGTGTTGTAGAGACTAGAGATTCTACAACGCTTAAAATAAGTGTTGCAGAAACTGGGAGTTTCTACAACGCTAATGACTAATGTTGTAGAAGCATGATATTTCTACAACGCTTACTACAAGTGTTGTAAAATTTCATATATTTCAGATTTTCCACAACACTTAGACTATCCGTTGTATAATCCTCGCTGCGGCGATGTGTGATTTATGCCACGGCGACAACATTCTACAACGGATAGTCCAAGCGTTGTGAAATAATGCCATGTAATGAACTTCGCCGCAGTGAAATTCCTTCGTCGTTGTGGTGAGAGCTTCTATAACGGTCAAATTATCCGTTGTAGGAAGATCATACCGCGGCGAGACATAGCCTTCGCCGCGGCGAGAAAGATACCAAGACCAACTCATTTTGCAGGAGAGATTCTCGCCACGGCAAGAAGCTCCTACAACGGTTAATATATCCGTTGTTGGAGCGTCTTGCCGCGGCGAAGTACATTTTTCGCCGCGGTGAGGTTTTGTGACTTTTTAGGGTTCCACTATAAAAGGCCATTTTTTTTTTCATTTTTTCCTTCTACCCAAAGCCAAGAGACACATTTTCGAACGAGTCGGTGAAGATCTCGCCGCCCAAAACCCGTCGCCACATGCTCGCCGCCGTCCTCTCTCGCAAAGTCCTTGCGGTCATCCTCTCTCGCCACGTCCTCGCTGCCATCTTTTCGCACCGCCTCTCTCTCTCGCCGCCTTCCTCTCTCTTCCCCAACTTCTCAAGGTATGATTTTCTATGGGTTTTTTTTTTATTTTTATTTTTTATGGTTTTTATAGCTTGAATTTCATGTTGTTTTCAAGAATTTCATGTTGTTTTCCCGAATTTCATGTTGTTTTCCCAAATTTGTTTGATTCATAATTCACAAATTTAGGGTTTTGTTTGATTTTGCTTAGTTAGAACACGAAATTAGGATTTTGTTTGATTTTGTGAATGAATTGAGTTAGAATTTGTTGCGGCGATGCATAGTTTTCGTTGCGACAGTACGTTTATGGGTAGAACTCGCCGCGGCGAAAAATTATCATCACCGCGGCGAGGCTTCTACAATGCTTACTCTAAGCGTTGTAAAATCATCTCGCCGCAGCGAGCTTCTACAACGCTTATGCTAAGCGTTGTAGGAGCGTTTAAAATCCTAAAAAATTCTAGTTTTATTAAAACCCCACCTAATTTTCAGACTTAAGCGATTTTTTTTAATATATTTTTCATTCTTCTTCTTCTTCATTCTTTATTCTTCTTCTTTATCAAAACCCCCGCCCCCCCCTCTCTCTCTCTCTCTCTCTCTCTCTCTCCGCCCTCTCTCTCAGCCGCACCGCCCGCTGCCCCCCCCTCTCTCTCTCTCTCTCTCTCTCCTTCTCCAGCCACGCGTCTCTCTCTCTCTCGGCCGCGCCTCACTTCATCTCCGGCTGCGCCTCACCCGCGTTATATCTCACTCTTGGCTGCGCCGCCCCGCGCCTTTTTCTTGGATTTGAGTTGAAATTGTGATTGGATTTGAGTTTGATATTGATTTGAAGTTAGGAAGATATTTAACATTAGATTGAATTGAGTTTGAAATTGTGTTTTTTTTAGAATCGGATTGGATTTGAGTTGAAATTGTTATTGGATTTGAGTTGAAAATTGAGATTATGTTTTGAATTTTGTTTATTAGATTTCATGTCGTACACTACTACTAGTTCTAGCGGTATCAATAAAAGGAAAATTAGAAGACAACTAGCGCTAAATTCCGATGATAAAGGAAAAAGAAGAAACACTCTTATGGATTGGGTTAATAAGGTTAATTCTCTTGCTTAAAAAATCCCGGTACAATTTGATGATAAAGGGCAACCAATTGGTAAGGAGGATAACGAGTTGTCGAGTTACTTTGGCGAGTTAGCTAGAGAACACGTTCCACTTTCAATGCACGACTAGAGATGTAAAGAGAATAACCAAATTAAAGAACAAATTTGGAACGAAACGCAAGAAGGATTTAAGATTCCTATCGAACAAAAGAACGATTGCCTTATGAGAGTCGGAGAAGTGGCAAGGTTATTTATGTTAGGAATTCTTGCCCACGAGAGATAATGAATAAATCATAAATGTTTACTAAATAGAATAGTTGTTTTCTTTATTAGCATCATATGATTAGTGGGTTGAGCTCTGAATATCAAAATCAATAGCCACTATCATCCGTAGCCTCCGTACTAAACTGAGTCACGAGCTGGGCACCTGAGTTCGGACGGTGAACTAAAACATGGTCGATGACTGATACATGACTGCATAGCTGTATCTAAAGTCATATATGCGGAACACTAGTGAAGGTTGATCACAACGATCAGGCATTCTGCACTTGTGGTAAGTGCACGACCCGGACAGACTTTGGTTGTAGATGTGTCGTTTAAGTACCATTACGGCACACTAACCGAGGTCGCAATGATGCTCACAATGAGACTTGATCTAAATTATGAACTGATCATGGACACTTGGTCATGTTACCGCGCTCTTTGACTCATTCGCTTAAAGGCTACTATCAGCTAATCACAACTTATGTCTTGAGAGTTTCGGAGCATGATTCGAGTGGGACGTGGTTGGCAGATAGGAATCCAGCCTTCCTAAAAGAAGGTCAATGTTCACTCACATAAGGGTGGATTACAGAACCGATAGATTGCCGCACTTTCGTAGTATGTACGTTCGGAAGAATCTTTCGCTGGGGAAGCAACAATGCTTAGGTTATATATGTATAAAGAAAGATATAACAAATCAATTGACCTTTCTCGATACGGATTGAACATGGAGGATCTTGATCACGTATTGACTAGATCAGTGGACACTTGTCACGGTGAGTAAATATAATTCTAGTATAAAGGAGAGTTCAATCTTGGCGTACTAGGTGGAGTCCGACCAAGATTAGAAAAATCGATGTGGAAAAGAGAAATGACTTTTTCGTCTTTTCATCGGATTTGTTAAGCTTCTATTACTACATCCATAATCCCCGATTCGGCTTCGATAAGACGAATGAAGAACCTCTAATAATAGTGTGTTTCATTATTATAGATCTCACAAGCTGTAATAGTGATTGACAACATTAAATTAAGAAAACGGGCTTTTGCTGAATTAATAAAGTATTTATAGTAGAATTATTTATTTATTGTTTGATCAAGTAAATAATCAATTGATCCATTAATTATTTATTGTTTGATCAAGTAAATAATTAATCAATTACTTATTTGTTTATTGTTGGACCAAATAAATAAATAATTAATTGAGCTTTAAACAATTGGGCCTTGCACAAAAGTGAAAGTCGAATTTTAGGATTTGGCAACAAGGAGTCGCGCAAATCCTTTGGGCGAGAGCCATAAAATTCGTCCACTATTATATTGGTACTTACCAATATTTTCTCTTTCATTGTTTAAATAAAGAAGAGAGAAAAATATTTAAAAGGAAATAAGATATTGTCCTTTATTGTTTATTCTCTCTCATGAATATTTAGAGAGAATACTATTTAAAAGGAAATAAGATATTGTCCTTTATTCTCTCATGAATATTAGGAGAGAATAATATTTAAAAGAAAATAAGATATTGTCCTTTATTCTCTCTCATGAATATTAGGAGAGAATAATATTTAAAAGGAAATAAGATATTTCCTTTATTCTTTTATAATTAAATATTCTCTATTTAAACATAAAATAAAATCTCGTAAATATTGATCTGATGGCTAAGAGAGAAAGTATGATTCATGAGATGAGATCTAAGGGCTAAGCTTTGATTCACTAGTGTGAATACAATAAAATGAAATAATATATTTTGGAAACTACCAAGAATATATCATTTACACTACTATAAATATGAGTTCTTGAGAAGAGAAAAAAAGCTTTTGGAAGACCAAAAATTCGCCTAACATAGTGTGTGGCTGACTTACTCTCTCTCCCCCCTAGGAATTACTCTATTATGTTATTAGAAAACAAGAGTGAGATCTTGAAACAACGTTGTCTCTTGATCGTGTGAGATTAAAGAGTGTGGTCCCACGCTGTCTTTCTTTATTCGTCCGGAGTTTACGTTTCGGAAGACTACAGTGTCATCAAGAGAAGTACGAGGATATGAAAGCTTGAAGAAGGAGATCAAAGCGTTCGAAGACGGATTGAAAAATCTTGAAGTTTCTGTTCGTGAGCCCAATCCGTAAGTTCTTTATGAACCTTGTTCTTTGTTCTTATTGGTTGCTTGACATGTTTGAATGCGTTCACTATTTAATTAATAAAGTGAATTTAGATCTTGTTAGATAACCATAATATTAATTAGCTCTTGTTAGTGTAATTAATTTATTCAGCAACTTATATGGTTATCAAGGTGAGCACATAATCACTATACAAGTGTTTTGAGAATGATTGTTCGTGTCGGATACCAGACGTGATTGACCAACAAGAGGTATCGGAGCGATTGTTCTTGCCCGATACTCTATGTGCATCACCGACAGGTGGTATCAGAGCGATTATTCGTGTCTGATACTTACTCCATTTTTCCAACAATTTCGTCATGAGTTATACAACGATCTACTCAAAGACATCATCAACGAACCAATCGCCTTAAAGAGACATGCTTGTGTTTTGAAATTCTACGCAAGTATCACCGTAGAAGATTGGATAGAATTTGTTGAGTATAGATGAACATAAATGTTCAAACAAACATCAGAACATGAAAGCCAATACCGAAAAAGTGTGTACAAATCTCAAACGGGCCGAAATGGATATCGAAAGCTTGATCAAGAAAATGTTAGATTCATTTTTTTTTAGTTATTCCATATTTTGCAATTATTTTTTTAATTTATTGTATAATTACTTCTTACTAGCACGATGAAAGGGGGGAATGACCCACAAAAGAGGAGCTATGGATTAACTCGTGAATGAAAGACGTAAATAACTACAAGGATGATAAAGACAAACTAATGGGGGAAAAATCGTTAGTTCTTTACCTTTGTTATAACAATTAATCTTGTAATTTTATTTGCAAATAATTTCTGTGTAGAAAACGTTATCTCAATAAGCAACGCAAGGGACATGGGTGCCAAAATCGGGAAAAAGCACCTTGCCAGAAGCTTTGCGAACGTCGCAAATTTGCGGTCAATCCAAGCACACTTTCCGTTTCAAGTGCTTTGTTCCTCTAACCCCGAACGAAGAAGTAATTAAGATGCGTCGCAAAATGAATGAGTTGAAATCTTTGGTAATGAAAGCATTTAGTTGACATGGTAGTATTAATGTCGGAGATGCTAATGTCGAGTTGCCTAGTGTCGAGCTGTGGAAGAGAATTTCAACGAGAAGGTTGATGATGATGAAGAGATGGCTAATGTTGAAGACCACGTCAATGAAGTGGTCTCTTTAGGTATTTTCATTTTTTTTATCTAATTAATTAATAAAACTAAATGTTTTGGTATTGAGTTATTGATATTGTTCGTGATTTGCTTAGAACACGACGATGTTGACGTGAATTTTGGTGATCTTCCGAAAATTGATCTTATCATTGTTGAAAAACCCAACAGTGTTCGTGCTAGTTGCTCATTGAATCCAACCACGCCGGTGACACCGAGTTCGGACGAAAGCGCCGAGTGTCTTCTTCTCATTGATGATGTTGTAGAATGAGCACGATTCCTGTTGCGAATGAGCGTACATGAATGGGAGCGTAGATCACTTCTCACTTTTGGAGAAAGGAAATGTACGTGTGACCGTTTTTGGGGTTTTGATTAAAAAAGTCAAATTGCCAATTCCCACCGAAGAAGCTCAAATCATGAAGATACCATAAGGGGGATTGTCTCTGGCCAAAGAGATTGATAGAAATGGATATGGAAAAAGAGAGTCGCGGTCCGGTTGTCAAACAACTCTCAAAGCTCGGTTTTGAGAGTAAACCTAGCATCGATGAAGGTAAGAAGATTCCATACAAGGTGATTAATCCCAAGTTTCGATTGTTCGCTTAACATGCCCACAAAGTAATGTTACTGCAAGGGGATGTGATTACGATCAAGGTTACTGCAAGTCTCGCCGCTATCCCAATTCCGGTGTCATTTGAAGATGTTTCCGATTTTATGCAATATGCGAAAATTGACACGGGGTGCATAAGGTTTATATGGAGTAAGTGTTTTCTTTATATTCTTTTTTTTAATATCAGTATTTAATGTTTTTGATCAATTTAATACTTGTTTGTCATAGCTATCTACGCTCAAGTCTAGAAAATGGGAAGAAGAGTCAAGACTATTGTCTTATAGATCCGGGCCTAAGTTCTCACATCATAAACAACGACGTGGATGCTTATTTGTCAAAACGAGTCAATGACATTGGACACGTGGTACGAAAATACAAAGTTGAACTAACTTTGATGCCGTACAATAAAAATGAGCATTGGATGCTCGTTGTCCTCGATCTTTGGAGAGATAGCGCTATGTTGTTCGACCCGTTGAGAAATAAAATGCCAACCAATTTAACTCGATTGATTAAAATGTAATATTTTGTTTTATTGAACTATCTTTATTATAAATCATTCTAGTGTTTTTTTTTTCTCTTATGGTTTCCGTGTTATAGGGTTTTTATAGATTTCAAGCTTGAGCACCAAGACGCCCACAATAAAATCAACATACATCAAGCTTGCAATGCTCCGAGACAATCCGGAAACATGGAATACAAGTATTTTGTGATATCTTATATGCGCGATATAGTTGTAGGAGGTGTAGGAAAATTAGAAGCTAAGAAATCTTATACACATGAAGATTTAGAGAGAGTAAGAGAAAAATGGGTAACTTACATACAAACATTTATTGAATGCGATCATTAATTAGTTTTTTTTTTGGTGAATTTTGGATTGGTTTTGGATGTAAATATTTTCTTTTCTATGTTATGAAGACGTAGAAATTTGCTTTTAGATTTGAAGTTTATTTTCATGTACCAGTTTTTAAAACGGGTTTCAGTACCATGTAAAAACTAAATTCAGGTTTAAAAAACGGTGATTCTTGCCGCAGCGACTCAAACTTTTCGCCGTGGCATGTTACACGGGCAGCGTAAAAAATAGGCTTCGCCACGGCGACGCTTTTTTCTCGCCGCGGCATGTTAATACAGCCGCGACGAGATTTAGGCGTCGCCGCAGTGAGAGTTTAAAAAAAATTCCCGAAACTACCTACAACGGATCTAGATCCGTTGAAGAATCTTCTCGTCGTGGTGCCAAACATACGTCGCCGCGGTGAGGTTCAACCCAAGTCCTCGCTGCGGCTATGCATAGTTTTTGCCGCGGCGAGAAACTTCTACAACGGTTAGAAAATCTGTTGTAGAATAACTCGCCGTGGTGAAACTTCTACATCGACGGGCGAGAATTTATTCATAAAATATAAAACGAGGGAGAGATATGAGCGGGAATGAGCGAAAATGAGGAGTGAGATGGGATATGAGAGGGAGTTGGTGTGATTGTAAGAAAAATTTAAGGGGAGGGTAAAAAAGTAGTTGTACATTTGAGTTAGTGGCATTTGTGGCCAAATTATGACTTTAGTGAGAAATTGGAAAAAGTTAGTGATATGGTAGTAGATGTGACCATTTACCTTGAATTAATGTTATGTACAAACTTGAGAAAATTGCAGACAAAACTCTTTTTACATTACACTCCACATTTCCTTAGAAGTGCTAGCCTTTGTAAAGCCAATATGTCTTGACGTTTTTGTGGAGCCGGGCTTTCTTAATCTTGAGAGAGAGCTAGTTAGTTCGCGACCTGTACCTGGTTGGAGCCGAACCGAGAGACAAAAGTCGATCAGTCAACACAATCTAGAAGCAATATATGAATATCATGGAATTCCAAGTAAATTATTATCAAATCCGAAATTTTTAAAATAAAAACCTAAAACCACAGACCCCCAATACTTATTGGAGACGAGAATCATCATCTAAATTTCAATACAAAACATTCAATTTCAAAATCCCCGAATCAGAAATTTCAAACCTTTGCATGCAAGAATAAATTGTCACGTTTTGGCCACATATTATTGGTTGTTCTTATGAAACAGTAAGGTATATATATAATTTACAAGGGAATAGGTAAAGAGCCTTTTTCAATCGCAAGTTACGATCACAGTTTTTCCTCAATTTGCACAACAAGTTGGCCCAATAGCACGAAAGTCTGTGACTATTGTAAAGAGAAATTTCATTTTACGGACCTAAAAGTTAACAAAATATCGAGACTAGACCTCATATTTTAAAATATATAAAAATGAATTTTTGTCCCAATTTTGGACACAAATGTTTTTCTGAACAAATAAACTCATTTCACTTTCATCTCTATCTTTTCAATCACTCATTCGGTCTTTCACACTCGATTCCGACGAGATACAACTAAATTCGACGAGATGCGAGGGAATCCGACGAGCTATGATGACCTACTTTGGTAAAGTTTCACCTGAATTTGACCTTCACCGCTTAAAATGCCTAAAAAGTTTGAATTTTATCGTATCTTATCGTATAACATCATATATTATTGTACACTATCATACATTATAATTATAATGTACCATATCTCATCGTATTGTATCGTACATTATCGTACGGTATCGTATATTATCGTACGTTATAATTATAATGTACACTATAATTTGTATGAATTTTATCGTATATTATAATTATAATGTATTGTATCTCATCGTATTGTATCGTACCTTATCGTACATTATAATTTATCATACGTTATAATTATAATGGATACGATACATTATAATTATAATATATGATAAAATTCATACAAATGAAATTGCATTACCATGTACGATAATATACGATAGTGTACGATACCGTACGATGTTATATGATAAAATTCATATTTCTTTTGGGCATTTTAAGCGTTGAAGGTCAAATTCACGTGAAGCTTTGTTATCTTAGTTCATCATGACTCGTCGGATTCTCTCATATCTCGTCGAATTTAGTTGTATCTCGTCGAAATCGAGCGTGAGAGACCGAGTGTGAGATTGAGAATATAGATTGACTCATTTTTAGATATTTTTTAAATATGATGTCTAGTCTTGATATTTTGTTAATTTTTAGGTCAATAAAATGAAATTTCTTATTGTAAATTGACAGGGACTTAGAAATAGACAGTGTTATTTTGTCTTAAAGTCTTAACTTCTAACTTTTATCCAGTCCGAATATATATATATATATATATATATATATATATATATATATATATATATATATTATTATCTTTATATAGGTAGTAGCGAATGCAGAGTAGCTAACGCGAAAAAAATGGGTTCATTGAATGAAAATGATATGAGAAATGGACGTAAGTAATATATGGTATATTCGTGCATGATGAAGAATTGCAAAGTCTTCGTCTCCCCGAAATATGATATATAGTTATCTTTCGAATCCATCCAAACAACACCAAACTTTTTGTTTATTGTTAAAAATAAGGGCGTTCTAGATTTGTGGCCATTACGAAACTTGAAATTGCATTTTAACAATTTTTTAGATAATTTTTGTTAATTAACCAGAAAATATTATTATCCAACGAAAAAGACAAAATTGACCTTACAAAAAATTCTAACCCATTTACACAAAATTATAAAATAAAATAAATAAATAATAATAATAACTACCCATTAAACTAGACAACAAAATCAGTTTCCATGGAAATTATAAAAAACGCATAAAAAAAATACCTAGAGAAGAGAACATATTACCAATAATTTCCAAATATTAATTGTTATTAAAATATATTAACACTTATAACTTTGCAATAACTGACATAGTGACGGCGGAAAACAAGGAAGCGCGGTGAAGGATCGGTAGTTGTTCAGTCTGTGGTCCCCACCCACGACGCTGAAGCTGATGAGGTGGCGCTCCTCGTCCAGGATCTCCAGCCTCTTCGTGCTCAACTCTGGTAAAATAATTATCATAATTTGTTTTTTCTTTATAATTTTTTTCGAATATTAACTGCAGTCATGGAGGACTGTTCTTTTTCTATTTCTTTCCTCTTCGATTCTTTTTTTTTTTTTTTTTTTTTTTTTTTTTTTTTTCTGTTTCAGTTTATTTTGAAATCATAAAATCCAGATCATATAATTAAGGAATTTAAAGAATAATGATGACCCAGTTTTTAATACAAAAATAAGTGGTTTCACTTGGCACATCATCAATTTGGCTAATTATCAATTATTAACTAAACGTTAGTTAAAATAAAATTAATATGTTTTAAGTGGTTTAGTTGTTAACAATTCTCTAAAAACAATTCATTAAAACGTTCACTAGTTCATCATATTAGTTAACTAATTGTACTTTTTGCAGAGTAAATAACTAGCAATTTTTAAATTTGAAATTGCAATCTAGTCATAGTTTGGATAATTTTTATTTATTAGTCACCTCAATTTATTACCTATCGTTTTAAGACTTTAAAACATATTCCTACCCAATTATATGAGAAAAAAATGAAAAAATAGACGCGATTAATGAGGCAAAACTTAAACATACACGCGTAATCGATTACACCATTTTGAAAAATGAAAACTAAATTAATGGTAACATAGTGATAGTAACAAAATTAACGTGTAAAAAATGTTTAATAAAAAACTCTAGAAATATACATGACAATAAATGGTAATATAATGATAATAGATAGGCATCTATATACTCTAAAAATGTATTTGAAATATGGTATTGAATAATAAATGGTAATATAATGTTGTTAACTCTTTTAATGTTGATAAATGGTAATATAACCGATAATAAATGTAAATTCCGTCAAATTGTAAGCTGTCTCGAAATATAAAATTGGCTATGAAATACGTGTGGTATATAATTACCACCCAAATATGTTTTCAAATTAATATCAAACAATCGTAATCAACTGGTTGCTATTAATATGGAAATAAAAATCAATGAATTAATATACCACATGTTCAGTCTATTCTTATTCAAGCAAAAAAAAAAAAAAAAAAAAATGCCGTCTATCCTTACCAGCAGATAATAACTGAAACATCAAACGTAATAGAAATGAAAAAAAAAACCGCATTTCAAACTAAAAAAGAATACTTGAAGAAGGATAAAATGGAAATTTCAATCTACCATAATCAAGGCCATGCAAGCGTGATGGTCATAAATAAATAAAAAAATCTCAAATGCATGAGACATAATAAAATTATCACGTTTGAACTTTGAACAGGGTTACGGAGTTACAAATCTCTTTATAATATTTGTCAAGTGGAGGGAAAATATGCTTATTACTATGTCGTCATATATTTAATTTGAATTTAATTATAATTTTTAAATATATATATATATTTCTAATTAGTTTTCTATAATTAGTTGATAATTTTTTTTTATCGAAGAATAATAAAATTGTAGAAGTGAAATGTAAAAATCTATCCAAAACTGCAAATCCTTAAATCGTGTACAGCTTGTATTTTACGATTTCATATGATTATTTACTAGTAAAATGTATAATTATATTAAACCTGTAATATGGACATTTTTTTACAAAAAAATTAAATAACTAACCAACTAAAATGTTTGGAATTGCTATATAGCTAACGTTTCGTAAATATTAAGTAAATAGCTATAAAGATGACGTGACATTCTTGGTTTGTCCTTTCATTGAAATAAAAGTGAGATGTTTATGTCAATTTACATGTGTAAATACATGAACGTGACTATTTATCTAAGATTTACGAAACATTGACTATATATCAATTTAAAACGGTAAATAGGACTATATATCTAATGAATCCATTTTGTTTTATCACAACCTTTTCTAAATTTAGTATGTTAAATTATATGAAAATAAAATTAAGACATCTATTGTGCTGTCCTCTCAATTTTTGTAAAATCAGAAAAAATTAAAGTAACTAACATTGTCTTTATATGGACTATATCCATACATAAAAATATTATACACCACTATATTTCATGAATAATGTCACTTATACAGGCCACCTAGAATATTATATGACAATAATATATGTTATATATATAAATATATATATAAGAATACATATTAAAAAATAAAACCAAAATAATTGATAAGTAGAAACAATAATATCATCATATCATTAATGAGGATTCTCTATTATGTAATTAATTAACCCAACTTCATTTGCTTCTTTTCAAGACCATTATTAATTAGTATATCCCTAGTATATATGTATAGTATACCAACAAAACGTTCATACCAAGAAATACCAAAAACGCCAAAGTCAATCTAATCTGGCAAAAGAAAAAGGTTTTCGGTTCACAAACACAAGAGAAGCCCTCTCTGATCTTTCTCTCGAATGAGTCATGATGAGTCCCAAATCATGACGATGATGATGAGCTCTGCTCCTCGGCCGAAATGAACAGCGAGCCGAGCCTGAGCGGGTTCCGGTACGGCGTGGGAGTCTCGGTGGCGGTGCTAACCCTAATCGTGACCCTAACCCTCCTCTCCTACTTCTGCACCAGTACCCGAGCCTCCAGCCAACCCCCAGCCCCGCTCGTCGAGATATCCGTCTCCGGCCAAGCTCCGGCGGCGGATCGTAGCCCCGGCGGACTCGACGACGCCGTCCTCCGCGGCTTCCCGAAGGTCCTCTACTCGCAGGCCAAGCTCCACAGAGACGACGAGCACAGTTCGAGCTGTTCCATATGTCTGGGAGAGTACTCCGACGCCGACGTTCTTCGGCTGTTGCCGGAGTGTGGACACGTGTTCCATCTCCGCTGCGTCGACTCGTGGTTGCGCCACCGACCCACTTGCCCCATCTGCCGATCCTCTCCTGTCCCGCTCGCTGCCCATCCGAATTCCTAATCTTTTTTGTATTGGGCTGAAAAAAGAAACACACACATATATATTAATAAATACACTGTACTATCATTTATCATCAATCTTTTGTCAAATGATAGGTCTCTTTTGAATTATTTTTCCTTTATTTTGTATATTGAATGATAATAAATTATTATGATTATTAGTTATGAATGATTAATTTGATAATTGAACAGATGTATGAAATGTAATGTCCTAGTGATGAAAAAGTAGGGATACTCATTTTAATTTTTATTAGAGGTTTGAAGTAGATCACGGCCTTTTTTTTGTGAAAGCATAATATATGTATGAACATTGACGAGAGTAAAAAATATCTTCCCAATCCAATGGATAGACCACATTACGTCATTCTAACTTCATAATCATGTAGCATTAGTATCATCAACCATCTTATTTAATTATTATAATCCAACGCCATAAACGTCAAGAATTGAAACCCACCAATGATCCAAATTTGGAATAAAAGTAAAATTTTATTTAGTGGGGACATATTTCATAATTATTCAAACACATTTTAAATAATTAAAAGCCTGGTAACGATCGGTCACTTGGTTAAAAATTCAAATCTGGATGGGCATGCTAGGGAAGCAATGATATATGTTGAATATATCCCTAGTAAGAGATGTGTCATGGTTCCCTCAAAAAAAAAAAAAAAAAAAAAAAAAGAGATGTGTCATGGTCACATCATATGTATGTAATAATGGTATTTTAATTTTTTGTGTGCTGTAGCTAGACTAGTATAGAATCGTCAAAGCCTAGTGATTTGTGTGTTTATTATATTACTGAGGAGGGTACTTCAACGCAGAATATACAATTGGTTTAAAAAAAAATAATAATAATTAAAGTGGAAAAAACAAGGTGATAGCTATGTATGTGGTGGATGTATAGATACAGCAGCCAGCTGCTATTGTTGAACACCGACTCTGCAAAGAGTGCAGTCAAATTATGCTCTTCACATTCTACTTGTTTTCTTTAGTCCATAGAAACAAAAGATAAATTTCATTGAGTGGGCTTAATAAGCCATTAAATATCTTATTTAGACCCTAATATTGAAAAATATCCCAAAATGGACTTTTGTACCATAATCGGACAAAAATACCCTTATAATCTATTTGTACTCACCTCATTCCCCCCGAAACTCATCTCTCTCTCACTCGCTCACTTCAAAAAAAAAAAAAACTCTACGATCGTGTACGAGGGGATACGACGGCAGACGATCTTGTACGAGTCGGTACGATAGAGGACGATGGCGTACGATGGAAATGCTTCGAGATTCGGCGGCGGTGACGGACAGAAATCCCGAGCTTCAAAACCAAGTAAAAAGGTAAGTTTTCATGAAATTTCTTGTTAAACTTCGTTGAAAATAGTTAGAATAGGGTTTAGGACTTAGTTATTACCTGATTTGAGTTGATTTGAGGTGATTTGGGTCGGATTTAGATTGTTAGGGTTTGAAATTAGGGCCAGTGTACGATGAGATTGATGCATCGTACGATGTCGTACGATGAAATTCATAGAGCTCTACGATGCGATACGATGGTGTACGATGGGTTTATGTTTTCTCAAAAAATTGTCGTACGATTCTGTACGATATCGTACGATGCGGTACGATGCTATACGATGATTTTTAAAAAAAATTTAATTTCTTGTTTTGCGATGATATACGATGCTGTACGATGCTATACGATGATTTTTAAAAAAAATTTAATTTCAGATTTAAGATGATATACGATGCTATACGATGCTATACGATGAGTTTTTTAAAAAATTTAATTTCTTGTTTTACGATGATATACGATGCTGTACGATGCTATACGATGATGTTTTTAAAAAATTTAATTTCTTGAATTGTGATTCTGATTTAATTTTGTTGTTTTTTTAGGACAATTTGAACTACATGTACAACGTCTCATTCCCGGGGCGTATCACCTACGGTGGGACGGGGATCTTGAAGCTTGTACGGAGTAGATTCGATGAGCTCGGGATAAAAGAATGAATCCTCGGGACTCCGTTCGAGCAATTTTTTACGGAGAGCGAGCTTGGTTTCTCACCGGTGCTCGTACATACTCTCCTTCAGAAGAAGATCGAGGCGACGGTACGGGGGGAGATACATTTTGGCATCGGAGGCAAACGAGTACGATTTGGACGCCTCGAGTACGCACTCGTCTCGGGGATGACCTATGAAGACGGTCCGACCAAAGCCGAACAAGACGAGCGAAACAACGATGGATTGATCATGGATCACTTGAACGGCGTTGCCGGAAGCAAGTTGAGCGTGTTGATCAACGCGTTCACCATATGTCGAAGCCCTGACGCTGCGTTCAAGCTCGGGCTGCTCGTATTCGTCTATGGGTATCTTCTGGGGCAGCCGGCCAACAAAGCCATCGAAGAAAGGTGGCAGAAATTTCTATACATCGTTCAAGACCTCCCCTTCTTCTTCAAGATGCCTTGGGGAAATTTGAGTTGGGCAGAGACGTATTCCAGCCTGTCGGTGAACCTACGGCGTTATCACGAGACGCTGCAAAAGAAGTTGAAGGACAAGCCGGATGTGGCACAGAAAGAGGCCAAGTACACATTGACGGGTAATCTCCATACCCTTCATTACTGGGCGTACGAGGCTATCCCAGAGATCGGGATGAGGTTCGGGTCGAACCAGGGGATTCGTGTGCCCAGGATGCACTCGTGGTCTAGTAATGTGCTCATAATGGGCAAAGACATCGAGGCGGTCTTGAATAAAAAACGGTAACTTTTTATTATTTATCGTTTATTAATGTATTTTACATTATTTGGAATATTGGTAACGTTTATTAATGTATTGTAGGTGGGTGTTCTTCAAATGCTGAGACCAAGGGCACCAAAGAAAGAAATGTTCACTCTCCTCGAGAGACAGACGAGCAAATGTCTGTATCCCATAGACGTCGAGGGAGAAGATGCGACAGAGCCGCGAGACATCGAAGAAGAAATAGATCGAGTCGCGACTGTTGCAGAAGATGCCATCGTCGGAGACTCCGACGAAGAACACGTGTCAGACACTCCACGTGTTCGTCTTGCTAGTCCGACCACTCCCGCAATGGGATCGAGGCCCACAGCGACCTCTCGCGCCGACATTCCCGAGCCCTTTGTCATAACACGGGAAATGTGGGAAGAAATGCGAGCTTCCCAAGAACAACTGCGAGCATCTCAAGAACAACTGCTAGCATCCCAAAAACAAATGATTCAGTCACAAGGGATAGTCTTACGTTCTCTTTGCACGACCGGCCGTAGAGTTGAGCGCATGAGTGTTATACAGATTAGATTTTGTGACAAGTTTAAATCAATTTAACGTTTTAGAGTTGAGTTTAAATTTAATTTAACGTTTTAAAGTTGAGTTTAAATTTAATTTAACGTTTTAGAGTTAAGTTTAAATATAATTTAACGTTTTAAAGTCGAGTTTAAATTTAATTTAACGTTTTAAAGTTGAGTTTAAATTTAATTTAACGTTTTAGAGTTGAGTTTAAATATAATTTAACGTTTTAAAGTCGAGTTTAAATTTAATTTAACGTTTTAAAGTTGAGTTTAAATTTAATTTAACGTTTTGGAGTTAAGTTTAAATATAATTTAACGTTTTAGAGTTAAGTTTAAATATAATTTAACGTTTTAGAGTTAAGTTTAAATATAATTTAACGTTTTAGAGTTAAGTTTAAATATAATTTAACGTTTTAAAGTTGAGTTTAAAATTTAGAGTTGAGTTTAAATTTTATTTTAACGTTTTAGAGTTAAGTTTAAATTTTTGTGACAAGTTTAAATTTTGTGACATATTTTATTACTTTGACTTTCAGCTTTCTATGTGGAAGAGGCTGAACATTTTGTTCGAGGACGCAACGGGCTTGCCTGGGGGTGAAATTCCCACGACCCAAGCTGATGGTCGTAAACGCCGGACCCCTCCTCCTTCTCCTCCTCCGGCGGCTAGTCAAAAGCCGGCGTCTCCATCGCATGAGGCAGAGCCGTCTTCTACGCATCGCGAGTCATCGAAGAAGTCAGAGCCGTCTTCTACGCATCGCGAGTCATCGAAGAAGTCGAAGAAGCCGTCTTCAACGCATCGCGAGTCGTCGAAGCGATCGGAGATCAGGCCGGTGACTTCTCCCAGGTTGTCGACGTCTTCGTCGAGTCCTCGTAGAGAAGACATTTCGGATAAGCTACGCCCGCTCACAACTCCTCTAAGGAAAAGACAGAAGGCACAGCTTAGTCCGGCACATCCAGATCGGCAAGTGCGACCGAAGACGTCGCGTTGGGCCGAATTCACTGATCCGATGAGGCCCAAGTATTTGGAAAAGCCGATCCCCAAGTTCAAGCCGTTGAAGGACGCGAAGCAAAAAGAGTTTGATAATTTCGTTAAGTGGGTGCGGATAAAAAAGTGGGACGACAAGTTCATGGAGTCTGTTCGACTGAAGACGTGCGACGGAGACACGAATTTCTTCGACATGATATTGACAGAAACCAGATGGCTACATGATTCGGTACGTTATTATATAATTTCACTTTCCCTATCAATTTAAAATAACGCTATATGTTTGTAATGTCTCAGCATATTGATGCTATGATTCACATGGTTCGGGCTCGCCAACGAGCTCTTGACGGATATCGGCAAGACGTCCGAATCATGGATTGTCGGTGGGTCCAGCACGTGTACGGCCGATTCAGAACGGAAGAAGCGAACATCAAGAAGGCCATCGAGCTGGGAGCAGAGCCCGAACCCGTGGACTGGGACACGAGGGCAACTATTAGCCCGATGACTGGGTATAAGGACGCCGATATTTTGCCTTGGGATGGTGCTCGCGAGATCCTGTTCGTCGTGAACATCCAGAACATTCATTGGTTCACATTTCGGATCGACATCGAGGCCTGGACCATTAGCGTCCTCGACTGCCAAAAGGATCTCATGCAGTCGTCGAAGCATCAAAAGGACTTCACTGAGCTGATGGAGGTACGTAAAATGTTATGTTATTCACGATTATTACCTTAGAGCAACAATTAATTAAATTATAAGGGTTACTTAACATTGTTAAAATGTTTATTATTCAGACTTGGAGTCGAGCATTTGCTAGGATTGTGGCCATAGGTGGTTTCTTCAAGAACCATCCCCACTCTTACCGGGAGAGTGAGCATGGTGAAATTAAGTTCACTAACCTGACGTGGATCGTCGATGACAAGGTCCCACAATGTGCATACAGGTAAACATGTTCTTTTAAAAAAGTTTTTTTGACTACTTAATTGAACTTTTTTTGACAACTTTTAAACAATTATCTTTTTATTGACAAGTTATTTTACAAGTTTGTTTATTTTTACAAGTTCGTTTAAAAAAGTTTTTTTTACTAGTTAATTGAACTTTTTTTTGACAACTTTTAAACAATTATGTTTTTATTGACAAGTTATTTTAGAAGTTTGTTCTTTTTTTCAAGTTATGTTTCAACTTTTTGTGACAATTTCTTTTACTTATTCTTGTGTTGTAGCGGTGATTGCGGGATATTCGCATTGAAGTATGTCGAGCACATAGTACTGAACGAATCATTTGACACTCTTCAAAGTGCGAATATGAGAACGTTCAGGAAGAAATGGTGCGTGGACTTATTCTACAACCACCTTATCCCGTGATTTTGTATTTTCGGATGTTTATTTTTTATCTTTTTGGTTTTCTATGTAATAGTACCTTATAAACATATTATCGAGATGGTTTGTTGACTATTGATTTAATATGTTTTTATTGTACCTTATAAACATGTAATTCAATGAAAGAGATTCACAAAAAAAAAAACATAAAAAATTCACACATTCACAAAGGGTTTAGAACTCGAGACATTTGTGGACGAAAACGAGTCTTGGGACAAAAGCGAGATGAGATCTTCGTCGTTCTCACAGAGTTGAATTGCGAAAAGGTCCATGAGACGGATGACACTCCATTAAACAAGATAAAAAGGTCACTCAAATAAACGTTAAAGTTTTAAACTTAAAAATAAAAATAACACAAAGTCTAAAGTTTTAATCCCTCCAAGTGCATGTTTTTCTGTTATGTCCCCTACCACCACATTTCCCGCATTTTCGCTGGACGACAATCTTTTCGCCTTGAGATGGGTATCGATTAATTCTTCTTCTTCCTTGTTTACTTTTCTTCGGTCGACCGGCTTGCTTCTTTTCAACGGGTTCCGAAACTTTCATGTTTTTTATCTCATCCGGGACATCCCATTGATCTTCATTGCCAACCAGATATATGGCTTTCTTGTACATCTCAATCCACGTCTCCTTCAAATAAAAGTCACTGCATAACGAGTAAACGTCCACGCTTCGATGTTGGGCTGCTGCGATAGAATGCTCGCACGGGATATTCAATTGTTGTGGTAGTCCGCAAGTGCATGTCTTCGCCATAAGGTCTACATCGAAATCACCTCTTACGTCTTTGACATGACATTCATATAGACCGAGTCCGTACGCATTGACAAACTATGCCTTATTATTTAGCTGTGCGAGATCATTTTGCCACGTTGGTGTCAATTTTGTGTTCAACTTGTTCGCTATCTCTTCTCGTTCAAAAAACCAAGTTTGGAGTGTGAATCGAATAAACTCGAGCAACGTCGTAATGAGAAACGTCCTCGCATTCCTTGTTTTGTTGTTGAAGCTTTCTGCGTTGTTGCTCGTCATTAGGTCGTACCTATATAAAACATACTTGATTTATATAATCAACGACATAAAAAATTCAGTACAAAAGAAGTTCTAGACTCTTACCGTTTTCCAAGAAAGAAAGCTCTGGCCCACCGATCGACACCAACTTCTTCGAGATACTTTGCCATCTCGACATCCTTACGTCTCAACTGTCTAAAATTAGCTTCGAATGCTGTTTTACTGAAGGCGTAAGCCGCATCGTAAAGTTCAAAGTGACAATGGTCTGTCTTGAACTTGTGTTGGACATTCAGTTGTAAATGATGGTAACATGCTCCGTGAAGGATACCAGGAAACACAACCTCGACACCATGTATGATGCTAACGTGGCGATCGGATATGAACGCCAAATTAGGTACGTCTTCACCGATAGCTTCTCGCAATCTTCTCAAAAACCAAATCCAAGAAGCATGACACTCGCTATCTACAACTCCGAATGCAAGTGGATATAATTGTGAATTCGCATCCATTGCAATTGCGCAAAGCAACTGTCCCCCGTATTTTGTCTTCAGAAATGCACCGTCCAATGCTATGACCGGCCGACATGCTTTGAAGCCTCTACGACACGCCCCAATGGAAAAGAAAGCATACTTGAATTTGTCACCATCTTGCACAAAGTCTGTTAACGTCCCAGGATTCTTTTGCTTCAACATGTACAGCCAAGACGGTAACTTCTGGTACGATTGTTCCGGCGTACCCCGCACGTACCCAATAGCTTTCTCCCTGGATCTCCAAGCTTTCAAATACGATATGTTCACACCCCATCTTGTCTTCACTTCTTCCCTGACATTATGCGCCGAATACTCAGCCATAGAGTTAATTGAGTACTTGTCTTTAAATACGTGACCGATGATCCATGGTGCCGCTCCTCGATGGCCCTCTGTTCGAACAACACGCCCACATGAGTGTTTACCCTCGTACGACGTAATCTCCCACATCTCAGACCACTGCACGACACCCCTCAACCTCCATGTGCATCTCTCGTTTTTGCATAGAACATACCATCTCTTTTTCGAAGAAGATTTCACTCTAAATTCGAAATTATGTTTCAACGCGTACAAGTGGATATGTTTCTTCAGTTCATGCTTGTTTTCAAATTGCTGCCCAATATATATTTCTTCTGAGCTACCTGTTACTTTCAAAGGTTAGTTAAACAATATGTGGTTTCATATTATACTTGAATCTCATTTGAATCCACTTAAATTACCTGTAGAAGAATGACTTGGATAATGACTCGGGTTTTCCTTCACAACATCATCGGCGCTGAAGTCGGGTGCTTTCCATGAATAAGGAACGATAGGTGATCCGATCATCGGAGGCTCACGCTGACATTGACTCGATGGTTCACAATGACCCGTTGGTACCGTAAACGTTTCCACAAATTCTTCATATTCTTCGGGATTGGCGAATTCTTCAAATTCTTCACCTCTACCATTGTTATCTCCGTCATATCCATCACTATTCTCTTCATCACCATCGCTACCTTCGTTTTCATCACCTTCGCCACCTTCGTTTTCATCACCTTCGCCATCTTCGTATTCATCACCATTGTGTCCATCATATTCGTCACTATTGTGATTACAATCTCTATCACGCCTGTATACTTCGTCACCGTTTCCGGCACCCTTGTACTCGTTAAACAAGTCATCGTCACAGCCACCGTCTTTGTTTTCAATTATAGGATCATTTTGTCGATCCTCGATAACAAGAGTATTCCGTCTCTTCTTCGGTTCATTGCGAGACACCATTCCAACTTCCACATCTTTCCCTTTACATACTCCTCGATACGCAATAGGTGCAATGACCTCGATCTGTTTCGGTACCAAACTTACACAGAGTGGAAATCTATTACGATATTTGTGCTTCATAAAATGCGAAACATCACCATTGTCCTTCAATACGGCAGGACCTACTGGAATTGTACCGACTACGTATGGGACTTCGAGTTTTAAGTCGAACGCGAATCTGTCTAACTGGAACTTCTCGTATAAGAAATCTACTAACTCCGTGTACGTTACCTCTTTCGGAATTACGAATGCACGAAAAAAAATTGCATTGGTGAAAACCCATTGGTGTCCTTCCTTCTCCCAAGTGCCGTTAATCATGACAAAAACTGCAAAAAACAGTCAAACTATGCAAAATAAGCTTCTATATCGTACATCATCGTACAACATCGTATACCATCGTACACCATCGTACATAATCGTACATCATCTTACAGAAAGGCATCGTACGGCATTGTACAGCATCGTACAGAATTGTATAACATCGTACAACATCGTACAGCATCGTACAACATCGTACAGAACGCAATTTTTATTCTAAATTTCATCGTACAAAAATTTAAATTTCATCGTACATCATCGTATACCATCGTACAAACAAGTTAAACCCAGATTTTGGACTTTGTTTTCAGATCTGATCGATTTTTTTTGCTACATTCTATCATATACAATCATAAACTTTGTAAAAATGATTAAGTTAGTAATCTTACCCATGATTCTTTTGAAACCCGCTTAAGTAGAGAGGATTTGAGTGGATTTGAAAGAGTTTGAGCGAGTGATAAAGTGAGAGTGAGAGGGAAAGGCTCGTTCAAATGAGCTGATATAGTCACAGGGGCATTTTTGTCCATTTTCGGTACAAAAGTCCATATTTAGATATTTTTAAACATTAGGGTCTAATCTTGATATTTAATGGTTTATTAAGCCCACTTAATGAAATTTCTCAAACAAAAGCCCAACGTATTACCTATTTTCATTTTTTTTATTTAATTTTTTTTAATCTATGATTAGTTTAAAGTTTAAACCAAGGTTTAAAAGGGAGAGTGAACATACTAGCCCAATCAACTCACCAATATTAGGAGAATAGCCCAAGTTTGAATAAATTAAGTGAATAGCCCAATTAATATTTCACTACCTAAATTACCCTCATATATAAGAGCAAAACTCAATTTTCCCAAAACCTAAACCTAAACTCGTTCTCATCTTCGTCCATTTCACGCCACCGATCTACTTCACGCCGCCGATCACCATCGATCCATTTCACGCCGCCGCGTCATCGCCAATCGTCGTCCATCCTCGTTGCTGATCCCTAACGTCGCCGGCGAGATCCGCCATAGATGCCGTCAAGATCCGTCATAGACGGCGTCGATTCCGTCGAGCTCCGGCGGCGCGATGCTCGGAGAATTGACGGCTCAGATTGACTCAAAAATCGGCGGGGGGAGAGGAATTGGCGGCGGAGAGGAAATCGGCGGCGATGGAGGGGATTGAGGAGAGGCACTTTGTAAATTCGCGAATCGGTTAATTTAATTAACCTAATGGAGTGAATTAGGTTAATTAATTAACTGATTCGTGAAGGATTTGAAATTCACAAATTTTTTTACAAATATCATAACTTAAGTCAATTGATATTCAAAGTATTCGATTAATTAACCTAATTTCGAATTCAATCATTTAATAAATTAACTTTACTCACAAAAAAATCAGAACCTAAACTAATATTTCAGTCAATAAGTTAATTAATTAACCTAACTCACTCCAGTAGGTTAATTAAATTAACCTATTCGCGAATTTACTAAGGGCATTATGGTCTGAGCCGAAAATATGGGCTATTTGCTTAATATAATGAAACTTGGGCTATTCTCCCAATAAGAATGACAAACTTGGCTAGTTACAACAAATTTCACGGTTGAAAATATCGATACCGATACCCATATCGAGGTTCTGATTTTACGGATATATCGAGTATCGACGGATATATCGAAGGATACTCTATAACAATTTTAATACCGACTACCGATTATATCGGTGATATATCGATGATATGTTGATTATCGACGGATATATCGACAAAAATCTTATAACAAAATATAATAAAATATGTACCACTATTTATATTTTTAAATTTCTAATAAAACAATCAAATTTAAAATATACCTATAACTTTTTTCTTATAGATATACATTATTAATATTTACATTACTTTCTCAATATTTAAAAATGTAATAAAATAATTTTTTTCAAAGAAATTGTTATATTTTTCTACTACATTACAAATATTCTTTAAAATAATAAAAAGGAATAGTATTATATATTTAATTATTTAGTCTATTAGTATAGATATTATATATATATATATATATATATATATATATATATATATAATACGAGTTATTTGTCATACATAGGTTTATATGTATTATAAAATATAAATAAGAAAATATTGATAATATCATTATACTAAGTAAAATTAATAAATAAAAGATATAAATAATAAGAAATAATAAATAAAAAATAAAGAAAAAATAAAATAAAAAACGAATAAAACGATATTTTTAAATTTGGACGATATTTTGTCGATATTTTGGATTTTTTGAACTACTAAAAAATATCAGTATTTTATCGATATATCATCGATATTTTAACGATACTTATAAAATGATAACGATAACGATTACAACGGATATTTTATCGAGACTCTTTAAAAAACGATATGTCGGCGATATATCACCGATATTTTGAACATTGGTTTAAACTGAGCATGGAAAATGTCAATTGAATAATAACTGTAATTCTTTGTAATGGGGACCCAAACTTATACGTATCTGTTGTTTAGCACAATGGAATGGGATTTCAAAAAATTAATTTAATGTGCTTCTTGAAAATGAATTTAAATAACCTTATGTTTCTGATTCTTATTATTATCAATATTCTCGAATTTATTTTTGTTTATAAAAATATTATAGGCATATAATTAATAGGAGTATAAGTAGACATCAAAAGTATTAGAGTTCATATAAGCTAGGTAATAAATTCAGGTGACTAATTTCTAATTACTTCTTAAATAATGCCTATTATAAAATTCACACGTTTCAAAATGGTTAATAAGTTAAAGTGCCTGTTGTTGTCGGTCGTTTTCGGAAAACCCGGAATGCCGGAAAGACGCGCCGCTCAAAGGATCAATGGTCAGGGCGGAGTTCCTGAAGAGCGGCAAGCCTTCCGTCACGAGTCGACTGGCAAGCCCTCGTGCCAAACTCTCAGCTCCTCAAGTCGAGCCTCGCTCCTTGAGTTGAATAATTCTCCTCAAGTCGAGCCTCGATCCTCGAGTCGAGCCTTGAGTCGTTCTCCTCGAGTCGAGCCTCGCTCCTCGAGTTGTTCTCCTTGATTCGAGCCTCGCTCCTCGAGTCGTTCTCCTCGAGTCGCTCTCCTGGAGTCGAGCCTCGCTCCTCGAGTTGAGTCACGCTCATCGGGTAGAGACCTTCATATTTCGCATGACAAGCGTGATATCCGAAAACCGCTAAGGCCCACAGGAGTCCGACGAGACGGGCCGTGCACCACGCACCCCTCAAGGAAACCACGCGCGCAGCACGCCGCGCCGGCCAGCCACGCACAGTAAGCTGCGCGCCGCGCCAGGCAGGCCGCGCGCCGCGCCAAGACACGCCCGCGCCGCGCGCCCCATGCGCCGCGCATCTCGCGCCGTGCCCGGTGACCTGCGCGCCGCGCGCCGTGCGCCTCCGCTTGACGGTGCGCGCGCCCCTAGTCCCACATGGACGATAAAGGACCCTCTTAAGGCCCTCAAACACCTATAAAAACCCCCTCTCAATGAGGAGGAAGCCATCCCATTCATTCTCAAGGAACTTGAGACTTCTCTCTGCTTCTCTGGATGCCATCCTTGGCCTGAAGCGGATTCTCCTTGATTTCTTATTCTCAGAGATTCCGAAGCGCTTCCGGGGACTCCCGAGCCCCGCCTCTCTCAATCGAACGATTAATCTCGAGCCCACGAGTGCTCTAACGGTTTTCGACTGAAAATCGCCTACGCGTCTAGCACACTAGACGCGTCCACCATTTCTGACAAGAAATCGCCTACGCGTCCTGCATTTCCTACTAGAAATCGCCTACGCATCCGGAATCTCCGCCACGACAAGGAACTTTTGACTTAGAGTCTCCCACATCTCCAAAAGAGAGAAAACACACATTCTCTCTCGGGTCACTCGATCCCAGAGTTCTGAGACGACGCCGAGGACTCCTCCGCGCTCCGTCTCCTCTGTCGAGAACACCATCCAGGCTCCGCGCCTCACTATGCGTTACATACGCCTTAAACTATGTTCTGACCTGATCCCACACACGGGTACGTAGGCAGCGGACACAAAAGGCACGGTCACTCCCCCTCCTCACCCATTCTCTCCTTTGAGAGGTGGGTTGATCTGATAAAACCTAGCTCGAGACTTTCGAGTTCACACTTTTGGCCCGGGTGCGATCACTGGGTCCGGCCTTGGATCGAACCGCCCGAGGTATTTAATCGTTGTTCATTTTCGTGCGACAACATTTTGGCGCTAGAAGGAGAGGACTTCCCGACCTATTCAGCCCGAAATCCCTTCTATCCATCTTCTTCTTTTCTCTTGAAAACTCGACTTTCTCGGACTTGAGAAAAGATGAGTAATCAGCCACCCGTACGTTCTGAGGGCGTGAACAACCCCGATAACGTCACTGGGACCAAAACATACTTCTTGCACTCCCGAGCGCATGGTGACGAAGAGTCGCTCCATGAAGAGAGCTCGACCCACTCACCATCTCCATCTCCAGATATCAGGGACAACCGCATCATGGAGTTGGAGGAGAATATCCGCCAACTAAAGGCGAAGAACGCAAGGTACCACAGCCGACTGGCTGCAAAGCGACCTACGCATGATACGGTGACCCCCAACAGGGATCCCGAGAACCTCAACGAGGAAAGTCGCGACCGCGACCTTGATTACGAGGGTACTGGCGATTCGGAGGATATCGAGAATCGAGACTTCTCTCACGAAGGACGGGGGACTCCCCGCCGTGTTTGAAGCCGGTCCTTCGAATCCCCTACCCCGGACAGGCGACACGCCGGCAGCTTCTCAAGAGGGGAATTCCTAACGTTCAGCCCTTGACCGACTAGGTCAAAGGGAGAATGTTGCGGAAAGTCAGGGCACGCGGAGAGCGCGCCATCGCAGACGAAGCCTGCGCCTCCGTACGACCAGACCTGATCTTAGGGACCACCTCACTGCTCAACGCATTGGGCGTGGCAATGATCTGAGAGAGCGACTAAGCTCTAGACCCAACATCCCGCCGGCAGCCCCAACTAACGGGAACCGTCGCGCAGGTCAAGGCTCTAACGAAAGACGACAGGTAACTCCTCCCGAACAGGGGGTTACTCCAACGACTGGTCTCGATGTGGTTACTATGATCCACAATCTTCGGAATGAGGTACGAGATCTCCGAGAATACGGAATAGGCGGAAGAACCTATGGAGTCGTTGAGGAGAATTCCTCGCCTTTCACGGCTCAGATATTGGTCGAGGTTTGTACGGGGAATTTCAAAGTCCCGAACCTCACTCCCTATGATGGAAAAGCAGATCCTGCTTACCACATCCAGCACTACGAAACCTGGATGACGATGCAGGGTGTCTCTCCTGGCGCAATGTGCCAAGCTTTTAGTCTTACCCTCGTCGGACCTGGTTTTGAGTGGTTCAAGAACTTAAGGCCGGGAAGCATCCACTCGTTCAAAGACCTGAATGACATGTTCCTAGCACGGTTCGCCACATCTATGGTCCAAAAGAAGACCAAGATGTACCTGTGGTCAATTAGGCAAGAGAGTGGCGAGTCTCTTAGGCGATACCTCGCCCGATTCACTGAAGAGTCGAACAAGGTCGACCGCTTTGACGACGGTGACGCAATTGCCGCTATCATTGAAGGCTTGCGCACAAGCGACTTCCTCAAGTCAGTCGTCGGCCGTGTCCCTTCTACCATGGCCGAGTTGATGACTCGAGGTAAGACCTTCATGGGAGTCGAAGATTACCTCGACGGCCGCAAGAGCAACAATCAAAGCTCTCGTCGTCGAGAAGAACCTAGCCACGAGCAAGGCGAATATCGTAAAAGACGAAATAAGGGGAATCAGGTTTCCAATAACCAGCCCTGTACCCCAGAAGCCGTGACTTGCGGAAAACTTCAAAGGGTATTCGTCGTTCACACCGTTGAACACAGCGCCAGAACGGATCCTGGCTCTGGCACGTGACAAGTTCACACCCCCGGCTCCGATGAAAAAGGATCCCACAACTCGCGATCGATCTAGATATTGTGAGTTCCATCGGGAATACGGTCATTTGACCTCGGAATGCTATTGTCTTAAAAGGCAGATCGAGGCATTGATCCAACGGGGTGAGTTGAAAGAGTTCGTGTTGTGCATGATCAGCGCTGTGGGCCCCACCACAAACAGACCACAGTCTGGCAAGGGAGGAAGAACAGCCGCTTCTGCCGACCGAACCACGGCTACTGCCGATGCCAATCCACAACTCCACGTTGTGACCACCATATTGAGAGGTCCGACAACGGAAAAAATTCCTAAGGGCCGTGGCTCAAGAAGACGCTGCTATGCACGTCAACCTTACGTATGAAGAACCTCCGTCCGTGTCTCACGAGACGATGTACTTCACCAACAAAGAGGCCAAGCGAGTTGTGCATCCACACAATGACGCGATTATGCTCAAAGCCCAAGTGGCTAATAACTTGGTGAAAAGAGTTCTCATCGACAACGGCAGTGATGCCGACAGTGCTGCCTTAGAGCGCATGAAGCTCGGGGGGCTACACCCAACTCGGACCCAAACGCCTCTATTCGGGTTCACTGGGGAGAGAGTCATAACCGAAGGCATCATCAATCTGCCAGTCACCTTCGGAACTCCCAGAGGCATTGAAGTTGTTCACATGGTCCCATTCCTAGTGGTTGATCAGGAGTCGCCATATAATATCATCATTGGGCGACCCACGCTGAACCGACTAAGGGCTATTATTTCTACATACCACCTACTGGTGAAGTTCCCTACCAAGGATGGAATCGGCATCATGGCTGGAGATCAATCCCAAGCCAGAATATGCTACATTCAAGGAATCGATGGAAAAACCGCTAGAAAGACGGTTAAAACGATCTCCAAAATAAGAGATAGCGTCGAGTCGACCAAGGTCCTCCGCGAAGTCCACGAAGACACCTGCATGACACCCAAGTGCAAGGTGTCGACGTCCTCATCCCAAACAGGGAGGGACCCCACAAAGACTGCCAAATCATACATGATGAGACATACTACATCAAATACACGGACGAGACACCGATCCGTCGCCTGTGGAATGCGGAACACTTGAGACAGTACTACCAGTAGCCAACGCTTTCCCCATTTTATTTCTTTGCTTTCCAACATTCAATAAGGCATGCGAGCCAATGTTTTAGGATTTCAAATTTTTGCAATATTAATAAAGTCCGAGGTTTTTCTTTCAAAATCCACTTTTTCAAAGATTTTCGGTCATCAAAATAAGATTGTAAACCCAAAAACTCGGGGGGCTAGTGACATAGGCAATGGTAAGTACACTCAAAATCCTCAAGAAAGTACGCTCCACCCAAAGAAAGTACGCTCCACCAAAACAAAACACCCGAACATAAACGAGAACGAGCGTTCAACGAAGACGCCTCCGCGACGCGCCATAAGATATCCCAGAGATGCAGGCTGAAGACGCCTCCGCGGCGCGCCATAAGACATCCCAGAGATGCAGGTGGAAGACGCCCCCGCGGCGCGCCATAAGACATCCTAGAGATGCAAGCTGAAGACGCCTCTACGGCGCTCCATAAGACATCCCAGAGGTGCAGGCTGAAGACGCCTCTGCGGCGCGCCATAAGACATCCCAGAGATGTAGGCAGAAGACGCCTCCGCGGCGCGCCATAAGACATCCCAGAGATGCAGGCTGAAGACGCTCGCGGCGTGCCATAAGTCATCCAAGAAATGCAGGCTAAATTCGTCCCTCGCGACACACCGAAGCCCCCTACATGGCGCACCTAAGACGCCTACATGGCGCACCTAAGACGCCTACATGGCGCACGTAAGACGCCTACATGGCGCAACCAAGTCGTCCCTCGCGACGCACCTAAGACGCTTACATGGCGCACTTAAGACGCCTACATGGTGCACGTAAGACGCCTACATGGCGCAACCAAGTCGTCCCTCGCGACGCACCTAAGACACCTACATGGCGCACTTAAGACGCCTACATGATGCACGTAAGACGCCTACATGGCGCGACCAAGTCGTCTCTCGAGACGCGCCTAAGACGCCTACACGGCGCACCTAGGAAGCCTACATGGCACATCTAGGCCATCTATCGCGACGTGCCTAAGACACCTAAACGACGCACATAACCGTCTCTCACAACGTGCTCTGAGTCGCCACAAGGCGCTACGTATGATGACTAATCGCAACGCACTCGGAGCCGCCACAAGACGTACTTGAACCGCCATACTAGGTGCAGTTCATGCCATCTTCGCCACCGTCAACTGAGAGCGATCACACTCGCCTTGGGAGACTCCCCATTCCAAGCGAGCTAATGGAAGCTGCTCGCAAAGACTCGCGATCTCTGCCTCTGAGCAAGAACCTCGCTCGGCCTGAGCTAGCTGAGACTTCGCTCGAGCAAGCACCTCCTGGAAGAGTCCCAAGCGACGAATGAGGTCGTGTAGACTCTTCTCGAGCCGAGCGTTGCTCCTTGAGTCAAGTCACTCTCCTCGAGTCGAGCCTTGCTCCTCGAGTCGAGTCATTCTCCTCGAGTCGAGCCTTGTTCCTCGGGTCGAGTCATTCTCCTCAAGTCATGCCTCGCTCCTCGGGTCGAGTCACTCTCCTCGAGTCGAGCCTTGCTCCTCGGGTCGAGTCACTCTCCTCGAGTCGAGCCTTGCTCCTCGAGTCGAGTCATTCTCCTCGAGTCGAGCCTTGCTCCTCGAGTCTAGTCATTCTCCTCGAGTCGAGTCTTGCTCTACGAGTCGAGTCATTCTCCTTGAGTCGAGCCTCGCTCCTCGAGTCTAGTCATTCTCCTCAAGTCGAGTCTTGCTCCTCGAGTCGAGTCATTCTCCCCGAGTCGAGCCCTGCTCCTCGAGTCTAGTCATTCTCCTCGAGTCGAGTCTTGCTCCTCGAGTCGAGTCATTCTCTTCAAGCCACTCTCCTCGAGTCGAGCCTTACTCCTCGAGTCACGTCATTCTCCTTGAAGTCGACCCTCGCTCCTCGGGTCAAGTCACTGTCATTGTGTCGAGCCTTGCTCCTCGAGTCGATTCATTCTCCTCGAGTCGAGCCTTGCTCCTCAGGTCGAGCCACTCTCCTCGAGTCGAGCCTTGCTCCTCAGGTCGAGCCACTCTCCTCGAGTCAGGTCTTGCTCCTCGAGTCGAGTCATTCTCCTTGAATCGAGTCCCGCTCCTCGAGCAAGCACCTGAAACGATTTGAAGAACATGCTAGCCAAGGCGAGACTATTGCAAAACAAAACAAAACAAATAAACAGAGGGAAACTTACCCTCTGGGCGTCAAAAACGCCATGACAGAAGAAGTCTACATCGCTACTCATTACGATGTCCCTTCACGTCTTCAGCGGAGACTCTCTGCCCCGGCATGAACAGAAAAGTCAACCTGAATCGGAGTAACACTGCTCCAAAGGCCTCAACAGAGACCCACACTCACGTCTGGGGGATAAGGGGCGATCTTCCGAACGCAGACGGAGAAGCGTCACCAAAGCTGGAATGAAGGATGCCCCGTGAGACCGACTTATGCTTGATGCGTGATCGAACTTTGAACGTTGATCCCCGAGCAGTCGAAGCCCTCCGGTGCGGCAGAGCCTTCCACCAGGTACCACTCCGCCTTCTCGAAGCATCGGCCCGTAGCATCAACCTCCATCTCCGAGACCTAGAAATGAGCACGCCTTTGCAAAATGCAAAAGTGCAGTCGCCTTCCAAGCTGGCCGAGACGGAAGCCATGATCTTCCCCTAACAGGTCACGATTACACAATCGTTGCCCTGCTAGTCACCGTTGAGTCCCATGGACTCCGGGTTGATGATATCATCAAACAAAACGCCATCGAAGAAAGACATGGGCAGGACTTCGCCAAAAGATCAACAAGCCGCGAAAGCCGGCAGGCCTCTGCACGAATGCACGCCCTACCTGCACATGCATGTCCTCGTCGCTGCAGGGCTAGAGCGATGGATGCAATCGCATCCACCTCGCCCACATTGAGCTACGCCTCGTATCCGCTTGGATCCTCCTCCACGTGTTGATCACACGATCGTGTTGAGAGAGACGAAAAAGCGAGAGAACGTACTTGCAATTGTGAGAACATACTTTGTAACCACAAAGGCTTCGCGACGGCGAAGCCCTGGGAAATAAGTTTTCCTTAAACACCCGGCAGAAACAACTAAAAGTTCACCGCCCGGGGCCTCCCGAGCGCTGAACTTGGGAGGCTAATGTTGTCGGTCGTTTTCGGAAAACCCGGAACGCCGGAAAGATGCGCCGCTCAAAGGGCCAATGGTCAGGCCGGAGGTCCTGAAGAGCGACAAGCCTTCCATCACGAGTCGACTGGCAAGCCCTCGTGCCAAACTCTCAGCTCCTCAAGTCGAGCCTCGCTCCTTGAGTTGAATAATTCTCCTCAAGTCGAGCCTCGCTCCTCGAGTCGAGCCTTGAGTCATTCTCCTCGAGTCGAGCCTCGCTCCTCGAGTTGTTCTCCTTGATTCGAGCCTCGCTCCTCGAGTCGCTCCCGCACCGCGCCCGGTGACCTGCGCGCCGCGCGCGCCGTGCGCCTCTGCTTGACGGTGCGCGCGCCCCTTGTCCCACATGGACGATAAAGGACCCTCTTAAGGCCCTCAAACACCTATAAAAACCCCCTCTCACTGAGGGGGAAGCCATCCCATTCATTCTCAAGGAACTTGAGACTCCTCTCTGCTTCTCTGGATGCCATCCTTGGCCTGAAGCGGATTCTCCTTGATTTCTCGTTCTCAGAGATTCCGAAGCGCTTCCGGGGACTCCCGAGCGCCACCTCTCTCGATCGAACGATTAATCTCGGGCCCACGAGTGCTCTAACGGGTTTCGACTGAAAATCTCCTATGCGTCTAGCACACTAGACGCGTCCACCATTTCTGACAAGAAATCGCCTACGCGTCCTGCATTTCCGATTGGAAATCGCCTACGCATCCAGAATCTCCGTCACGACAAGGAACTCTTAACTTAGAGTCTCCCACGTCTCCAAAAGAGAGAAAACACACTTTCTCTCTCGGGTCACTCGATCCCAGAGTTCTGAGACGACGCCGAGGACTCCTCCGTGCTCCGTCTCCTCTGTTGAGCACACCCCCCAGGCTCCGTGCCTCACTCTGCGTTACATACACCTTGAACTACGTTCTGACCTGATCCCATACACGAGTACGTAGGCAGCCGACACAAAAGGCATGGTCACTCCCCCTCCTCACCCATTCTCTCATATGAGAGGTGGGTTGATCGGAGAAAACCTAGCTCGAGACTTTCGAGTTCACACTTTTGGCCCGGGTGCGATCACTTGGTCCGGCCTTGGATCGAAGCGCCCGAGGTATATAATCGTTGTTCATTTTCGTGCGACAACACCTGTCTAATAAGTCAAATGAATTCATAAATTAAAAAGAAATGTATGAGAGTTTAAGAGAGATATCCCACAAATAAAAGACTAAGAACGAAAAAAAGAGATGCTAACACCAACATCATATAAGCTTCTTTATAGTATTTAATGGTTAATATCTCTGAAAATGATTTGTTTTTAAAAAAAAAAAAAATCTTCTATGTAAATTGTTTGAAGAAGAACCAATGTTGAGAGAGAGAGAGAGAGAGAGAGAGAGAGAGAGAGAGAGAGAGAGAGAGAGAGAGAGAGAGAGAGAGAGAGAGAGAGAGATGATTGAAATTCACAATATTAATCAAAATCTCAAACAAAAAATAAGTTTTTGTTATTTTATTTCATATTTTATAAGGTTAGTTTTGGTATTGAATATTTTTTATTATATAAATGCAACATATATAAAATTTGGTTATTTTTACTAAGAAAAATATAGCTAGATAAGCCACATGAACGTGTGGATTTCATTTTAGGCAACGTTTCATAATTTTTAGTGGCAATTGTTTAGGCGTCTAAAAAATCAATTATGTTTGTAAAAGATTAATGAAATAAATTTAAAATCAAATATTCTAATTTCATTAATAAGAATTAACTTATTTGTTACCATACTAATAGAAATAAATCATTGCGCAAATATTTGTTAACGTGCAAGTTTTTGAATTTGTGAGATAATCGAATCTCTTTTTATTTTCTAAAAATTGAAATTTCTGATTTTTTTTTTCTAAATCGCGTATGGTTTATAATCAATAATAATTATTACTCCTTTTGTTTGTTTCAATGATTTTCTGGTTTTTTTTCTTCAGAATATCGTTTAATTAATAATTGGTACTCAATTTATGAAATTTTGTAGTTACATTTGATTTTTTTTTAAATCTTGTATAGGTAATAACAAGTAATAACGAAGAATAATTTTCTAGTTTGCCAAGTTTCAGTTGACTAATTTCCATAAACTTTCAAAATATTGGTTAAAATTAAAATTTCAATATTCTAATTTAGCTATTTTGTTAGAGTGCCTTATTATTAAATATCATTTTTTTTTTTATCAAAAGTTTCAAGTAGGCTAGAGTGATTTAATAGGAAAATATCATGACAAATGAATAAGTCCGTGTTACATTTCATTTTCCCTATTATGCACGTCTGTTTTTATTTGATTCCTCGAGTTTTTATTTTCTAAATTTTCTTCCTTACATTTTCATAAAAAAAATATCCAAACAAGGATGAAAAAAATAATAAGGTACCTTTTTTATAATTTTTTTTCTAACAAAAGTTTTATTGACTTCAAAATACAAGATATTTGATTCACTCGTTATTATTTTTATATTTTTAACTTCTTACAAAAATACTCATTTTCCTCTACTAAACCTAGGACTCCGAATTCCCTACGAAGATTCATTTATTTATTTATATATATTTTTATTATAAGTTCGGTCGATATTTTAAATGATATTTTAAACATATATAACGCTAAAAATATAGGGTATATATTATAAAATTAGTCATTTTTAGAATAATCAAATTTTCTCGAAAAATATTTTTTTATAGTGAGGTAGCTCGGATAATTTCTACTAAATACATTCAATTACCTTCTTCTATGGGCCCGACTTAGCTTTTCTTGAAATCTAAAGTCAATTATTCAATGACCCGTTGTGATCCCATGGCTTGCTGGTTGATGTATACGTGTCAAATGATATCATGCACAACAAGAATTAGGGATCGGATGCGGGTGAAACCAATTTTCGCTTGTGCTTAGTACTACGAAATGGGATACCACTAGATACATATCTTATGAATTATGTATTTTATCGTATTATAAATAATTATTATATTAATTCATGAGTTTTATAAAAATAATTTGATTAAACAAAATAAAAAAAATCATGACATCCGATTATGTGGATATTCTGCGCAAGGATATTATTGAGTTTAATTCACTTTTGATTTTCTCTCTACCGAATCAAAATTTGGGGATCAAATTGGGAAACTCTAGCAATCCGCCAATTGCTAGGTTTCAACTCATTTAAAAGAGAAATTCTGCCCTTAGGAATCTTTTTACGCACAGTTTTTGTGTAAGTTCGTGAGCAAAAACACAATGTTCTTTGTGTGGTTTAACTCTGTCTTGTTCCTTAATGCCGCTGTTCGTGCAATTGACAGCGTTGAATTTTGTAATTATGGTATTGTAGATCACGTACTTTTATAAATGTTCATCAACTAGT
Organism: Urtica dioica subsp. dioica; assembly: GCF_054948205.1. Lineage (NCBI taxonomy): Eukaryota > Viridiplantae > Streptophyta > Magnoliopsida > Rosales > Urticaceae > Urtica > Urtica dioica. The sequence goes on along the minus strand of NC_142767.1, from coordinate 6,848,195 downwards.
TGATGAGTGTGTTGATAGGGGAAGTGAGGGGACCCGGTCTCAGGGGGAGCCTAAGGTAGTTTTGAAGTAGGGAATCTGAAAGGTGATCATTCAGTTTGGACCAGTTGTACTTATTCTACGAATAGTGAAGTTCCTTTCTACTAGGATCGCATCCCTCCAGTCGTAGGCACGATTTGTCGAACAGGGTTACCAGTTCCTTGTTTATTTATCTACAACTTAGATTGTTACATTAATCTGGTAAATTCGCTGGTGTTACGTAACTTGTTAAGAACATCGTTAAGAGACATCACAAAATAGTAAATACATTTTTTTCAATTGATATCATAGCAGACACCCTGCATATCTTGAGTGTGTTCCTTGGAATTTGACTTTTTTTTTTGTTAAGATGGACACTTTAAGGAAATAAGGGAATGTGAGTTGTGCTCCGATGCTCGACGGCTAAAACTATGCCTAATGGAAAGCCAGAATGAGTGCTTTCATTAAGTTAATTGACCATAAGACTTGGAAAGCAGACATTAATGGTTGGAGTCTTCCCATGAAGATTCTTGAGGATAAAGTCACCACTGTTCCTATAAGGCTGAGAAAGATTGCGATCCTGATGAAGACGAAGGTGCTCTTGCAAACACCACGGAATTGAATGGTATTTATAATGAAGTTGACAAGAATGTGTTTAGGCTGATAAGAACTTGTGTAAGTGCTAAAGAAGCATGCGAAATTTTGGAAACATCCTATGAAGGAACCTCAAAAGTAAAGAATTCACATCTTCAACAGGTGACTACTAAATTTGAAAATCTCAAGATGTTGGAGGAGGAGACCATCATCGAGTTCTATGTTCAATTGCACAATCTTTCCAATGAATCTCATTCTCTTGGTGAACCAATGACTAATGAAAATCTGGTGAAAAAGATTCTTCATTCTCTGCCTCAGCAGTTCAGGATCAAAGTTACTACTATTTATGAAGTTCAAGATGTTGGGGAATTACAAGTTGGTATCAAACACGAACAATCGCTCTGATACTAATTGTTTGAAAAATCAGCTGGTATGAAACACGAACAATCGCTCTGATACTAATTGTTGGGAAATAAGGGTTGAGGTATCAGACACGACCATTACCCGATACCTAATAGATGGGTAAATTACTTTCGTAAGGGTCAATTACAGTTCCTATGTATTAAAAATGAAATATCGTTTCAATACTTCTTTTTGGGTAACATATCTCTTAACCCTACAATATATTTACAAATGCGGAATAGAAGAAAACGTGAACAATCGCTAATCTTTAACGTTAACAATAATTACAAGGATACTCAAAATCATTCAATAACATCAGATTTAATATTTAGACAAGTACAATCAATACAAAACATAAGACGATTTCGGATTACATACATTTTGGCTTAGCTACAGATCCTCCACGCTACTAGCTTTTGGATCTCCTTGCTTCTCGGATTCCTCGGTGGCTCCTTGCTCTTTGGATCTTTGGATCTCCAATGTGTCTGATTCCTTAGTTGCTCGTTAGTTGATCGATACTAGAGTCTTCCAAGATGTAATCTCCGGAAGGTGTCGGAATAATTCTTTCTTTCTTTGGGAAGTGGTATGAACGAATTTTCCCACTACGGGAGATAGAAAAAACATCCAAGACCAAGGGAAAGGGGCTGCTGAAATTCTAGTGTGGAATAAGGCCGTGTCGGGCGAAATTTGCACTACCCAAGCCTTTTTTTTTTTATAGCTTTTTAGCTTACTCAAAATAGAATATGCACTTTCATGATTTCATTTGATCTTATTCTCATTAATATGAGATATTTATTCTATGAATAGATCAAATCAAATATCTTCTAGATACTTTAATAAAAAGAGTATCCAGATCATAACTGATATTTATTTACTTCTCATAATAGAATATATTAATCAGGTAATTGATTAGTATAGAATATCTCCATCATATTCTCAATAAATAACATCATTAATATATTATTTATTTTTCACCGTAAGAGATACTAATTATGAATATGATGGTAGAGAATATCTCCATGATACTCTCATAAATAATTACTATATTAAATACTAACCAAACCGGATCATATTTAATATATAATATTTATTCCCTATTTGAGAAAGTCCCAATCCTATTGGACTTTGATCAAACAAATCAAAGGCCCATGTACATTTTGTATACGCCTACCACAAGCCTTATTAGGCCTTGCAGGTTGATTTAAATTGGCATGTTTAAATCTAAGTGATATTCCGAAGTTACTTAAACAAGTAATAACTTATTCGTAAAATACTTTATTACGAATGCGTAAGATATGACAACCAAGTTGCAGTTGTGAATGTGTAATCAATTACCTAATTATTAGGAGTATCTCTATCCATCTTTATCAGAGCTATCTTGGGGACTATGGACCTTGTAATTGAAGCTCCCACGAATCCGAACAATTAGACGAAACCTCTATTTTCTCTTATTCATTTGATTTGTCAATCTCAGCGTCACAACACAAGATGAGCCGAGACAACACTCTTATTGTTACTAGAATTATATTTTACTCGATGTTATGAGTGTCCATTGAAATAGTCAGTTTATGAGCTCAAACCTCCAGGTTCAACTCGTATCGAAAAAGTCAATTATTCCGTTATATACCCTTCTTGATACATATGAGCCCTAATCATCGTTGCTTCCCCATCGAAAGATTCTTTCTTACGTACTTACTACGAAAGTGTGCGTAATCAATTGGTTTTGGAATAAACTCTTAGGTGAATGAACATTGACCTTCTTTTAGGAAGGCTAGATTCCGTATCTGTGAATCAATTTCCGCTCAGATCATATCTCGAATTTCCAAGACATAAATACTTAGGCATCTTCAAGTAGCCATTAACGAATGAGTCAAAGAACCCGGTAATACAACCTAGAAATCTGTGATCACTTCAGGATTTAGATCAAGTCTCACTGTGACCGTCATAGTGACCTCGGTTAGTGTATTGTAACGGTGCTTAAACGACACATCAACAACCAAAATATGTCTGGGTCGTACACACTATATGTAAAGAATGCTTCCCCCAAATGATCAACATTTCACTTGTGTTCTACATATGTGATTTTAGATCCGACTACCATGGCATGGATCAATCACCAACCATGTTTTAGCTCACCGCCAAAACTTAGATGGCCAACATGTAATTGAGTTTAATACAGAGGCTATGGATGATAATTGTTATTGATTCTAACTAGAAAACATCCCACTAATCAATATTGCTAATAAAGTCAACTTTCTATGATATTCAGTAACTATCTTCAGTGGACAATATTCCTAACACAAGACACCTCGAAGATGAAAGTGGATGAGTTCATAGGATCTCTTCTCACATATGAGATGTCTCCAGAGGATGATCACACTGATAAGAAATCAAAGAGAGTTACGTTAAAAGCCTCATATTCTTATTCTAAATCTCAGTATTTTGATGTTACTAATGATTCTTATGATGACACCATAGCCATGTTGGCAAAGATTATTATTATTTTTTTTCAAGATTATGAGAACGCTTGATAAAAGAAAAAGCAACAATAGTGCTAAACCCGGTGCTCCTTTCAACAAAACAAAGGTAATGGTATTTAGTGCATAAAGTGTGAAAGCTTTAGGCATAAACATGATGAACGCTCCAATTATCTGAGAAAGCAACATCTAAACTACAATGTCACTATCAATGATGAAGACATTGACTTCAACAGTGGTGAAGAAGAAGCTCATACCAAAAATTTTGTTGCCTTTTACTACAAAACTTAAAGAGAATCATTAAGCTATCTCCAGTATCTCTAAAACTAATCCTATCACTGAATCCATGTCCATCACATCTGATCCTACTAATTTGTTCCATCTTGATAGTGATGAACTTTGTGATGAAGTTCTTCAAGATGCATACAATTATCTCTGTCAAATGGGCAGAGGAATCTAACATCTTCGTGAACCAGAAGAAAAAGATTGAAGAACTTGAAGCTAGTGAGGTGTGTTGTTGGAATGTATTGCTGAGAGGAAGAATGAGACCTCTGATACTCTGAAAGAGAGAATTGAAACTCTCGTCACGTAGAAAACCAATCTCTTGGAAATCAATAATGATTTGAAGAAACAGGTTGCAAAACTCTCCTCTGGTCTTGATGTTATGAGTAAATTTGTTCATATGTTGAATTCAAGTACCACTAATCTGAACGATAGTTTGAATATTGGGCAGCTCTCGTCCAGTCACAAAGGACTTGGCTTTGTTTCATCATTCAAGTCACCTCAAAAGAGTGTGTTTATCCCTCCTATCAAACATGAAGAACATATATTCCATAAGAAGTCTTCAACATTCAGGCGACATCTGCAAATTAAATTGATCATCTGAATTTCAGATTAAAGAAGAGATGTCGTTACTGTGGAAAAAGAGGACACATTCGTCCTAATTGTTACAGGCTCCATGGAAGGTATCTCGAGAGAATGCCACATCTTCCAAGATAAGTTCAATATAAGCCTTTGCTCAGAGACGTACTCCTCGTGTAAAGATTGATCTACAAGAGAAGATTGTTGTCAATGGTGCCCACAAGAAGAGTTGTAGTCTTTACTAAAATGCAATTTATGTACAAGATTGCTGAAATGCAATTTATATCACCTCATGCTTTGTTCCTTGGAATGTGAATAAATGAACTAGCCAGTGTCCAAATTGAGTCTTGACTCTTTTGGATGAAACAATGTGATTTGTTAGCTCCTCGTCAATAACATTGTTTCTAACTTATTCACAAGCGAAAAAGGAGTTGAGGAAATAACAGCTAGAAGGGTAAAATGGTAATTTTGTAAATCCCGACTAGCTGATGATATTCATGAAGGGTAAACATAGATAATATTCAGTGGATCCACTCATTACAATTAGGTTTAATTCTTGAGTAGAAAATAAATTCATTTGAACCGAGAGATTTTCAGTGTCAACTCTTTAGTGGAGTTAGTTGACATTAAGCTAAACTTGGAAAAGGTTTGTGAACTTTTGAGTCCAAGTATTTAGATCACACTTTGTTCATTTGGATCGATGAGGTCACTGTCACTAATCATATCGAGTAGGAATAGTTAAACTAGAAGCTAAGTCAAAACAAGAACGAGACAAGTTTTACGAAAATTGTCAAAAGGGTAATTTTGTCTTTTTGGACATAACATGAAATGAATGTCAATAAATTTTTTGACATGGTCATATGATGACTTGAAACCACTCGGCCAAGTTAAATTATTTGGGCCTTGTGGATTAATTTCATTTCATAGAATTTTACTTGAAAATTCTTAACGGGCCTTTCTATGTTGTCATGAACAAATGAAGAAGCTTCTAGAAGCTCCTTCTAGAGTGTCTTGGCCGCCCAACCCAAAGAAAGAAAAGGGAGATTATTTTGTGCATTAATGTATAAAGATACTTGCCAAAAGAAAAAGAGGAAACAAATTTCCTCTACATGGAAAGAGGAATTTCGGCCAAGGTAAGGAGAAGGCAAGCAAAAGAGGAAACAATTTTGCTTCTAGAAGACCTCTCTTGGCCGCCCAAATGAGAATGTGAAATAAGGCAATTTTGCTCATGAATATATGATATTCTATAGAAGAGGAAACTACCTTATTGAAGGTAATCCCTCCCCTATAAATAGAGGCCTTATTCTTCTCATTTCATTCATCCAAAAGTTTTAGAGATTGAGAGTTTCTCTCTCTAGACTTGGCCGAACTCATCTCTCTATCTCTCTCTCTCTCCCTCTCTTTAGTTTTCTTTTAGTTTTGTTTTGGCACCTAGGTCCTCATTTGACCTAGCGTTTTTAGCTCTTCGACTTTGAGACTTGTTCTCGAGTCGTCGTGTTTAAAAGTGCCCACTCACTAATTCCTTTTCTCTCGAATGATTTTAGTGATAGAAACTTTCGTGGTTGCTCGAGTTCCCGAGGAAAGAAGAGAGACGTGCTGCGAGGGGAGACGAATGTTTCAACCTTCTGAAGGCTTCTCAACGTTCACGCTAAAAAGGTTAGTAAATTTATAATTCTCATTAATGTTTTAAATTATATGTACTTGCTCTTCGTCTAGGTTAGTAAAATCGTTTTACTTGTTTTAAAGAAAATTTTTAAATTTCGCCGCTTGCTAGAAGCGTTAAACTTTTTCTTAAACCTTGATCAATTCCAACAAAGACCATCAATAATCCTCTCATGGTGGTTAATAGGGAGTGGAGAATTCGTGATGATCATCATGGAAATGTTTCTTACACATCCATGAAGGCGACTGACAGGGAAGAATGGTACTTTGACAGTGGCTGTTCCGAACACATGACCGTTGATAAATCTTTTTTGAGCAATCTGAAGCATTGCATCGAAAGTTATATTATGTCTGAAGATGGTGGAAAAGTAATTATGGTTGGCAAAGCTCAATTACTTCACTGATCTCCCTACTCTTGATAATGTACTCTTGGTTGAAGGTATCACTGTAAATCTCATTAGCATCAGCCAACTGTGTGATCAGGATATGATTGTGAATTTATCAAAGACTGACTGCTCTATTTTCAACAAAGATACTACTCTCATCATGAAGGGCACTAGATCTTTTGATAACTGCTACTTGTGGAATGCTCTTTTTCTTGTTCCTTCATCTGCTTGTCTAGTAAGCAGAAAAGATGTCACAGATTTATGGCACATAAGGCTTAGTCGATTGAATATGAGAATCATGTCCAAGATAGTCTCCAAAGAAGCAGTTCGTGGTCTCCCTGACTTGAAGATCAAAGAAGGAAAGATCTATGGAGATTTCCAGATTGGTAAACAAACTAAAGTCTTACACAGGATTATAAATTACTTCACTACCAGCAGAGTCCTTGAAGTTCTTCATATGGATCTCATGGGTCTTATGCATGTTGAGAGTCTTCGAGGTAAGAAGAATATCTTTGTTTGTGTAGATGATTTTTCTAGGTTTACATGGATTGAATTTTTGCGTGAAAAGCCTGATGCTTTCCAGGAATTTCATACGTTTTGTTTGAAGATGCAGAGAGAGAAAAAGTTTACCACCGGCAGAATTATTCAAAGTGAGCATGATAGAGAATCGAGAGTAACTTGTTTAATGATTTATTCACATATGAAGGAATTATGCATGAGTTTTCTTCTCTTATCACTCCTCAACAAAATGACATTATTGAACGTACGAACATGAAGATACATAAGATGGCATGTGTCATGCTGCATGCTAAAGATATCTCTTGCAGATATTGGGTTGAGGCTGTTAATACAGCATGTCACATCCACAACCGTATGTCTATTCGTTAAGGTACCATCCTTACAAGATATGAAATTTTGTAGGGGAGAAAATCAAATGTCAAATATTTCCATGTTTTTAGGAGAACCTGCTATATTCTTTTTTATCGTGATCCTAGAAAGAAGCTGGATTCTAAGAGTGATGAAGGCATATTCCTTGTCTACTCCACGTACAGTCGTGCTTAAATGGTGTTCAACAAGTATCATGGAATTTTTAAACATCGTGATCGACGATGCTGAAAGGATTGAAGTGGTTTGAGATGAAGATGAAACTGTTATTACTCCCAGTTATCCTACTACTCATGATGTTTCTGTTGCTGTTCCTGATAACAAAAACAACATTGAAGACTCTGAGTCTGGGTCAAGCGAAGATGAAAGCACTGCAATTGTTCTATTCAAGGAACCTTCTAGTCAGATCAAGAAGAATCATCCTACTGAAAGTATACATGGGAACATAAATGAAGGAGTTACAACTCGGTGAAAGGATCCAGTCAACTATCTTGAGATGATTGGAAATGTGTGTTTCATTTCTAAAATTGAGCTAAAGAATGTCACTGATTCTTTTCATGATGAATGTTGGGTTAGTGCCAGGTAGGAAGAGTTGGTACAGTTTTAGAGCAATGTTATTTGGGAGCTTGTTCCACATCCCAGTAGCGATGTCAACATAATTGAGACTAAGTGGATTAACAAGAACAAATAAGATGAAAATGGAAAGATTACTAAAAACAAAGCCAAACTTGTCGCTCAGTGGTAAACACAGATTGAGAGAGTTGATTTTGATGAGACGTTTGTTCATGTGGCCAGACTCGAAGCTATTTGAGTTCTCCTTGGAATATCCTATCATCTGAAGTTAAAACTCTATCAGATGGATGTAAATAGTGACTTTTTGAATGGGTACATCAATGCCGAGGTATATGTTGAACAACCTAAAGGCTTTACTGATCCTAACCTTAGGGTTGTACAAAACCAAACCAAAAATCTGATAAAATTGATAACCGAACCGATCCAAATACGAAATTCGGTGCCACGTCAGCAAACCAAATATTCGGTTCGGTGAATCGAATCAATTTTGGAAACCGGATCGGTTATCAAATTTAAGAATTTTAAATTCGGTTAAACCGAAGCCAATTACTATATATTTAAGTTTGTTATTTTACATATATGTAAGCCTACCGGAAATATAATTTCAGAATCTATGAAGTGCAATCAGTTTGAAACAAGTGTGTGTCTATTAATTTTAATTTATTTTTTCTTTTCATAAAAAATCTCGCTTTTTCTTCGGGTTGAGATTCGAACCCTAGTCTCCCCTAGACGGAGTATAACGCATTACCACTGTGCTACTGTCGTCTTAGCATACAATTTAGCTATAGTAATATATTTATTTAATATCGGTTATAAAAATTAGATATTGGATTTAATAAATTAGTTAATCGAATATTCAAAGAACCGAATTTCGGTTTTAGACTAATTGGACCGGTTATTAGAACAGTTTTTTAAAAACTGAAAATTCGGATACAAAATATGCCCAAAAGCAAACTGAAACAGACTTATAAAGGTTTGTACAGGTTTCATAAAGCTTTGTATGGTCTGAAACAAACTCGTCGTGCTTGGTATGAGCGCCTTACAGACTATCTGATTCGAAATGGTTACTCTAGATAGGGTATTGACAAAACCGTGTTCATCAAGAAATCCAATGTTGAGCGGATGATTGTGTCACACAACTTCTTAAGAACATCGTTAAGAGACATCATGAAACAATAAATTCAATTTTTCGTACCGAACGTCTTATTTTAGTTGCATCATAACAACCAAGCCTTTAAATTTGAACGGAAGAAAGTGGCGGCTTCTAAAAATAAGAATGAGTATATAAGTGTATTAACTCGAAAATATTAGGTATTTATACCGCAATTTATTAAAAAAAATAAGTTTAACACCATTTTAACGCAAAACTTTAGGAATTTTCTTAAACAGTTGAAGTAGATTTTTTTATTAAAACGGAGTAAAACTTATTTTTTTTTAGAAAATTGCGGCATAATGTTTCCAATTTATACACTTATATACTTGTTCTTTTTTTCGACGGCCGTCACGTGTCTTTTTGTCCAAATTTGAAGTTTTGGTATTATAGAATAAAACAAGACATTAGTTATTTATGCCGCCGACAAAAAAGAACGAGTATAATTGTATGAAACTAAAAACTCTGGGTATTTATTCCACCATTTCCTCTAAAAAAACACGTGTAGAACATTTAAGGCCTTCCAAATCAAGAGGTCTAAGCCATTGCTTTACCTCTCAAAGGGGAAACCCACCCTTATGTGGAATTTGGGAAGTTTTTCACCGTAAATCCGTCACTAGTGGTGTCATGCCTGGCTCAATTGATTTACACTATATTTAAGTGTATTTAGGCTTAAAATAAATTTATTTACGATTTTTTTTCCATATTTATGTTTAAAATTAGTGTGAGCCTAAAACAATGACGTAACTTTCCTCGAGGTTAAGCGACCCTGAGTGACACATTCGGAATATTTTTCCTCCCACACTCCTAAACTAAAAATTTGAATCCATTAATGTATGTCACTGTTTTATAGGCGAGAGAACATAGACATGTATAGTATCAAGATTAACTCAACTATGACATATTCGATATAGAAATGATGAAATGAACTCAACTATGATTCGCTCAAATTGGCATTGATATTTTTAAAAAAAAAATTGAGTTCTCCATAACAAACATGTCTTAGCTAATCCTCTGCTAGCTAGATAATAGATTATAGATTATGGTTGTTAATGTGTTAATCAACCCTTGTGAAATGCGTAGCGCGAGCAGACTCAGGCAAATGTCTCATTTTGGAGGACCCTAAGTCTCTTTCTAGGTACTGAGAGGCTCAAGGAAAATCAGGGTAATAACCTGGATGACCAAGAGATCTTTGAATTATGACAAAAGAGATTGAATCCGCTCTTTTATATGCAAGAGAAAGAGAAAACACTTTGCGGCCCTAGAGCCTAAAAGTTCTTTGATCTTTGATTCTCGGGAGAGATTTGTGTGTGGTTGTGAATATTTCCTCTTACTAAGTAAAGAACATGGGAATTAGATTTTTCAATACACTTTTTGAGAGGGAATGTAATTTGACATAATTCTAGCCTCTCTTTTTCTTGTGTGATCCTCTTTGTTTATTTCTTGTTTTTTATAATCTCATATGTGTTTATGTGAGAGAAAATCAAGAGAGATAAATGAGAGCAATATGACATTAATTTGCTTTGGGTGAGAGAAAGTTGTCCTAAAAATGGTGAGATAGTGGGGTATTTATAGAGTTTTGAAGTTGTGTTGATGGGTCCATGGGTTATTTTGTGGCCCGGGTTGAATGTAGCTCACGAATGGTTAAAATATGCACTTGGATGGGCATATTTGGTGTTGAACAAGTGCATTTGGGCGAGAAGACCCATTTTTAGGAAAGCAAGCCCATTTAGGCGGGAAGAAATTGTTGGATTAGATCTAGGATTAAGAATAATTTATCGCTTCTAGCAAACGACGGAGTATAAAAAATTCTTTGAAACATGTAAAACGATTTTACTACCTAGACAAAGTGCATGAACATATAATTTAAAATTTAAAAACTATATAGAGTTTTCACTCGGTACCAACCTCGTTAGAAGCTTGAGCATTGAGAAGCCTTTGGAAAGGTTGAATCGCTCGTCTCTCCACTTAGCTTGTCTCCTTCGTGTCTTCTTGAATCCGAGTAACCATGATAGTTTCTACCAATAAAGTCTTCAAGTTTAGAAAGGATATAGTGTGTGGGCACTATTAAATACAATGACTCAAGAACTAGTCTTAGAGCAAAAGAGCTAATACAGAAGATAGGTCTAATGAGGACCTAGGTGCCCAAACAAAACCAAGAAGAGAGAGAGAGAGAGAGAGAGGGTCGGCCAAGTCTAGAGAGAGAAGCGCTCAATCTCAAAAACTCGTTTTAACATTGTGAATGAGGTGTTGTATTTATAGGAGAAGAGATTTCCTTGAAGAGGTAATTTCCTCTTTTCTATTGAATATTACATATTCATGAGCACAATCTTTATTTCCCATTCCTATCATAATAATACCAAGGTTGGAAATTTGTTTCCCTTTTGTTCTCTCTTGGTTGCTTGGCCGTGTACCCCTAATAGCCATGTGATATAATTTGTTTCCTCTTTTCCTTTTTGGAAAATATCTTCATACATCAATGCACAAAATAATTTCCCTTTCTTTTGATGGTGGCCACAAAAATCTCTTCTAGAACACGCTTCTAGATGTTTCTTTATTTGTTCAAGACAATACAAGAAAAGCCCATGTAGAATTTTCACATAAAATTCCATAAAATGAAATTCAATCCTCAAGGCCCAATTCTATCTTTTTGGCCATGTGGATTAATTCCCGTTGTCATCATATGACAATGTCCAAAATCTTGTTTTGACATTTATACCATCTTATGTCCTTATGGACAAAATTACGCTTTAGACAATTTTCGTAAAATTCGTCTAGTTCAACACTTGAACTTGTTTTGAATTAGCTACTAGTTTAACATATCATACTCTAAAGACTTGTGGTAGTGACCTCATGGATCCAAATGAACAAAGCTTGAGCTAGCATACTTGGACACAAAAGTTCACAAACCTTTTCCAAGTTCTAGCTTAATGTCAACTAACTCCACTAAAGGGTTGACACTGAAAATCTCTCGGTTCAAATGAATATGTTTTCTACTCAAAATTCTACTTAATTGTGATGAGTGGATCCATTGAATATTATCTTTGTTTACCCTTCATGAATATCATCAACTAGATGGGATTTATAAAATTACTATTTTACTCTTCTAGTTGTTATTTCCTCAACTCCTTTGTCACTTGTGAATAAGTTAGAAACAATGTATTGACAAGGAGCTAACAAGTCACATTGATTCATCCAAAAAATTTATGACTCAATTTGGACACTGGCCAGTTCATTTATTCACATTCCAAGGAACAAAGCATGATGTGACATACATTGTGTTTCAACAATCTTGTACATGAATTCCATATCTATGAGATCTTCACCAAGCTGTTCATGATATCTTCATAACTTAGTACTTCATCAATAGGTCTTGTCTATATCACATAGTGAATCTAGAACTTTGACTTTCTCAAATGAGAGTATGTAAGTTATGAAATGACATGTCTCATTTCAGGATTGAGGTAAGCATGATGCAATTCATACATAGTGACTTTGAGACAGAAGAGCTTAAATGGTTTTGTTCTTACAATGTCTCTAGAAGTGCACTGGTCAATTCAGTATCTTCAGAAGGTACCTAGGAAGAACAATAGAGTCTCCAATTCTCTATGTCTCATAACAAGACATCATAGGTTCTTCTAACAATCATACTGAGATCAATAGCCCTTTGATCCTTAGATTGTGAATATGCTGTTTTAAGCAAACCATGAAGAGTTTGTTTATGCAAATCTATATTTGACTCTTCATTTGTTGTTAGGTTTGTTTAAGGACAAAAGACTAAGGTTTATCATAAAGCTTCAAAAAAACAACGAAGAATGATTGAAAGTTTCAACTCTTTATTAATTATTCAGCAGTTACAAGCAAAAGTCTTCGTGAGAATTTATTACATCAAATATATATAAGTTATAACTACTATTCTTCTTGTGGGCACCAATACCAACAAACTCCCATTTGACTCAAAGAAGATGTGAGTAGTCCTTCTTGCCGAATCCTTCTCGATGTTGGTCAAAGACCTTGCTGGCTAAAGCCTTGGTGAATGGATCTGCCAGGTTGTCCACCGTCGAGATCTTCTTCACCTCCACATCTCCGCGCTGCACGATCTCTCGAATCAAATGGTATTTCCTCTTAATATGCTTAGAGCGCTTATGGCTTCGAGGTTCCTTTGAGTTAGCGACAGCCCCACTGTTATCACAATAAAGTGTCATGGGCTCGTCGACATTTGAAACGACTTCCAAATACTTAAGGACTTTTCTAAGCCATACAACCTCTTGGATGCTTCACAAGAAGCCACATATTCTGCTTCCATTGTGGAGCCAGCAATGCATGATTGCTTGATACTCCTCCAAACAACAGATCCACCATTTAGGATGAACACAGATCCTGAAGTGGATTTCCTGGTATCCTTATCCACCTGAAAATCGGAGTCGGTATATTCCGTCATAGTCAAGTCAGTACCTGAATATGTAAGCATCAAGTTCCTAGTTCTCCGAAGATACTTAAGAACATGCTTAACAACAATCCAGTGCTCGGGTCCAGGTTTGGACTGAAAACGGCTTACTACGCCAACTACAAAGCAGATATCTTGTCTAGTACAAAGCATAGCATACATGAGACTTCCTACGGCTAAGGCGTAAGGAGTCTTTCTCATGTCCTCAATCTTTTGTGCAGTCTTGGGAGACTAGTCCTTAGAGAGTGAGACTCCATGCCTAAAGGGTATTTGGTCCTTCTTGGAGTCTTGCATCGAGAAGCGATCCATCACCTTATCAATATAAGATGCTTGAGAGAGCGATAGAGTCCTGTTCTTCCGATCTCAAAAGATCTGAATCCCTAGATTGTACGCGGCTTCTCCCATATCCTTCATATCGAATTGCTTTGCTAGCCAGATTTTAACCTCAGATAACTTTGCCCTCGTGCATTAACTTGTAAACAAAAGGCTCATCTATCGACTGCTCAAAACTGAAGCTTTTTATAGTTTCATCGAATATAATATTCCATGACCTAGATGCTTGCTTTAATTCATAAATGGACTTAAGCAACTCACAAACCTTGGTCTCTTGACCCTATTCCACGAAACCGTCTTGTTGAACCATATAAATGCGCTCGTCAAGATCGCCATTCAGAAAGGCAGTCTTAACATCCATTTGTCAGATCTCATAGTCGAGAGCTGCAGCAATGGATAGAAGTATGCGGATTGATTTAAGCGTCGCTACTGGCGAGAAGGTATCCTCATAGTTAATACCTTCCTTTTGGGTATAACCCTTAGCCACTAGTCGTGTTTGAACGTCTCAACGTTCCCATCCAGATCCCTTTTCTTCTTGTATATCCACTTACATCCTACGAGTTTAATCCTTTCGGGAAGGTCTACAAGTTTCCAGACTTTGGTGACGTACATCGAATGCATTTCAACTTTTATGGCGTCAAGCCAAAGGTATGATACTGAACCAGCCATTGCTTGGCTGTATGAAACAGGGTCATCCATGTCAGAGATGGCTACGAGAGTATCTCCGTAAGACATGTACCTGTCAGGCTACTGAGAAGCCCTCCCACTACGTCGAAGTACTACCTGACAAGATTCTGTTGAGTTAGGCTGTGTTTCAGTTGGGGTAAGAACAGTTCTTACAGATGAGGTAGAAGCATCCTCACCCAACTTTTCTTCAAGCACAATTTTGCTTCTAGGTTTTACATATTTCATAAAGTCCTCCTCAAGGAAACGAGCGTTCGTGCTAACGAATGCTTTGTTGTCCTCGGGACTATAGAATGTGAAACCTTTGGTTTCCTTCGGATATCCAACAAACATACATAATTCTGATCTACTAGCCAACTTGCTAGTCTTTTGCCTTATCACATGTGCAGGGCAACCCCAAATTCTGATGTGGCCTAGATTTACTTTACGGCCAGTCCATTGTTCATAAGGAATACCCAGACCATTTTAGACGGGACTTGGTTCAGAATGTAAGCTGCTGTTTCGAGGGCCTATCCCCAAAAGGAAAGAGGGAGTGATGAGTAACTCATCATTGATCTAACAATCTCCATTAGAGTTCGGTTTCTTCTCTCTGACACTGCGTTCTGCTGAGGTGTGCCAGGTACTGTCAGCTGAGGAACGATACATTCTTCTTTAAAAAAGTCATCGAACTCTCCAGACATATACTCACCACCTCGATCGGATCGAAGGGTTTTGATCTGTTTACCAGTTTGCTTTTCCACTAAAGCCCAGAAGACCTTAAATACGTCAAAGGTCTCGGATTTGTGTTTGAGGAGATAGACAAAACCGTATCTTGAGTAATCATCGGTAAAGGTAGCAAAGTATTTGTATCCTCCATGTGCATGTGTACTGAGCGGACCACATACATCAGTATGTACGAGTTCCAACAACTCAGTGGCTCTTCGACCCTTAGCAGAGAAAGGTCGTTTAGTCATTTTTCCTTCTATACAAGATTCACAAGTATGCAATGAACCTATTGCAGAGGCTTGGAGTGGACCGTCCCTCACAAGTCTCTTAATCCTGTCTAGACTTATATGACCAAGTCTTAAGTGCCAGAGATATGTTGATTTTATTAGATTGGAGGAATCAGAAAGTTTGATCCTCTTTGGCTCCCTAACTAGATCGCTATATATTTCAGTGTCTAAAAGCGAAGGTTGCGTGGGATAAATGTAAAAGAGAGCATTCTTCATACATCCAGCAGTGATGAAAGAATTATTGGAAAGAGAAATTCGAATTCCATTCTTAATAAACTTTAAACAATAATCTTGCTCACAAAGACGAGCAAAAGATATTTAGTTTTCCCGAAGGAAGGAATAAAATAAACATTATTCAAATTTAAAGTTCGATCTTCAAAAGATAGCGTCACTGATCCTACGGCCTTTGCTGACACTGAGCTCCCATCACCGCATCTGAAGGAGAAGTCACCTTCCTCTAAGCTTTTGCTTTTCCTGAAACCAGTCAGAGAACAACAAATATGGTTAGTAGCAGCATAGTCAAGAATCCACGCTGATACATTATCAACTACTAAGCATGCTTGGTAATAAGCACAATACCTTTTTCCTTAGCTTTGAGGTAGACAGGAGAATTCATGCGCCAATGTCTGAGTTCATTGCAGTGGTGGCATTTTTCGTTAAATTTGTCCACCTTAATTGCTCGGGGTTTTTTCTTCTTCTGAACCTTGCATTGGTTCTTCTTCTCGGCCTTGTAAGGTCCCTTCTTAGATCCAGAGGTGGAGGCTTTGTGCTTAGTAGCATGTGCCTCTCCTTGGTTCCTCTTTCACTTAGTGAGACCTTCAGCAGTGTGAAGCTCCTTCATCAGCTCAATAACAGTGTACTCTAGCTTGTTCATGGAGTAGTTCAACTTAAAGGTATCGAAAGATTCGGGGAGAGTTTCCAAGTTCATATCTATTTTAGTCTCTCCATCAATCTCCGGTCCTAGGATTTTCATTTCATTCAGATAACTAATGATCAGCATCATATGGTCTCTGACAGGAGTCCTAGCCTTCATGCGTCAGTTCATAAACTGTCGGACTGCTTGCTGTCTGGCCTGATGCCCTTGTCCTCCAAACATCTCATGGAGATTATAGAGCATGTCAGTGGCTGTCTCAATGTCACGATGTTGCTGCTGGAACACATTGTTCATAGATGCTAAGATATAGCACCTCGCAATCTCATTGGAGCGGAACCAGGCCGCCAAGGCGTCCTTGTCCTCTTGGGTCGAATCATCATTCGTCTGAGGAGGACATGGGGTGGTGAATACCCATTTGTTCTTGTCAACGATAAGGACGATGTCGATGTTATGTTTCCAATCAACGTAGTTTTCGCCTTCCAGTTTGTTTGAGGAAAGGTTGGTTGAGAGATGGTTGAGACACATCTTGCTGAAATTAAGTTGAAACAAGTTTATGATTAGCCTTTTGGTTTAGGATTTAAGTTTTTTTTTTTAAGTTTTTAGGATGAACAAGACAGAAGAAATCCAAAGGTGTTATGAACGAAATGATACTTTACTCCTTCGAGGGAAGGCCGAAAAGAGTCTCATTTCATAAGTAAATGACTCATCATTAATGAATAGCCAAGATGTCAATACACCAAATTTGACTAGTCACCTTGTAAAAGAGTTTGATCACTCATATCATTTCGCAGGGCCTCGAGGGAGGATTACTAGGGATTGAGTCTAAGTGTGTAACCAACCACTTAGTCCATGAGATCTACTTTTAAAAACAATCCACCGAGGGGAGGTCTTGTCTCATCGTTTCACTCTCAGACGTAGCTCTTTTAGCAATGATCAGAGCAAAGCACCGTTGAGTACTCTCATTTAAGAGAGATCCACGGGGTTGACTCTTAGTATGGCGACAATTGCACTTTTCATTAGTGTTGGGGATCGTTGGTTGCAAACAACAAGTATAACCATCTCACTTAGTTTTTAGAGTTGGCACATCGTCTCTTATATGTTCGGAAACACGTTTCCTAGTTTATAGAGAGATAGAGTGGAGTTCTAGAAAATGATTCTTAGATTGACATGTTTCAAGGAAGATCAGTGTTGGTGCGTAAAGGCGCAAGGTACATACTCAGACATATCCTATTTTCTACTAAGGAAAGTGTGTGAGAGAAATGTGAACTTTTAACTCACTTGAACACTTGAAGTTTGAGATTACACATCTTCTTGCATATTCTTGCCAACTAGTCTTCGAGGAGACCTCCCATTTAAATTTTCAAGAGCAATAAATTTTGAACATAAGTGATATAGATATAGTTTTGAAAACATTTTCAAGTTTGAAAGTGAAAACAGTTTTTCAAAATTCAAACTAGTTTTTTTTTTTTATAAAATCTCAATTTCAAATAAATATTCAAAAAATCAAAACTTTCAATCTTACACATTATGTTTATCATACTTGAAAAAATCTTTTTGCTCAAGGAAATTTTCCATTTGATTCTAGAACTCTCGGAATCGGATCCGGGATCCGGAATCCAAAATTTTAAGAAATCCTGGAATCCTGGACTGCAAGCACCTCGGAGTAAAATCACCTTCGATAGCAGCTCTGGTGTCCAATTGAGCTAATTCCAAATGATTAGGAAAGTAAACTCACGGGCCTTTAATTTGGTTTAAGAATCATTCAAATCCGAGATCCAAATAGAGAGATGCACTCGTTTTACCGAGTGGCATTCTTTCAGTCAAGGAATTTTGGGCAGAAATTCGGCCGATGACAAAAAT